>NC_090942.1:127209746-127809746 GCF_040807025.1 Struthio camelus | reverse complement strand
TAAGAAATCCGGGGTAGAACGTTTATTATTATTTTTTTAAGACTGCAGTGTCGTGCAGAGCTCTGATGTGATTTATTTTTAATGTTGCCTGGCTTTGCATTTCCTACAGCTCGGCTTGATCAATACATTTCTGCCGCTTCTTCGCATCCCCTTGCCTGGTACCCATGCCGTTTACCTCTTCATTTATTTTTCCTTTCCCACCGTACACAGATGTTCCCTGCTCTCCTTTATGACTCCAGTCAGGCACAGTAACGCAAACAAGCACAAGTGCACTTGTTGCTAGAGCACAGGTGTTGCTAACCCAGCTCCCCTGGCAAACGCAGCCAGGGTTTCCCTCACCCTTCTGCAGGCTCATGCCAACCCAGCGCAGCCTGCGCAGCATCGCGCGGCGGACTGCAGCGTAGCGTAGACATGGTTAAGCCATTTTGCAGGCTGCAGCCTTGCTGCTGTCGAGCTGGTGGGAGGGGAGCTTTGCCTCCCAGTTGCCTGTTGCTAGGCTTGGGAATCGGCTCAGCCCTCATCCAAGAGTGTAGCATTTGCCTTGCTGCACAGGAGTTTATTTCGTCTGGTCACTGTTGACGCAAGCCTCAGAAGAAGCTGTTGCACCTCTTCTCCCTCAGGTGCCATAGTCTCCTACAGCTGGCAGGAAGCAGTCTTTTGTATGAGCAGAAGTGCTGTACTTCTGTGATGCACTGATATAACCCTTAGTGGGGGGGATTTGCTGTATTTGTCCACAGCGTGGCTACGTGGGCTTTTTGGCTCAACAACCCAAGGTTGGCATGGAGCAGCTATCAATCAGCTGCCCATAAAAATCTCAGGCAGGGAAAGAGTGGCAAACAGAGTGTGCTTACATTAAGTATGCTTATATTAATGGATGTGCCTTATTCTCCTATGAAAGGTAATAGCAACGTGAGCTGTGTTACACCTCTGCCACAGTGGCCATGCCAAGGCTTATACAGGCACGAAGACTCTCCCTCCCCCAAACGCTGATAGCCTTAATCTTCTTTCGACCACTGCAAAACTGTGCATCTGTCAGGTTGTGAGCGTCCGAGGAGCTGCATTACTTTAGCTGGAGTATCTAAACCCGTTGCGGACGAACCCTGCCTGGGCCTGGGAAAAGCACCATGGCCCACCGCCACCCTCAGCTGCACAAGCGGCTCCTGGGGGGGGGGCTGCACCATTTCCCCTCCAGTACGCCCTGGAGCAATGCTGGCGTCTTCACTGGAGATTCGTGCTCTTGGCCTTCGGTCTCCATGAGCTTCTGTGCCCCTTAGCCATGACGCATCCTTTCTCAGTGGTTCGACACAGGCAGTTTCTGTGGGCTGGGTCGTTTCAGAAAGCTTTCGCTTATGCAGCTGCGGGAAGGAGCCCTGGAGACTTTCTTAGCCCGTTTCCTTTGCTAGAGGGGGAACCAGTGAGAGGTAGGACAGGGTAATTTGTACCGTAACACGTGTTAGTTGGAAGGGGGACTCAGCCATAACGAACAGTTTTGTACAGTAAGTTCTCTTACTTGTGTTTGCAGCCAAGTCTTTTAACTGATCTGGGTCTGCGTGTTCAGTGAACGTGTTTCCATGTTGAATATGTGCTCAGGAAGGCATGATAAAATCATTTCATAAATTTTCCAGATCACCTCTAAGTATATACTGCTCTAACCTTCTGTTTAGTATGCTGATTGTTATGTTATTCAAGTTTATTTGTGGTTTGATGATTGGCTTCTTCTGTATCTGCCAGCATCTTTGATAGGCAACAGAATTATATTTTTATCATCTGTTGACAGGCAAGAACGGCTGCTGTGCACTATGGCGTGCTTAGTGTTGCTTGGATTTCAGAAGCATGAGTCAGGCGGGGAAATTACCATTGCAGGTAGTGCAAAATCACATTGCAGTGTAGTCTTAGCCCTGCAGAGCCCTCGATCCAGGAGACCCAGAGGGTTGTGTTCATCCACACCAAGTAACTGAGCTGATTACAGAGCAGGCTCCGAACGGGTGTCGAAGTTACGTGGGGTCAGGTAAGCGATGAACCTGCCCAGAAAGTTGACACTGTGCGATGGAGGAAAAGTGGCACTGATCCTGGCGTGAAGGTGGGAGAGACCAAGCACCAGGAGATAAATACACTGCCCGGAGAGGCCTGGCTTGACCAATGTCTTGCGTGATGTGTGTTTCTTGCAGAAAGACTATTTGAAAAGGTGTTTGCAGTGCTGTGTTCAAGTTCCTTGAGTGTTGCCCATATCTAGTCATGGAAGTAGCTTTATTAAGATTAATGGACTCGCTAGCTGCTCAGGCAGAAGAAGCGGCGCTCGCTAGGATATGTCCTTGCCCTTTGTGCCTGTACGGCATGGTATTTCCATTAGGCAAAAAGGAACTGAAAGCAACCGCTGCCTTGGACGGCAGCCTGCAGAAAGCACAGCACGACGCGCGAGTAGGAGAAAAGCGGCTCTCCACTTATTATGCAGGATTAGGAACGACCCTGCAGATGCCAAAAGGCTGGGGCTGAGCAGCTTCCCCGTTTCTCGCAGAGGACTTGCATTAGCTCAGACCCTCCCGGGCTTCCCAGTGCCGCGCGCCAAGTACGGTGCAGCCGCACATTAAGCCAGCAAAGGGAGAAACGAGAGCAGGGCTCCCTCGCCCCTTGGAGAAAGACCAGTGAAAAGGAAAGCTTCACTACCAGCGAGTCATCCCTGGAATTAGGGGCTTGAGCAAGGCCAGCCAGCTTTAGGAAAAAAACTGTAGTAGAGGCCAAGAGTTACAGCACAGATGTGGGAGATGTAAGCTCATGGTCCCCTTCAGCCAGAGTTAACACAAATCTGAACCTAGATTTCCCCCTCCCTCCCCAAGGCAGCTTTGAGAGTTGTGGGAGTCTCCCAATAATCTCAAAGTTTTTTTTTTTTTTTCCCCAGCACTGCATCTGTATATATTTATTGCTACGGGCAGTGGGAACTTCGTTCTCAGGTGTGTGCCCAGCCGCTCACTGCAGAGCCAGCCTTTCATTTTTCCTTTCCCGTTGAGAAATTTAGGATTTGATTAGCATTAGTGAGATGTGAGACCGCATCAGCGAGATGTGCTGGGGGAGACCCGTGAGCTGATCCCAGACGCTCGTGGAGCGGGCTCTGGTCTCACACCTGCAATGGGAGGGTTTGCACTGGCGGGGATGGAGCGAGGCTCTACCCCTGGGATAAGAAACGCTCTTCATCTGTCTGCTTTCCATGGGCTAAATGGGGGGGGGGGGGGGCGTCCTCTCTTGCCAAGCCAGAGAACGTCTACTTATAACTTCAACTGGGCCTTAGGCAGAAGCCTGGCTCGACTGAAGGAAAAACTAGCCTGTGGTTTACCACGCGCTGCCTTTGCAGCTGAGGCAAAAGACCTTTTTCATAGCCTGACCCCTGAGGCAGGGATGAGACGAGGAGGCCGGCAGCAGCGCTTGGCAAGAAGTAGCCCCCAAAAAGCCACTTGCAGCCAAGAGCAAGGCACAGGACAGCAGCTACGCAAAGGGAGGCATGCCCGAGGGGAGGTTAAGGAAGTGAAGTCAGTGAACCAAGAGAAAGAGGCGGGTGAAGATGGTCCCCTGGCGTTACCCCTTCAGGTCATCTGCTGCCAGCTGAGCTCTGTGGCGAGGCGGCCACCAGGCTCCTCCGCACTCAGGGTGGGTTTGGGCATCGCAGCATAACCCAGCATGGCCCGTGCTCTCGTTACAGCAGCAGTCATCTGTCGGGCGGCTCTGCCTCTACTGGAGTCCAGGCAGGCGGGGAAATAAGCAAATCTCGTTCACTGGCACTTAGCAGGTTTTTCTGGGACTTGCTGGTGCAAGGACGGGCTGAGGTCCCTCTGAGTTGACTTAACATCCAAGGAGGGAGGGGAGGCCACCAAAGGGCCCTTGGACTGGGATTTCAAATACGAGGGCTTTACCTGACTCACGTGGCTGCAGGGGTCCTCTGGTTTGATCTCTTTCTGTCTCTTAGACCTCTCTTAGACCTTTCTGTCTCTTAGACCTGTTTCCGCTCCCTCCTTCTCTCCTCTCCCCTAAACCTGGGGTGAGGGAAGGAGCTGGGGTCCTGGGATGGGCATCGCCCCAGGAATCCCTTCCCGTGGCTGAGCCCAGTCAGCAAGGAGGGACACGGCTGTTGTCTCTGCCTGGCGGCACCCTCCTGGGCAGCTGGCATCCTGGCCACTCTGCGGCTGCAGCAGCACGAGGGCAGACTTGCCCCCCGCCGGCTGCCCCGCAGCTCCTGCGCCTGCTGCCGCCTTCCTCGGTCACGCAGCTCTGCAACCAACCCAGCTGGGGAAATTGTCCCAGTGCAGGAAAAGCAACCCAGCAGCAAAAAAAAATAATTGTTTTTCACCTAGATCAGGTCACCATCACAGCTCATGGCTGAGCTGCGTGAACGCTTGCGCCGCCGCGGGGTGAGATGACCTGGGGACACAACTCGCCATGAAAGGGAAAGTGGTGGCTGTTGCTGGTATGGTTTGAAGGGGCTGTGAGGCTGCAGTGCACAGCACCGAAACCTGGGCCTGCACAGCGATCAAAAAACCGTGTAATGAGCTGTCACAGCTTGCCAGGCATCTGACCAAGACTTAGGTTTGCATACATCCAGCCGCACAAATTCAGCCACTTAGCAGAGGCTGCTAATGGGAAGTAAGTGCCAAAAAAGCTGAGCTGGTCTTCAAGGTGAGAGGAATTTGTTTTTGAAGAATTCAAATGCAGGCACCCAACTTTTTTCTTTAGGAACCCAGCTCTTCCCCAGGCTGCAGCCACAGCTGCTGCGGCCCCACTGTCGTGCAAAGTGCTGGGGCAGCCCACAGCAGCCCCAGGTGCTTCTTGCCCAGCATGCTCTCGGGTGTCTTTGAAGGAGTAATAGCACTTCTGCAAATAAACTGGGGTTTTAAGAAAGCGTGGCAGGCAGGGATGTCTCTGGCTGGTTAGCAAGTCCCACAAGGTCTGACCATGACGGGCAGAGCTGGGGCTGTCGATAGGGTCTATCACGGGAAGCGGTGACCCAGGCAAGCGCTGCTTGTGCCCGGACACGAATCTCAGCCAGTGAGTGCAGCACCTAGCCAGGGTCCCCTGGAGCTCAATGCCTGAACAGAAACTGGGGGCCTGCGAGTTGGTGCTGCTAAGAATGAAGACCAGCCTGCAGAAGAAAAGACACCCACTCTCCTGAGCAAGGGAGCAGGTCTTTCTTAATTCCTTGTTGCTCACTTGAGGGCTTGGTTGATTCTTCAGCTATTTCTGCAAGGCCTGTAAGCAGCAACTATTGAACGTGCATCAGCACTATTTATTTCTGGAGGAAAGGCTGTGCTGCAATCACATCTCACATATCCTCGGAAGCTGCAGGTGAGGGCAGCTGCCTCGCACACAGAGGCATTTCTAATCCCATTACCATTGCGCTCAGTGACCTGACCTGGCTACCAGCTGTGTCTCAGGTTGTTTAGGACATTGGTTAGGCTCCTGTCTTGCCTTAAACGACTGAGGACATGACTACCGCATGATGCCAAGGTAGCTACAGTTGAAGTGTCCAGCGCATAGCTTCTAGCAGAGCCCTTCGGGGATGCTCTTTGGTCCTGAAATTCCCCCCCTCCAACCCCAGCCTTGACCTTCTGGGCCAGGACCTGCCTGATTCCCCAGTGTGCCCAATAACAAGCTGCACTGATGGCTTTCTAAAAAAATTAAAAAATAATAATAATAAAAAAATCCCTACTAGTTTTGCCAAACCCAAAACTACTGTACTGATCTGTTCTGTCCATTTGAAGCACAGCAGCCCCCACCACACAGAATTATAATATGTGTCTTTATACCAGACCGAAACATATGCTGTCTGCAGCTCTGTGCACAAGTTAGGTAACTTTGCACACAACTCGGGGCCCAGGGGACAAAACCAGCGTTGGGAACCCAGGCAAGAAATGCTGAGGCAAATATTTTACTTTCTTTAAAGGTCACCACAGCGATTATGTGCACAGGAAAGGGTCAGATGCGCTATACAGCTGCTGCCGTGAGAAGAGGGAAGTATGCACCAAGCCGTAGCAGCTGTAGCTGCTATTACAGAAGCTCAGGAAACACAGGACTGTGGCTAGCTCGGGGTGAGTGGGTGGAGAGGATGACGATGTCTGTAGCGCAGGGACCTCACACCCATGCATTAGTCCCATGAATGTGAGCATGGAAAAAAGAAATCCCACTGGAGCAAAGATGTTAAACCACCACAGTCAGGCAAGCAGCTCCACTGCCTTAAGGAAGCACATTTGGCTGGAGGCGGCCGGACACGCTGCGCTTGGGATCTAGCCAAATGAGTGTCGGCGTGTTCAGCGCGGCCGCCTCCGCCGCGGAGCTCAGACGGGCCCCGTGAAAACCAGTGCAAGAAGCTGGGTGCTCTAAATCGTGCCGGGGCTTGTTTCTAGAGCAAGGAGCTGCCCTCGGCTCCTTACCCCAGAAGCCGGGTTAAGGCGAGGGATGTAACTTGGGCGCCTGCTTTCGGAGCAGCAGCCACAAGGGCCTGCCCAGCGCTTCCTGCCTGCAGGGTTTTCAACCCGAGCATTAGCTGGCTGTGAGTCATGCTCTGAAAAACGCTGCAGTGTGGTTTAAAGCCTAGCTTTGTTTCTTTTAAAAATAAATCGAAGCCTCTCTTATTTACCTTCTGGTATTTAAGTAAGTTTTTTGTTTTGTTGTTGTTGTTTGTTTGTTTTTTAACCTAAGAAGACTAGAAACTTCCCATCAGGCCTCCTTCTCACATTGTCATGCCATTTTGAGGCTGTCCGGGAAAACAGTCGGCTGTTGCAAGAGCTGGCAGAGGTGGTTTTTTTTGGGGGGGGGTGCAGGGGGGATGCCTGGCTGGTGAGCTGGGTGCTCCGGCAGCGCCCTGCCCGTGGAGCGATGCTCGCCGCGGGCCGGCTGCCAGCAGCAGCAGAAGAGTTTCCCAGAAGCTGTGACCTCAGCCCTCCCCTCGCCACCTCGGCCACTTTTCCACCCGAAGGCGCTGAGACGGTTGCAGCTTCCCACGGTTGCAGCTTCCCAGCGCTGTGGTCTGGATGTGCGTGTGTAGGCTCCTGCCAGTAGGAGCTCCTGGCCTGACAGCACGGCTTGAGGGCAACCACCTACTGCAGGGCAACTCGTGTCCTGCTTCCTCTGGCCAGAGCAGAAAAAGCACAAGGTCAGGCTCAACCCGCTTCCCCCCCGCCCCGGCCAACTGCGGCCATGCACAAGCCACGCACGTGGGACGCTGCGGCCAGCGCCGCTGCCAGAAGCACCTGCCGTGACGCTCCTGCGGGAGCTAATGATGTCTGCGCTCGTCTGCAGCCAGGCCGCCCGCAGCAGCCGCTGGCGGAGAGGCGCTACCAGCCTTCCTCCAGCTGAAGGGCGGATGGCTGGCGCGGAAGCCTGTTTCGGCAACGTTATTGACCGCTTCAGCCCCACTTGTTTTGCCATATGTGCCTGCCGCTGCCGTTCCCCCCCCGCCCCCCAGCCCAGCTGCTGAGGTGCAAGACATCCGCCGTGGGCTCTTCCCCCCTCCGTTCAACAACCCTCGCAGACCCTTCTGCTGGAGGTAGTGGAGGGCCCCAGCGCCCTCCTTTTCTCCAGGGGGTCTCTGTGCGTCTCGCCAGCTGGCTTAGGGGCGCGCGAGGCAGCCCAGAGAGCTGCTGCCTCCTGCAGAGCAAAGCTTGGGAGCTGCGGTTTTTTTTGCCATGTGTCTCGAGCTGCCTCTCTGGAGGAGGCCACGTTGCAGATGATTTTCTGGTCCGCAGTGGTCCTTCGTGGCCCATCCCCTATGGAAGGAGAGCAGTGAGGCACAGGAGAGCCCAAAAGTCTGGGCAGAAATCTGGTGCCTTGGTGCAGAACAGCCCTTCCTTGTTGGTTTTGATGAGCAAATTTTTTTATATATGTGTGTGTGTGTGTATATATATGCATATGTATGTATGTATATGCACATAGCTATATACAACTGTAAATCTATACATGTAAAACTTTGCAAATCAAGCAGTAGGTCTAGTCCCTGGGGAACGGCTGACTGATCGCACACCAAGTTGTCCCTGTGCCCCAGGTACCCTTCGCACTGAGCCGCTGCCTCAGCACCTCGGCTGCCTCGCGTCGGCACCTGGGCAGAGATGGGCTTGCCGTTCCCACTGCAGTAGTGGTATGGTAAACGCTGGGGAGAAAGAAGGGAACGGTGCCTCCTTCTGCGCCCCACCTGTCCCACCTGCCCCCCCCAATTCTTTCTTCACAAGCTAGTGATTTTTTTTTTCATTTGAAAACGGAGGAGCTGCGTTTCCCCGCTATTCCCAAGTCTCTGGGACCTGGCTGCTCGTGCAGCGCTGCGTGGGTCAAATCTTTTCCCTCCAGCCCACCCCCCCCCCCCAGCACCAGCCACGTTCGACACTGGCTAAATGCACACACGTTTCCCGAGGTGCCAGCCAGGCGCCTTAAGACTGAGGCAAAGCCAACACAAAATAAAACTGATGCAGCTGGGTGCTTTAATTTGCAGGAAGAGCCGAGCGGCAGGAGGCTGGATCCCAGTGAAATCTGTCCTGCTGTCTCAAGCATAAATTAATCGGGTATTTCATTTCCTGAAAAAAGCAGCTTAATTCATTTAGAAACAAAGAGCAGAGCTAATTTTTCCCTCTGACACGGTGATTGTAATTAACTAAGGCATGGGAGGCTGAGATAGCTCACTTATTCAGCTCCACTCTCCAAAGAAACCATCATCATTGTGTCAGAAAAAGCTTTAAATAACAATTCACATCCTGAACACTAAAATTTCGCTACGTACAGAACCCGCCCTTACGATTTCCATGCACCGGCTAGCGCATCGCAAGCAAAACGCTCGCAGGCAGGGCAGAGCCCGTTGTTAGCAGGACCACGCATACCACCCATCGCGCCGCGTTTGCCGGGCCTCCTCCCAGTGTGGCTGGGGTCTGCCACTTGCACGGCTTGGGCATCCACCAGTGTCATTTAGGAGCGGCTCCCAGCAAAGCAAATCACACTGGTTTCCTGTGAGCCGTGCGTGATCCACGCTGGGCCTCAAGGCGGCTGCGAAAGCACGCGGGTGGGCAGAGGGTCCTAAGCTGGGTCGGTCTGGAGAGCTCAGTTAACTGAAACCATAAGTCTGTGCTTGCCCCACATATAATCACATTCAGGCTGCACTCTCCCCCTGCCATTATATAACAGGTACTGGAGTAATGACTTTCAGTAATGCTCTTTGAATGGCAGGAGTCGAGTCCAATTTATGACTATTTTTTTTTTTTTAAGGTGGCGGAAGAGTAGATTGGCAGAGGGGAGAAAGAGTCAGATTGGTTTGCCTGCAAGCTGTGTTTTGCTTTTGGAGCTTTAAAGGACGGGCACGTTCTTCCATTTCTGCTAATCCTCCTCTGATACAGAGGATTTTCCTGCCATTAAATGATAGCTTGTGAGAAAAAAATGCCAATGCTTCAGAGACAGACTTGTCTGGCTAACGGCAGGCTCCCGAGCAGCAGGGAGGACACAGCCACTGCCAGGCGAGGTAAGCAATGCATCTAGATGATTTCCGTTGGGAATTTTAATTTTGGTTGTTCAACACTAAGCTGGTTATGCTCCTCTGTAGCAGCACCTATTGCTTGGGGAAATGGCCAGTCTCTGACTGTTGGTGGTCTTTCCCCACCTCAGGTAGGAACGTGCCCTCGGCACAGCTGGTGGGAAGGAGGCGGGCGAGCGGGTGGAAAAGAATAGCACAAAGCTGCAGGACTCACTGAAAAGGTCAGTCGTGGAAGAAAGATATTTAATAGGAAGGTGTGGCGGGCTGGGGGCTCGATCAGTTTGAAACCACATGGGAGAGAGCCTTTTGTGTTGATCTTCCTTTCTAACATAGACCCTGTTATGGGAAAATGATGCAGGCAAATGACAGAGGATGAAACCTGTCTCTGTTCTTCCTTTCTGCTTTTAGATGCCTCAAGTTTGCTTGCCCGACCTGAAATGCCACTAGTGAATAATCAAGGTAATGTTTGCGATCATTTTAAATGGTGAGTAGTACTCTTACTCTATTTTACCCAGTAGACAGATTGTTCTCAAAGGTGTAGGTCAAATACTCAATAACTGTGAGAATTGTCCCTTTATCCTTCTAAAAACTCTGAAAGCAGTTTTTTTTTTTGTTCTCTCACTCTTCCTTGCAAATACTCAACTACTGCTTTATTTAAAAGAGCAAGGAAAACCATGCCTGGTGGAATTCTGTTCATTTCCTAATCTCGCTAACATTTTGGATCTTACTGCTGAGTTTTCATCCTTTTTTTTTTTTTTTAAAAAAAAACCACATGCTTAATTTGAGCACAAGCCCTTTGCGTCAGTGAGCTGGAGGCATGTTCCAGCTGCTGTCATGTCTGCCACACTGTTAAAAGCAAAGAACATCCTTTTCTGGGAAGGGGAAGGAATAAGGAAGGACAGACGGGAATACTTCCTGCTATTTTCACCTGATACATTGAAAACTTCTGCACTCCTTCTCCCAGTTTATTTTAGAGAGGGGATCTGACCAACATCCTTCCGCTGAGCAGCACCAAGCTGAGAGGCATTTTTCTTTTCTTTCCTGCACTCTGAGCAGCAGCACTCCCAAGGACTGGTGGTGTCCAGATGGAGGACTTTGGTAGACTTCCTCTGCAAGAGAATGAGGGAGAACACCACAGAGCCTCTGGGGCTGAGGGGCTCCACTGAGCTCCTGGAGCTGCCTGGAGGATGTCTTCTAGTTGGACAGTCCACGTAGAGCGCAATGTGAAGAGATATCCCTGCAAATAGAAAAAGCTAGAACCTGTGCTGTGAAATGCCACTAGGCGTAGGCCCAGACTTGGCATTAAAAATAATGAAAAAAAAGTTTTAGTTTAATTTTAAGGTTTAAGGAGAACAGGCTGGAACACGGCTTGGGTTCAGATGTTTCCGTTATTGAGTGATTAGAGAGCAAACATGCAGGGGAAGGAAGGGATCTGTTAGCAGCTTGCTCACTCACATGCTGCCACAGAGCATCCAGAGGGAGTCTGCTCTAGAAGCCAGAGATGCGACTGAGGGTGGGGTAGATGGGTCTAAACTTTGAGCCAGCTCGGGACAGTCTCACTGTGGCCTGTGCACATAAGCCCCTCTGGATGTCACCCTGAACTCATGCAAAGGCTCTTGTTCCAGCAGCACTATTTCCATCAGTCATTTCTAGACAGCCACCCGCAGTCAGAGCTCTGGATCTCAGACCAGGCAAAACCTTAATCTGTCTGGACCCCAGTTTATGTAACTGCATAACGAGAACAACATATGCCCCAGTTTGCATGCAAAGAGGAATGATATGAAAGGGAGCAAACAAGACAGCTCCCTGAGTGGTCTGCATGAAGAAAGACTTCCTGAGGCCAGAGCTTTGTGCCCTGTTTTGTCCTCAGGATCCTCACCTTCTGCCTCCCCAGGGCCCTGAATGTAGGGAGCTTTTCTTTAGCCATGGCTGTTAAACAGGAGCTCAGGAAAAAGAGAGAAGAGCACACAGATGAACAAAATGACAACCCAAATGAAATCCCTCTGCCCTCCCAGAGTCCTTCACTATTGTTTATTCTTGAAGCATCACCGCTTTGCTAATTCTCCAGTCACGACAGAGTGGGACTTGAATTTCGATAAAGAGGCCATAACTAGAAGTCCTTCTGGGATGCTCCCTCCACCCATATCTCAAACCTTTTTCAACACTTAATGGTCAGGATGGTTCAAAATGAACCGTGCTGAGAGGCTCTTGGGTTCACATGATGCTAATGGGGGGGCCTGCCCAGCAGCTGCTTTTGCAAGTCTAGTGCATGCAGAAGCCACAGCCAGTGCAAAGAGTCATAAATACACTACCGTGCAGGTTGCCTTTAAAAAGGATGGGGAATGGGTAGAGCAATTGTGGTTCAGATTGTAGTTTGATCTGCGTATTAAAGCCTTAGGGGCTACAAAAATAAAAGACTGTCACTTGCCAAAACTGATGCTTCCTAGCACATCACCTCACTCTACAAAAAAAAGTGCTGCAACGTCTTTAAAAATGCGGATCAGGAATAGAGCTGTCGTGGGCAACTGCTGTACTGCAAATGCCTGGGGAGAGCCAGTGCAGCTGCTGGGAGCATCCCTTTGCAGATGGTAAGCAGGACTGCTGGGGAGAGGCTGCTCCTTGCACTTCTGGGCCTTGGGGCTAGCCAAGCACGCAGCAGAAATCACAGGATCACAGCAATGCTGAAATACATGTGGCTGTTGGTGAAGATGATATCCCCTATTCTGCTGAAAGAGAAAACAGAACTGTGCCATCTGTGAGAGCCAATGAAGTGCAGCATAAAAATAATGCAGCAGCAATACCACTGTTTCCTGCTAACGACTACATGGAGAGCCTGCTGCTGTGGCTTTCCTTTTCAGTGAGTGACAGATAGGAGGTACCTTTGAGAGCAATTACAAAATGAAATCTGTTTTCAGTTCTTGCTCTCTAACAAATTTATTTCTCAGATGTCTGGCTGCCTGTGCTTTTTTCTTTCTTTTTCTTTTTCACAAAAAATGCCTCTCTGTGGAGGCTGATGTCTACTGAGGTTTTTTTTTGTTCTTGGCTTTGTCAAAGCTTTTGCCTTCTCTTCTTTATTGTGCATCCACCTGCTTGGGACTAACTTGTCAGGAAACCACAGCAGCCACACACTTCCAGGACATCAGGCTGATAAAAGCACAGAGTGGTTGCTCCCATCTAGCATAAGATACCTTGGTGACTTTCTTGAGAATTAGCAAAACATTGCTGGAGATGCAGAGTATCATCTTGCCTGTAATGAAATCATGAAGAAAATATCCCCAAAACATTCCTGAATTTGCCTTTCCTCATGCATTTCTACCCAAAACACAGTGGGAATATGTTTTTAAATATCATACTGCATCCTTAGCAGCTGATAGTTCCCCTAACATTGCTGCACCTGCTAATGGCTCTGGTGGAGAAATGTTAGACTGAACGAAAAACGGAAAAAAAAAGCAGGAAGCATAGATATTGATCTTCCCCAGGCAACTATTCTCCCCTGCCAGCTGCCAGGGCAGCATATCCTGCCCTTCCCTTTTCTCCACCTAGAAATACTGCAACCCATCTACAACTACTGGCCTTCAGAGCATCTCTGCCAACCCTCCCAGCCAAACCTGGTCCCTGTCAGCATGCATCAGTCATGGAGGCACTGCAGTGTGGATGGCTGCTGCCCTTCGGGAGAGAAATTCAAAAGAGATGAAGCTAAAGGGATCTGACACCTTCTCAGAGGGCTTAAAAATCCCACTGGAAGATTTCTAGGAATCTTTCACAAGAACTCCTCAGTCAGCATATGCGTATGAATACAGGCTGACAATTAGTCTGGAGAGAAGAAAGGTAAAGATAGCATAATCTTTCTGTCATGATTATTACATTTACTAACATGCTGTTTCTTTCCTCCCACCTTTTTGCCATGCGGACGGCACTTTCCTCTCTGGCAGTTATCCTTTGCGTCCCCCATGTCCATGCGGTGTGGGCCTGTGTGCGATCCTGCCCGGCCAACTGTGTGTGTACCCAGGAGCGGAGCTGCTCCGTCCTCTGTGATCGTGCTGGTCTGGGGCAGATCCCTAGTGAATTCCCTTGTGAAGCCTCCTCTATCAACTTGGATAAAAACAGCATTAAGTTCCTCTCTGAGAGGGCCTTTGGTACTTTGCCTTCCCTCAAATCCCTGTCGCTCAGCCACAATAATATCTCCTTCATTACGCCGGGGGCTTTCAAGGGACTGCCCAGCTTGACCGAGCTGAGAATGGCTCACAACGAGTACATTCGCTATCTCCACACGCGGACTTTCAC
Source organism: Struthio camelus (assembly GCF_040807025.1). Classification (NCBI taxonomy): domain Eukaryota; kingdom Metazoa; phylum Chordata; class Aves; order Struthioniformes; family Struthionidae; genus Struthio; species Struthio camelus. The sequence continues at coordinate 127,795,972 of NC_090942.1, read as the reverse complement.
TGCCCTCAGACGGCTCATCAAGCTGGACCTAGCTCACTGCAACCTTTTCAATATCCCGGACAGGATTTTCATTGATCTCCCTGCTCTGCAGGAGCTTTTCTGTTTCCAGAACAACTTCCGAAGGATACCAGGTGCGATTAGGGGCATGGAGAACTTGACCCACGTTTACCTGGAGAGAAACAGGATCGAAGCGGTGGCCTATAATTCTCTGCAAGGCCTGACCAGGCTGAAATACCTGAATCTGCAGGACAACAAGATAAACGTCGTTCATGAGGGAGCTTTTCAGGCCTGCCAGAAGATGGAGTATCTGTACCTGAATGACAACTTGATCGGTGAGCTTCCAGAAAACTCTTTCGATGGCCTGAGGTGCCTGAAAATGCTCAACCTCGGGGGGAATTTCCTCAGGAATGTTTCTAACACCTGGTTCCGGGACCTGGTGGAGCTGGAGGTCCTCTACCTGGATCGAAACAGGATCAACTACATTGAGGAAGGGGCTTTCGAAAACCTCACCAGCTTGGTCGCTTTGCACTTGAACAGCAACAACCTGACGACTCTGCCCTTTTCTGTCTTCCAGCCCATCTACTTTCTGGGGCGGCTGTACCTCTTTCGCAACCCCTGGGAATGCGACTGCCGCATTGAGTGGCTGAAGGAGTGGATGGAGAATTACAGACTCGTCAGGGATATTCCCTGTGCCTCCCCTTCCTCAGTAGCGGGGATTGATCTGACGGATGTGCTCTACGACAGATCGCCAGAAGGTTACTGTCTTGACCCAGTAGAGCTAAATGTCACTTTCTACAGCCCAACCCCAAGTGGAGAGCCTTTCTCTACCACAGAGAGCAAGTTCAACAGCCTTATCTCGAAACTCCTGCTCCAAATGGGCCTTTCCGAACATGTGGCAAACACCACTGAAGTGTTCAGTAACACCACTCTGCCGGATGGACTAACCCATGGGGTCTCTTCTGGGGTGGGGGAACACAGAATCAAGGCTGTCTCCTCTTTTCACCTCCCAGTACTTTTTACAGCGGTTATTTTGCAGAGTAAATAGTCCAAGGGCTGCCTGGAACTTGGCTCCTTCTTAAGCTTTTAGTCCCTGTACAGGTAGTCGTTAGGGAACAGTTTGCATTGTGGGCCTCAGATGGGTATCTGGCTCCGAGCTCCCCGGGGAGTTGGTTGGACCTGCTACCAGGTTGGGCCCCACTCAGTTGCAACCTTCTTGATGCCAGAAACTTGTGCCGTGTGTTCTCAGGGTCTCATGGGCACAAGCAGAGCTTTATGGCAGATCAGCAATGAAAGAATAGCAATAAGGTTGAATTACCTTAGGGACATGTGATTTTCCCTCCCAGAAGTGACCTGAAAAGGTACCCTGTACTAAAAGCAATGTGGCAACATTTGTCCCGTTGGGTCAGTTCCAGTTCCATGCGGATGCATGACTGAATTCCCATTAGACTTTATAAGAGCAAGAAAAAAAACAGCAAAATTGGACCTCTTCTTATATCCTGACACCCACGCTGAGGCCTGCTCTGCTGCATGGTGGTGGTGTAACACAGCGGGGTGATTCCTGATCTCCACCAGCATGTGAGGGGGAGCAGGCCTATTCCTGGCAACATGCACAGCTGCTGCACTGGCCATAGTGAAAAGGAAAATACTGCCTGAGGAAAATACTGCAGGCTATTGTCAGAGAGTCTGCGATGAGCACAGTGTTTTGGCTGTGACCATTGACGGGATTTTTTATCCTTGCACTGCTATCCTGGCACAGGTGCGATAAAACCAGACAGATTAATTTTTGTTAAACAGTCTTCTGTAAGGAAAAGCTATTTAAATCTAATAGTTTATTTATTAAAGTCTGTTTCAAGTATGTTTTTATTTTTCAAGCAATATATAGTTTTCAAGGAATATATTGTTTTTATTTGCAGATTATTTCATGGCATGACAGCAGTAGCAGAATAGGATGATGACAAATGCGACCAGGTGGTACTAAATAGGCCAAGTCATTTTGTGTTTCTCCTATCAATGTATGCCATGTGTTATGTCATGTTATGCCATACTAACCAACTACGCCATCATTTTCTTTAGTGGCATCTCATATGTTATAGCTTTAAAATCTTTAATGAATGCTGCTGCTACGGCCAGAAAAAAGTCGCATTTTTCTGTAACAGAGCACATTAACAAACCAATTTGATGTTTTCCTCTTGAAAATAAATTAATTGCTTAGTGCAGCGGTAAACAAAACATTTATTTTAAGATCCCTGAATTACTCTGGAACTCCTTTTGTAGGCTACTCAAATGGGTACACATGAATGCTTATTTTATATTCTAGAGCAAATGGCAGGCTGTCTCATTACGGCATAGACACTTTGATTTAACAGTGCTTACCTCTGTATTAAGTAGCAACTGCTTTAAAATATAACTGTTTATGGACATTTGTCCATACTTTTGTGATATTTCAACTGCATTAAATCAAAATACGTGGCTTAACATAACGTGGTGTGAGTGCTCGTATGACATATACAATCCTCTATTACTGCTAAAATGTCATGAAATAAAAGGAAAACGGAAACAATTTAAGAAGAAACTTTCAAACATTTCCCTAAACCCCTTTTTTCCCCACTCTTTGTTTTTTTTTTTTTTTTAAATAAGCAGTTCAGCACATGACCTCCGGAAATGTTGCAAATTTCCATGGTCTGGCAATGCCGGGCGTCAGTCTTTTCTAAAGCACAGCAGAAGATGAACAAAAATGCCGCCGCTGCCCTACGGCAGGCCGGCCTGCGACCACCACCTAATCTAAACCCGCAGCGTTATTCCCTTGTGGGCAGGTCCCTGGCTGCCCGGCAGGAGCAACCTGTACCCCAGCCACGGACGCGTGGCCTGAGAGCCGCAAGGGCGGACGTGAGCCTCCCCTCCCCGGCTCACGCTTTACCAAAAGGCGCTGCTGCGGTCGGGGCAGCACGTGGGCTAAAAATGCTGACTGAACGGCTGTCCTTGCCTCTGCCCCTGCCCCCCGTCACACACCGCTGAGCACCCACAGACGCATACCAAGGACGGGACATTTGAAGACAGGCACTGAACCACTGAAAAATGGGTAATATACCAATGCAATGTGCAAAGACCTTTTCTTAGCTTCTGTGTGTGCTTAAATCTGTGATGGTCTGAGAGAATCAGGGAAATAAGCAAACTTTTTAAAAAAGGGCTCAGCGATTCAGCCGAGGTGCCTTGGGTCGGGTCTAGTAACGCCTGCCAGGCCAGAGCTGTTGGGTACAGCAGTTATTACACTCAGCCTCAAACCGTGCTGGCCGCCCTAGCACGTCAGGTGAACACCACCGCAGATTGTCCCGTAGCCCTCACAGTAAATAGCTGTTGTGAAAGCTAACATAAACTCATGCAAAACAACCGGGCCGTCCTCAAACTCCAGAGCTGAAGACTGTGAAAAGCTGAAGCCTCTTTTCTTCCACCAGGCTGTGCCTGCTGATTTTCCCAGCATGAAGCGGTATCTCCAGTGACTTCATAACATATTCCTTTGGGCAGCCTGGCTTGGTCTGTAACGCTCTGTCCAAGGAGGTCTATTGCTCTGTAATTAGCACCTAGCAATTTTTAGAGGAAAGCTAAATACTAGAAAGTCACACAATCCTTGTGGTGATGGCTCCTCAGCTCTCTGTAGCTGGACCACAATTTTTTCCCCAGTGAAGAAAGATGCCAGATGGTTTGATAAATGCTTATTTGACCTGTTCCATGCACTAAATTCAATGAGTTTGGATTCCCAGGCTATTTATGAATCTATTAATCTTCTTAAATGCTAAATACATCTGTGTATTATAAAAGCCTGTTTTCCAAACCTGATCCAGCCAAATGCTGCAGAGCCGCATTATGTTAAGGATGCCTTTACAAAAGCAGTATTTCATCCCGTCAGGAAAGGTTTAGCAACACAATTTTGACATAGATGGTAGGACTTTGGGCACAAATGGCTATTTTTCACTTCCTACAGGTATGGATGCCTAGTGAGTGAATTGTTTTTATAACCCACGCTTTCAATTTCTGCTCTGAAATATATTAAAGCTGAAGATTTTCTTACTGTGTAATTGTTAGTGTGGCTTTCAAATTAATTATGGCTTCAAAGATATGTCTTTATTTTTTTTTTTTTAAATGGCAAGAATAGCAGATGAGATCTGAATGTGAAATGTCCCAAAACGTAGGTTTCAGCTGAGAGGTTTTAGCACTGAGGTGAAGGACAAGGGGACTGCACCTAATACTCCCCTGTGTGAAAACCAGGTCTAGAACTGCGTAATTGCAGGCCAGTGAGCTTGGGCCTGGATAATATAAATGTCTCATGTAGTCAAACACTCTCTGTGCTTGCCCCAGAAAGCTTTTCCCTGTGCTCCTGTAATACGGCTGTGGCTGCCTAGAAACTGTGTGGCTGGCACCGTGCTGCATATAAAGGGCTTTCTGCTTCCTCGCAGTAATGGGGACAGCCCTCATTTGCTCCTGCTCTGAAAGCCTCTGCTCTCACTTCTGAGCTGAGAGATCAGCAACGCGCCTTTCTAGCGGCGCAGGGCTTCTGGCATGGGAGCGCTCCAATTCGATCAGGAAAAGCCTGTGAGTGTGCGCGTTACCCTTGCTTTTCTCCCCTTTCCTCCATGTCGCGCCTTCCCCGTAGCTCTCTTCGCTCAGCTTGCTGTAAGGAGCACTGTCTTTTGTGGGTGCTTACCTGGATCAGCAGCCTTCTGGAAAGGACAGCAAAATATTGTCACTTCAAAAGGTCTGAAATGACTTTTAGTGCTGGGAAAGCTTGCGTTAGGTTAGAAATGCCCAGTTTGCTCTTCACGATCCTTGTTTCTTGTGTCTTAGCAAAGGGCTTGTGTCACTGCAGCACTTACTTAAATATGTGGGTAGATCCCAACACATAACTGCAACTTTTTTCCTTGTTTTGAACTTCTTGATTAGAAAACAAATGACATTAGAAATCTGCCTTTTGCATGAGTACTTTGACTTTTTTATTTTTTGGGGCTGGAGTCCTGCTGCAAAACTGCTCCAGCTGGTAAACCTGCTGCTGTTAATTGAGAAAGTCCATGGCTCAGAGTCACCTCACGAATCAACAGTATTTGCAAAACCTGGCTCTGGCTTGCAGATACTTTCAAAAACATCACAGAAATGTCGATTAAGTCCAGCTTTACTGAGAGAAACCTCCCCTTACAAGGGAACCCTTGGGGTCTTCCTCAAACCCAGGTGACCATTTCTGTTGTGATTTCCTGCTTGTCACTTAGTCCGTATCAGTCATCCCCTCTGCAGAGGCAGAGTGGCCCTCTGGAGCTCAGCAGTGCTGTGCCCCGCTAGAGCAGGGTCTGCAACACACACTTGCCTCTGCTCAGGGCCCAGCTGCCTAATCAATTTAAACTCAGTCAAGAGAGGGTTGAGCCTGGGTGGCAGTGAGTCAAGCTCCCACAGCCAGGGAAGGGGACAGCGGGTGCAACTGCCTCTTCTGATGCCAGTATCAATTTCTGCTGGCTTTGGGATGTTCATGTTATTGGACCACGGGCTGAGGTAGAGCTGTGAAGCAGCTTCTGCTCAAGGAGGGTGTGGTGCTGCGGGAGCCAAGGCTGCCCTTGAGGCCGGAGAGCTGCAGAGCTGGAAGAGCTGCTCTGAGGAAGACTGTGGTGGAGAGGCTTGAGGGACTAGGCAATGAGAAGCATGATCCAGGCCTAGAGAGGACTTCAGGTCCCTTAAGCCTCAATCAGCTCATTCTTTGGCATTGTTTGAAGACTGCTGAAGGACGAGTAGATCTAGTAGGGCTGTTGCACTGCAGTCTGCCTGCCCCCATGTTATCCGTATCCACATGCAGCAGCAGAAAGGAGACATTAGAAGTACCTGGAGCACTTCATCCCTACTCAGGGACACAACATCTGCCATGCACCCTGATGCTACTCCGACAGGAGAACGTGGGCATAAAAGCGACAAGACATGGTTGCATTCAGATCCTCTGGTGTTCTGCGCTCCCTACACGGGTGTAGGTAAACCCCTACAGGCCTGACAGTCCTGGGGTGAACATTTCATCATTGTTTTTTATTTGGACGTCTTTCAGCTGAAGTGATGTGATTCTGTGAGTATGGGGGAGGACATTGTCCTAGTTCTCACTCGTGCTATCCTTTCAGTAGTGTCCCAGTTGGCAAAAATCACTGCCCTGCACTGAATGGGAACCCCTGTCCCAGGTCAGGTGTAGAAATACTTCCTCTGGGCAGAAGATGGGGAAGGAGCTGGGAGGAAACCTTAAAAAAACACTTTCTGATTTTTGGACCAATTGATTCATTGTGGTTGCATTTACTGCCTGTAATCTGCAAGGGGTGGAACATCACTTGAACATCTGCCAACCACGTGTCTGTTTGGATTAACCCTGAACTACTTCAGTAAAGCCCCAGCTGGGCGGGTGATGGGTTTGCTAGCCTAAACCCACAGTGATCTTTCCTCTTCAGTTCTGCCCTCAGCATGAGATGCTAGGCCTTTGCTTTAGGGAGCGGGGTGGGATGTTCACCTGAGTAGCCTGGGGAGGGGAGTGGGATGTTCACCTGAGTAGCCTGGTGTTAGGATGTACCTCCTGACCAAAGGCCATTCTGAGAGCTAGTGTTCCCAGGCTGAGGTGTCTGAGTTCCTGGGAGAAGGCAATTTGTTTTAATATACGATACCTATTAATACAATACTCTTCACTGTTGCAAGTTTTTTTATGCTCACTAATAGATGCTCTTACATTAGAAGGGAGAAGGGGTCAAAGTAAATAGAAAAAAGAAATGACCTGATTTGGTGTATCATCTCTCGGTCCCAGAATTCTATAGTGTCTGTTTATATGTTGTATTCCTAGAGATCATACTAGGATGCTTAACATTAACATTGGCTTTATGTCCTTTGTATTGTTTCTTTAAATGTATATTAAATGTATATATCCTGTGATATATAGCTATTAGCTATTTTGCTTATCTTGTCGAGTCTTATAGGATCTTTCTACTTGGGAAAGAAAGGCCAAGTTCAGTGCAGGAAAAATCACTGTAAACGAAGATAACTTTTGCTATGATGGCAGAACATGCTAGCCAACTAAGATTCTGGATCTTACTGTAATTTTTAAAATGGGTTGTTATGTATTTAGCTAATTCTTGTCTTTACCATGTCGGGCTGTTATCCTTTAAAAAAATTAAATATTGAAATTGATGAACGTTCCCTTGAAAATTTTTTGTGATCACAAATTTAAGAGGAACCAAACCAATTGAGTAAAAAATTTCTTATTCCAGAAAACTGCTATTCCTCTTTTGGAATATATGAACCCTTGCAAGAAAGTAGACTGTAATGGTCACTGTTGCCCCAGTGTGAACTTCTTAAGACAGCATCAGTTTGGAAAATGAAAAATGCATTCCAGTTACATCGAGCATACCTTTCTAAATGCCCACTTTTGGAGAGTCAAGATAAGATTACACTAAGAGGTTTGCTCCACAAACATGAATGGTATTTATTCCCTCTCCCTCCCCGCCCCTGCTGTGTGGTAGGGACCTACAGAGTTCAAAGAACTTGCTGTGGTGAACTTAAACAAGACTGGTTTGATAAGAGCTTTATAGAAAGCATTAACCATAGAATGAAGGCCATGAATTAAAAAAGAAAAAAAAGCAGCACAAATATTACTTTAAAGAAAAATGAATGTAATAATGAATTTTTTTAAGTGTAACAAAATAAATAATCTTAATACTGGAAATACATAAGGTCTAAGACAAAACTATGCCAAGACAAACTAACAAACAAGTGTCCAGCTGTTGGATGAAGTCTTGTGTAAGCTTTAGATTTTACATTGCAAAGAAGCACCTATAGGCCAGAACCTAAATGGATGCAAGACCAGCATCAGAAGATCTTTATCTTGGGGCAAAGCCATTTTTTTAGACTCTAGTATAAAAACTAGTACAAATATGGCATATAGGTATTTCCGGACAGACTAAATCTTACCCTAAGCCTGATTTTGTGACCCCACGTGTGGTTAGTCGAACCAGTCTGATCTTGTACTCTGTGGTTAGTTTTAGCCTTGAATGTGAAAAGTTCATTACTTATGCAGTTTTTCTCATCCTTGACCCTCACCACATCCTTTGTTTTTTTTTTTTTCACTTCTCTCTTCACCTCTTTTTTTTAAAGATTGATTTACAGTAAAGTCTTAATTTATACATATGCATAAATTTTACGTTCCCTACAAAGAATCCTGAGGCATTTTAAAAAGGCCTACAACTGGCCAACAGCTTTGCTGTACTCACCCATCCTATGGTTTACTTTGCATGCTCATCGGATTTGCTTTTTGGCTTAAGAACTAATTTCACTTTGTGCTTGTTCAGCATCTAAGACAAGGGAGTTCTAACTTGTGACTGGAGCCTGTGGATGTGGCTACAGGTCTGCAATGAAGCTAGCTTAAGCTGCCTTTCTTCTAGCTTCCTCCCCTCAAAACATCTCTTTCCCCCACTGCAACTGCTCCTTCCTGTTCCAAGCTAAAGCTTGCCACGGCCTTCATTGTGCTGCTACAGCAGGGCTGTAATGCAAATAGGCTCATTAAAATGTCCCAGCTAAAAACAACAACTGCCTCCTTTTTGCCAGTTAGGAGCCCAAATCCTTTCCTAAACTTTTATGAGTTAAGTAGGCCATAAGTGGTTTAAATTGGGGATGAAAAAAAGGGAAATCTAATAATTCTTTTGATGGTGGGACAATCTAAATTAGAAAGATTGCACTCAGTTACTGGTTTGCACTGTGTGATTTATTCAGGCTCGCATGGATCTGGTGCCAAAGTGCAGGGACAGATGTTCCCTTTTTTCAGAATCCAAATATTAACAATTGAATTTAAGAAACACAACAGTGGATCTGGTCCAACAACTGATCAGATCTGGCTGCATACTATAAGAGTACTGGCAGAGTTATCTGGCTTCAGCCAGAGCAGCGTCAAGTTATTAAGCTATGCCCAGGTCTCATAAGAAATGAGGAGGGCAATTGTGAGCAAGGACACAACGCTTGTACGCAAGCCTCAGTTGCGTGGTCTCGTCAACCTAGCACAGCCCTGAGCTGCGCTGTGGCCCGAAGGAGATGCAGGTCATGGGGAGTGGGTCCCGTTCTCCCTGGCTCCTGACCACTGACATTTGCACAACGGGCTGCGCCAGGGCTCAGGCAGAGGGTGGTAGTGAGGGCTCCCTTGGGCACGGCTCCGCAGGCTGGCTCCTGCGCTGCTGAGAGCTGGCTTTGCCTCCCCCCAGCCTCTGCTCCTCCCAGCCTCCCTCCACCAAATACAGCTGCTGTCATCGCTCGCTCCCCTCGGCTCCCAACACCCTGCTCCCAGGCCATTTACAGGCACCACCGCTTGTGTCCCCTTGGCCTTGTGCCTCACCGACCTCCTGGATGCTCCCAGCCCTCGTGGCTGTCCAGGGCACGAGCTGGTGGCAGGAGGGACAGCAGAAGACAGGCAGTGAGTGACGTACAGGCAGTGCGATCTGGATCTGACAGGCGCTTGCTCTAGCTCTGCACAAGTGAGGTGGGATTATGCTGTGACATGCCTGTAGCTGAGGGGACATGCATTGCGGGCATTAATTTTTGAGTAACAGTTTTATTTTTTTACTTTTGTTTTGCTTAGACTGTCTGTGACTCACAGACAGGGCTGCTCCATATTTGCAGACACAGGGCTTTAGCTTTGCTCCCCAACCAGGGCGGGCTAGGGAGGCACACAGTCCCGCTTAGGAGATTACAAGGAACTTGCATTCACCTCAGTCATATGAAACTTTATATAAATGTGTCTTCCTGTGAAATGTAATTAGCTACAGACAGGATGTGTATACTGTAGCCCTGTGCAGACATTGATTTTTGTTACTATGAGAAAATGGGCTTATAATTCATGAAGGTCTCTTGGCTCTGCATGGTTTATGATATACTCTTACACTCAGGAGAGCAGCAAGCTAGAACTACACTTACCCTGGTTTCACATGTTGTTTACTCCAGTGTGAGGGGCTTTCAAACTGGCAAGAACAGGACAGGTATTTCAAGAGACTTCAGTTTTCCTGGTGACATTCCAGGTTCAGCAGCCGCTCGGTGACTCGACAGACTCAGCAGAGGAGATGTGCTTCTGGAAGGAGGAAGATAACGATGGTGCCTGTTGATACACAAGAAAACGCCATCTTTACAGTAGCTGCCACATTGACCAAGTCTCTGTTGTATTTGGCATAGGGATGCTGCAGGCAAGGAAACACTGTCAAATGGGGTGAGGGGCTGCTGAACTCACAGCAAACTGTCATGCATGCAGGTAACTCAGTAGGGTTTTACTTCTGGACTTCTGACTGTGAAAATAAAGCTGAGCGCACAGGGCCAGGAGTAAACAAATGGGCAAGTGTGATAAATCAGTAACAAAGGACAACTAGCTGTGTGCCTATAAACAGGGATGAAGTTGAGAGTAGCAATTCCTCACCACACTGAACGATTATGTCTCAGTGTGCTGTGACAAGAGGATATATATCAGTAACTACGTGGACAGGCACCTTCTTGATGTAGAGACTGGCAAAGTGACAGAAAACAAAGTAGAAATAAATACATGATAAACTTGCAGTGAGATAAAGCTTGTTGAGAATACCTCTGCTGAAACTAGTGATTGATTATTTTAATAGGCAAAAAGTGGTAGTGAAATTTGCAGGTGGAATTTTTCAGGTCAGTAAGGCCTAAAATAGGCTTGGATGAATTCCATATTACTTGAAAGCCAGGAAATTTGGGGCATTATGGCAGAAAAAATAGATGTTGACAAACATAAGGTAATACAGCTTCCAAGACACAACACAAACTTCACAGGCATAGCTGGGCTCTTGAGGAAAGACAGACCTGAGAACTGCTGCAAAGGGCTGGTAGAACAACTGTCATAAACCAAAAGAACACTAAGTGATAAAGACTGCGATAAGAAAAATACCAAATTATAATGCAATAAACTATCATGCCTTTTAGTAGTACATCCTCATCTGGAGTATGTCCAACTTTGGTCCTGCCACCTAGGAAAAGACACAGTAGAAAAAGTTTTGTGACAGAAGTAAATGAGATTAGTTATGGCACTAAGATTTCCCATTAGCCAAGGCTGAGCAGACTGGCTTAGTTTAGAAGGAGAGACCTAGAAGATGGTAAATCTTGTCTCATTTGAAAGCAGCTGTGAACAAACCAGTTAACTAATGCTGCACAGACCATGGACAGTGTGGGATGCAACTGGTCACAAATATTAATTGGATCTAAATTGGGTTTTAGAGACCAAAGCAGCTCTACTCTGTGCCACAAGGCAGCATGACTGTTCATCGGAGGGGACATGGAGGTCTACTTTGGTTCAGAGGGCTCTTGCACTTTCTTCATCGTAGCTTTCACTTTAAAGAGCCGCCTTGAGTTTCCCTATTCTCTGCTTAAGCCTTGTCTGTTGCTGGGTCCTCCAGGCACTGCAGACAACCATTGTAAGTGAGTCTCAATTTTGGACACTGGGTCCAGCTCAGGACACATCTGGCCCCAAGGTCAGCGGAGCACAGAGAGCAATTTTGCATCCCCATCCTAAGGATGTGTCAACTCCCTGTCCCTCAGGACTTCAGTATTTCCCTATCGATGTATTTAGATCTAATCTAATTGGCTAATATTGTTCAAATCCTCTCTGAGAAAATAAATGAGCAAAAGAGACCATCAACTATTTTCAGTCAGTCACCAACACATGAAATGTCTGCTCTTGAAATGAAGTTGAAATAAAATGAAACATGAATTGCTGCAAGCAAACAGCTATAAAGTCACCTACATCCCACAGAGTGCCCAGAATTTTGAGCTATGTATGTGAGCTGCTGTCTCGGCAAAATTAAACACCCCCTGGTGTGTGCCCTACCCTGGCCAAAAGCATCCTGCTCCCCTTCTCTAGCTCAGAGAATTTCTCAGTTTTCTGTCTTCAGTCAATGGATGATCTTAAACTGCCAGGGCAGCTTAATATTAAAAAAAATTAGTCTGTAAAATACCTTGAATAGAGCCAGGAGTTTGTGAGAATTAAAGTACTTAAATCCTCCATGCATCTCGTTGTGGAACTGCGCCTGTCTTCTGGGCAGACAGTGGGCCTACGTCTGTCTTTACAGCACCTACTTAAATCTAGATTGCGACAGTGAATATTACTCTGACGGGGTAAAAATTCCTACCAGACCCTAAATCACTTTGTTTGGGGCATGCCTTCAAATGTCTCTCATCACAATTGTTCAAGCTAGTGGTCAGTTTTAAGTACCAGAAGAATTATTACTACCGGTATTCCGGTACTGCCTAGCAGCCTTAGCGATGCTTGATACTCTGCCAACATAGTGAGTGCCAGTTCCTTAAGCACATAGCTTACAATCTAAACAGATAACAAATGACACGGCAGGAGAAGAAATGTACAGAGAGAGAGGTGAGGTGACTTACCCCATGCTGCCCAGCAGATGAATAAGGGAGTCAAACACAGATGCTAGCTCTCACGATTCCAGTCTGCTGCTCCACTGAACCACTGTATTTTTTCTCTGCAGGCAACCTACCTTTCTTTGTTGGTTTAATCCCACTGTATAATTTCTATCAATAGATACAATATGAAGCTCAGTCTGGTTGGATACGAACTCTTCCAGGGAGCATGTAAGGTTATTTAAATAAGGTTCAGGGATTGTCGAATGATAAAAAGCAAAACACCTGAGAATTAGTTTCAGTTTGAACCCTGCCTTGCTCTGTGGATTGAATCCCATAACTTAAAATGACCTTGTTTCTAATTTTTGGTATCCAAACAGATGCTTACTTTTATTTTAGCAGAGCATTTTCTGTAGCACTTGAAGTTTTGCACTTTTGTTGGAATACAAAGCTGCCGCTAACAACTTACCACTGACCATTGCTGGAGCTCGAGGCGGAAATTCTCAAAGCTCTTCTCTGCTTCAATATTTTTGTGACCAGTGTCTTAGGGGGGGCTCTGCTCTCAGCCATGTGGGTTTCCCCAAAGATTTCCCCAGGGAACGCAAACTTCCCTGTACAGAAGCTGTTAAGATTTGTCTGCCCTGGACAAGGCCAGACCCCCTGTCAGGAGGCAGCAGATACCCATCACTGAACCCTGATCCGGAGAGTCTGTAGGATTTCTTCCTATATAACATTATGCATTAACAGTTGTATGCTTCTCTCCCACCTGATTTCTCCCCACAGTCAAGCATACAGTTTGTGAGACTCAAGTAGAGCAGACCCAGTCACCGTGGTTAGGTCTTAAAAGATCCTTTCAGGCGTAAGACCTGAAAGCATCAGACAGCACTCTACGCAGCACCAGAGCTTTCAAGACAAAAATGCGACAGAGAGCAGGAAGAAAGTAAAGGGCAACACCGTCAACAATCTCCAACTTTTAAAATAGTTGTTTTAAGGATCAAAACCAGGTAAATATGTTGAAAGCACATTAGCGAAAACACAAAGCTAGACCTAAAACCAAAGCTTCTTGAAATTATTGGAAGTCTTTCCATTGCCTTCGGTGGATTAATATCACACTGAAGAAGTATTCCAAACAACAGTCAGTAGGAAAACACTGAATCAAGTAACACACAAGAAAGCTGAAGGTTTTTTGTGCTCTAACTGAAGTCTTCTAATTTAAAAATCACAAATCATAACAACATAATGTAGATAAAGTGGAACCCTCAGACTGCCAGACTGATTTACACTCTGCCAGCACTAAATCCCTTCAGATACAGACCCAGACAGGGGAAGTTGTTCAAGCTGCTAAAATAAACAAGGTATTTTTTCCGGAAGCAGAAGAGATATGGAAACAGGATCCCTCTCCTGTCTCTCTCATAAAACTTCAGAAATACTCTGAAGGCTGGACTGAAATGTTTATTTTGATAGCCAACAGTCAAAACCAAAATATTTTACTTTATGAGAGTCATCGTGACAAGATTACTTGTGAGTTTTTGAGATAAATCTTGCTTTTTCTAACTTTAAATGAAAAAAGGCTGCTTTGAACGTTTTCATAATCAATATAAAATAATATTGTGGAATTTATTCTTCTGCCTGCCGGGTAACTTTAGAAGTCTTTACTGACTTATTAAATCAATATTTACTGATTTACGCTTTTGACACAGAGCTGTTGCTTTTGTTATATTCATCCTGGCAAACAGAAATGGGTATAGGACAGAGTAAAGACATGCTTAGACATCTAAATTGATGAATTTAGTGAAAAAGGACTGAGTTTAACAAAGACTAAAAAGCTTATTTTCTGTGTAAGTCTATGATTCTTTAGTGCTTAATATTATGTGCTGCAAAATTGTTGTAACCTCTAGTATTTACAGCTGATTAAAATATTCTACAAAACTATTAATCAATAACTTGCTCTTCCTTATCTCCCCCTCGATAATATGGAGAAAATCATTCCAAGACCTTTTGTAAGAGGCATACTAAGTAATATAGAGGAGAAAGACATGCTTGCCAACTGTTAGAAAAACATACCTTAAAATTAAGTTTCCAAGTGTCATGTTGTCCCTCACCCCGCAGTTACGCAAACGTGGATCCCAACATAAGACAATTTTGCTATTTCACATCCATTGAAATTTCTTCTCATACATTCAAAAAATTGGTCCAATAGCAGATCTGGGCATAGGTTGAGGCCCTGGAGTTCCCCCTACTCTTCTGTATCTTTTAAAAGTGTGGTCACGCTTGTGATATATTCCCTGGTTCACAACTGTGACGTTCAGCACAGTCAACATGTTATCCCCGTTGTTTATGAGACTTGCCGCACTACCACGACCATTTTGGGAAAAACAGTGGAAGATAAGACTCCATCTGGCTGGCTTGCAATGGAGAAAAAGACTCATGCTTCATCTTCAAGATGAATTACAGTTGAAAACACAAGCAAATTCCTTCCTTCCCCATAAGTATTTCCTTTATGCAGATGGAAAAAATTAGCTGTGGCTACTGATCGGGGAAAATCTGCAATTGCTTTACCTTGCTAATGCTCAACATGATCTGTTTTGAGGATACAGCATGAAATATGCGACTAGTCTCTTCCACAACAAAAAACAAGTTCAAGTAAGATATTAGTCATAAGGGCATAGGATAGAGATGTTCCTGAATTTAATTTTCTTGTTCCTAATCTTCCCATGCCAGGTGCTGCCCAGAGATACAGCAGAATACATGGACACACCCCCATCCGCCTTTATTTTTTTTTTCCTGGAAAGAGAAGATTAAGACTACATAACAGTTATTTGTGATTGACTTGATACCTCTCTAAAACCTTAACCGAGTTTACAGCTAAGGCAGACATATTTCCCAGATAAGAACTGAATATTTATGTAACGTACAGGTTTGGGAAAGGGGCTTTAAAAACCTTTAACTCCCAGGCTAAATCATAAGAAGTCCAAAGTTTCTTTACTTGTTTCAGTACAGCCTTCACAGGACTGCAGCAGAAGACTGCATATGACTCTAAGAATTACTTGCGTGGGAGAAAGTAAAAATTACTGTTGAGTGCGCTAACGGTGCTTATCAAGGTGAAAAAATGCATGGCAAATATTTAAATGTTGGAACTTGCTTAGTATTTGTTTGTGTACTGTGAGAGAAAAATACACCCTCCTCTAACTTAAAAAGCTCGTGTGATCATCCTCACAGTATGCACATAAGGCATAAATCATTTGGAGGAAGTTACTTTTGCCCTGCTTGACCGTGATGAGCTACTGCTGTGCAAAGATATTTTAGTCAATATGTATTTGACATAATTTGAGCCAGTCTCCTAGGTAAGAGTTATTGGTTGTCTCTTACCTTGTTAATAGTAGTACAGAAATGAGTTGGAGAGAGTGGCTTATTAAGAAAATCTCTCCTTTAACTAAGACCCCGTCCCTTTAACTTATATAAATAGATGACTGTCACTCGAGTCAATCTAGAAATGTAGTTTTCTTGTGGCTTTTAGAAAATCTCTTTGACTATTTTAAGACCTGAAATCGAGTTCTAACTGCCTCTGTTAAAGATATCAAGAACTAATCGCAGTGGAACAGAACAGGACCAGAACTGCTAGCATCAGTTATTTCTATCTAGATTTACAAAAAGCAAAGTTAGCTTCAGCAATATTTCCAAATATTCATACAAATAATAGTAACATTCTGAAATAATTTCCTTTGAGCAAAGAATAAAAATGGAACAAATACTAAAGTTAATCTAATGGCTCTCCAGTCTTAAAATATACACTCCAGTTCAATGCTGCTCATGCTGTTGCATCTCATCTTCTAAATCGTCCTTTCAAAAATGATTGAGCAACCTTGGTAACTCAGTTTCTAAAGTAGGTTCTGTTCTTTTTGTTTAGAGGATGGTGGCACAGCATCTTTATTGACCCAAACCAAACAGGAAAAAAAAACCCCAATACTAAAATATATGGACAAATTCAGTTTTGGAGAGGAGATAAAAAAATCTCCTTCTGATTTTGAATAGGTGCATGCTTTTTAAATGAGTTGTGTGACAGTGGCCAGGATTGTCTAAACTAGGTTACCATTTCAATATAATAATCTTATCACTCTGAGACATTGAATAACCTAGTGTACTTTTATTAAGTAAATGGAAGCAGAGGTTAATGAACATTTATTGGACCAATTAAACACCTTGAAATCACAGGCAGTCAGACTGAGAGGCAGCATACTGATAAGATCAAGTTTTCTTTACAAATCTATGAGCCCCTGTACAAAAATAAAGTATAAAAGGGGCAAACAGAAATGTTTTGTTTCTTCCCAAACCCAGGGCCACTTCTGAGGTCACATTCAGCATAAATTTAGAGAAGTCCAAGAGGTGCTCTAAATTATGCAGTGATATTTACAGTACTAGGAGGACTCTTCTCCAGTTGGAAATTATTAACAAAAATCATAACATCAGCTCTGCACCTGCACGAGGCTTCCCCACACAAGGGAAACTTCCAGTTGAATTTATGGCAGCTCTTTGCCCTCTATATGCCATACAAATAATATAGACGGATCAGAAGTGTTTGGGCAGGAGTTAAGGGAGGTATGGATCCGGCAGGCTAAGGAATTCTGGGTTTGCTCTACAGATTACAGAACTGTGTGGCAACTGGTTCACAGAGTTAACCGGGCTGTATGGTTTAGCTCTATTTAAAGCCTAGGTGGATTCTAAGTAAACTTTTTGCTACCTAAGGTTCTTACAATTCAAAACAGTCTATGGTAAAGAAGAGGCAGGACAGTATACCAACCGATGTGCTGTATGGTATTTCCTTTGTCTCTTGATAAAAGGTTATGCAGTGAGAATAAAAGACTCAAAACTCTCAAAGTCAGTGTTTTTACTGTGTAATAATAACAGAATGAGTAACTTCACTTAGAGAAGAAAAGCATATTAGTTATATTAAATCACTACTTATTTCCATCTACATAAGGCAGAAGCACCCTCATGGGCCTATGAGTTTTCTTTCCTTACAGGCTGCAGATACAGAATCTTCAAGAAATTCATGTTAACAGAGTCAAAAGTGTGTAGTCAAACCACTGATGGTGGACTATACCCTAATTATCAAAACTACTTTACCTGTTTAACGTCATAAACATTTGAGATGCGGAATGTGTCACTGAAATCAGATACCAATGCTTACCAGAGAAGATGTTTATATTTCTAACATCAGAAACACTCCACTGCCTGATTTTCAGTAGGTCTTGTCATCTTTGTGCTTTACTGGGAAAAGAGGTAGTTTTGAGAGTGAATTGACCTGTCACTTTGATGAGCTCAGCTAGTGTTTAATACTACCATTGCAACAGCTGATCTACAAGAACACCTGCTAAGATTCATCCAGAACTAAAAAGACACAGCACTACTACTTGAAAAAATACCTCTTACTCACTCTATAGTTCACAGTTTGTACCTATCCCCTTTTACAGGGGCTAAATCCAGAACGGATGAACAGCTCCTCCTTATTCACTGGCTTGTTTATGCTAGGCCTATACAAGATAATTTCTCATTATTTTAGTCACCAGTACTCCACAAGCTATGAAGTCAAGGGGCTCGGGTAAGATCCTTGCCCTGGGACTCAGTCACCAAGTGATCCCCCTTGTAGCATCAGAGGGTTGTGTACCTAGGGCAAAGCTTTGGCTCAAGCTCCCTTCTGCGCTACCGACTGGGAGTCGTTTTGCGAATGCTTTGCAGAGTACACAAGTCGGCTGATTTGGCTGTCCTGGGAGCGTAGCTGGACCTAGATTTTGCCCACGGATTCGACAAGAAGAATAGATGTTAGGTCACCTCATCTGCAGGAGGAAGAGGCAGGAGAGAAGTAACAACTATGCACTGTATGATAAAGATTTAACATGAAGAACCTTTCCTCACTATATATCCAGTGGTCCCAAACAACAGTCTGTAGATCAATTACAGCTGATAGTTCAACTTTGAGGATAAATCCTTCAGGAGCACTGTATAATTTTAATAACGAATGCTAAACTTCATACTATACAATAGAGCAGCCAACTGAGCTTTTAAGATAAGTCATTTTAAGGAGCATCGTACTTCTGACACCCGAAAAGAGGTGGTAATACTTGTTTCCGTTAACCATTTTCAGAAGAAACATAAACCATCTGGGCCAGTGAGGGCATGAAGAAGGGAAACAAAAGATAAGGTTAGCACATGGTTAAATTTTTTACTTGACTCTGCTCTAATTCTAAATTAGTTCAAATTGTGTGTGTGAGCAGAGCCCCTGGAATACACTGTAGACTGTATTCCTACCAGGGCCTTCAGTTAATAGATTTTAAGAAAAGTTTTCTCACTGTAACAGTCACTGATTTGTTCTTAAAACTCCCTGAATAAATCTGTGATGAAATGAAGGACCCAAAAGCATTTAATTGTTGAACACATAAAAGGAAGTATATTTAAAATAAAAAAAAAAATTTGGTCAGACTGTAGAGTCAATTACCATTTTCAAAGGAATTTACAGGGCTGTTGTAGATGAGTCTTTTGGAATAGTCAGTTTATCGCAATGCCTAAACTGGTTTCTTCATTGCACGTTATTTTCTTTTAAAATGTGTGCATTTTTAAACAATTACATACATATTAAAAATCAGCATTTCTTTGCTTAAACTTAATTAAAACGTTAATACTCTCAGACAACACAGATCTGAAATGGTGAAACCAGTAATTGCCCCCTCCCACCTTACAACAAATTAAATTGAGACAAAATTACAAACACATTTCACTACATGATTATTATTAATAAAAATCATTTTTTTTTTTTTATAAAGTTACCCAAAATGCAAGGGATGTGCATAGGTTACAACTTAGTCAGAATAATATTTTACTTTATTCCCTTGGGTACGTTTTCCCATGAACGGAATGTACTTTGCTGTAGATTACAGTTTTTTCAACACAGATACACCAACGGCATGAACGCTTGCGACTGTCCACATGCATTAAGAGTCAAGACCCAATTTCAAATTTCTAAAAATTTTACAGAGTTCTTCAAAGAGACAGTATCACATTACCTGGATGTTACACAAAAGTACTTAAAAATACTATTCTAAAAAAAAAAAAAAAAAAAAAAAGCGAAGAAAGGCCTTTAAAATTTATGAGTTTGTTTTGTAACCACTAGACTAATTATTTCAAATAAATAAAGGAAAGCAAAGTATTCCAATCCATAAAAATCAGACTCTAAAAAGAATGTAGTGTTCCACCCCCAAGTTAAGGTAACAGAATCATATTATTATTACTATTAAAATAGATTATAGAAAGCAGCATCTATTTTGTGCAGTTTTTAGGGGCCTTTGAAATAAAAAGCTATGATTTCCAAAAATATAACATTCCAAAGGACTGAATAATACATTTATTTAAAGATACATTTTATTAAAGTTTAGGAGAAATGATTAAAAAAGAGATACTGTCTCTTTAAATTAGTGTTTAATTTGTCTTTTTTTTCCCCCCCTCCTCCTATCTATTAGGACATGACAATAATTATAAATTTAGGTCACACTACATCTAGGTAGTCTCTAGGGGCCAAGACCTGTTGACACAAGGTCAATAACGAAGAGGTTTTCCATGTATGAGGTGGTTCCCAGTAATGGTAAGTCCCCCCCCACCCCCCCAATTATCTGGTGACTGGCCTAATAGACCCAGGAGACAGGAACCCACTGTGATGCTGTACAAACAAGCTCAATGGCTTCCTCCAGGTGCCTGATTGTTTCATCAATTTCATTGTTGATAATTGTTAGATCAAAGTAGTGTGCATATGTTCTCTGTAAGATTTCAGACTCCTTTTGCAGGCGCTGAAGAGATTCGTCCTATTCAACGATCAGAAAAAGAAAACGGGAGAGGTAAGTTGGATCCTTTCATAGTCCTGTACAACCGTTTTCTAGCTGTTGCTTACAGAGAAGAAAACAGCCAAAAAAAAAA
This sequence comes from Struthio camelus, assembly GCF_040807025.1. Lineage (NCBI taxonomy): Eukaryota > Metazoa > Chordata > Aves > Struthioniformes > Struthionidae > Struthio > Struthio camelus. Next base: position 127,775,611 of record NC_090942.1, on the reverse strand, counting down.
AAAAAATCAGTTTGCATGGCTGACTTAGACCAGCTGCATAATTCTGTGGAAATTGCAAGGAAGAAATAGCACAATTTCTGTCTTGAAAAACACATTCAAACACAATTCCTTCACTGACATCACTTGGGACAAAACACTCGTCTAGGATTCACAAGGCAAGACACACGATGAAAGCTGAGAAAAGCAGCACAGACACGGAGCAGGGGAGACCACGTATGAATAAAACCTACAAAGTGCACAAATACAAGCTGTTCGGCCTACGTCCAGGTAAGAAAACTACAAACAGGATCGGGTATATTGTCAAGTATCAGCGGTTCCCAGTTCTGGCAACGTTTTACTGTTCACCTTCGGGGTTCACTTCCTTTAAAAGCGTTTATTGTTAAGGAACTTCTCTCTCTGTCATCACCCTGTAGTTCCTGTTTCAGACCATGCCTTTTCTAGCATTTCCTAGCGTGACGTTCTGAACGCTGACCGTGCCGTTCAAGCTCAAGATGGAGAGTGCCAATCAACTCTGTATCTTCATGGTTTTGTGTGAATTTCCTTGCAGAACCATGCACGTCCTATTTTGTGGGTGCTGGGCCTGATTCTTTATTGCCAGCAGTGCTGCAGCAATGGGCTATGCTGGCTGGGCCTGGTTTCTAGAAGGAATAGGGGTTGCAGAAAGCTGGTTTCTAGGGTTCTGCTGCAATAAGGAAGTACGAATTTGAATTATCTTCTTCCAGATTCCTTTAGATCATCTGCTATATCCTACAGATTGCTGCTTTCAGGAACTTTGAAATAGCCAGAGGAAAGTAAATAATTCTCTCCCTTCCCACCTGGTTTGGGGTGGATGTGGGGCAAAACTACGTAAGAACAGTATACGTATGAACAGAACTGTTGCTCTGTAGTGTCTATAGGGCTATCCTACTTGCTCCATCAGCAAGGACGCACTTCTTGATTATAATCAAGAGTATCAGGCTGCAGGAAGTACAGAAACAATGCGGATGGCCCTTTTCACATGAAATTATTTCAGGAACAGAATTTTATCTGCTTAATAAGAAAGCCTTCTGTTAACTTTCCAAGTATTTGTAATTACACTGACAAGCAGATGTGGACCAGTGGCTTTCAGGTCCTCTGAAGGGAATAACCTGCGCTGAGACAGTTCTCCTTCCCTATACTATGAAATCAGCCACTTCCTGAGGAGAAGTTCTGTATCAAAGTTACAGTTCTGTTGGTTTCCTGAGCCTGCAGCCCCAAATGTGGAGGGAATGTCACCTTCTTTTGATAATAACCAAAAATTCCATTTAAACAAAGTCAGACAAATACTTTTCACATGCACTAATGCATAGGGGATGTTCCTTTTACGGAACATTATGCAACTGCAGCAACGCTTGGGACGTCTGCAGAAAATATCAAGCCATTCCTATTTATTTTATGCTATTCTCAAATTGATCAATATGGATGAATACTAATATTAAATATTTCTGTGGAACAATTTAAATGGCACAGTGGCTTTGAGCCAAAAACCTAGTTAGGTAAACTGGCAGCTTTTCATAGATTTCAAAAGATAGACAACAGTTTATGTCAGCTAAGGATCTGATCTTTTCAGTTCAAATTAACCTATACAGGAAAAAAAAATCATGCTTGTTTAGCAGCTTTAAATATATCTAATTAAGAATAATTTTATTTTTAAAGCCTGTTTTAGTAAAACCACACTGAACCTTTAAATGAGTTTTAATCTCACGGTACAAGACTAACGCTGTCTGAAAAAAATCATGAAGACTTACTTAGCTCATATGTAGCTCTAATTGTTACTCAGATTCCCCATCAGTGTCATCTTTACCTACAACATGCATGAGAATAAACTTTTTTCATTAAAGTACCTATCTTACTGTGGTTAACATACCAGAAATCTGAAAAATTTATAGCTATCTCAGCTTAAAAAAAACAACAGGTAGGTAAAAAAGAATAAGAGGAAAAAAAAACCTAATAATAAATACTAATATTTAGCTTGCTCTCTTAGATATCACAAAACTAAGAGTTTCAAAAATTCATTAGATTTTAATATTTTCCTGACTTAGTTGCTCCAAGATTCAACTTTACTGGGTTCTAAGGGGCTTGTATTTCGGAATATCTAAATTTCCCAGCCTGTTGGAAATGTAAAACATTACTTCTATCACATACTCTTAGGAGCAGTAATAAATTTGGGGTAAGCCATAGCAGCAGTTCTCAAACAAGTTCAAACTTTTGCAAATTCTGTAGAAAGAAGGTAGATTACATTTCTTGATCTTTATTTTATTCTGGGGCCAAATTTTACCTATGTTGGTGATGGAATATCTTTTTGTACATCCAAAACAATGTTGGACTTAGCTAAGAGTTTCTTGTAAGCATGACTACTAGTTAAATGCCAAAATGCATCTTTGAAGCTAACACTTCCTCAAAACGTATGCTGTAGGAAGTTCCTCCTACTTTTTAAAAATTCCTTAATTAAATCTTGAATAGCAAAGAATGCAGAATATTCTCCAAAAGAATATTCTCCAGAATGTGTGCTTTCAGTAGTGTCAAGAAATAAGATATTTATCAAAGTATTCAGATAATTGGAGACAGAAAAATGAATGGCCACTTCTTTACTTTCACATTTGGGAGCAGAATACGTCTTTTCTTCTCCCCTCAGCTCTTCTCATATAATAGATATTATATATGGATCTAGTTGGCAGGGTGTCCATTATTTGGAACAGACCTTTCTTTCCTATCACTAGAATTACATTCACTTTGCTAATCTTCTTTCTTTCTCCACCACGGCTGGGATGGAAAGGAGCGAAACATGATTTTTATGCATAGGCATAGTGGCCATCGGCGAAATCGTCAGTCTCTTCCATCTTGAACAGCTTTTTTTTTTTTTTTTTTGGCCTTAAAATACCTTGGACAATAGCTGCCATTTGTGACAGCCAGGCACAAAGGACTAATATTCCCTTCTAAGGTTGTGAGCAAAGTATAAGGATGCCATCAAGCCTTTGGAAATTTTGCTCTAACAGGAAAAAAATTCTTCTTGATTTGAACAGCTGATGGTCTGCAAACACCCTAAGAAAAATCCCTTCTACTCTATGGCTACAGAAAAGGCGGAAGCATAGCTAAAAGGGAGAAGTTACACATGGCTCAGGGAAGATTCAGATCACAGAAGTGGAGCCTGTCAGCTCCTCTGTGTTGCTGCCTGGCCAAGGGAGGTGGTGGTGGTGGGGGGGGGACTTCTGGAGGGCAGAGGAACTACTCCCAAGTTTCCCAAAGTGCCCTCTCCTCTCTCTGCTTTACCGCACTGACAAACTGATTTAAGTTTTCTTTGCAATGAGACAGGTGGGTAGACTATGGGAGATTTCCTATATGATTTACATTGGTTTTGTCCTCTGCAGAATTGCTCATAGTGCATTGCTACATTCAAACAGAAAGTGTAATATTTTGTCTCCTGAGTCCTACCAAGTCCTACCATGTCACCCTACCGTGTGTATATTGGGATATTCTGTGTGTTTTATGATAGGCTAAATTGTCTCAAGATAGATATTTTTCAGATCAGGCCTTTGCACTGCTTTTACCATGAAGCCCAGATGTACAGTTCTAAGAGTATTTACTCTCTACTTCCTTTTTACTAGCAAATAATCCTTCTTACATGTATTTTGGCACAGATGTCTGAAGTCCTTATGACATTAAATTTTTATTCAATAATGAAAGTTATGTTGAATGGGAACAAGCACATCTACATTCTAAAACTACTAAAATAACCAGGACTACCTTATCAGCTCCTAGCTGGTACTTACAGGCAATTTTCTGCACCATTTTGGCAGCTATGTACAATTAGTACGAGCGCAGGAAAACGAAAAGAAAAGCAAAGATGAAATTCAAGAAAAAACATGGCAGGGGGGAAAGGATAGTCATTTACAGAAGTGTCTGCATAAGAGGCTCGTAAAATAAAGTAGGATAAGAGGATAAACAGGGTGGAATAGTTATGCAAATGAAGCTTTCAAAAAGGAAGAATGAATGAGAAATATGAAACATGCACTCCAGAATCTTGTTTGCTCTCTCGTAGGCTGCTAATACACAGACATAATTTGCTTATCTCTTCATGCAGTACAGTAAATCTTGGAGAACACGACACTGGATTGGGGTAAGGTCTGCTGCTATTGCTGTTTCTGCCCCTTCCTTTCCTTCAGTTTAGCTGATTCATAAATTAGGATGATTAATAAGTGTGGCCCGTGCTCAGCAGTCTATGTACCTGAGTGAATCCCTGTGTGCAGAGAGACTTTAATCACTAGAACTTACCAAAAAACCCCCCAAAACTCCAAAAGAGAGGAAGGGAGAGGGAGGGGGAGGGAGGACATAGCCCTAAATATTTAGAATGTAATACTTCTTTACTTTTGCTAATATTTCTTTGCCATGAATAAACATCTCCCTACCAGTACTAAAAAAGGTGAATGTCTCTCCTCTTCTCAGTGTACCATGGAGAACATTTTCTCCCTCATATTAACTGTCCCAAATTTCTCTGTATTATATTCTACAGCTGGAAGTTCAAAAGGCAAGTACCTCGGCAGATGCGTGAGGCCAAGGATAAGACTATTTGAGAATTGAGACACAGGTATGGAATAACACACATAAGAAATTACATAATTCCACAGAAAACTTGAGCCCACTTAGTGCTGCTGTAAGCGGAATGGTTGTCTGATGCAATCTAAGAATGATTTTTTTTTTTTTTAAGTGACGTTATGCTATTTGCTTGCACAAGCGCAAATTCAATATAGGGTTCTGGAATACAAAATTTCAACATTTTCTCAAGACTGCACCAATTTACTGCATATGGCAACAGTAGCAGTTAGACAAACAGTCACCTCACTAACGTTGCTAATTGTGATGTTCTAAGACATCTTGGTTTGTACATTTGTGACACTAAACAGTTAGGGTATGGGTCCACAAGACACAGTGAAGTGACATAACTTACTGCTACGGAAGTGAAAAGATCCTCCTTCCCCCTCCCATCTCTCTTTCTGGCTATGCGCCTTCTCTGCCTGTTGTGGCATTGGTGCTTGTCAGAGCCTTTGTGAGCTGCTTGAAAACTGGCAAAAATCTGCTTTAAAGCTGAAGTGGCTCACTGAGGGATCTGGTAAGGGCCATGGCCAGTGCATACGAGCAGGCAGTACAGGTCCAGAGGCAAGCTAGAGAACCACTCCCTTCAGCAGCACTGAACTATTAGAATAGTTAGAACTATTAGAACAGAATCATTTAGGGTGTCTGTGTTTAAATACAAGCTTATCCTATTCCTTATCTTCCTACAAGCCTCTGCAGTGATGTCATAGTTTCATATTTGTGATACTGTGACTATATTTCTACAGAGTCAGGCTCCAGAGACAAGGATCACAATGACTTTTTTTCCCCCTCCATGGTCAATGGGGCATCAAGGACATTTGGAACAGAATCACGGCCAAAATCAATTAATTAAATACCTTAGTGGCAGGGTTCAAAAAAAGTTGAGCAGACAAAGTTTTTGGATAAATACTGTGTGCATTGATGTCACCTAAATCCTGAATTGCTTGAAATCAGTGGATACCCTATAAAAACTAAGGAAATGTGGGCCTACGGAAATTCAGGATATGGACCTGCATGAATACTTAACATTACTCCATAAGGAATTACCCCATTGGCCAAAGCTTACTTCTAATTCTTAGAGAATAGTCTTTGAAATTAATAAGCCTCTTCCTAATATATATGTGCTGTATAGAAAAAATATTTCAACAGAAAAGTGGAATGACGCACAGTCATGCACACCCATTTCTTAAATTCAGGCCAGCTGTAGTCTGGTGTTAGTAGCATTACAACTCACAATTGAGTAATTTGTGTTAATTATTTGTCAAAGATTTGAAAATGGATCATCCTTTGGCTAGAGCAGAGACTGAAATAAAACAATACATATTTTTAGCATACATCCTTCAATTTGAATCTCATTTTGAATTAGAAATATCAGTCATTAAATGATAAATACATCTCAGTCAAGTTCATATGTTGTTATGCAACTTTCCTTCTGCCTCTCTATTTACAGACAAGGAAACAATTGAAAAGTCTTATCTGCATATTTGAATCCCTTCCTTAATTCTGTCTCTGGTAAGGCATTAGATTGTAACATGTCTTACCTCATTAATGCCTGGGGTAATTGTAGGTGCAGCAATAAAAACAACAAAAGGAGCAAACTCTGCAGTTCTCAGGACCTTCAGTGCCTAGGTTAAAAAAAAAAAAAAATCAGCTACTTTAGAAGAATCCCCAGTCAATATGGAATAAGTTTAGTCACAAGGGCAAAAGATACAAACCCACAATTTATAAAAGCTGGTTGTTGTTTTAATTTTTTTTTTGGAATCAAGTAATGCAAACGCTTCACTTTTCATACCATTCTGCATTTTGGGAGGTTCAAACTGTACACTTGTCATTAATTAAAGTGATTGTTAAGAGTTTTCAAGACAGTTAAGGCTTTAGCATTTTCAGAGAGGTTCTTCCCATAGTCAGATTATAGACTTCTGTTTACATGTAAACTGAATGGTTAATACTAGCTTAAAAAAATTCACAGTGATGCCATAAATGGTGGAAAAAAGACAACCATTTAGAATAAATGTTGATTAGAATATCATTTTTTTCTTGTCTGGTTCATTCTACCTGCTTTTATTATTATTTTTCTGAAACAAACAAAAATTTTGTGAAATGACAGGTACAAAGCTTTTAAAGAGCACAAAGGGTAGTGAGCACAGCAGTAATGCGGTAAATGCAGGACAGAGCTCCTCTGAACCAAATCTCTGCAAAAGCAATGAGAGTTCTCATTATAAGCTGACTCAGTCATAATTAATGAGTGACACAAAGAGCTACCATAAGTGAAACTGCTCCTGATCCAAGTCAGACTGAAGTGTAGGACAGCAAGTAAACACACCTCAGCTGAACTCAAATGCCTGGATAATATAAAGTAAGACTGCTAAGATTCCCCTTTTCTTCTTTTTTCTCCTGCTACTGCCTGTCCTCTCCAAAGTACTTTTCTTTTTTTGGCTATTTTTTTTTTTTTAATTCATCCTGTTCCCAAGCTGAAGAGGTCTTCATCTCTGCTGCTTGAAACTCACCTATAGAAATCACCAATGCAAGCTCCTCTAAACAAGAGAGCGAAACTTCATCTGTGAAAGCCAAGGAAACTCACATAACTAAAAATAGGCAAGTGGTGTAAAATAACTAGGGACAGGTCCAGGGACAAGCTGGCCTTAAAAGAGTTGAGACTCGTCCAGGAGGAAGGTGGTTAAGAAAGAAGTTTGCTAGAGAAGTGTTAGAAAAGTGTATCAAAAAAGGCAGTTACCAAATGTAGATTGGTTTGACCAAAATTAGTGCTTCTCACTGCATGTGACCTTGTGTTTCCATAACAAGTGAAAAATAATACAATCAAGAATTAAAACAGCACCTGAGAATTGCACTGCTTCTGAGCGTAACAGATCCAAGTTAGAAAGGTTTATGCTAACAGTTCACTTTTAACAACCACTCCATTTGAACAAATTATAAAAGCTGCTCTCCCAGAAAACTGTTAAATATCTGATTTTATTTTTTCAAAACAGTACCACACCAGCATACTATGTGAATTGTGCTAAATAACTTTGTCAGGTATCTTATTTCTGCTACGAAATTCTTACTAAAGAATTTTAATTTCTTGAATCCACTCACTCAGAAGAAAGAGAAGGGCAGATTTAAACAGACAACACTTGTCACAATTTAAATTTTGATCAGTGTTTGATAACCTGCAGACCTACTTTGTGGTTGGCAAGACAGAACACTTACTCCAGGAAAGAGTTTTCTTATGAATTAAATTGCTTGTTCTCTCAATCACCTTTCAAGTTATTTCAATCTGTCTTTTCTCCCATTGCCTTCAATCTGCTATATCAATACAAGCATCACATTTGTTAATATTTTATTTCAGTAACAAAACACATGAATATATCCCTGTGAACTGAAAATCATGAGTAAATGGGTGTTTCAAAGAAAAACGTATCGGAGTTTTACACTGCAGATTTATATACATGAATGACAAAACTATTGGTGTTTCTGGAATTCCTGATTTCCCTTCCCTCCCTCTTCCGAGGAACTATAATACCACAACACACAAAGGACTCCATAAAGTAATCACACTGATCTGGCCGCTCTGCAAACAGCATCAGTATCAGGGATTGACCCCACAGACTTTCTCATATGGAGCAGAGAGGCAGTTAGGGAATGAGATTACCCTCTAATACAGCATCAAGAGGGAAATTCCTCAACATATTAAAACCTTACTGCTGGCAGCTGCTGATAATCAGTTTTGAGTCACTTCACTGGACAAAAGATTCATATAAAAAATTACACAGAAAGTTGATTTTCAAGCAATAGCAGTCCTCCACCAAGCTAAACTATGAACTTTTTCTGCTGTATGTTCTTCTAACCAGATGACTAGAGAAGTCTACTTCATTAATTGACACCTTGGAGTTCCAGGGACTTTTGTCTCCACATTGCTGTATGCATGACTTAGTGTATAATCTATGATAAAAATAGATATATCTCAATAAAACATGGTTCAAGGAGTTAGGATAAGTCTCATTTTTATATAAATTACCTGAGGTTCTACATCAAGTATTGCAATTAGTCCCTGCTCATGGATCTTCCGTATTGTTTCCAGTTTTGTCCCATACATTGCATCCTCATGGCTGCCATATTCCAAATACTCATTGTTGGATATATCCTGCATCATTTGGTCATGTGATACAAAGTAGTAATTTTTCCCATTTTCTTCATCTTTCTTTGGAGGTCGGGTTGTGTCTGAAATTTCAAAGAATACAAAAGCAATATTAAATTTAAATACGGCATTTTGGTTGGTCATTCTGCTATGTCTCCCCTAAATGTTGTTCTTTTCTCAAAACAGTCTCTAATTTTATTTATTTATATTCTTGTGAGGTTTTTTTCTTGAATGTTTTGAGTCTAAGAAGTGGCCGACTGCCTGATTACTTGTGGTCAAGACAGAAGAAAAGTTACTTACCCATAACTTACTTTCTGAATATATATTGCTTCTGCAGATCTACCTGGTAAGGGCTGTACGGCCTAACCCTTTAATTAACTACTGTCATGTGTGCACATGACCTTTAAGAGCAAGTTTTCAGCAGCTAGATATTCTCTTCATTAAGCACACCTCCAAACTCCACACCCAACTAAAGCCTATCTCAAGGGCTGCCTACTTCTTCCGTGGTCTTGTGAAAGAATGCAGAAAATGCAATAAAATCTATTCCTGAGAGTTGGAAAGAATAAATTCCTTTACCTGGACTGATCTGTAAGAGAGATCAGGTTCCCATAATACTTAAAGTACATGCAATATATTTATATTATCTGTTTCAGATATCTAACCCTAAGGGAGTATTTTGTATCCCTAAACATCAGTGTAAAGGGCTATTTTAAATACCCTAGAATATCTCATACATCCACATAGGTCTGGCACAGGACTTAAAGGAGACGAGCACTCTTCTGGAGTGAGGCTAGAGATCAGATGGTGTCTAAAACAGGTGCCTAAATTTAACACTGATGTTAAGCACCTGAATTGCATCTGGATTTGCAGTCTAGTCTTTTTAGTTTTCTTATGTAATTGGTGAAGCAATTTAAGTACTTCCACAGAGCACGAATCTAATGCAGGAAAAGGTGAGTCCGTTTAACAGGGATTTGAAGACAAAAGAGCTGATTCAGCTTACAGCTCCCTCTGCAGCCGCACAACCTGAGAGGGCTTGGGTGAAAGGCACATTGTAAAACGTTTATTACTCTTCCTTTAGGTCTTTGTAATGGAGGAGAGAGATTAGCTCGGTTCCTAACCCCCATATAATCTTGTCTATACAGCATAACATAGGTGCAATGTACATCATACACTTCTGGCATCACACCGTTAAGTGCTAATTCAGGATTTTAGTATCTAGATATAGTCAGCAGAGTGACATACAGTGTAGTTTCACATTTCTGCTAAGGTGGTTTAACGACTAACGCTTCCAAAAAAGATTAGCTCTTTCCATTTTCCCTGTGCTTGTCATGGGGCATCTGACCCCTTAATGAGACCAGAGAGCTTAAACCAACAGCTAACTAACCCTTCTCCCCGCATCCAAATACATTTACAGATACGTTCTTAAAAGCAGTACTTTTTTAGCTACGCTTTTTAGCAACAACAAAATCCTTAGAAAAAAAACTCATCTGCAATTTTAAAGTAAAGCACTAACAAAACAGGAAAATATTTAAATTACTGGACAATGGCCATCAATGTCATTTCTGAGCAATGTATGTGGTTCTGAAGTCTGCCTGAAATAGAGCAGACAGATTTAGCTGGTAGATGCTCTTGTTTCAGAACATTTGGTTTTAGGAAAAGGGTACATATCTAACAGATCATTTACTAGGAATTGCAATTCCTGCAGTGGTATTGGTGGAGAGTGTCATGAAGGGCAATCATCTCAATGCTTTTGTTAACAACCCACTTGTCAGCAGCCAAGTTAATTGCATTTTCTTTTCCTTATTGTGAATGTCTGGAAACATGGAGTTATTTTAATATATTACCAGTCCTCAAGGCTGGGCTGTGAAAAGTAATTTAAAACATTTAGGTATGGCGCACTTAATAAAGATTTCCTCTAAATCCAGTTCATATTTCTATTCATGGGAACTGTGCACACTTTTTAATCTCAGGGCTGTGCCTGTTCTAACTAAACTGTAAGTGTAAAATTCGCACTTGCAGGATGAAAATGTGTGAAAAATGTTTCAGTTTTTATTCTAAATTAGCAGACATTTGGAGAAGAGAGAAATATGCTTAATAGGAAGCTTTATGAAATATTCAATCTAAAAGTGGTGCTATTTACTACCCCTCCCTCTGAAAAAACAAAAAAAGAAATATACCCAGCACTATCACATTTGACCCATCCTTAACATAAGATTCATCTCAGTACAACTGAACATAGGTAGTACCACAATAGGTATGCCGTCAAAGATGCTACATACAATTTTGTACTACATTTAATATTGCTACTTACGAGGAATAGGGTATGCAAATCTGTCTGGGTGTTTTGTGATGAGCGTGTTTTTTATATGTCTTCTTCCAACACCATGTGCACCTAATCCACAACACAAAAATTAATTATAAATTTGCTACCAGAAGAGATTTAAGACTAGCTGTTACGTTCAGAATAATAACTCAAAATTACCTAGTAAGACTAGTGTTTTCCTTTTGAATGCTGGCAGTTTTACTACTTCTTCATATGTGACGAGATCTAATTGATCAAACACTAAAACACATAAAAAAAAAACACCCCGCAGGGATAAGAGAAAAAGGCATATTAAGGGAGATAATTGTGCTAAAAATTAACAATTTTGCAAGTGTTAGATTTACAATACAAAGTAATATGATAAGGAAAATGAAACTATTAAGCAATTTAACAAAAAATGTTCATTTAAAAACTGTTAAAAAGCAGTAACAAAGCTACTGAAATGCTCAGAAAAGTTTGCATGTTCTTTCATGCAATATTCAGCAGACCACAAAAATTAGCTAAAAAGGCATGCCATTCACATGTTTGCATTCCTAAGGGATAGCAATACTAAAAAAAAAAAACTGTAGACAGCGACCGACATGAATACAATATGAGAACTTCTATTTACACTAAAGGGAGGGCATATTTTCATAATTGTATTTGAACAAGATTTATGAGATCAAATAAAGAGAGCTAATTCTTCGTGATATTTATTCTTCAAAACTACCACCACATTAATTGTAATTAGAGTTCTCTTTAAACACAAGTGCTAGTTAAATTCACATGCTTTTAAAACTTGTGACAGAATGAAAAATTTTAATGAAAAACGCTGACATTATTCTACATAAAAGAACCTCCACCATTGTAAAAATAAGTATTATTTCAGAAATAATTTCAACTGCAATGTATGAATTCCATCATGCTTATCAATCCGTTGTCAGTTGCCAAGGTATATAACGTTTGTCAAATCAACTTTTGTTCAATACAATCAGCTTGTTTCTGCTTGTGCCCAATAACACATCATTTGTGGTTATTTCTGCAGAATTCTAATGAAAAAATAAGCCAGGAGGCAGTGAATTATATTTTTAAAGATTATAGCAATTAGCAAGTGTAAAGAAGAATGAATAACAAGAGTTTCCAGTTTTGTATCTGTAGTTGCTGTAAAAAGAAGGGAGAGGAGACCGCATCTAACCTATGGCATCTTTCACTGTCTATAGACCCTGAACTGGTATATTTGCCTCAGCTGCCTCCTGTCTATCTTTCAGGAAGAGACTGAGCCCTCTGAGAAGGCACTGGGGGAACTTTGCTTGCTTGCTCCAGGAAGTCTTCAGCCACCAAGACCAGGGGATGTTATGACTGTGGAGTCTACCAGAAAGCACACGTTCTTTGCAGTATATTCCCAGTGAAAGAAACAAAATATAGTAAAGGGTTTAATCAATATATTTCTTTTTATAGGGCAGGGTTTTTTTTTTTGGGGGGGGGGGGGGGAATGAGCGCTTTGTATTCAGCTGCAGCCTTTTTACCCTGGAGAAGAGGTTCAACTACTTCACTGTGGTCAAACTACAAACAAGTCAACTGACATAATAGATCTGAAAACTTCCCAGTCCATTTGCAACGTTTTGAATTTCACCCTGAAGAAAAATCTCTTTCAACCTTTCCCCAAATATTACAACATATTTTGGAGCACAAATTTAGTCATATTTTGATTCTGTTCCAAAACCTGCCTGGACGCGATCCTGCGCAATGTGCTCTAGAGGACCCTGTGTGAGCAGGGGGGTTGGACTGTATGATCTCCAGAGGTCCCTTCCAACCTCAACCCTTCTGTGATTTTGTGAAACCTACAAATGTGGAATTCTTCCTCCCACCCTTTTTGCAACTTCACGGTATTTAAATTAACCAACAAGTTCATTTCATATTAGAAAGCGCTAAAGATCTACAAACGTTCAACAGTTCTACCATTCTAATCATCTAGCCCTGCAAGTATCTTTTCCTGTTAGAAAAAAAAAAAAATTATCCTTTATATTCTTCTTGAACAAAATCACATTATGTTAGATACAAACAACGGGAACAAACAACAAAAATGATGCATATTAATGCCCCCATCACAAACCAGGAGCATGGAGAAGATATGTCTCAGTCTACAGGGAGTTATTTAATGATTGCAGGGTTTTCAAACACAACAGGAAAATTATTATTTTTTTCTTATACACAAGATACGAGGAATACAGGACACCTATAAAGACTGAACTTTCAATGCTTCTGTAGTACTAGCTAATAAAGAAAAGGAGTTCTTGAAAGGAAACAGTAAGAAGCAAATAAAGAGGCATTGTCACTTGACAGGTTACTTACATGCACAGAGGCCATTGGGAGTAAGACAGCATGAAAAATGTACAGGGGTCATTGAGATATGGCTCGTAATATATTAGTAAAATAAAAAGTATATGCACAAAATAAACTTTATCATGCAATAGTCTAAACACAAGGCAAATAAATCACATCAAGAAAGGATAAACATATTTTATAAAATAAGCTTGGCAATTTTTTACATCAGTTTAAGCATAATATGAAGCACAGTTCTAGTATGTTCTCTTTGTGTGTTATAAAGTCCTGCAATAACATTTCAGTAAAATAAAAAAATATATATCCAGATATCACTACAGTATATCTTTAGAGCAGTTATAAAAATGTCAGTGAACATAATATGGAAAAATATTTATTTTTTTCTGTTGGCTTTGGTTTAAAACAGACTTTAGAACGATGAGACATATGATTGTAAATTTGCCTTTTGAAGGAGACAATACTCTATGGCCAAATATGGAGTAAATGAAAGTGTGATGACAAATATTTTTTGTAAAGGAGAAAACACTAAGTTTTATTTATAAAAAGTAGCTGCAATATTTTCCTCTTGGCTTCAAAAACTATACCTGATATGCAGAATAATCTTATTTCTATTTCCAGTAACATCAAGGACATAATACACCACAGTCTTAGCTCTCAAATCATTAGCTAGCCAGAGAAATCTTAACCGAGCACAAAGTGTTTTACTGACTCATTTCTCAGTACCCTAGTCCAATCTCACCTCTAAGAGGAGCAACAGAAGACCCCAAATGGATTACATATTGCTAAAGATTTTAATAAATTATATGCTAATATTTAGGAGACATAAATTCTACTTTCTTCAGAGATAAAGATTACATCTGGATTAGACTTCTCAATCCAAATTAATTATACTCATTTTGGATTCAACAGAAGAAAAGAATTGTTTTTAATTCTGAGATGGATGCACTGAAAGCTTGCAAAAAACAGCGTTGTAGTATTTATAGCTAACAATACCATACGTGACACAACATTTCAGAGAAGCTAAATTCAGTACCACCTTAGGTAACAAACTAATTTCGGTGAACGTCTCAATATCATACATTTTTCTGCATTTCCCGGAACGTTACTGACATCACCTATAATACCTCATGGACCATAAGATGAATAAACACTTCTAAGAGAAACTGTGACTCCAACCTGTGCTTTGGTTAACCTTTTGACTTTTTAGGGGAACGAGGAAGTGTCAGATGGCACTCTAAAAAGAATGGTTACTTTCTTTCATACCTATTATGATAATTTTTTGTGTTCGCGTTTCTAATTTTTGGCAAACGTTGCACTCCGATGAAAAATGACCAACAGCACAAATGATCCTCCTCTGAGATTTAACTGATTCAACGTTTTCAGGAACAAAGCTAGCTCAAATGCGTTGCTCGCTCCTTTCCCGGCCATCCTTTTTCCTTTGCTTATTCCTTTGTAGCATGCCATGCTCAGTCCCACTGACATTATTAATTATGCAGCTGCGCTGTGACCTGGATTAAAAAGTTTTTTGCTCTAAAGAAAAAGAATCCACATTTTTCATTGGGTTGATTTTTGGCCAGATCAGAACCTCAATCCAGTTCACAGCATGGCTGCACAAACAGTTACCCTGGCACAACTGAGGGGAGCAGCCTGTCTTGGGATCGGGAGCAACTGAGAAGACTTTAAAATCAGTATTGTCTAAGACGTTAGGTCATAAAATCTAGTTTATTCTCAACAGTTTTTGTTATGGTCATAATTAGTAGAACACAGTTTAATATTACTGCAGTGAAGTGAAAGCTTTAAAACATCCAGAATGATAAACCAGTACAAGAATGAAAACAACTTAAAACTACCAATCTCTATTTGTCTCATAATCAGAGACAGTACAAAACGGGAGTTTTGGAGTAATGAGCAATTTTATATTTAACTGTGAACACCCTAAATGTGACTATGAATTAAGGAGTATAGAAGACAATTGGTGTTCCTTGACTTTCTTAGATTGTAATTTCAAATCAATTTTAAGTTAATTTAAATTTGTAGTACTGATATACTATGAGCTCTGATACTGCCTTAAGATCACACAGATAAACACATACATTAAAAAATACAAATAAGTATTTTCACATTTATTTTTAAGAACACAACTGGAGCCCCCCCCACCATTAATGCAATATAAAAATACTTTCATTATAAAAATTGGTTAAATAACTCCTTTAGTTCTGATAATCTCAGTCTCTTAAAACAACACCACAACGTATTTATCATCAGTGTGTGTGATATTAATGAAAAAAGCAGTAAAAACAGATTCCGTACTATTTTATATTTAAAACTAAGATGAACTAAATTCTTCTTCTCATGAAGAATGACTCTTCCTTCTTTCCTACTAAAACTGATGAATTTTGCTCAGCAAGGATCGCTTAGTCTACAAACCTGTGTTTTCAAAACTTTTTAAGCAATTATTTTTTCAGCAATCTTAGACAGAATTAAAAAACTCAGGAATCAGGCATAAATCGTTGTGAGGAGAAAAACTTTCAGTTTGCCCAATTTGGTAACTGTGAAATCACACGCTGAATACACAGTGACTCTTATTCTGCTTCCAGCTGTAGGTCTTCAAGAAAAATGCCATTTCATGATGTTTTCAGATATATAATTTATAACTATAAACATTTATTAACAATGATGCTATCAGAAAGTCTTCTGTAGTGCACAGTACAATATAAAACAGAGCATATAGATCGCAAAATTCATATCTTGTTGTTTCTATTACTCCTTTAAATATAGAAATCAAACCAATGTAAGTCTGTATTAGGATATGTTATGAGACGTTTATTTTGTTGCAGCTTGCTTGCATTTACTCTCACTGGCGGAGTACTATGTTTAAATAGCAGAGAACAAGCAGAGTGATGTTGGCATACACGGGATTTTACTTACTGTTCTCTAAGTAACTCATTAGATTTATATAACAGTGCCAGCTGAGCAACTACTGGCAAGGCTTAGATTGCAAAAATTTTAACCTGTAAAAGATACTTGTATTTTTTTTCATACCTGCGTTGTGCTTTGCCAAATATTTGTCTTTGTACTGCTTTTTTTTCTTTCCAAACCAAGTACAGCTGGCCTGTTGCTCCTGTTTGGTCTTCTCCATGGCAATACAAGCGACTCGCCTGGCATATGGAGTAGAAAAATATATTTTGTTGCAGTAAATGTATTTTTAAAAGCCATGCAGGACGAATTACAAAAAGAAGGCTGTTTAACGTACAAGAATATAGTAAAAGTTTTCAAAACTTTCTTTTGTAAATAAGTGCTTTTCAGTCATCAGTGATATTTTGCTGCAGAGATTGTGGTAGATCATAAAGCTTACAAACAAAGGGAGCATGGGAGGAGGGGAAACTAAAATGGTTGTAGACCACTTTGCAGTAGTCTCGACTGGAAGAGTACAAAGTCTAGAAAGGCTACTATGGTCTGAATTATTGCAGGGCAAGCTTTGTGATGCTATGGAAGTCTTTTGATGTTGACCTTTAGGATGAAGTACCGCATGAGTCCCTGCTGTGATGTATACAAGTGTCTCCCCTATGCGAGGGCTTGCAAGGGAGTTCTTGAGATGCAACGGGCCGTCTACCCCTGCTTCTCTTCTAGCAGGATCTCCCTCAGCCGTACAGGTGCTTTTAGACTCTTAAAACACTCTAATTCTTTAACCTCGCAAATCTGGTATGAAATATTTTGGGCTAGATTACCCATACTGATAAACTCTCTTGAGTTATGGCTGTAACACTGATGGTGCAGGACTTGCATTTGCCCAAACTCTGGCAAACCCTTTGGGAGTTTACTAAACAGGTTGTTTTCTGCAAGAGGTGGGTTAAATGCTTCACACTGCTCTTGCAGTAATGGGTGCCACTGTTGTTCATTGATCCTACCACTCATGAATCTCTGAACTGTTATTTCTTTCTACTTTTTGGTTTTCACAAGAATAAGGAAAAGGGGAGGAAAGACCCAGCTCTCTCAGTGACCTCTGTGCTTGACAGCTGTCTAACACCTCACTCCTGCAGCGCTTACATACATGTCAGCATTACTAGTCAAAACAGAGTTTAGAACCTAAAAGAGAAATTGATTTGATACCCTCACATAAGCATTTGCATGTAACCTTCAGTCCTAGTTTCCTGAAGCATATCAGATTGCACAAATAATGTTTATTAAAATAGGTGTTTATTTTTCTAATGTAACTATACAGATGATATTGCATGCAACTTTTACTGCTAGGCACATATGAAAACATAATCAATGCCACAGAAACTGAGGGAACAGCCTTTTTTTAAAAACGGGAAAGATTACATAAAAACTAGCTGTACATCAATGAAAAAGCATGAGAGACAGAAATACAAGTAAAGTTAAATTCATTTCTATAGAAAACCTAAGTCATACCATTCTTGGAGTTCAGGAGAAGGAATAAGACCGGCAGTACCATTTTTGGAGTTCTCCAGTTTACCCTGCCACCAGTTGTGATCATCTTTGCTAATGATCTGGATAATATCACCAACTCGGAATCTGATGCCAGCTTCCTTGCAGGGGATGAGGTCATCCTTTGCTGGATCATATTCAAATTGTGCTCTTACATATATCTATGAAGAAGAGTTTATAAAAGACACTGACATATTATTACTGGCACAGATATTACTGTTACAGAGTAACAGGTGAAAATTTGATCTGTGCATGTAGTTACAAATATTGTTTGCGAACAAGCAGAGGAAGAAACTGAGTGGCAAAAGCATACATGACAGTTGAAAATGAAAAGAAAAAAATTAGCAAATAATGGAGATGTGATGTTATTTTAAATGCTCGTGTCTTCTACATACTGAAAAACCTGAACATCAACAACAAATACATTTACACTTTTGAAGATTCTGTGTAGATCTGCAATAAACTAGTAGAGTCCCTCAGATCAATATTAATTGTCATAAAACATTACATATAGCACCTTATAGGTTGAGCTGTAGTTTATCTCCAACTAAAGCTGCACAATAAACTTACACAAATTGATGACAAGATATATTATTGAACAGTATAATGGACTTATGCTACATTATCGATCACATGGTATTAGATTTTCAGACTAAATACTAATTTTCTTTAGATTAAATATGAAATCCACAGCTGTGCCCACCACATATAGTTGTTTAGTGGGAATGTGGAAAATCTCTGCACAGTTTTTTCAGTAAAAGTCTGCTCCCATAGAAATGAAAACTAATGGTTTGAACAAGCTATTCTCCAAGGCACGTAAACAGTAAGAACTGGGACTCTGACTTTACAATTTAAATAACGTACCAATCCTCGCTTTGTGCAACCCTAGAAAATAAAAATAAAACAGCTCTAGGAAATAAAAAGAAAACTGAAATCCAGTTGTGGTTGCTAACTACAGTCTTGATGTATCCAAGAATCTTAAAAATCAGAGTTAAATGTCATGACCCGCAATGATGCAGAGCAGTGCTGACAGAATGAAGAGGAAAAATCAGATGCCCATTTCACAATTATGTGAGTTACACGACTAGATTTAAAGGTTTGGGTAATTTGTACAACGTGACTTCATACATCACCCTATAGAGACTCAAACAGCCACGTGTACTCTGCTGCTGATTTTCTAACTAAAAAAATTGATTAGGCTTTTTAAAATTTGTTTTATATTGCAAAGTAACATCCTGTATTTAAACTGTACCAAACACTTTTCAACCTTGCTCAAATTCTGCTCCAGAAAAACCTGTAATTATCCAGTATTAGCACTATTTATGGCACTTTTAAAAGTTCATTTCTATAGTAATTCAAATATGCAACCCAATCACAGGAATGAATTAACTTAAAATGACTAATCTCTACTACTCTGAAGTACTTATATCTGTTTAAAGTGAGAGCATCTGAGGATAATACTAATACAGAACTCAACTATTAATATTCTAAACCTGATCCTTTCTGCTATGCACTGAGTGTGTGACTTTAGACAAGCCACTCAACCTCTTTCTTCATTTATCTTTTAAATACGAGAAAAAGGATATTTTAAAACCAGGTGCTTTTACTTACTAATTTGCTTTCTACAAGGTAGTCAGTATATTGCTCTGATCCCCTGATTTCCCTGAGTCTAATATAGGTCTCTTCTCTCCTGGTAAAAATGCTTTGGGGAGAGCAGGGGGTGAGGGGTAGGGCAGAGAAAGCTAACACAACAGCATGGAAGGTCTTTTATAGAGCCTTTCCAGGACTATATTCAGGCAGCCTTGAAGCTTCAGAAGACATCAGAAAGATGAAAGAACCATGTAGCTGTAGATTTAAAAACGTGAAATAAAATGAGGGTAATCCATTTGTGTAATAGATATTCCAGCTGACCCAGTAGTACAAACAGATTTTCGAAGACTACAGATCATGGAGTCCACTGACTCTTTTGGATGGAGATGAATTGCAAGAAATATTTCTAAAACCCTTGGTAGAGTAAGAGCTTGAGTCCGTGGTTAAAGATTCAGAGGCAGATTCTGGAAATGCTACATATAAAACGAGTAGTTATTGAAGATGAACCACAAATCACTTGATGCTATATGCTCATTTAGAGGCTGCAGTAAAAAAAAAAAAAAAATTAAAATTTCATAGGGAATAACTGGAAATCATCTGCAGAGCCCTAAAGGGCTTTCTCGGAATTCTCTGGAGAGGGAAGCTCTTTCTTTGGTTCATGATGCCATGTACAACTGGTTTATTCAGGGGTAGGGTACACAATTTAGGGATCTTAGTGAATCTGGGACTTATGACTGAAAACATAGGAGGCTCTCTTCAGACTTACCAGCTCTTAATAGACACTGCCCTTAGTTTATTCTTTGAAGACCTCTGTAAACATGATTAATCATGAATCAACTAAAGCTTTAGAAGCTCTGTCAGTACAATGTTTTTAATTATTATAAACCCCCCCTATTAGTCTCAGTTTGAGCTAAAATGTAAAACTGAGCTTACCTACAAAACGAAAACCTGCGCAGGTCACTATGTACTTGCACAACAGTAAATCTATTAAAGTATTCTTAATTAAAACAACTTTCTCAAATTAAATTTACAATGACTTTGTAACTGTCACATATATGGACACACGAAAAAATGCTATTTTGAATTAGCCACATACAAATGAGTTAAAAAGAAAAATGGAAAAATGGAATAAATTCTCCAAGCTCAAATGTTTTAGTCCAGCACATACAGAACATGGAGGGGAAAAGATAAGCAGGGATGTTCACTAGCAGCTAAGTTCATAAAAATTCCCGTGGAGAATATCTATTCACCTGTCGTCCTTTTGGTTGTGTTGTCGATGGCAAGTCCTGCAGAATAAAGTCAACCCAGGAAAAGAAATTTTCATTTTACTTTTTAAGAGTATACAACAGCATTTGTTAGTGATTCATACTGCTTAATAGTAAAATGGCAAGTCAGACAAAAGTATAAAGCATTGACCCATTTTTAGAAAAACTTTTTTCTTAAAGAAAACTCAAACCCAGGCTGTTTAGCAGCAAGCTGAAGAAAGCGGGTAAAAAGTTTAAGCAGATAGAAAATGTGCTTTTTAATAAACGATTCAGCATCTTCAACACAAAAGCACCTGTAAGTGAAAGAGGCTTTTCATGTGAATGCCTTTTTCCACTTAATGCTTAGACTTGTTTTTAAAACAGAAGGATGCTATAAAAAAATACTGAAAATTTTATGATAAAAACTGTATAAGGCGATAAAAAGTGCCAAGGAATAAGACTGTAACTACCAATCATGTTACAAATTCAACTGAATCATGTTACAAATTCAACTGAATTCACCAAAATTTCTTAAATTTTTCATCCACATAATTACTTTCCATTGTAGTAATTAGAGTACTTTACCTAGTGGCAAATCATTTCTAAGTTGTAATTTTTTTTATTAGTTAAAGGCGTAGTTATTCTGTTTTTGGTTTTTAGCCAGCCCCAAGAGCTCATGATATTGACAGCACTGACTGAAGGAACTTGCATGTACAGTTACTACATTGGTCAGAACAACGACAAATGATGAACAACACAAATTTTAACGTCTACTACGCTTTCAAAATACAGGAGATCGACAGCACCTTTCTACCTGAATACACACAAAACAGGAAGTACTTTGTGTTAAAGATGTGATGAGAGTAGCTTGGTTTGTAGTGCAGTTTAAAGCCACTTCCGTTTGCTTTTCATATCCAGGCAAGGCTCATATTTCACAAAGTATGTGCACGTACCACAACAGCAGAGGGCACACCAATTCATTAACTCAGATAGCGGAAACCAGGACACATTCCAGGGGTCTCTCAAAACACAAAACTTAAAGAGTCTAAAATGTCTTGGAATAGCAACTGCACAATTATTCGTTCTTCAAACACTGCTTCCACAGTTTAGGATGGAAATACAACTTCCTCTTTAAACCTTTGCTTAGCCTTGAGGAAACCGCTAACAGTGTTTTAAGGATGACTACGTGTCATGTTACAGTTATTAACATTTAACTTGCTATATGGCTTTTAATGAGAAGAATATGTTGGAAAAAATCCTTAAAAAAAGAAAACGGGGAGTTATATATGTAATAACCTTGGTTCTACCAGTAGAACATAATTTTCCACTGAGCACACGGTAAGTATAACAGTAATGGGAGATGAGCACCAACAAAACTTTCACACTTGCTCTGTGTGGAACTGGAAATCTTACCGAAACAGAATTGTTAGTGCTGCTATGACCATTAGCTGGGGACTGTCTGGATGTAGAGGGGGAATCTCTCTGAAATAAGACACAAGGTTCATTAACAACACAACACTATCACAGGAACACAGATATATTTAAATGAACAGTTACATTCACAGCCTTATAACCATTTACTTAGCTGCTTTGTCTGTGAAAGTTTCCACACAACAAACTCCGTAAAGCTGAAAGTTTCTCATAGTTGGAGATTCATGTTTGACATTTTGATGTAGCCTACGGAATAACTATTTCTATACCGCCTTAGCAATCAAACAGTTTTTTAATTACTGAATGTCTGGGACCTCTTAATTCCTATCTGGTTGACAATGCTAAAGGTGATTAACCACACTGGAGCCTTTGTTAAAGGCAATTACCTAAAAGTTACATGCTGAATAGTTTGAACAGAACGAGGCACATGCTGCATTTTAAACAAGCTTTTAAATCTTTTTCCATTTATGCTGAGGTCAGTGTTGCTCAGTTTCTACTCCATAAGATGTATCTATACATAGCATCTGAAAGACAGCACAACCAGTGGAAGCTGACATATGAGAAGAAAATTCGATAGTCTCTTCCCCTTCCTCATCCATTCTACACCTTATTAATTTTTTTTCTCCAATATTCTTATGGGAGTTAACATTAAACTCTGCCAAAACGTATCATATCAAAAAGGCACCTTTCTTGATTCAGATTACCAGTGTAGCCCTATGCCTCAGTGAGAACAGAATAGATGCAGACTGCATACTAGAAAACTTTATGGAAAGGATAATAGGAATTTGTGACTGGGTCGTACAAAGGCAAAAAAGCCACTTGTTGAGCAATCTTTTTCCCACGCTATTTTTAAAGTATAGTACTTAATTCCATAAGATCAGGAAATTGAGTTTAATTAGCCACATCTTCAGGAAACCAAATAATCAACTCACACACCGTTTAGAAAAAATTCCCTTATCCCCCAAAGGAAATTTGGAATATAATGTTCCACATCAAAGGTCCCTTGAAGAATGTTTGCAAATATAAAATCAAGGACAGCAGAATAAAGGGCTGAAAAGAGTTTCCAAAGAAACGTTATCGCTGTCATATTTTATCAACACAAGTGCCCTTAGTGAACAAATTAGATATCAGAATTGCAGCTAAACTGCTGGTGCGACATTCATCAGGTAAATCACCTCCATTAATATTCACTAGCTTGATTACGTGATAGAACTCACAGCTATTTTAAGGCATCAATAAACAATTAAAATAACAGGCTATACTTTATCACCCTTGCTGCCTGTATGTGTAATGTGCAAAATACTCATTTAGAGCTTCTGGATTTTTTTTTTTTAGACTCATTAGATCTGACTTTATATATAAAGTCCCACGCAAAACTATCTAGATGCATGCTGTGATTTTAATACAGCTGAGTACAGATTTAATAGCATTATGGCTGTAAATTCTTTGTGGTTCAAAGTAAGCAGGTCTGTATACTTTTGCTACACGTCTAAGAATAAAGTGCATGCTCATTTAGCTCTTATAGTAATTTGCAATATATAACAGCTGAGGGAAAATCAGTTCTAGTTCTATTTACAAAATCATTCCAGCATAAAAAATTTCAAATAAGCTACTTCTTATTACAAAAGAAGATTATATATGCCTAAAGGGACTGTTATTCCATTTTTTGTATATGGTATGTCATCTGCACCTTTACCATCAAGTAGTGGCTACAAGAGACTTTCCAAAAAAGCAGCAGTTTCCTTCTCTCATAAATAGATCTTCCACTTAGATCAATCCTCTCCACAAAGTACCTGAGCCTTCAGGTCAACAATTTTGGCTTTGCTGACCTCTCTCACTTTCAAGAAGAGGTGAAGGATTAATTTTACTTTGATGGGATTTTATTTATTTCTTTTTCTAAATCTAGTTTATTATGATCCACATGCTATGATCTAGTCAAGTGATGGTTTGACATGGGAAGACTTTGAAGGTGCTGTAAGCACCCAGGTAATTTGGAGAAAAGTAAGTTGAGTCTTGCGAAGCATGCCATGTATTTCTGAACTCTGTTGATGGCTTCTCCCTTTGAAGGGAATTTTCTTGGTTTGAGAATATTTTGATTCATATTCCTCAAACAACTCTCAACAGAAGAGAGCACATTACTCGAGGCATATGTTCATCATGACAAATTGAGGGAAAAAGAAATCGATGTTTTCACTGATAATGGTGATTTCAGTACTAACTGTAAGAAATAAATGAAGCTAGTCAGGAAGCCATCTGTACAGTTTTAAAATATCTAGTCATATTAGCCACAATTTCAAAGGCATTTAGATTCTTATTTCCTAGAAACCTGACCTTTCTTTCTGAAAATATCAGGCTCAAAATTAAGAGAAAAACTGTATATTATGCACAGTCTAACAGGACAGAACAGAATGAGTAGAGACTCCCTTGCAGAACGCTAGGGCTGCTTAGAACTAGAGTGGAAAACTTCGGCTTGCATTAAGTTTGTTTCTCCATTAAATGAGAAAGAGTCTTAGTCCTCTTGGGGATAAGAGCAGAAAAACATTTGGAGGATCAGATGATTCTGAGTAGTGCAGAAGTGATGTCATCTTATTTCAGTATTACTTGAATATCTAGAATTCTCAAATATGTCTAACCCCAAGCCAAAAAACAAAGCAGCAGACTTTTGGATCCTTGCTCTTCAGTTCAAGCCCTACAGCTGAATCCTTAGAGGAAACAATCACAATCATTTCCAAATGATGGCAAAGCTACATAAATATTATTTTTAAATCCATGATGATTACCACTGGATTTTTAAAATCATATATATATATATATATATATATATATATATATATATATATATATATATATATATATATATATATATGCATATAAAGGCTTTTCTTCTTAGTCAAGCAATGGAAATGTTTCAGAGACAATTTAATTCATAACTGCTGTTGTTTATATGGAAAGTTCCTTGTAAAAAAACATACTTCTCTTAGCACTCTTACATATCCAAAACTATAAAAAGTTATTCAGAGATTTTTGTCAGTGGAAAGTAAGAACGCACCTGTAGCTACAGCAAAATGTTTTGCAGTTGGATATAGTACTAGGCAAAACGTCTGCATGGCATATGCAGTGTTAGCCATTAGAAGAATGTGTTGTAATTACTTATGTTCACATTCACGTATCAGTCTGCAATTTCCTCGGTATCCAAAGCAGAAAAACCAACATCCTGGTCAATGTGCTATCTAGATATATGAAAAGCTCAGGCCGTGTACCATCTTGATTACTAAAAAACAGATGTTCTCACAGTAGATCAACTGATCAAGACTTTATATACAGGAACTCACAAATATTATGCTTTCAAGCAAAGTCACACAAAATCAGAATTGCGTGTTACTGATCAAAAGCTTCTAAGTCTTAAACTGACTGTCAGGATCATAGAGTATAAATCCAAACCTAGCCTTAAAACCAGTTTCTTGCAGTAGTTTCTATTTTCTTTGCAGAAATTAGAGTAGGGACATGTTTTCAGATTTCGAGGGGAAAAGTAGTAGTGTGGCTGATTTGAAAAATTACACGGCAAGTAAGTCAAAGAGCCTTTCTGAAGCATGAAAGCGTTCCTAATAATCTCCAGGGATATTAGCGTTTCAATGAATAGTTTTTCTTAACTGAAAACTCCTATATTTCTTTTGCATCACAGATTTGGTAGCTACACTATTTGCTTTAAGAATACTCAACTGTTTCTCTCAAAAATTAACAAATATTAGATAAGAAAAATAAAATTCAAGATGAAGTATAATTGCCATATACGTAACATGGAAGTTCAAAAGTAAAAAGAAAAAACAACCCCTACCCTCCCCCCAAAAAAGGTGGGTGGGGGAGCCTTAGGAATGCCTTGGAAGCTCTGATAACTGAATGGAAGGTGTATGTGCATGAATCCCTAAAAAACTTGAAAATTTTCAGTTGAGATTTTGAAAACTTCCCAGTGACAGTGAAGTACTGTTACATCCTGTAAGGACAAGACTTCCCTATATATGCAAAAGTGGCCTGATATTCAGAAAGCATCACCTCAACAACCCGCTCCCCCCAATACCTCTATATATAAGGGCATATAGCAGATTCTGTATAAAGGGGATATAGGCAAAATATCTCTGATTATATGAACATTTAATTCTGCATATTTAAGACTAACAAGATATTTTGAATCCAATGATGTGAACATGGTAGGAAACTTGAAAAAACCTGCTGATTCTGTTTTATATTCCTCTTCTGGTAAAACTACACTACATTGTGTAGTTCATGACGGAAGGCAGGAAAAAAAACACCCAACAGAGTTCTAGAAATAACTGAAGTACTGCCAAAACTAGCTCAACTAATAAAATAACAACAAACTAGTGAAGACTGGATATTTCTGTATATACCCTGCCAGAGAGCAATAGAAAGAATGCTTTGTGGGGCTTACTAATGACATTCAACATCCATTTTTAGCCTCTGTGAATAGCTAAGAACTCGATTCCTCATCTGAATCACAATCCTGAAAAATTCTCAGAAAGAAACTTTCTATTTCTGAGACTAGAGATGATTTAATAGGATGAATTTAAAAGGTTAGCTTTTTGTGTATGCTCTTAACAGTTGAAAAGCTAGCCAAAGTCATAGCTGTGACAGAGCAGATGGAATAGATTCAGGTGCTTCTGATTAAAAGAATGCAAATTGCCACAAACTGTGATAAATAGACGGGCTTATTTTTTTTCTCTGCCTTTAATCACTCATTTTTAACTTTCCTGTTTTGTCCACATGAAGGTAAGAGTCTATGTTCCTCTTTCCTGTGGAATAAATATTGTGAAGAACTGAAAGACAGAAAACTAAGGAAAAGAGATGACTTACTACTACTAAAATGACATTTAATGGTATTAATTTAAATTCATTCGCTGGACTTATTTTTCTCCAAATAATCATCTTCCCAGGAATTATATAGTTTTTCCAGTTTCTGTAATTTTAACATTGGGAAGCGAGGTACTTTTCATTATTACTGCTAGTTACAGCATAGAAGTCTATACATAAATTCCTCATCACACTCTAGAATTTTTATTTAAGATTTTTTACAAAAGCGTTTACATCTCATGAAAAATGTTTGCTTTTACATTTATACCTCTTAAGAAAATTAGGCCTCATAGGTGAAAATCTGTCAAACCTTCTGTCTCTAAAATCTTAACCTTCTATTTTTTGATGACGTCTATTAAAAGTACAGAAGGCAACTCAAAAGTAGTATATTTTTTTCCCCCAAACAGGAATTGTAATTTTCTGAATTACAATAGCAGTTTCTGTATGCTCTAGCATCTGCTGAGATACAAAAGCAATTAAGATGAAATCCCAGGTCTAATTAAGCTAAGGTGCTTGACTTAAACAGGGATTGTGATTTCACTCTTATAATTCCAATTTGGGAACTGTTAGCGCAGTTAAGCACGTGGCACAGAAAGACTGGCATCATCTACATAGGGCAGATGCCATCTGTATGCTTACATTGAAACAGTGTCTCTCAAGTAGCCACTTTCTAGAACTTAATTGCGTTCAAATGCAATCTGGAGCATAACTCTGTGAGCAAGAAAGAAGCAAACAATCTGAATTTTACCGTGCAAAAAACATTAGATTAAGTTTTTAGGTCAACGAGAATCAAACTCCAAACCTATTTTTCTTCTGTAATGACAAAATAGTAATTTTGCATGGAAACATAAATATTAAGCCACATGTAACTGTTACAGACAACCATCACAAATTTACCTGAACAGGGTTATACAGAAACAGATTCTTCAATTAACCCTTAACAGCCCAAAGCAATAAAATAATGTTATATGCTTAAAGGAGGAGGAATGTTCCTCAGCTTAGGAACTCTAACAGACTTCCTGGAGAATGCATTTTAAACTGTGCTTTTCAAAGGGGCTTCCTAAACATATGAGTTGAAGGAACTTTAGAGGATTCCCTCCTCCTCCTTTTTTTTTAAAATAGGCTGTAAAGAGTTAGCTAAGGTGCTGATGAGATGAATATGAAGGCAGGGCTGAGTAGGTAGGTGGAACCTACTCATGTTCCGTTATCTTTGTTGTAAAATTGGTGTGCGTGATCTAACAGGACAGGCAGAAACAATTTCCCAGAAAGCAGTAACATTCAGCCATCAGCAGGCAGTTAGTTACGGGACTGAGGAAGAAATAGGATGGCTCATTAAATTCATTACCTCACAGGATGAAGATTGTGTGCGATAACTTGGCACAATCTTGAAGGTGATACTCCCTCGCATTTCCCTCTGCAAAAAGAGAAGCACTTCTTTAATGACTAGGACACTGAAGACAAAATCCCCAGATCACTAATGTTTGAAAGGAAACCATCACAGCTACTTTAAGAGCAGCAGTACGTTCTCCTAAGTAAATACTTAGGAAATCTAAAATACTATGACAAATTTGTCATTTCACTTAGAAACAAACATTTAGATAGTCTCTTAATAATCTAAAAGCCAAACACACGTTATCAGTTTGTTTGCCTGACTGGTTTTTAAATGTCTAGAAAATATAACTGTATTTTCAGGTAAGAAATGCACAGGTGTGCAGGTTTCTTCCATGTCAACCTTTTCTTTGTAGCTATATTCTTGTGATCTACGCTGTCTCTACTGCAAAAGTGACGTTTTCTTCCCTTTTAAAACAATATTCAGACTTTCTGAAAGAGCTGCATGTCACTCCACTAAGGGTAGAAACAAGATCGCCTTTCATCAGGACAGAAGATGGGATCTGCTATTTTGCATTTACTATAGTAAAGAATATTCATAAGAAGTAGTAACTGCAGATTACCTGTGGATTATGGTAACATATTTGCGTAGCCATATTTTCCTAAATGTCAAGTAGCACATAAATGCCATCACACAGCTGACAGCTGCAGGATTTGATTTGGACAGAAGGGCAAGCAGACCACTTCAAGCGAGTCCTTAGTGCCTTTTCCCTTCTTCTCTGTCTGGCTTACTGTGAGCCAACAAAATATGATTTGCCTGGACTCACTTAAGCTTGTCCACCTGGTTTTAGATATAACAAAAGGAATAGCAATACCATCCAAGATCCCAGGATTAGGGTCGTACACAGAAAAAAAAAATGTTATGGAATATAAAACTGACTATTAGCAAGGCCCAAGATGGAGTTTTTCTGCAAAGAACCAGACTGAGTTTGAAATCTTTGTAACATCAATAACCACGTACAATCATCTTTGCAACTTGACACTACTTCAGTGTATGGCATGATAGGACGTACTGAATACAATAATGCAGTTAAGTCAAGTCAGGAAGCCAAAAGTCAGTTGACAGGAGATGTCTGGTGAGCCCTGACCTTGTGGATTCAGGATTTATGTAGACGAGGACTTATTTCTCACTCTAAATGTTCCCAACATGGACTGAGAAAGGAATTTGGTATAACGGGGCCATATGCACATGTGAGAATCCTGTCCCAGCTCATATGACACAATTTATGGCTTAGGAATTCAATTTTCTGGCTACAAATAGAAGTGCATCCTACTGTTCAATCCCACTTCAGTGTCTGCTTCTTTCTCTTTTTTTAAAAAATCATTTAAAAATAGGTAGTGTGAAAGACAGAAGCAAATTTATAATTTATCACACACACTGCTTTAGGGCAGGACTGCTGTTCAGAGATAACTAGGCAGGCTGGAGGAATGGACCAGCAGGAATCTCTTGAAATTCAACAAGGCCAAATGCGAAGTCCTGCACCTGGCAAGGAAGAACCACTTGCTGTGATACTGACTGCGGACTCATTGGCTGGGTAGAAGCTCTGCAGAAAAGGAGGAGGGTGGCCTGATGGACAGTAAGCGACATAGGAACCAACAGCGCACCACGGCAGGCATCAAAGCTAAAGGCATACTGGGCTGTATCAGTAGGAGTGCAGCCAGTAGATTGAGGGAAGTGATTTTCCCCCCTTTCTTGGCATACATTAAACCACCATATTGGGCTCCCCAATACAAGTGTGTTGATAAACCTCAGTGAGTTTAACAGAGGGCTACCAAGATGGTCAGAGGTCTGGAGCACTTGATGTATGAGGAGAGGCTGAGGGAAACTGGCTTGCTCAGCCTGAAGATGGGAAAGCTTAGGGAGGACCTCATAGTACTCATCCAGTACCTAAGAAGAGGTTATCCAGAAGATGGAGCCAGACTCAGACACTGAGGTGTATGGTGGGAGAATGAACTACAATAGTTATAAATTGAAATAGGGGAGGTTTCAGCTGGACACAAGCAAAACTTGTTTTTCCCCTACAATGATAACCAAGTATTGGAACAGGCTGCTCAAAGACGCACCTGTCCTGCCAAATCTCTGTCCTTGGAGATTTTCAAGGTTTGAGTGGCCAAAGTTCTGAGCAACCTGGGCTGAATTCACTGTTGACCCTGCACTGAGCAGGGGATTGGACTGGAGACCTCCTGAGGTTACTTTCATTGTCTTTGGATTTGTATAGCAATTATACCACTAGGCAAAGTTTCTTTTCTCGCTCAGTATACTCAGTGATGACAACCGGTTTAGACTGAAGATTTGAAGAAGCAGGACATAATCTTCACAGACTAACTTGGAATAAGTAGTAGGCATATTTTTTCTGTCATGTTCACTAGAGACAAGACAAGAAATTACTGCATTGCAACAAAGGAGATGTAGACCTTATAAAAAAATGTCTAAAACGTAGGACAGTTATACACTGAAGTCGATTGCCCAGAGTGTGGGGAACTTCCACCACTCTATTTTTTTTTTTTTAAAAGAGCTGGTTAGACATATATCTGTTGGGAATGATTCGGTGACTATGATTTTCTCCCTG
The DNA here is from genome assembly GCF_040807025.1 of Struthio camelus. Lineage (NCBI taxonomy): Eukaryota > Metazoa > Chordata > Aves > Struthioniformes > Struthionidae > Struthio > Struthio camelus. Next base: position 127,744,687 of record NC_090942.1, on the reverse strand, counting down.
GGACTAAAGGGAATAAATAAAACAGTATCTGGAGGTGCCTTCTTGTACAATGTGCAAAAGAGTTTAGAAGGCGCAAATAAGACATTAGACCCTGTAACACGCAAAAAAAAAAAGGTGGGGGGGGAAGATAGGGTCTGCTCCCTGAATGCTGTAACAGGAAGATTTTGGGTTACAGGCCTACGCAGGCTATCAAGAATGGAAGAAAAAGGAGAAGCCACAGTTCAATGAAAAGTTTTGTGAAAAGAAGACGCTTTATAAAGAACATCAGCAAGCTTTCAGGCACTTACAAGCATTTTCTGTAGTTGTTCTACAGTTTGATTTGCCACACTGATCCCATTTATTTCTCGGATTTCATCCCCTACATGTAGTGTACCTGCAGAATTAACAAAATAGAGGATCACCCCATACAGTTATGATAAAATTGTAAGACAATACTAATATTCATACAAATTCATAAATACAAAACAACATTGAGGCAAGAGTTTGGGCTAAACTCAGGAAAGGACAATGGTAGCTATGCATGAGGAATCTGTCTTTCCGAGTGAAGTCAATAACCCAGCATAAAATGCCCTGGCACCACACACTGTACAGGGAAAAACCATCAATCCTCTTACCAAGACACTCCAAAAACCTACATGTTGAACAGAAAGCCACCTGCAGTGAATCAACTGGAAACATTCAGAGATATCTATTTGAAACCATCAAACTCAAATGTTAGAGACAAGTATTTTATCAAATGATTATTTAATGTAGTTTGGTCCCTGGCCACACTCTAGACTTTATCTGTTAGCTGTTGTATTTCTTCGTTTTTGTGATACTGAAGCGCATTTCCTGTATGCACGCTTAACTTCAACTTGAATGTAGATGCCTGGTGTGACTGCCTACAACCTCGGACCATGAAACAAATCTCTACGTATTTCAGGAAAACCATAACTTGATCTGCTGAAGCTGGAATGGGAATGGCATGCCCCGCGTTAGAACGACAGGACTTCTAAGACACTACAAAAGATTGACAAGGATGCACCAACAAGCTACATATCCTCCAGACTGGGAGCTACCTAGGAGGCTCTTTTTTGACCATAATTTTAGATTTGAGTAGTTCAAGCCCATCTAAATTTCTAGCAGTTCTTCAAAAAACCTCCATGACTTATTTTTCCAGATATTTTTCCTCTACAATGAAATAATGTGACAAGATCATCATTTCACATAGATACAACATTAACTTCATGTATATTACCTTTTGTTGTATGACCTAAATAATTTATGCAAGTATCCTTTTCTAAATACTCTACTTGATACAGTTAATTTTACTTGGAAAACAAACAGTTTGCAAACTTTTCCCAAAGCAAAGCATATCTGTGGAACACCACCTGAAAAAAGCAAACCAACTAGAATTCTGAAAGTTAAAAAAAAATTCTTAAGTGTTTTTCTGGATTAAAATAGTCACTTTTCCAAAAAACACCCACACTAATAAAACATTCAGCTTGACAAACATATGAAATTCAAGCTTTGCTTGATAAACACAAGCAGAGCCTGAACAAAGAAGAACAGTCCCAAATTACCCTGTTGCTGTGCAAACCTCACTTGGCAGTGCTGCAGAAGAAAGCCCAAAGTTTACAAAAACTTTCAGCACAGTCAGGATTAAGTCCTTCAGTCAGATTAAATGCTCTAAGCAATTCTACAGAACTTAATTGGTTGATAGCGATAAAAAAAAAAAAAAGACTCATCACAATCCTACTCTTCAGTGGAAAATTTATTGCAATTAATAGTTTACTGAAAGTTAATGCAACAGTCCTGCATTTGAATTTCAAATTAATCTAGCTCACATCGAGAACGTTAATGACCCAATCTTTAATAAAACGTTTTGAAAATTTAGTTTCGGCAGACTTTCTCAGGAAACCATTCAATACCCAATTCTCAAAAAATATTCTAAAAGAAATGTGGCCCTGTTTTTATTTTATCATGCCAAATGTAAATTGTATTTGAAGGGAGCATAATTGTTATGGAACAATAATGCTGAATCACAAAGAGCACATGACCTGCAATACTATAAAGATTCTTTGGCATTATTCAAAACATAAATCTGATGAGGTTAAATATTAGAATGAGAATCAGGCTGGGTAATAGCTTTGCATCAAATCATTTCAACAGTGCACTTAAATAAAATCCCTTATTCTGGAACATTTCCCATTTCTTTCTTCTTTTACCCTGGCAGAAGTGAACTTTGTTCTGTACGTGACTGGAATGTAGCAGTATTCATAAAAGTTGGGAACAGAGAATGGCCATTTAACAGTAGAGGGTCATTTTGTGGTAAGGGGTGGATGGGTTGGTAAAATACAGGAAGCAATTTCCAAACTGAGGGAAGAGGCTTTTATTATTTGCAGAATCTTTTTTTTCTTTATATATATTCTTGTTGGAAAAGAGTATTCCTGACACCTCTAAATAATGAATCTTCCCATTAGTTGCTCCCATGAGCTGTTACAGATATGCTTAACCATCTAATTTTGGTTCCCTTTCTATTGGCCGAGTTGTGTTTATTCAGAACTTTGACTATAAGCTATTCATGATTTATTCATGTAATAATAAAGGATAGATGGATTTCTGGAGTAAACAATTTCCTTCTTTGTCTTTGCACGCCACAGTGAAGACATTTTTAGCAAGCATGCACTCTTGCTCTATACAGAGTTATGAGAGCTCCCACCCTATTAGGGAGAAGGATGAACAAATTCTCAGAGTCTCTACTCAGAAACATGCTTTGTAGCCAAAGGAAAATCCTGTAGCTTGGAGAGCATAAGGCTGTGAATGTACCATCATACTTTCACCAAGTTGTCACATGCATTTTTGTTAGAGCTGAATAAATCTTACCCAAGGCTAGCAGTGTCTTAAAATCACAGCGTAACACTATTTTGGTGAGATTGACATTAAGTCACTTCAAAAAGTAGCATACACAACGTGCAATTGCCATTTTTCCCATTGGGTAAAATACGCAGCCAGTGAGTCCTCTCTTTTCTTTGGGAAATTTATTTTCAAAAAATGCTATGTTGGGACCTCTTCTTAAACAAATCTTAAAGTGAATTCACCTTTTGGCATGCACACCCCAAAACCAGTCAGTCAAAAGGGAAAAAACCTGTGGGTTTTGACAGTGAGACCTGCTAAGAGCTCAGGCTATATGCAGCAGATCCCTGAAAGTACATTTACAAGCTAAGAAGTCTAAACAGATTATACCGATAATAAACGAATGGACGCTTGAGCTAAGTTAAAGCACAGACGCAAAAGTGAAAAACAAGATGTACTTAAGCCTAAGATCTAAGAGATTGTTCATATAGTTACCCTAAAAAAGCAGACAAGTCAATGAACCGACAAATTTTAACAACTAAAAGTGGTATTTCATATTCATGGAGCTGAATCCTCCAGAAGGTGAAAGCAGACAACATCTTTACAATTCTATCTTCCTACTTCAAGTTCATCTTTTCAGTAAGGATCATTCGAATCAGCAGGACCAGATGCAGCTGGCATATAGATGAGAGGCAGACGCCACAGTAGCTACTGTATTTTGTGATGTGGAATTGCGCAGTTTGAACTTAATAGTGCTAAGCGAAATTACACAGTTCCTGTAATGCTCCCAGTAGACCTACTATTAAGTCACTGCCATTACTGCCTGGCAGTCTGCCATACAAAAAGACAACAAAGCAGAAACAATAACATTTTGAAAACAAAACAAAACAAGAAAAGCCACAGACCCTGTCAAAAGGATTCAAAAGATATGTTGTGCTCAAGATCACTGTCAGCTTATATTTGGGCTGTTCTGTTCAGTAAAAATATTCCAAATACAGGCATTTTGAATGAAGCAGTGAAGTAACAGGCATCAGTAGAGCGCTTAAAAAAAATAATTAAAAATACTCAAAAAAAAAAAAAAGACAACACTACTACAGAAAAACTGAAGTGTGGTTTGTTTCCCAGCTAAATCTATGTGCAGAAGAGCTACCTTAATTAGACGAAGCACACAGAACAGGTTAAATTTCCCATGGAATTTTCAGAAATAAAAGGTGCTGTAAAATTAAAAAGAAAATAGAGTTCTAATGGGCATAGCTGGAATTCTTTAACAGGTTTTGAAAGGCTTTTATTACCATGTAATGGAACAGTCACTTGAAACAATACTTTACAGAGGATCACCATTACCTAAGTATAGTCAGAAAAAACCTTTCTGCAAATCTTACAGGACAATCTCCTTTTAAAAATCACTTTTAGAATGCAATTAAATTTCAGTTCAGAGGATCCTTTCAAGGAATATACAAAGCTATATAAATTCTCATCTTTGCTTTTATGAAAAGTATCTTTTATACTTTTTGAAAAATTTGGCCATGTCAAGGAATCCAAGTGAACATATCAGGGAAAGCCATCACTACATTTGTTTCATGTTTTGTTTTCCAAATTATCTGTTCCTAACTTATTTTGAAATAGAACAGTAGGCTACAAGGAACTTTGGTCTGACAATTTATGACAATTTTTGTGTTTATCAAAAGAAAAGGTTCACAAAATGGAAAAACTAAAGTAAATCTTTTAAAGGTGTGATCCAAACTTGCAGCTAACAATCTACCAGGGAAGCTTGTATCTGTTTAAAGTAGGACAAAGTCGAGCCATTAGTTATTTCTGACATCTGATCTAGACATAGAAAATGGGAAAAGGAGTAGAATGGAGATGAGAAAAGATGCATGTCTGCAGGGTTTGCTATAGTAGTGAAAACGGAAATAAAGATTCAAGTTGTATGCCTAAGAAATATTTGCATCCCAAATCGTTTTTACAAGCCCCAACGCTGAATGTACAGAGATCCTCAGAGAGTCTGTGAAAAGACATGGAGAAGCCTAAATTTTTTCCTGAACAAAGCTCTTTCATTTTGCAAGGAAAAGTACTGCAACTATTCTGAAGATTTTTTTTTTAATAAAGAGTATTATATAAGTACAGCTTAAAAAAATTAGCACTTCATTCTCTTGATCAGCTATAATCTTGCTCCCCTAATTAAGGCCTAACTGAAACATGGGCCCTCATCTGAAAACACTGACAGACCACTGAAGGTAGTTCACAGGACTAATAGATAGAGAGGTCCACTACTACAGAATAGTAGCAATCAAAATGAGTAATATGTTTCGCTACATGTTTTGTACAAAATGATCTAAATAATCCTATTTGAAAACAAAACTACTTACGACACATGATTACCTTGCCTGTGAATCATTCCTCCGTGCATAATTCTTGCCACGATGCAATGGTTCAGCTCATTCATTTTCAAAGTGATTCCCTTGAGAAAGAAATTGTTATATTCTTAAGATAAAACATTAAAACATTCAACTGTATAATTCTTGAGTGGCTAAGAATGATCACTTTTCCCGAAAGTCTGAAGATAAGGTACAAATTTTAACATAAAAACATTTGCTTATTTATGCCACTTAAGTAGGGGCAGGATAATTTTTTTTTTTTTATTTTACAGATGGTTTACCTTGCAATGAAAACAGATGTCATTTGTCAGATGAAGATGCAATAATTTAATACAGAAGCATACAAGATTCTGGTTTGTTAAAAATGTAATTTTGTGCTCAAGTGCAAACAGTCCAGCACAGTTTTATGCTCTAAAGCTTGATCTAGTATAACTACTGCAAAGCTGTTTTTAAACAAAATCATTTATAGTGGTGCAGCCTGTAGTATGGATACACGCATAGCATTTTAAGTTATCTTCCTTCACAGGGGGATATTCATAGGAGAATAAGTATACACGCTAGCTGCTGAACTATTCCAACTATATTGGCAGCTCTACTTCAAAGTGAAGAAGCTTGCTTTGAAATCACTGTACCACTAGTCTTTAACAGTACAGAGTCAAGAAAAATACTGAAGTTCCCTCCATACCATTGGTTCATCTGTGTTCTTCTGAAACTGTACCAGTCGAACTCGTGTTACGTTCTCCATATCCATGTCGCCGTTGGCGCTCTCTGGAGAATCTCCGTTTAAGTATGGAGAGGTGGGAGGAGGTGTAACTCTCAGCGCTTCATCACTGTAAACTTCATGTGCCACTACATCGTGAGTTTGAAGTAAGGCCTAGAGGAAATCACAGTAACAAAACATGAGACTTCCACGATATCAGTTGCCCCTGTTCATTCCTTATAAATGTTTTTGGATTTCTCCAGAAATTAGAGCAAACCCAAGATACCACTGCCTCATTTTCTACATAGGAACTTTTCTCTTAATGGAATCTAAGGTAAGCTTCAGCAGACTCCAAATGCATACACACATGCCCAGCCTTTGGAATCTGCACGAGTAAACCTAACTTTCTAATGTAGATACCACAGTGAGAATGACACTGCTCCCCCTCTCCCTTACATTCTCAACTCTTGCAAGGTTTATTGAACTTAATGGGAACTGTTAAGCTCAGAATTAGGCTATCTCTATTTACATGCCTAGGCATAGAAATTAGGAAGCTAATATTTAGGGCAAACTATTCTATAATGAACATCCTTTAAAATGAACATTTATTCAGATCCCATGGTAGTTCATTATAATAAAGACAGACTGTGGGTCAGTACTGACTGAAAGAATGAAATACTGTTTTTTATTGTTTACTAACATAACTACTTCCATATTCCCCCATCCTCTCAGAGCACAGACCCAGCATAATCGCACTGAGTTCCAAACACCTGATAAAAAATATAGTCTAAAACAATAAACTGCTCAAATACTACTTCATTATATTTACTCTCTTTCCTGCTGTAATGAATGGCACAACTGATTAAATGTATTTAAATATCTTTGATAAATACACCGAGTGACTGTGTAAGCATTCTAAGCTAGGGCAAAGACACTAAGTCTATATATAAACTGCTAAAATGTAACGCATTATTATGAGATAAAAGTTGGCCGAAGCGTAAACGTTTGCAAAGCAGTATTCAAAGACCACCAGGCTTTTCTGTGATATGACATCCCATTTTTCCCCAGCGGATTGTTAAGAACCCTATAGATTATCTCCATTTCACATTTGCACTGAACTCTTACTAATGAAGATATTATGGCTAGGTTGCTTCTGTCAAAAAATAAACAGGATTTACACATGAATGTGCTAGTACTACACCTCTGTTAACTCATCACCAAACAGAGAAGGGCTTCTCAGTTCAGGATTGAAAAATCAAACCTAGTTATTACCATATATAACGCCAAATATCAGTCACCATATCGGTTTGGTCAATCCATGCTAATTGTGTTGTTAATTTTCATTTAACTATACATCGAATGCTCATAACCCTTTAACTTGCAAAACCCAGTCTTGCAAGGCTTGAGACTGACTACCTAGGATTTGTTTTGGCAGAGAAATCTGACTTTGCAACTGCTTACTCTTCAATTAAAATGCTTAAGTGAGACTTAAACTGAAACGGGTGATACAAAAACATCCCTACAAAATGTATTTCTGAAGTGGAATGCAAGGCAGTAAGGGGATTTTCATGGCTTCTATAAAATCCTAAATGTGTTCCCACGATAGCACTTCTAAAGTGTACCATGTTATAAAGGATAACTTCATAAACTTATCAAAACATTTTATTCCTCATCAAAAATACTTTTTATGGAACTTTAGCAAGACAATTCTGAAAGCCGGTTTTAAATTATGAGGATATCAGTTGGAAATGGAGATACCTATAAAAGATGATTTCAGATTCACTTTTTTTGTTGCTTAGGATACTAAATTTTGATATGCCACAATGATTTTACCTGATGCCTACTTTGAAAATAATTTATACTTAAAAAATGGTCTTTCTCCATAAGGTATAATGTTTTTTGCAATTCTGTGTGGTACTTATGCAAAAAAGATAAATAAAATAAACTTGTCAGATTCCAAAAAAGAAGCTGAGTACCAGTTAGCACTGTTTCTGTTTTCTTTTTTTTTTTTTAATCATTCCTAGAACATGGCTGAGTACATTGTACCCTGTTTTATTTTCTATTTCAAGCATATATCTCTGTTAAATGTTGAACCACATCTGCTACAGATTCAGGACAGGTATCACTTGCAGGCAGTGGCATATCAGGGTGTTGCAGAGAACAGAGGAAAAAAATTCATATGTTTACATTAGCAATTAGTTCAATGAATTAGGAGTGGATCAGCAGGATAAACAGCTGGGGTGCTGAAGACCTGACGTTCGCACGGTATGTGTTTCAGGTGTTTTTACTTCTAACAGCTTCCATCTTGTCCTGTGGACTGAATGTCTGTTAGCAGCTGGATTACATTGGATGAGCTTCTGAAGTACATCTTCAAGTTTAATTTTATCTGAAAGGAGTCTAGTGTGCATGCTTTGAGACCTGTACGTGATACCAGCCAACGTGCTGCAAGGGGATAATCAGGAGAGTCAACTAATTTGGCACTCCAAACAGGAAAACAGATGCACCCAAAGCTACTCTGGTCATCAAAAGAACATACTGGGACATGCAGCTATCCAGATTTCATCTTATACCTGAACATGAGGGTGGTTTCAGCTCGCTCTTTCTTGGAAATTAGGTTATCCTTCAGGCTTTTTATAAGATAGTAATTCAGCTTTCAGGTGAGCAAATTCCACAAAGCCCACTGCATATAATCCTTGGGTTAGGGAGAGTCACAATACATTATTTTAAACTGACAATAGTGTATATCAGATTTAAGAAAACAATGTTTTATTTCTGAAGCTTGTGAACTTAATCCACAGCATTAACAAAATAAATCCTTCAACTACTTTGAAAAGATTGTGCACTTCAGTGATTTGAATTAGGTTATTAAGTGGTTACACCCCAACTTACTGCCCAGAAATCAGGTCTGTGAAACAGTAGTTGATATGTAATACAAACTCACTAGACAGTGCATGCTACTGATTTATTGCAATCTAGTGTTAAATAAGCATGTATTTCAGAACAAATTTACATATCTTTATCCTAATAAGGCCTTGGGAAAAAAGAAAAGAGAATCCTAGCTCTGTCTATGGAGATCCAGAAGGCTTCCTTCCTCTTTTCACATCCCTCCCAGCTCTCCACAAAAGACCATGAAAATACAAGCATAATTTGTATTACTCCAAACTGAAGCGCTCAACTAGAGGCCTTTGGGCTGGCCCATTGAAGTTTTAGTTGCCTAACTAGCGAGACAATTCTACTTAAGAAACAACTGATTAATGTTTGGTATGGGAGGGGAAAAAAAAAAAAGGACTACTGCATTGCCGTTATAAAAGGTTATTGAAAATACTGAAGAGAGTTCAATGAATAATATGTTACTCCTTTTATCAGCATGACTGTCAGATTTTTCATGCTGTTCTCTATAATGATTTCTTTTTGAAACAAAAGGAAGGAAAATAAAACATCTGAAGCACTGTTCTACCAGATGAGCACTGGCCGCTTTGAATAAGCGTTCCAGTTGCTGCTCATCCTTGTAATAGCTGCATGCAATGCAATTGCTTGCAAACATATTGGTCCCACAGTAATTGTAGCTGTTTTGCCAGTCAGTAGATTAGAAATATTTATGAACAGGCATATTGTATTTGTATGAAGTTTCATCACTTGCAGATTTTAGGGATAACTTACTGAATTTAAGGTTTTTTTTTGTTAAATAATGATGAACATATTTAAAAACAAGAGTAGCGTTTGCTTACCATGAAATGAGGTTGTGTTAAAATACGCTTTAGCTCCTTTGCATCATTGTTCTCTGGGTAACATGAAATTTCTTCTAATACCTGCAAAACAAGCAGGAAAAAAGTCTGTCAAGTCAGTAATTTTCTTTTAAAATAGAGCTATTAAACAAACAAATGGAAACCCTCACTCGTTGGTCAAAATACCTCCTCATGATGATACCAAAAAAAGGCTTATGACAGAAAAGGGCTTAGGAGAATGTCCCTCCACAGAGTCCAAGAGAATAAATATCTCAATTTTTTTTCTGTGAGATGAAAGAAATTTGAAGGAAGCAGTTGCTCTTTCTTCAATCAATAACATTCCTCTAGCAGGTAAGTATCATGGAGACAGAAGTGAAGCACTAACTGCAGGTGACACACATCACCCCCACCAACTGCTGCTTACACACACAGTCTCAAACTTACTAAAACAATCAATTTAAAAGGAAAATTAAAAATATACATAAAATATCCTCTCTGCAAATTAAAATATTAGATGGTCCATCTGCTGCACCACCTCCAAATTCCAGATCTTACAAATCTGGGCCATATTTCAGCTTACCATTTGGGGAAGAAGGAGGGAATAAGTATGTTTCAACTCATTTGCTTGCAGCATGATAAGTTCACCTGTATTTTCAACATGCAACTATTTGGACAATGGTAGCAGAGCATTTTGCTTTTGGAAGCACCTCTCAGGATTTACAGCTAGGAAATTTTGCAGCATAGAACTTTGTGGCTTCTATCAGTGTGACTTCAGTTATTATACACTTTTAAAGTCTTCTTGTTCATTCTGTTTTATTAGCACTGTGAACAAGTTTTTCCTATGACATCACCCTCAACAACCGTACAATATTTATGGTTGCTATATAATACAACTATTTATTTATTACTTCTCTTGCGTTTGTCAGGTATAAGAATTAAGAAATTCTCTGGTGTATTTATCTTTGATCATTATAGCCAATCTTTATTGTATCTCTATTATTGATACTATTATTGATACTCCCGTTTTTTCAAATTTAAAAGGTTGATACCTAGAAAAAAGATACATACATATTTGGAAGAAGTCATACAAACATCACACTTTTGCTGCAGGGGATTATATTGAGCATAAAAGATACTGCATTTGGCCAACAGGAGTATTCCTTTTAATACTGCTATTATTGTGTCAAAGGCTAAATGATGAAACTGATTAATACATATAATCCTCATAGACATAATGGAACTTTGCAAGTTTATGCAATGTGCTATGTAACTTAAGTAAGCAATGTTAGAAGTAATTCCAGAGATTAATTAAGATATGAGCCAGAACACATATCTGCATTTTAAACGATGATGAAAACGTTCCACAATAAAACTTTCAAAGGCAGAAATATATCTTAAAGCCATTACCTCTTTGGCTCTCTGTACAGCATCACTTGGAGGATTCCTGATTTGCGGTGAAGATTTTGTGTTAATTTTGTCATAAAGCTGAAATAACAAGAAAGTAAACTGTTGAAAACACGTGCTTTGTACAGTTATGATAAGCCCCAACAAAAGTCTGCCTACATTACTGTGAGTAAGGTGAACTGGTAAACTGCAAGTCCCACAGACGTTTGGTACAGAAAAGCTAGTAGCTTAGTGTTTTGCTTTTTTTTTTTTTTTTTTTTTATAACATTTCCTGATTTGAACAGTACCCTGCATTCGGAATTTATACAATGACCTGGGAAAGTGTGAGAGGTTAAGGAATTCTGCAAACTTCCCAGGCATTTTCAACCAACTTACAGAAACCATAAACTGGAAGCAATGCAATGAATCTTGAATAAATTCTCTAAATCATACGTTCTGCTATATATTCAACTTATTCTGCATATACCACTTTTCTCAATAAATCAATCATCCCAAACACTAATTTAAACAGAGCTCAGAACATGGGAAAATGTATTACCTGATTGAAATGCTCTTGAAAACAAAAAGCTACAAAAGCCTAAGTCTTTGGAGAAGAGTAAAACAATTCTACCTGAGAAACAAGGCTCACGTAAAGATTACCCTTGTTTTACTAGGATTTTCATTGGTTAGAAGAATGCCAGTTTATATAAATATGAAATCATAAAGCTCTCAATTTCAAATTAGAAACTGATGTTACAGGCTCTCACTCACACAAAGCTAACAGAATGCACATGTTTTAAAGAAATAAATGTTTACTTAAAAACACATAAACATTGTAATAAGTACTAATTTCCAATTAAAACCTTTGGCTTACAATTGAAACAATATAATGATGATTTGCCTGTAATTGCTTTCTATTTATGTTAGGGTTCTCTAAAATGTAAGCTAGCCAAAATAAACAACTATTTTTAGGGTATCAGAGAAACATTTAATGCAGTGAGGGTGGTCAGACACTGGAACAAGTTGCCCAGGGAAGCTATGGAATCTCCTGCAGATATTCAACTGGACAAGGCCTGAAGAAACCTGATCCAACACTGAAATTAGTCCTGCTTTGGGCAGGGGATTGGACCAGATGACCTCCCAGGCCCCTTCTAACCTAAATTATTCCATGAGCCTAACTGAAAAATGTTCAGAATTCTACATATATCTTCAAAGGAAAGTACTCAAATACAGAAAATAACATATGTAACAAACATTCAAAATACACAAGGGAATCTAACAGTAATAGTTTTAATAGAATACGTTCAGATAACAAACAGCAAGTGCTAAGAAAAATCCCAGATACATCTATTCAGTACCAAATCATAGCACTGTAAAGGATGAGTTGGTAAGAAACAGCAAGTTTCAGTTGCTCAGAGTTCTCGTTCTCTCTTTCAGGAGCTCTCCTTTGCGAAACCACCATCTCCACTGTTTGGAATAGGACCGACCTCAGGCGTCTGAAAAAAGGAATCCCTCAAGCTACAGGAGTGTCGTCTTCTCTTTGTCACACAAAGAAGAGATATAAATTTTACAATCTCTTGTAGAAGAGATATAAGTTACAAGAAACACAACCCTATCTCATCATCATTTTTACTGTGTTCCTTAACAGTCTAATGCAGACGTTGAACGTTTCAAGTCTATGCTCAAACAAGTACTAAAAGAGGAAACAACGTCATTTCCAAAAACATTGCCCATGAAACAGCTATAGCAGTCTCTTGGGGAAAGAAAAGTAGAAAAGTCAAGCTAAATCAGTTTCCTCCACATCCAACAACTTTACTTTCTCCTGCCAAAACAATGCCGCTTAAACTGCTGAGTCCAGCAACAGCCTTGACTGGTGTTAAAAGTTCTTGAAATCAAAGCTTTCTGCTAGCTTATAGTTCAACAGATAATTTAGGTGCATATGCAATTATTTGTTTTTATCTTTTCTTAAATAAGCAAACAAAACCCCCCAAAACCCCAGCAACCCCAGATTATTAGGCTTCATATTTATATGCCACTTGAGAAACAGCATCAAGCCTTGTGTAGAAGAACGCTATGGGAAATGCATGATACACAACATGAATATTACTATTGAGTGTATTTTTCTAAAACAGTCACACATGCATCCTGTTTAATTTTTCTGGAATTTGATTAATGTTAAGATGAATATACAATTTATTATCTACCTCTCATAACTGTTTAAAAGCTAAGTATTTCACCAAAGTGCCTTTGTTATGCTGATCCAAACCAACTGGCAGATTACAAAAACAGATCTTTTTCTACTGACACGGCAGAGGATCAGTTATCTCCTGAGAAAAGGAAGGAGGCAACAAGGAAAGTAGGAAGGGAAGCGCCTGTAAGGACATTTAGAGAGAGGGGGAAAAAGAAACTCAACAGAAAGTTCAAACTGAACAAGATTACATTTATTTTTCTGTAGCACCCTCATGCTGAGGTATACATTTAAATTTGATCTTCTAAGACAGCTGTTTACTGAGATTTGCTTCCAAGGCACTAACCTCTTTAGAGAGAGACTCCGATGGTACTTACAAGAAAAACCTTCATATTTTCATTACGGCCCAAGGCCTATATGTTACCTAAACCCTGGGATTCATCCGTTATTTCTGGAGAAAGAACACAGCGTGACCTAGGGAAAGTGTATATTTTGGGGAGCTTTGTCAGCACCAACAGATCTCTTGTAGAGAATCTCCTTTCGTATTCTACCTGCAAAGCCCATTGCAGTGGAAGGACTGCAACGTGCCACATATCTAACAGAAACACTGGTGGAAGCAAATAGTCCACACTGCATTACATTCTTACCAGGAGTATAAAACCAGTGTTTTTCTCTAACATTCTGTCCAGCCTTAACTCTAAAAAACAAGAAACAACCAAACCTGAACAGAAACTTGAACCTCTCAAACTTAAATGAATTTTAAAGTGGTAAATTACTAGTTAAAACCAGGGACATATCATGAAGCAATACCTATTCAAGAAAGAAAAATATGTATCTCTTTACTTTTTCTTTAACTAAGTTACCATCATTTTAACCTCTGCATGCAAAGAAAAGAAAGATGTATTTTCTGGTCAAATGAAAGATCATAGGCCTAAGAACAAAGAACATAAGTAATACCTACACAGGAGAAACTATCTTGGCGGGGGAAGAGGGGATTTCAGACAATCAGAACACAAACTCAACTGAATATGAGTTTCTAGCAGTGCGACACTATGGCCAAAGGCCATAATATAATGACAATATCAATGAAGAAGTAAGAAGCTTATGTTATATGTTGTTTATGGTGGGACCACAACAGATCACTGTTCTGTCCTAGCATTCAATGTACAGGAAGGATGCTAAAAAACAGGGAGAGCTGAGAGAAGCTTTCCAAATAGATTTCCCTCCCCTTGGATATTATAAAAGGCTTAATGAAGACAGAGGTTTGATAATATGGGGTATTTAGTTTAAATGACAAAACTACAACACGATCCATTGAAAGGAAGTATTTGGGACAAATTCAGAGCAGAACTAAAGCACAAATTTCAACATTGCAGGTAACTGAGGGTGGGATTGATTTTCTCACTTCGGAATTTTTGAAGTCAGAAGTAGACATTTTTGCAATAGCATACTCTAATTCAAATTCATTGAACTTCTAGCTTCCTATGGGATAAGATTACATCACTACAATTGCTTCTCCTAGCCACATATTCCATGAATAACATATCAAGCTTTAAAATTTCAGTGCAAGTCACTTTTTTTTTTTAATTTATTGAAAAAAGCTATCTATGGAAACTGGTGTTTCAAGAACCATCCTCAAAGAAGTCAATGACAATACCAAAAGAACTGTTTTTGTATGTGAAGCCATCATGGTCAAATAAGCTTTCCACATCAGAAAGCCAAAATGATACGGAAAAAAAAAATGTAGACCATCAATTTCTGTAAAAGTTAAAACAAACCAACGAACCAACCAACCTACCCACGGATGATCAGCTAGTCATTTCCAACTCTGTTCCAAATTACTTTTAAATCGGGAACTGACTGCAGCTTTCATTATCTTTTTTTTTCTTCCTCCTTTTAAATAGATAGGCCACAACACTTAGGTTTTAACTGTCGTTCCTTCAAATGGTGATGAACGCTGTCTTGGCCTAAAACTGCATTTAATCTATTTTTAACAACAAATCAAATGTACTTATCACTGAAATTTGGTGTTAGCAACAGAAAAATTTCCTAGTGGAGACAATTATCAGTACGGTTACGAAACTGTCTCAATATCTATTTTCAGATCTCATTTGGAAACAATCTTCTCCCTAGGCCACAGAATTTCTCTAAGGTATAATGCGTTATCAGAATGAATTACTTTGGAGTGTAGTGGCACAAAATACAATGTACAGGACAAATGCAATTACTACACATTGAAGACAGTAAAACGACAAGACTATTTTCAAATCTCTAAATTCACATAATACACCATGAACCACTCATCTTGTCCAGGTTCATTTGTCCTTATATAAAGCATCCTTAAGAGAAATTAAAATAATGATATATACAAGACAGTATCAGAAGTAATATTTTTACATTAACTGTTAATATAGTCACAGCAAAAATAAGAACATACAAGCAGGATATGTATCTTCAGAAACATGTGAAGTCCAAAACTACAAAAGGACGTTATTTTGTTTAGGAATTAACCTGTTACAGAATGGTATTCACTTCATTTCTTCTGATGGCCCTACCGTCATCTATTGGTACAAAATCTGTTCTACATACACAAAGGTTGGACAACTGGGTGTTGTCAAGGTGGAGTATACAAATTTGAGAAATAAATCATACTCAACTTCAAACGAAGGGGACGAGAGTTCACACGTTTAGACAATCAAGCTGCTTGGCTTCCTCTATGGTCAGAGAAAAGAGATAAGCCTCTCCAGAGGGTAATTTGAAACATTTAAATTACCTCCTGCTTTGAACAGTCCCTGTATAAGAGCCTCTCTCTTTCTATTCCATGACTGGAGGTGGCAAAATGAAATACCTTATTGTGGATGTTATGAATTCTACCAATGTCCTCATAGCTCATATTTGACAGATTTCAGTAAAGAAAAAACAGCTACAGTTCCTTCTTACTACTGAAATCATTACTGGAATCAAAAGGACAGTAAAAGTTGATTTTGTGGGTTTTTTTTCTTTCTGGTCTATTCTACTGCTATTACCTCACATGGGACGATAATGATAACTTCAGTAGTCAGGACTATATGGCATAATGTAAATACACTTGAACTTTGTATTTGATGCACCCAAGAATACCAGCAAATCTTTTCCATTTAATTACTGCAGCTTTTAATCAATGCAATTTTTAAGTAAACCCAGAAACACAGACTGCATTAATATTTTTTAGTACTTGCTTTACGTGCTTAATTTTGTAAATACACTGTTTCAACAATACTTTCACACAGTTTTTTGGGTCATTAATAAAAGAAAGTCTGGTTCTGAAGCGTCTTTCACTTAGTACATACTCATATAACCAAAAAGAAGAAATCAAGGATATTATTTTGCATCTCTGGTTCCTAATTTTAGCCACTAGTCTGTTAAGTCTGGATAGAATTTTTTAGCAGTATGTGATTAAGTCTATTTGAAAAAACACATTAACTCGATCCATAATTAGTCTTTACTGGTTATACATGATGGTAAGAACCTTTCAGCCAGAGCAAACCAGGAACTGACAAGGGAGAGTAAAGCTTGTACTATGCATTAACACAACAGGAACTGGTGAAGCAGTCCTGCCTTCCTTACAATCTTCTAAGAAAGACTGTTTGCATTATTGTTGAAATAGTTTTACACTTAAGCAATGGCTACGCTACAGCAGAAGCAGACGCTTCTAAGCTCATGTATACACACCTGGAATTTACAGCCTAACAGTCCATCCCTGAAAGCATTTGCATTAATAGTGTTGTTTCATGTATAAACATCGACAAGAACTTTTGTTTCCTTGAATATAAGGAAAAAAAATTCAAAATATCTTTACATGTACATTTTACAAAATGGGCATGAAAACTTTGAATGGAACTTGTTTGTACACATCATAGATTAAAGTAAACATTAATGCCAATTACATCCAGGCTTTTTATATACTCCTGTGGTACAGAGCACATTACTATGTGCAGGTAGCTAATAGGCTTTGTCCACATGCAAAGCATTTTTCCAATGTATTGTCTTTTAGTAGGTGTGCAAACCTAGGTCCTTCAGGAGCCATACCAAAGGGGTTACTTACAACAGGGCAAAATCCATACGTGCCCTGTTGATGGGCTTTCTTTTGCTGGAGCACTTTATTTTGAACTAACAGCAACTAATCCCTGCCCCTTCCCCCAACAGCCCAACCTCCAACAATTTCACTCAGTAAAAAGCATAACTATAACAATTAAAAATTTATAATAATTATAAAACTTAACCTACATATATCATGAACAATTTGGGACATTAGCTTATTTTTGAAAGTATAATGTAAAGTGATTGTTTGTGTTCAAGACTTATGGGACATGGCATTCTTAAAATTTTAAGTCATTTAAACAATTTTTGCTGAACAGTCAATTTCTCTTTTATTGCATAGCTCTGAAACTTAAAAAAGAGGTATCTTCATTTTAATATTAAATTTAACATAATCTTTGCTCAGCCCCTATTATTTCCCATCAGTTCTAACTTGGAGAAATCCCACTTCTCCATCAACTGCCAAACTTTTCTGTCTTTCCCCAATGGACTTTTAACTATGTACTACAGACTGGCATCGTATTTCTGTTCTAGATGTAGTGTCTAGTATACAGACAGCCTGATCCATAACTGCAATTCTCAGCAGTAGTAAGAGTGAAATAATAATAGACTGTGTTAAGACTGTATTAACATTATATTGAAAAGATATTAAAGTTATATATGCATAAATATGAATGACTGGACACAAACACACACTGCTGAATATAAAGAATGGAAAGCATAAAGCATCTTGAATCTACAAAGCCTCCCTTTCTTTTAGGGACTAGGGCACAGGATAAAAGAACATCCGTGCTCATACTACAAATCCTGAAAGTCCCAACTGAGATTAACATAGAATTCTTAGAAATACAACCCCAAATCTCCACATTCTGAACATATAATGTAATTTCTGTTTAAAGCTCTGGATAAACTTTACTTTTGTGAAACTTTGATTGTTTTCTGAACCCATTTACACTTCTGCTTTCTAGCTCCAGCTGATCATCTCACTTCCTTCACTCCATTTCTTCTAATTTTTCTGATATCAAAAATCATAGAACATTCAATGAAAAAAACCTAAGTTTAGCATTAGTTCTCAATCCGCTATAGCAATGTACATGATAGAAAAGAAACAAAATAACTCAGTCAAGTTGTACTTTTCCTCTTCACTCTTTCTCACTTGTTAAATGTTAAGAATGCATTTTTCTTTTATAAAGCATACTGTACACTATGAAACAAAGAGTGAACAATGTAATTGTTGTAAAATGCCACAGCAGTTGTAACCTTTGAAATTTCCAGGCTTTTGCATAGTTTGCATCTCAGTCTCACTCCTCAACACCAGTTTTCTGCATTTGCTACACAGAAAATTAAGAGCTTTCTCTTAAAAAGCTTAACAATTGCACCGAATGCCTTAACAAAACTTAATACAGCAAGTAAACATAAACTAACATTACAGCGAATTAACAGAATAGTACTGCTCCTTAAAAAGACAAGTGTTATTTTAAATTGTGTATGCTACACCACAAACGTTGTGAAGAGAGTACCCACAACAAGTCAAGTAGTCTCACTATCAGTTGAGCAGCTTTCTTCGTAGGAGTCGAGACTTTTTGCCTTCTGCCTGTATAAAGGGAACACGTCTCTTCTGATATTTAAAAGCAGACTACGCAAAAGCCTAATCCACAGTCAGGCAGGCGAGACAAAACAAACTTTCTCTTCTGACTAGTTTTTCAGATGTGCACAAATTCCTTCTTAACTGTTTCCTGTAACAGGAGTCAGAATACTGTCTGAACACAATCTCCACTTAATGTCACAGTCAAAAATTTAGATCCTTCACAAGCAGCACAAATTTAGCCTCATTGTCTGGTCTGATCTTGATTGCAATCAAAGTCAGATGATGCAGTAAAATAGTAAAACTGTTTTATCTGTCCAGAATCTGGGAGTTTCTCTGATGCAAAGGAGAAACTTTTTTATACTCAAAACAAGAGCTACTGAAAAGCTAGAGTGAAAACAAACATGATCTATCAACACAAATACACATCAGCAAGGATTTAGTTATAGTTCAAACAGACATATAATTGGCTGCCAATCTGAAATGTTAAATCTCCCAATTGAAATATCTAGAAAAAATTATTAAAAATTTATACCTTTATATATGTGACTTTGGCTCTCTGAATAGTACAACAATACGCAACTCGGTGACACTGGAAGAATGGCTTTCATCATTTTCAGGTTTTGTACCACCTAAAACTCCAGTGGAGGTGTTGCCCACATACAGCAACATTTACTAACAAGTAGGCTTGTTGCTCTTTGTTTCCTTTCACAGATCCTTGCAGTGACACTCCATTGACCCCAAAAGCTTCATGGGCCAAAAGCTGAAAGAAACCTGCAACCTACTGCATGAAGCAATATTCACCAGCAATAAAATCAGAGAAGCTCTAGATTTTAAGAGCCAACTAGATAATTGATAAATCCCTTCTTCATTCCTTTCTCTCCTACTTCAGTTTCACCATCTCTTTCTCCACGCAAAACGTTTGAACCTTCAATGCCTGCCTGTTTCCTTGTGGTCCTACACCCTCATGGAAATGCTTCTCTGAAGGTAACAAATCCTATTGGCAAACACACTAGACAATGAAGATCACAGTCAGCTGGGGCTTTATCTAACTTGTGTTTAAAGGCAGTTTGTTCTTTTAAACCCTCTGCTTCTCACTGTTAAGGACTGCCTGAAGTTGACTATTAGCTTTTAGCGTAAGAGAGCTAACATTCATTTCCCAGCATAAGTCTACAGTGCACATTACTGTCTCATCCTGTATGGAAGTCCAAACCATATTTAAGACTCTACAGGTTACAGCCCTCCACAGTTCTGAACTTTTTTTTCTGCGATACAGGTATCACAGTATGGGAGTATGATTAACATGTATATTCAAGTTCCCCATATAGTGAAATGCTGTGCTATTAAACAGCCAACAAAACTACTTCAGTATAAGGCTTTAGGAAGCAGTTTATTAACTAAAACAAAGCTTTCCCAACCTAGTACTCATAGCACAAGGTAGTTTGAAGCACTACGCAAATTCTGTCTGAATAGACAAATGTTTGCTTCTGCATGTGTCATGGCACAGAACTGAGAGCTGCTATGGTAACTAGAAATACTTAATTTCTTTCTACATATTTACATTCATACAATACAAATTCTCTTCAATGTAAGAAAAATTCTTCTATTAGCAAGAAGAATCCTGTAACTTTACTTTATTCATGATTGCTTATGTGATGGAATTGAAAGGCACATATTCTTTTACTTTTTTTAGAGGAACTTTATCTGCAAAATGTAGGCCAACTGCAGTGTGTTTCTAAAAGTCACTTGTAATCTCATATATTCTTGATTCGTTACTTTTAGAACAGAACTACACTTGTTGCTACCTATCTCAGAAGTTAACATCGACTATGCCGAGTAAGAGTGACAAATTTCACTTACTTAAATACACAAAATCTGAAATTCTGACCATGCAAACTTGACATAACTATGAGATTAAATGCCAACTGGAAAATGTTTAGTAGATGTTAGCAGGTTGTTGGTAATGGTGCTATTTCCAAAGTGGGCAGAGGATACTACAATAGTGGATAATGCCTTACCATTTGGAGGAGGAGGAAATATATTAATTGATCTACTTCAAGAACTGCTAGAATAGAATTCCTTGACCCTTCAGTGAGCCAGATATGACAACAACCACTGCCTGTCAGATGTGGTCCTACTGAGTCGCCAGAACAGCATCTTAGCAGAAGGTTCTTCTCTACTGAAGATGACTAAACCTTAAAAGACAGATGATAACAGCTATAGTAACTGTCTTATTAAGGTGAATTTCTGAAATGATCATAGGCTTCCTTTCGAGGGAAAATACATCCTCTAACCTCTAAAAAAATGTAAAGCAAAAGGAATGTATATGCATTGCCTTTTTAGTAGCTCAAGGGTTATAAAGGAATGCAGAAAGAAATCCTCCTCACTGTACTCACAGGGTCTATCTATTCGTAACAATTTGATTACAGGAATAGTTGGAAGTAATGCATATAGCCCTTTGCCAGTGTTGGCAATAGGCAAAGATGCCAAGTGGCATTACATTGTTACCCAGTATTTTATCATCTAAATCTTGTATTCACATCAAATTTTGTATTAACATCAGATGCATGTGTAACTCCCTCAATTTTTTGCTACGTGGTGCAAAATCCATGCCAAGGTTGAAGAGGAAGCTCGCTTACACAATTTGTTACACCCATACTTTATGAAGTTACAAGATCTTAAAGTACTCGATAACTGTTTTTCTAACAAAGTCTAAAGTAAACTGTCACAGAAACACTAGAGCACACAGTTAGTTTAACTGAACAAATTTGGTTGAAAGAACAATGGAGTGGATGTCATTGCCAAAAGATCTAAAAATTACAGCTGAATTTAAAACAATCCAATCATACATTTTAATTTTCAATGCTTTTTTCCCCCTTGACCATCTTTTTTTTTCTCATGAGCCTTTCCCCTTCTTTTCCCGACGCCTCCTCTTCACCAATTTGTCATTGTGTCTTCACTTCCTTTTGCTACTGCCTTTTTTACTACTTTTATCAGTAATTAAAAAAAAAAAAATCTTTCTCCCATTTTGTGTTCTTTATCCACCAACCCAGTGATCAATTTAGAAACAAGCAACTTTTGTTTCCACTTGTTTCCACATTCAGACCATAGAAGATGCCCTTGAATAATGAGATCTTAGATAATTCAGTGCAGGAACATTATAATGACTTGGAAGTATAACTAGATAACTGGACAAATCAGTCTTAGCAGAAGCCACTATGTGCTGTGCACGTATTATGTAAATTCAAAGATTTCACACTTGAGAGAGAAAGAGCTGAGGAAAGGACTAACATTATCTGACTAGTCTCTCAGCAGATTTCACTATTGGTTTTATCATGAAGATTAACTTTCAGATACAATACATTAGGACTCTAACCTAGCAATTAGTCTCAGATCTTAATAAAAATTCAACTTAATGCTAATATAAAAATAATTTATGTTATGTGATTCTATTGACTGTGAAAGCAGCAATTCTCAACAAGTGATAGTAGAAGGTAAAAGATACCAGACAACACATGCACATAGCTTGCCAAAGAGGAATAGGATGCAATTTAGCAAAACTCTACATCATACATGAAATACATAGGCAAACATTTGCTCTTTCAAACTGGAAAGTGTGGTGAGCAAAGCCTGGATTGAGTAATCTGAACTAAACACACATAACAGTTTAAATGACAGTGCCAAAAGAAAGAACATTTTAAGAGGTTTTCTTCTCTCCTCCACGGAGGTGGAAACTCATTTCCTGCTGCCCTGAGCTCACTGCAGACATTCAGAGGAACTCTCATCCCTCTACACCACCAGATTATCTTCCGTTTGCCACCTAATCTCTTTCTATTGCAGGGACTCCCTGCACCAATCCCTCCAGCCATTTTTTATTATTATGTTTGTGTCAACTCCACTCTTATTCCACATCCCAGGCGTTTCTTCGTTTTCACTGTTAGCATTTTAACTTCTGTTGGAAAGATGAAAGAACTAAAATTAGGATGAGGTAAGGTTACTGCTATGCACACAACAGTACCAACAGAACTAGGAGAGCAGGTCTGAAAATCAACACAACAAAGAAATTTAGTGATCCAAATAAAAAAACCCACACTTATTCTGGGACGTACCAGTAACAGTGTTTTGAAATGGTTGATAATTACGCAATTTTCAAAAGTATTAAATGATGCTCCTCCTACTTTATTGTTTGGTTTTGAGCATTATCCTTTTAAGGTAAATATCAACAAACTTGAGAGATCCAAGTGGAAAGCAGTAAGTACAGGGGAATTTAGAAAACATGATTATAAGGATTATCTGAACTGGATTTCTCTCATCTAACAGAAAAACTGAAGTTGTGAAAAAAATCAAAACGTTTACAGTTTTTCCATTTGCAGAAATGTCAATGATCAGTTGCTCTTCATGTTTATAAGAATAAATTTGCTTAACATGCAGCAAAGATGCTGGAGGTGCTGGAGAAAACTGTATAATAATAATAAAAAAAACAATGAAACATTGGAATGGGCTACAGTGAGAAGGGAATTTCCTTTACTGTAATTTTTAACAATGTAAGAGCAAAATATTAATGGAGGCCCCTTTCATTGTTTCTGTGAGTTCATGTGTTACTTGTTTTCTTGGAAAAAAAAAAAAGCATTGGAACATGATAGCCAAAAAAAATGAGAGTATTAACCCTAAGTTATTTTTTGTTTTAAGTTTGGTATCATGATTTAACCAGGTACTTTAACATATTTGCAACCTCAAGGCCACAAACAATCCCAGTATTTCCGTAAAGCTATACAGTCACTTAATTATATTGCTGATCAGAAATCTGATTTGAAGCTGATCTTAGGAATATAAAACTAGGCACACCACCCTTACGAAGATGGCAAGTAAACATTAGCTAAAAAAATCCCCAATCCCTCAATACAGGAAAGGGTATATAAAAGGGCTTAGTTTACATGGAACATGACCTGACACACCGCAGAAGCAGTCTTGTTGTCCCCCTCCTCCAAAATATGACCTAAGGCATTAACTATAGACTCAGGCTAAGCCTAAATAGACTTCAATCCTTATTCTCAGTTGAACTAAACACTTCAGGGTTAGATCACCATCTTGAACAAAAGGATGCCAATGACCACTGACCTCACTCCTGGCAGATAAGGACAGAGAAGCCAAATAAAACTGGATAAAGCCACAATGATTGCAGATGGCCTGCAAAGGACTCAACTTCTCACCTGTTACATGACATGGAACACATCTTGCGCTAAGAGGTCCTAAACGTGGGACTTGCAACCATTTATGTTGCTCCCTGCTCTGGTAAACTTTTCCTAATGATACACTGAAAATGAAAAAACACTGCAATGAGCTCTGCAGTACCCAGAACTGTACCAGCCAACTACTTGAATAATTGGAAGTTGGATGCAGTGAGCCCTGACTGACTTCAACGATAAGAGCGTATTCTACTACAATGTTACTATACTGCCTTTGGGTATTTTAATGTAAACTATGTGTAGACTGAAATTCCATTCTGAAGGAAACTGCTAGCACCAGCAAATCGGAAATGCTGTTTAATATTTGTGAACTGTATCCCAGGCACTGAAGCAATTCTTTATTTTTGTCAATTATCAGACTACGCAGGTCCCAAGCTCCTGCAGAAATAGGACCATCTGATACTCTCAAGTTTGATTAAAATAAAACCAGGTAGCCATAATAAAATAAATAAATATAAAAATATAAATATAAAAAAATATAAAAAAATAAAATAAAACCAGGTAAAACCATAATTATTAAAAAGAAACAAAACAGTACTGAGGCTAACTTGAATTCCATTCAACATTAAAAAAAGTCAAATATGAAAATGATTCTCTATACCTAAACAGTATCAGTGAAGTTAATCAAATGTTCTACAAGTGCCAGGAACATAATTTTTTGGTTCTTTGGCAAATCATAATCCAATACTGCAAAATCTGCTGAAATAAAAGGAATTCTTAGTTTCTATATGCGAAAAACATCTATGCATTGGCAATAACATATGTTGGTGCACACACACACACACTCACAACGATACGCTATTGACACAGGGAAGATGACACTAGGCCAAGTGCAACAGGCTAAATAGTGCTATTCTCATTTAAAATATGTATTTTAAGCTGAATTTCACTTTACCACATCAGTACTATGCTTGCAAATACTCAGAATGACAAAACATTAGTTAGGGGGAAAAAAAAATCCCAGATTAAATGCAACAAAACAACTATTACAGAGCTGTGCGGCCGGACCCAGAATTGTGCATTCTTGAAAGGTGGTGGATACGTATAGTTCTCAAAAATGAATCCTAATCAACATAAGTATTACTGTTAGCTCTTATTTTATTACTCTTGTGTTTAACAGACCCTGTTATAAACCAGTATTACAGCAGAGATTATAAAAATGCAGAGCAAAAAAAGGCTCCTGCTCTGAAGTCTAAATATAAGCAAAATCTATATAAATTTTTAAGACAGAGAAACAGGGAGAACAAGCAAACAATGAGATGATGCTGACTAGCACAGTGGTCTAAACATCCTAGGAGAATGGGAAGTAAAATTCAAAGATAAGAGCAAAGTTGAAAACCGAAGGTGTTTTAGAGAATGATTATGAAACAACACAGAAGAAATTCTAGAAAAATCTCTGCTTTTTAGTTTTCTTTCAGGTATGGCCTTTTTCAGGTAAGTTACCTTTTAGAGAAAAAACATACTGCAGTGCTGATGATGATCCAGTCCACCTGCTGAAGGAAATCTTCACACACACCTCTCTAAGGTTTGGTCAATGCCCCTCCTATACCTCCTGTTCCCGCCTGGGAAAAGAGTTTCCATTGCGGAGTGAGAGACAGTCCCTCCCACTCCCTGGGGCTGAGCATGCTGCCTCTGCTGGACCGGGCTAAAAGCCAGATTTGGTTCCCCAAATAGGAAGGTGCTTTCTTGCCAACAGAGTTCCTTTTTTCTTTATTTTTTTAAACAAGTATTTTCCACTTGCTTTCGTCTTAAAAACATATCAATTAAAGGATAACTAAAAATAGGAAAAGAAGGTGATTTAAAAATGAGAAAGGTTTATTTTGCATGAACATAACACTTGCTGGGGGAGGTTAGCAAGACACCTAGTACACGTACACTTTCTCATTATTACCTGCAAAAGAAATGCGTTCATGCTTCACTAAAACATGCTCCATTTATTAGTTTTAGCATAATCGCTATTTAAGAGAGTAAGGATGAATGTTGATCCAACAAACTTGAACCACACTGTGTGATCTTTATGGAAAAAAGACAACCATTCCTATTCAGATCAAAATATAGAAACATAAGACAATTAATGAAAATGTTAAAGCTTTTTATAGACAGTTGTTTTTGTTATTCTTTTCTGCACCACATGACAGATACTCCACCATTCTATCAATGATTTAAAAGGAAGCAAGGAAAACTCCTTGAAAATAGATATCAAAATTCCTCTTGCTTTATTTTTACCCAAATGTCTAAGGTTGTCAAATTAATATGTTTTGCTCAGAACACAGCAAATTAAGCTGAAGAGTTTAAAACACTTTCAAATATAGAATTACAGTATGAATCATGGCTGGACACTGTTGAATATCTGATGCATTTGTAAAAGACATTCAGATGTACCCTGCCAACATCTAACATTGACAGGGTAAACAGACCAAAACAAAACAAAACCAGTAAAAAGTTTTAGCCAACCATGTCTCTAAGAGGCTAAACTGAGGTTCCAACAACATTCTTCTCAGCAAAGGAGAAAATATGTTTCCTTAAAAGTCTGGATGTCAGGACCAAATTCGTTTGGATGACTGAGTTTAAAATAAATATTAAGGGAACTCCAAAGTGTGTATGCATGCGTGTTCCTTTGAAATATTACCACTAGCCACAAAGGATAGCAGACACAGAAGCAACACTCTCTTCAAAAATCAGTATGCCTTGAATATATGCCCTACCAATATGAATTAATCTCTGCAGGGAAGAAGTGGCTGCACATACAGATAAGATAGATATAGCTACTCCAAAAATTATTTCATCTTATTTAGGTAAAACTACATGTGTGTACCATGTGTGTACCAATGTATTGTACCAACAAAAGGTAAAATAAAATAAAATTTCTTCTAAGTTCATAATGCTTCTATTGCAGATATAGTTATGGAAATAATGACACTTACCTTAAAGATTCCAGCTATGAAAATAACCTAACAAACTTCTTAAATTAACAGCCAAAACAAATCTGCCTAGAGAGCTATCTGACTCGGGACAGACAGACACAAAGCTAGCAGCACAGAGAGGCCCCAGTCACACAAAAGCTGATGTTGTTCTCTGCCGAGTGAAAATTTCACTTGTAAATTGAACGACATCTGCATTCAGAATCACCCACGGAAACCGTCCCCAAAGAGGTGACCAAGCTACTTGACTCAACAAGATGAAAGATTTCCTTTGTTTCCTTCAATGCAGGCAGCTGTGTAGTACAGCAGCTTCTGATTTACTTTTTCACAAACCTGGCTTCCTTGGATGTATTGATAGAGACGAAACACAACTGTTAAGATCTCCCCCATTAGGCACAGCCTTGAAGCCCAGTATACTTTTCAAAACAAATAATCATTAGAATAAAATCTTTCCTCATAATACAGAAAATAACTGAACACCAATGCCTCCAAAACCAGCAATCTCCTCAAATTTATTTCTTACTACTGTATCAGTACTGCTGACAGAAGACAGCAATGCCTCCCAGCATCTTTCTCTCTCTCTTTCTCTCTCCCTCTCTCTTCAAAGTCAATAAAAAAAACTTAATCACAGCATTTTGATTAAGCAGGTTTCTAACGATCTGTCAGTGGTGGCAATAAAGCTTTTTCACTGTGCAAATTCAACTCTGCTTTTCCATGAAATTATTTATATCCTTTACCTTAACTTTATTACATTCTTTATGATCTAAATTGGATACCAAAATGAAACAATCTATAAAGCTTTATATAGAAACAAACCCAGGAATATGAGAGTCACATGCAGGAACATCCTGCAGAATTCACCCAAATTTTGATCATCATGTTTCTGAAAGAAGTGAGAAAGAAAGAATCGTCCTACACAAAGTTACTCTTCTCTTTTACAAGAAATATCAATTATTAAACCACAATAATACATTTCTTTCAGGAATTAAATATTTCTAAATGTTTTTAGAAGGCCCTTTTCCTTTCTCTCCCTGGTAAACAAAATTGAATTTTTAATAATGAATCATCTAACTTCTGTAAAGCAAAAACCGCTCAACACATAAAAAGAGATTCTGTAAAGTTATTAAAATCATACAGTGAAACTGTTCAATAAGCCCACATGAGGATATGCTGGCGTATTGTAGATTTGGGCCCAGACAGAATATAAATTACTTTGTAAGCATTTGGGGTCTTTTTCCCTGTAAAAAAATTAATTCGTAACTCCTATTACAAATAAATAGTGATGAGCTAAAAAAAATTTTACTCAAGAGTAAAATATAAAGAAATGATTATTAACCAAATCATTCCTTGTCAATATAATCTTTGTATTCATAGAAAATTAAAAATTTGAAATTGAGGCTAGACAATCAATGTTGCCCAGAGCCCATTTCTTGCTTACTATTACTGCTTTGGGGCCAGCAAGTTAGTGACCACTCTCATAGGAAAAGCTGTTATCACTAAGCTATGCCGGAATTTCCAGGAAAACTTACAAATATGGTATACTTGTTTCTCTGAATCTAGCATCTTAATTTACAAAGGACAAACATCCATTTAATTAAGCAACAAAAGAGTTGATTTTCCACTCTCCATATTAGTGTTTCTCTTTACGTCACAGAATACTAGCACACAGGATTTCTCTTTATAATTATGTAAACAAGCTATACTTTTAACTTAGAACAATGATTGTAGTAAAAATAATGTAAAAACCATAAATATCAAGGCAAAAATATGACTTGATGTGATTGCCTAAGAGTAAATAAATATACTACTTGAAGAAACACATCAACTTAAAAAGGAGCTACCATTACTGTGAAAGTATTTCAGCTTTAAGGATTGTGCTATTGAATCCTAATAAACATCAGCATTTCAAGAAGTGTTATTTTGAACAGCTCTGACACCTGAGTAAGGTGGAAGAGAGTCTTAAGATAGCTACCTAAACAGACTTGTAGAAATGAATCAATTAAAAAAAAATCAAATCAATGGAATGATAGGAACCCTGCTTTCTGTAGCCTTCAGAGATGATACCTCTTAATGCCTAAGTTAAAAAATTATGGAGAAAGAAGGCATCTTCTAGTTTGTGATCTATATTATCCGGGGGAAAAAAAAAACACAAGTAGGTAACTTGCACTCTTAGCACAAAGACAGTTCTCCTTTTTTCGCTTTTCAGTTCAGAAGCAAAAGAAGGTATTACAGCAGCAGGGATCATCTATCATGTGCCTACTCTAAAAATAAGGATGACTCTTGAGAAACAGTAGGAACATGAGAACAAATTTAACTGTGGAAGAAGGCCAAGAAAAAGGAACAGCAGCTTTTAATGCAATCTGACAGCCACAAACATAACAGATTATAATGTTCTTACCTAGTGGAATACAGTGCTTCATAGGTAACTTGTTCTGGGGGCCTCATTAAGCCCAAATACTGTGAGGGGAATGAAGTTGCACTGGCAGAACTTCACTCAAGCCCCAACAGAGAATTTTTTCAGAGTTCTGAGGAAAACTGGCACCGTATTGACAGCTACACAGAAATCGAGCTGCCTCATCCAAGTTACGAAATGAAAAACTTGTGCTTTTATATAATACTGCCTATAACTTGCTCCAATACTTTCAAATGCATATTTTGTAACATTGGAATATTTTAAAATTTTATCCTGTATTATTGTAATCAGAACATCTTTGGGAAGATTGTATCATTTCCCCCCTTCAACATAGCACAATAACACAAAATTGCTTCTTCATAGTGTTTTGTTTGCACAAATCTATTGCTATAGTGTGCATTTAAATATATCTCTTCCTGTCTCTGTAAGAAAATGACCATGGCTTTTAAAAAGCATGGTAAAATTACATGAATTCACTGCAGTTTTTTCTCGTTTAAAAGGCTACAGCAGACCATTACAGAAATAGTAGCTCATTACTGAAATACTATGAACAGACTGGTGATGAAAAACAACAGAGGAAAAAGTGAAAACTTTGCAGAAGGATGATTTAATGTCTAGAAGACATAAGAAAGCATACCACATAGTGAAATATTTAAATTAGGGGCATCTGGTTTATCAAAAAATAAGGAGTTATAAAGGTGACCTAATTAATAAATATCTGAAATTCATAAGTGATACAAGTGTTTAGGTTCTTATATTACACTCATATTATTCTTTTTCTGTCTAGACTTTTATATCTTCTTCATATCATCTGACCACCTTTCTACACTGCAGCATGCAATATAGAAAGATGTAACAATTTAAGCATCTGGAACAGAAGCTAAATGAATTCACACTGGATAAAAAGGTTCATAGTTTTAACATAAATGGCAAGGTACTTCTAAATGAATTGGTGAAGATGCAATTCAAGAAAGTCATGAGCTCCTCATCCCTTCTTTCTAAGTGCTTCACAAAATTGTAATCCAATGCTTGTTTAATGTAAAATGCACAAACAGCTATTGAGAAAACAGATTAGAACTGTGGATTCTTGTGCCAGAGGAATGCCCTCATCACTTAACAGCTAACTTACTATCTCTCATTCCTTGACTCTTGTACGGTTAGCTGAATCGTGGGAAAGCTGTACTCGAAGGCTTATATCCCCACACAGGCTAGTTCAGAACCTTGTGATTTGGGTACTTCTCTGGGAGGAAGCATGTGTGGATCTGAATCCTTTAAAGTTGAAGGATGCACAGAATCCAGGTGGCCCACTATTCACTAACCATTAAACAGTTTGCAAGAACTGGACATATATCTTCTATTGTGTTTTAAAGAAAGAGTTTTGACACCAAAAGAAATAAGGCACCATTTATATTTGGATCCTACCCCTGCAAAGGTGCAGGTAGGAACTAAAGGATTCAACAATTTTTCTGAAACTTTTCAGAATTTCCACTGCTGTAATCATCTACCTGATGAGCACAATAACCAGAATGAATCCTCTTTCTGGGTGCCTTTAACTGCGTAAAAAGCACAGACATCTTATTAGAATTATAATACTCATTGAGAGATCCAAGTTGTAAAATTTAAGACATTGTAACAAAATGATCAGCATCTATACAGTCACATGAGCATTTTGGTTTGATTCAGGAGTGCATTTTTGAAATGAATCTTCTGATTATGCCCACCTACCACTCTTTGGTTTTCACAGTAGAGTGTTCCCAGAGCATATTTAGTTTCAAATGACACTAAATGAGAAAGTGTGGCTCATCCACCAGTGGTTATTCAGACCACAGGACTAGAGTACAAGTAACCTAAAATAAAAACCTTCAAAACACTCAGAAGTGTAGATGTTTGGTCCTCAGTGTCAGACTCCTTTGCTCTACTGGTCTGCTATTCTTGTGTTGCACTGCTTGCTAATGTAGGCATAGCCTATGCCTCTGTGGATTTAGCTCTATGATCTGATTTTTTTTCTCTTAATAGATTTCCTACTGAATGGGCAGATTGTTTAAAGTTTATCTTATCTGAAAAGAAGCACTTTGTCTTCCACATGAAATATCCACATACCCCAGAATCAAAGTTGGGAAAATCCTCCGTTACTTTTTGACCTTTATTTTAGACCCTTATACTGTGTAGACACAGAACTCAATGAAAGTTCAATATACTTTTGAATTTGTCGTTAGAAGAGGGTTCTTGCACTAAATGTGAGGGATGGAGTATGAGCTTGCAGTGATGCTGAAGATCCATGCTGTAGCCCAAGTGGCAGAGAGCTGAAGTTTAGTAAATGCTTTTACCTCAAAACTATATGTGTATTTTCTTGAATTCACACAGTTTTGCAGAATGCATATTTGCTCCTTAGACCTGTTTGATTAAACAGCTATTGAGAAATATAAACAAAATTTCTGCACGTGACAGGAGAGCTGGCAACTTGGAAAACAGAAAATCCTTGAAGCACAGAAAGATAAGTAGCGCACAAATACTTTTTGCTCAAATGCCACACTACTTGTTTTTCAAAGCGGTCTTTGCAAAATAGATCACTTCAGCTTTCTGGAAGAAAAAAATCCATGAACCACCTGATATCACAGTCGATTTGCACATATAGCAGGACAGTGAACTATGCTTACAGATAGAAAGTGAATAAAAGGGAGCTAGATCCCGATTATGCCAACCAGGGCACGCTAATCTATAACTTCCAGCTTTGTAATTTTTGCACTCATTTTTGTGCAACACATACTGCTGTCTTATAGATTAACGGTTCTCATGAACTGCATGTTAATACAGATTTAAATGAGTGAGGCTACTATATACTGTGTTCAAGTACAGGACAGAAACCAGCACATTCCGGTGGTTCACACACATTTGGTCTAAGATTACATTTCTTCAAAAAATTAAAGAATGAATCTGTGCACTTACGAAATTACAATTCAGATTTTAAATAAAAAAAATAAAATCCAGTCTTTTTCAAAAGAAGTCTACTCTGGTAAGTTATTTTAAAACACAGATAAATCAAGCCATTAACACTTATATATGATTAAAACAACATTGTAACTTCTCTAAAATATTCTGTAAATATAATAAACTAAAATGAACTTTTGTGCCAAGTCTTAGTTCCTTGTTGCATTCCATACTGAAATAAATTTATTTTGCTATGAAACAAGAAAATGTAAGATATGCAGAATAAAACAAAATATCTAACGAACAACCGATACAAAAACGTCTCCAAACTGCCTATCACAGGAAACTTACATCTAGTAGCGTGTGGAGATGCTGATCCTGGAAAACACTGTGAAGAAAATCTAAATCTTTTTCACTGCAGTCTGTAAGTGCATGAATTTCCTCCAGGCTGTCCAGCACCTGTGAAACGGCTCCTATGGGGCAATAAATCGAGGAAAAAAAAAATCAATAGAGCAAAGACTCATGGTAAACTGAACTTTGGAAAAGGAAACGTTCACTTCATCCATTATAATGGGAACAGAAACTTTAAAAAGCCAGTTTTCACAGGAAAATTCACTGAAAAAACTTTACACATTTCAACAGTGCCAATATATAATGTGATTGTTCATAATAAGTAGTTTAACTGGAAATAGATTAAAATATGTTTTCATTATGCTTTGTTTGGTTCTGTTTTAGCCTGTTTTCCTAAGGACATCTAATCAAGTCACTTAGTTTATCTGTCCAGGTGCCTGTCCTCACCATTCTCACCCCCACCTCCCTCTTCTTCAGTTTGAACTGTTGGCCAATTTCACATAACTCTATCAGAGAGGCAAAAATTTGAAAGCAACGATGCTCTCACAAATTCTTTTGAAATTCAGTATCTAGATAAAGGAGGGAAGAGAGAAAGACCTGAACTGCTGTGTCTACCAGAGAGAAAAAAATGCTGTAACATGAGCTCTGATATTTGTTCCGTTTGATCTGCTTGCCTGGTTATCACAGACCTAGTTATGGTACTTGCTGCCTTTTGCCCAGTGGATTGTTTTGGTTCATAGGAAGATGAGGATGATTTTTATATGGGACCAGGGTGAAAGGAGGAAGAAGTGAAGGACATGGAGACATATGAAGAACCAGGAGGCATCATGGTGTGGAAGGTGTAGAGGCACCAGGAGTGTAGAAGTCCACGAGGAGAGCTAAACTCATAGTAAGGGAGGATAAAGAAACGCAACACAAATCCATGGTAAACAAGCCTACATTAGTTCCTTGTGGAACAACTTGTTTTAAAAATCAGTATCATTGGTCACTGACACTTGTGTGCATTACTAGAACGTTCACAAGGGTTATCTAAACACCTACACACCATATCTTCAGTTTTTCCACCATGCTGTCAGCATCTGGAAAGATGATCACCTTATCCAGTATTAGTCTGCAAAGACACCAGTGTCTGAGAGTAAACTGCTAAACACACTTTCATGAATAAATTCTTAATTCTGGGTACAGGATTCTACACATCCTGTATTTCAATAATTTCTCCTTCATATATTTATTGTTTACTTTTTGATTTGTCAGTGTCCTGCTGTGAAGATAGTCAGATCGTATATAAAGTTCTTAAAAATGCTGTATTTCTTGAAATTCTAGAGTCTACTGCATAAGCAACTCTTACCAGTCTTCCTTCTCTCAATCCTTTTTGTAATCTGTTGTAGTTGCAGAACTTAATAAAAACACCCCCCCCAACAACACAAGGAGACAAGTTAAATTCTGTAATTTCTCTGCAAACCTTGAAAAACTGGAATAAACATGACAGAACACACAAAAAGCACTATATGAGAATTGTGAGCTCAGGGCTTAGAAGGAGCAAGTTACAAGTCTGGAAAATCTTGTAACACATTTAGTACAACTCTCAACCTAAGATTTTCCTGCACATACATGAAGGGTAAGAACTACATTATTTCACTGACTCATAACTCATGGCTCATGAGCAATATGAAGTCTGCTTTGATCTCTGCTGTGAAACACATCTGACTATCTAAGCAAATTACTTAAATAAATAGTCGGATGTATATTCATGCAAGTTATGTTCCTTTAAAAAGATGGTGGCTGGACACCAAAGAATAAAACTAATTGTTTGCCTTCTCCTGGTTGCTACACATTGGGTCAGGTGCTTTGAAAAAGCAGAAAAGCTGCTCCATGCGTGACAAGGAATAAGCATGCTCTGCTGAAGGGAACCTACCCCTCTCCTCTGCCTGCTCCTCCTCCTGAACAGCAGAAAACCTGAGGAAATACAAGGACCGGAAATCTGTTGATAAGGGCATGGGTGCAGCTAAGCCTCAAAGGAACAGAAGAAAATGATTATTTAGGGACCTGAAGGGGACTTTGCTGAGTTTGTTTTAACACAGGATATCACCAAAACGTTGATGGACTTCGAGTGAGCCTGAGTGAAAGTACTTGTCTTTCCAGAACACAGCTGGCAGGAGGAAATGTGTTAGAATTCTCTTTTATTTCTGTTCTTGTAAAGTTCAGAGTTTAAATTCATTATCTGAGTTTATCTTCTAAAACTTAGCTTTCCAGACTCAAGGCCCCTTCTGTTTTTGGAGTGTGTACTTTCAGGAAAAACTGAGAGAAGGTCCAACTCAGACGGCAGGACGTTTTGGAGTCTGATAGTACTCTTCGGCAGAGTTTATGACCACAAAAATTTGAGCCCAAATCAGAGCCAATAAGAAGTACATTCAAGGTTGTCTGCAGCGCAATACTATTATTTGTGAAATACTGAAAGCTCTGGATCATCACGTTATTTAGTTGACAGTTTTATCTGCTTTGGGAATTTTATTTTCTGGAATACTTTGGGGCTTTTGAAGTTGAAATAAAAGTTACTATTTTTTAGTATCTGCCTCTCAACAACCTTTTGAAAAAAGAAAGTTTCCAAGAATATCCTCAACAAATTTGATGACAACGTTGCTAATCCCCCTAAATCAAGGCTCTACTTTTTTTTTTTTTAAATCTACAATCTTGTACTATATCTATTGCCAAGTCTTTCAATGTCATTGCACATTTACACATAACATTCACTTGCCTGAGAACGTGGCATAGTGGCAATAGACGGAGAGCATTTCATTGCATAAAAAAAGTGTCAGAATAATCCTACAGGCATTTTTGTGAACATCTAAATTCTCTTTAGTATGGAAGGATGTCTGGTTAAAAGCCTAAAAAGACCTTTCAGAAGGTCTTTCAAATTGAGATAAAGAAAATATATAAAATAAAATTAACCAATTTTTTTTAACAGCTCACTTGTCCCTAAAAAGATTTGTATTCTATCATACGTAAGCTAAACCTTTAGGAAAAAACCAAGAGACTGTAAAAGCACTCAATATTTATCATTAAAGCTTGTCTGTCCTAGAAATAAAATTTGGTATCTTTTTATCAGTGAAAATGTACCCATTTTTGCCTCAGTACAGACAATACAGGAGGTCTTAAGTGAGTTGTTATACAGCTGTAAAGCCCAGAATTTCAGATTTCTCAAGATCTCTAGCAGCTACAGACAAGCTGTATAAATATAAATATTAGAAAAACATACAAATATTAGGAGTCTAGAAAAAAAAGGAAAATAAAGGTTGTTAACCAACCTGACTTGTTTCTCACTGATAATTTTTTTTAAGACTCCCTGAAGTAAAATCTGCTAGAAAATGCTGTTTACTATCAGAGCACTTTCACGCAGCCCCAACCGCTTTGGTGAGATGAATCCTACCTTGCACATTAGTTTACTATTTTATACATATATGATATACATATATGTATATGAGGGGGGGCAGGAAAGGTTGAAATTCCTATGATAAACTAGAAAACTCTTCTCCAACTCTACAGAAACAGTACCAAAATCAGCACCAATCGTGGTACTGTAAGATGTGGTAATTGTGGATCCTACTGTAATTGCATGTATGCTATCTGTGCACAAATGGTCACCTGGGCTGTGCACACAACCTGCTCTTCCTTGTATTCCCATATAAGACTACATAAGTATGGCTGCAACTATTCACAGTTCCCTCAGTGCTGACAACTCTGAAAAGCTGAAAACTATGCGTTTTCATAACTTTTAAAAAGAAAAAAAAACATCCTTTGGATGCATGCCATCCAAATTTGAATTTCTATGCAGGTGGTTGGTAAGCCGTATCCCTTCTCAAGGATGAGACTTTTTGTTTTTTGTTTTATTTTTGTTTTAATTTTATTTTCCTAGACATGCTGCCACAGCAGCAGTACAATATGTGACAAGTCTGTAGCTTAGTCTACATTATGCATCTCTGACACTATCACATGTCTACAGCTGGATGAAGATGACAAAGGTATCCTTTCATTTAAAAGGTTTATCCTCTAATTGAGAATATTTACCAATGCATTATGCAGGTAATTATGTAATTTGGCCTTTCATTGTGCCAGAGATAGCCTCACGGCATCTAAAGAGCCTAAATGACTGGAACGTTCTGCCTAGGTAATAGGGTCATGCTGTATAAATGCTCAGCTACAGCTTCCTCTCTTTCAGCATGGAACCTAGTTTAGAGAAGATAATCAACTGACCAAGATCAAACTCAGACACGCAGTCTCAGAAACACCTTATCCACACCAAAAATGCTACTGGTAGTGAAACCACATTTCAAAGGCTTGGAGCACTTGCACACGGTAGCTGCTCTGAAAAAGACTGTTTTAAATGGTTTGTTCAATAGCTACTCAATGACAGACTCTAAAGCTTCAGGAGGACACTTTGGATCTTACATAGGAGATGGCTCAGTTCAGTGTGGCCTTAAAAATTCACTAATACCTGATTACAGCTTACTGAATATGGTTGCATTGGAGTGTAATATGCTATTGCTGTTACCAGATGGAACAAACACCAATCCAGCTTGCTTCAGGTACAACTTCAAGAAATGATGTACTGAATCTTCTTCAACTGAATCCAGAAAATATTGGGCTGGTCTGAATGAAGATAATTTCTGCTAGTAGAAATAGGCTTTCTACTTGAATAGTTTTTTTGAACTAGCTGAAAACAATGATTCTCACAGATACTCAATGGCTAAGCAATCAGATTCAATCACTGCGTGTCTGGAATCAATATCCTATGCTTCCGGGGTATCATGTCTGGGCACACTGAAGAATAGATAAAAGCATCATGACAGAAGCAGATATACAAGAGATCAAACTGCTGAAATGTCATCTGTTATAAGGAACGATAATGATCAGGAAGATCTTAACTTCTCTGACTTTGGCATGAGAAGGAAACTGTGTAAAAAGCTGCCATTGTATCAGAAAGGTGTCCGTAAAGGAGTTTACCAAGGTAGTCAGAATGCTTATTATAGTCCTCTGCAGTCATTACTAGTACCCAAAATGCTTTTACAGTTAATAGAAGTACTTCCTATGTGGAATACCAAATTGCTTCTAAGAAGATGGGGGATGAAGCGAGTACCTTTCTGCTCCCTGAGGCAAAAGATCTGTTGTCTGTAAATTACGTTTATTTTCTTTATAATGCAATAGGATGGTATTATTTCTTCACCTAGTGTGCAGCAAGAGCTATGATTGGTATGTACTACAGAATCTGTTATCTGATTTACAGAGAAAGCAGTTCAAGAACAGTTCTCTGTTATGACTGAATTCTATCTCTACAGTCCTTGCAGTTCCTTAGGGAGCCCTTAAAATGACCTGAGGTCACCAAGCATCACAGACACTGCTTCATGTAGTTGCAAGACAAACAAGCTTTGGGATGATGAGATTGAGTGCTGTTATTCTGGCATATAGCTGTTCTTCTTATCCGGTACAGGTGATTTGCCTAGAGAAGCTGATCTCTAGCAGTTGGAAGGAGTTGCTTACTTCTTCCCTTAATGAGAAGAAAAAACACTTTCAAATAATATGCAAAGACATGAAACCTCCATTGAGATCTCATGACTTGCATGTTCTTATAAAGCTGAGCAGCATGCTGAAATCTGCTTTGCACATGAGATTCTCTGAAGAGTGTGAATTTATCTTTGCAACAAAGTTGGTTGAACTCAGCAAGAGCAGGATTTTAAAGCTACGTGTATTGAATCTAGCACACTGAGAAAGATTCTGGGAGGAAGGGTTACACCAGACGAATAGAGCGTAAAGCAGGGGTTGACTAGGCTATTTGATTCAGATGTTTGCAGTGATTATATGCCCTGTGACAAAAAACTTTTGAAGGTTTCTATAAAGAATGTGGAACTGGCAGGCTAATTTTCTAGATTATCCCTTGTTTTCACAAGCAGGAGAAGGGGTTTGAGGAATGTATCTGAAAGTCTGTGGATACAGAGTGTATTTACAGCCACATCAGGTGCTATGCAAAAGAAACCCAAATAATATATGTTATCTTCAGTGTATGCCGTCCATCAGTGGGATTCAGAGACTCAAAATCTAAACCATGAACACTGATTTAAAAAGCAAAACTTCTAACCATTGTGTGTGGAAAAAGTAAACACTAATGAACTGAGGAATGAGTTATATTATATATATATTTTATAACATACATATTTTTCTTCATCTTTTGGGTTTAGTATTTCATATCCAAAGTACAAAGAACGTAGGGTTGTGTTAATGTTTCACTGAATTAAGTTTCACGGACTTCCATGTGGATTTCAAGTGGAGTAGATTCCACTGAAATCCATGGCAGTCACTGACTTCCAAGTAGATTTAGATAGGCAGCGAAGAATACGCGCCAAACACTACTGGCTAGAAAGCAAGTACATATTTTAAAGGTGATAGGAAAGAAAACGCAGCTCTTTAACTACCTAATTAGTCCTAGTATATCATTTAAAATAAAGCAATATGATTATTATCATGTATTGAAGTAAGTTATCTCTATGCCTTGACCCTAAAAACAGAATCGAAAGAACATAGCCTGGCAGTGATGTTGTATTGACATACTATAGCAGTGACAGAGGAGTATAATTGCATGTGTGTATATGAAATGTGCTATGTACAAGAAAAAATTAAATATCACACCTGAAGTCCCTAATCTAAAAGTCCCTAAACTAAACAGAAATATGAGTTTAACAGTATAGCTACTAGAACTATGTGAACTGTGCTGAAAGTGAAATTAAAAAACAATTCCAGCTTTCAAAGCATAGGCATTTCAGAAAACAGGATTTACGTTTCTCTTTGTTTATGAAGAGGTTTCAGACCAGCACATACAGCAAGGAAAAAACAGAAATATCATTAGAAATTATTAGATATTTAGAAAGGTCAAATGATTAGAATCAGTGAATGAAGACACTAGATACAATCTCAGGAAAACAAGCATATAATCTTTGGGCATCATTATAAAGTGCAGTTTTTTTCCAGAAATATGATCATATAAATACTGTGTAATTCTGATGGAGCCCGTCTGATGAAATGACCACGAGATCATTTCTACCAACTCCGCAATGTCAGATTTGAAAGTTTCATTGGATTTTTTATTTTTCACATATGACAAACAATCAAAGAATCTTTGCTTTTACACTAAAGACCAAAACAACTCTTTTATCTTTAAATTACCTATATAGTGATAACCGTATAAATTAGTGCCTCCAGTAGATTTGGTTGGATGGCATCTGATCAGAATACCCTGAAAACACAAGGCATAAATGTTTAACTCGGTAGGTGATTAAGGATTAGATCAACTCATTTCATGTGGAAATGATAGGTTCTCTGCTGAAGTTTTTTAAATCACACTCATACATCCATTTAAAACTGCCTGCTTTAGTCAAACATGACTCTCTAGGCTCAATAACAGCATAATTATAAAGTTCTATGCCCACATTATATACTAACCCAGATTTGCTTTGGTGGCAGGGGATAAGAGTTAATAATGTACAAGAATGCCTGTTGGCCATGCAAGGAAAATACAAAATATATTCTGTTTTAATGAAACAAAAGCATCTTTTATAGAGATAGGACCTTTCCTCGGACTTGTGCCAATGTAACTTCTTAGATTAAGAGGAAGCCAACTGAGGACCAGATGCTCTTCATCATTATAAACCACATCTGCATGAATGACTGGAGCTGAGATGCCTCTAAACCCACAGAGTAATTTATTGCTCTTTGCTGTTCACTACTCTCCAGAGCAATTGTATTTGTAAGCACGGATGACAGCTCAGGCATATGTAGATATATGCCTTTAACAGTTTAAAATAAAGTGCATGTTTCACATACACAACAGTGTAATTAAAACTAAAGGCACGTAAGGATTCTGCCCTACTCTAATTTGAGCTATATAGTGTTTATTGACTTCTTGCTTCCCGATCGGAACCTGAACAGCCATATTTACATATTTTGTGCATTTAAAATTACAGTCCTGCACGCACACAGTTCTATGAATGCTACTGGGAAGCAATTAAGAGAATAAAATACATATACACACAATACACACACACACACACACACACACACGCGCGCACACACACACACACACACACACACATATAAAAATCAGGTAAAGTCTAGGGAGAGAACTAGAAGGATGGAGGAAACTGCAGGAAAATAGCAGTTACGGAGAAAGATGGATATTTTAAGGAAGCTGGGATTTACAGCTAGATTAAACAAGAAGGGAAGAACACCTAAGGAAACAACACGGGAAATATACACATACAAAAGTGGGAGAAAAAAACCATGGGAAATAGATGTTGGAGACAAATAAGGAGAAAGAGGAGAAGACAAAAAAGGAGAAGAAAGAGAAAATGATATTTAGTGTTCTTACACACAAACAGGAATGCAGAGGAGAGGACTATACATGAAAATGAAGGAAAGAAAGTAGGGAAGAAAAGAGAGAACAAGCTGATGTGTGACTTTAAAAACAGCCTTCATTTTATTTCATACACAGAGAAGCACTATGTTTATATGCGTTTCTGGTTTTCTCCTCTCTCTATACCTGTGATGGGATCTTTACACAAAATTTGCTAATTCCTT
The DNA here is from genome assembly GCF_040807025.1 of Struthio camelus. Lineage (NCBI taxonomy): Eukaryota > Metazoa > Chordata > Aves > Struthioniformes > Struthionidae > Struthio > Struthio camelus. The sequence goes on along the minus strand of NC_090942.1, from coordinate 127,703,335 downwards.
TTCCCAGCTATCTCTCACTGTAAAACTGCCCACAAATGTGACAGAAGACTGATTGCATTGGTGGTGGTACAAAACACCTGGTGAGAAGGTAATGCTTTTCAGAACAGACCCACACCTTAAAAAGTACCATACTCGCATGAAACTAAACAAATAACCATTTTAACAAATGAGTTCACCATTACACCTGAGACACTTTTTCCCTCATTGCAAAACTACATCAAAACGCTCTTCCTAACTAGTAAGAGGGCAGCCTATGATATTAGTCAATAGGTTTACTGAAGGAAGTCTCTATGCACATTCCCAAACAAAATACATAGCAGGGGCTCTAAGTGAGTTTTTTCCCTACATCTGCATAAAAATAATACTATTTCAAAACTTCAGTATCAAGGTCTGTTGAGTTATTGCTCTTACGTTATTGGACAGACGTTCGGAGAAGGGGAAACAGGAGGAAAACAACCAACCTCCCCCACAACCTCTAAAATCAAAACAACAAAAAAAATCCATGCCTGTGTTCAGAAATAGAGACGTGAGCATATTTCTTGCTACCCTGACCTAGGATGGATGAAGAACTGTTAGTCTACAAATCTTACAATGGGGAAGAAAGACCTCACTTCTCACAGCTTGTATATGGAGATGCTAAATTTGTTGTTTTTGAAATTGTTGCAGTTTGTATCTAATTCTAGAACTTCAAGAAGTCTAGAATTTCATACCCCTTTCTGCATAAAGCTACTTTTGCCTAGCACAGTCTGCAGGCTTAAGCGCTTGGACCTTCAGTCTCTCACAAAGCAAGCAGCTAACACAGCACGATCTCTTCTGTACATGTCAATAATACTCCTTCATTAAGGAAACATATACGGTTTAGTTATTTAAATCAACTGTATGCATATATACAATGAATATGCATATACCACAAAAACACACAGAACAATCAAAAAAGTTCATGCAAGGGTACTGCAAGAAAATAATATATGACTAGTACTACAGCATATGCTTAGTATTCAGGAGAAAAAGCTATTAATCCTCAAAAAACAGATGCAAACCCAAACCATTTTATCGTATGTTAATTTAATGAAAAATTTAATTTTATTTCAGCTGGGTTGCAAGTATTATTGAAAACAAAAAAGACCCACAACATTTTAATACTGCCTCTAAACTAGAATCCTCTGAGTCACCTGGCAATCATATTACTTTTGCTTAACTATGCTTTGAAAGTTAAGGAAAGACTTCATCTAAGACATACAGGCTATTTTTCTTGAATAGGCAGTATTAAAACTGAAAACAGCAAAGTGAGGAAAAAACCTGAATTTTAAACATGCAAAGACACACACCATAGCTGAATGATATGCCTTAAAGGAAAACAAAGGGATACCTACTTTCTGCTGCTAGAAGTCCTAGTAGGAAGGCAGCATTTGGACAAACAACAAACAGTAGGAAGATTTCAGAACAAGCAATTTATAAAGCTGCAACCTAGCACACTAGTTTAGCCACAAAATAGTATGAACAATCAAACTGACAAGACATTCCCCCCTGCCTTTTTTTTCAAATGTGGTTTCTGTATGTGAACCAAATGGGACTTGTGGAGTGGGATGGGAGAAAAATAAATATTTGGCATTGGGAAATAGCACATTTACATTGTTAAGCATCTGTAAAACCAGATTTTTTTCCAACACTGGCTACACTACCTTAAACTAATGGACAAAAATGATTTCGAGTATCTTAACAGGGGAATGGAAAACTATTTTAAGATACCATAAATGAAGCATAACATCATACTAAGTGTTTAATTCACTTACATTTACCGATTAGAGTTAAGCAACATTATATTGAAATTAAATTATTTTACAGAAGTTTCAGCGATTAAATTATGGGAACCACTAAAAAAAAAAAACAATCACTTTACTACTGATTTTAATTAACCATGATTTTATATATCGATACTTAAAAATTTTTGTACCTAAACATATCAGAGCAACGTTAAACAGCTGAAAGAACATAAAGATAAAAAATAATAATGGAACACTGGAAACAGTCAAGCTCATATCTACAAATTGATCTAAAATTTTTCTAGTAATCCAGTAATTAAAAGCTGTAAAGGAAGTTAAAGAACATAAAGTTTCAGTGAGTGGACAGCATCACATTTTTGTTAGCATCTATGATTTTGTTCCCTTTTCAGAAGTTTCTTAGGTAAACATAAGCAAATAGGGAGTCAGTCATATGTGTAAGATCAGATAAGGTATTAACAACAGTAAATATCGGTGAATGTAATTTATTGTGTTTTTCCAAATGATGATGCTTAAAAAAAGGTTAACACAAGATCCTTAGCAAATATTTGCAAAATCAGTGGTAACTTTTACATAATAGTATTTATTATTCTTTCTTATGTTGATGAGATTGATAGCTTTTAAGACGTGGGCTTATCTTGTCCATATTTCATGGAATCTAAATTAGTTAAGTTAGTTCCATGGATGTTTGCAATTGTGGAGCTTACAACTTAGACATACGTTTGCCATTTGATCCCACTAAGAAAGCCTATTAGATTTAGTTTTATTTTAAATTACTTTCAAATTTGAAAACCAAGAACTCATACTGTTACTGTCCTCATTTCATATGAGGAAATAGACTCTAAAAAACCAAAAAAGTATGAACTTTTCAACTTATATACAGCAATCCTGAGATAAACATGTCAAAATGCATTTACAAAGATGCCATATGAAATGCGTACCTCAAAAGTCGAAGAAACAAGCCAGAAACTGTAATGTAGACTTAAATTTGTGCTTTCTATGCAGTAAAAAAGTCATCATGTTACATATTTTCCACAGAGCTCAGAAAGCAGATAAATATTCAGGAAATACTGCAACAGTGCTATTTGGTAGCCTAGGCTAAATATTTACATTTGATCAGTCAGTCTTGCAGATAATGTGCTGCTCTACTTTCTCTGTGGTTAAACTGAAACACAGCATTACAAAATGCCTTACAAGAATCTCTAGGGTTTGAAGTAAAACCCTATTAAGCTACTCTGAAATGGTTAGCCACATTTCAAAACAGAAGTACTACTAACCAAACAATTTAAACATATGCTATAGAGGAAAGTCCTTCGAACTAAAAGGTAAGATTTGTTTTAGTCTAAAAATCAAGTATGTAATGTTCCAAAGATGATGGACTACCCACAGACTTCACTCTTACAGTGACTCAGTTCAGAAAATGAAGCTACAAAAAGGTTTTTTGGAAATGTAAAGTTAAAATGAAACTCTTCATTTTATGGTCTTTTCCAACTGCTGGCCTAAAAACCTAAACATCCTGAACTGACTTAAAACTCCAAAATAAAACTAAATGATTAATTCAGCTTCCCAAGTCAACAGCTCAAACAATTCCACAGCCTTTTCTTGGCCTGCCACAGAGAGGGTGATGCCCATTCTTCACCCTGAGGCGCTTACCAAGACACTTCAAAATTATACACCTCTGCTCTTCTGTCATATGATGAACACTCACCATATGTCCTGCACTGATCTTATGTGCAATGAAGTGATAGGACGACTTGGGGCCGGGGGGGTGAGAGGTGGGGGAAAAAAAGGGAAGGACAGCAGAGAGCAAACTGATTGATGAATTTGTCATCTGGCGCCTGATTCACTTTGCAGTCCACTTTTACTCTCTACTGGGCCAATTTTTCTCATGTGCCAGATCCAGCCTTTAGGGCTGTTAATTGATTACTTCTGATGTAAATTTACTTCATCACATTAAAAAAGGTCTAAAATATTCATTAATTTGGAAAACTGACATTTTACAGTGTCTTGAAGACAGGTGACATAGCGGTCAAAAAAGTTAAACTTTTACCAAAACAATTTGCAAGACACCTGTCATTTGAGCTGTTTATTGGCTTTACAAAAGAAGCTACTGAACACAAAATAGCATTCAGCAGTAAAGTAGTATTTTAGTTTAATAAATATTTACTGCATTTTTCAAAAATCTTTAAAGCCTTTGTCATACTCTCTCAAAATCCATCAAGATTTACTTCTGCTGTTACCTACAAAACAATATAAATTAATAACAGCTAGGTAGCTAGCAGGATTAAGAAAGGCCTTCAGAGGACAACTGCTGATGAAAGAGAAAATAGATCACCCAGAACATGCACATGATAATCACTACCTGGATGAACCAAGAATTATCAACATCCTGTAACGAAGAAAGAAAGGAAGATGTGTGCAGAAAACTACCTGGCTGATTTTAAATGAAATGTGTCTATGTTCATTCCCATCAAATTTAGTTACGTAATTTACTTGTCCCTGCTGTTGGAAAGCTCTCTAACCATGAGGATAGCATATCCTTTGTAATCCTGCATGTGAGAAAGTGGTCTGACTTGCTACCTATAGCGCCTTCATACTGCAGGTCATTATTCTGACAGCATAGAAAGAGGCTCAAAATGTCCAGCAATCCCAGGTTCAATGAACTCTGATGCAGAATATCCACAGGCTAATCTGCAAAAATGACAGAACTGAAATTTTGTCTTTCTGTGTGTAGAAAGACCTGGAGGAGGAGAGGGTATAAGATTTGCATAATCTGGTAAGTGTCTGCCTTTCTGGCTGTTTATCTCAGTAGGACTTCCACATTTGCCCATTGCTGACAAACCATCTAATTTCAATAGTAAGCTTCTCAAATCACGAGATTTACAGGAGGATTAAATAGGTAGCAACACTTATTAAAGTGCTCTTCACTAGAGTTTATTATCTGAACTAGTACTATAAGCTGTTAGGTGAGGAACTTAAATTTCTTTAGAACAGCCAAGTTTCCACTGCAATTTGAGAGTTTTATATCTAATTCTTATAAGCTAGTCCTTCAGTTTCGAATCATAAGAGCCTAATCTTTATTAGCCAGAAATATGTGAAAATAAGTGGTGCATTTCTGAAGAAGAAATGAAATAAATTTCTCTACTAGCTATTTCATAAGGTGAATGTTGCAGTATCTTTTCTGGAAAGCCTAGGTATGTTTATCCTCAGGTATTAAGCATTTTCTCAGTTAATTTAATCAATTAGGGAAGCATGAAAACTACTTGCTGAATATGGTTTCTTGATCACTGTGATCTCCCATCAATGAGACTGACAACGTTATCTCAGAGAATATAAAGCTTTCCTGAGAAAATGAAGCTATTGTTTCAATTTCTGCAGAAGCTAACACAAGATAATGATGGCTCTAGTTTAGAAGTCGTGTAGAATGTATGGCAAGTGTACTGGATTCATGTATTCTGAGGACAAAAAACAGAAAACTTGTACCTTCAGTGCATACTGAGATCTGCAATTACATCACCCAATGAGGAAGAGACATGTCCTGTTGATGTGAACTGAAACTGAAAAGCGGAACTGCAGTTTTTAGATTAGCAAAGTTGTGACTGCCAATCATGTCAGTGGCCTATTTATTTTACTGAACTGGAGGAAGCAGCTGGAAATAAAAATTAAGGCGCTGCAAGTAATCCTGGGTGAGGTCAAATCAATTTATCCTTTTTAAAAAGTATACAGAGGCTCCCTTAAGGAATCAAAGCTGGCTGCCTGAAGATAAGCCATGAAACTGTAATTACCCATTTGCAATAAATGATCCGAGATTCCCATTCACTTCAATGGAAGTTATTACCAGTAAGCATCTCTAAGCACTAAGCAGTGTTTGCATTTATGTACTCAAATGTGAATTCCAAGAAGTGAAATTTAAGAATTTCAACCAAAAAAAGCTTGAAAAAACTTGAAAACTACCAAATTCTTATATGACTCACTCATATGAAAGAATAGAAAAGGGATACTTAGCATTTACAGTCAGTAATTTTCTCATTTATAAAAATATTAGGAAGGAGAACTCATTATCACCCAGCAGATCATGTATATAATTAAGTTCCTGAAACATTTTCTAGCAGAATAAGCTTTAAGGTTTTATGCTTACAACTCAAATATTCTGCCTCTACTATTGCTTAAGGAAGGAAAAAAAAGAAAAAAAAAAAGATTTTTTTAAAAGTTTATTTAACTTGGTCCTAAACTCTGCTATTGGAACAGACAGCCCAACCCAGACTTCTGAGCTGCAAATTTTGTGAGTTCAGATGAGGTACGTATGCCAAAATTAAGATAAATAACTATGACAGGGCTGTGTTAGTACAGGGACTGTCAGATGATCTAAATTCCTGAACATGGGCTGAAGACAAAAGGACTGCTACAGTCAAAATAACTGCATTGCTTAAGACCCAGCTTCATGTCCACAGTGCAGCAAAGGTATTATTTTCCCCTTTGAACTATTCTCGGATGTCCCTGAAGTATGTGTATTATATGTCTTAGCTCTTGAAGATTTTGGGATGTGGCTCATAGTATTAGAAATACTGTCTATCCTGCTTTAAAGATAAGACCTCTTAATCATACTGTTCTCTAAAACAGGAGGTCAAGAATCTCTGGTATACGAAGTTTAAAAAAAAATTATAAATAACTCTTACTGAGGTATGAGAACCTTACTCCCGCCTAAGAATTCAGGCCCCTATCCCAATATGCTTCCACATTCAAGCGACACAAAGAGAAATATGAGGTTATGGTAGTATTTGTAATTAAATGCACACACATCATATAAAAATCCAGCTAGAATTTCTGTAGCAACTTACAACTCTGCAGAAACTTTCTCTTAATTCTCTTCAGTTACTAATAGCATTATGACTAAAGAGCATTTACACTTTCATATTTAAAGGTTAATTTAATATACTGCTTTACAAATCTGTGAGAAATTAGTAAATACTTGGTACTCTAGACAGCATAAATTTCAGACAAGTTTACTGCAGTAAATATACTTTCTCTTAAAATACCTGAGGAGGTAGGGTCTTCAGAGAAGTCTGGCAGCTCTTCAGGGGGATCACCATAGAAGGAGTTGAATTTGTGGCTTGACACAGCTGCTAGCACTGCCCCCTGAACAAAAATATCACAAAGTCTAAATTACACAAAGGAGGTTAAGGAATCATTTCCAGACACTCTGGATCACTCAACCTCCCATACTCTCTCCCCTGTGTTGACCTTTTCTGGGTGAAGGTAGATAAAAATTTCATACTCTCCAGCCCTGCTTCGCTGCTATGAGTGAAATATCTAACAGAAGGGGTGGTCATACACTGCTCTACTGGACAGTCACTTTCTTCTTTGGAAGTGGACAATTTTATGAGAAAGAATTTTAAAATCCTTTTAAAGAAGCAGTAACTCAGAACTCTCTATGTTCAATGATATAAAAGAAGGAATACTTTTTCCTTATGGAAAGACAAATTTACCATTCCAAATTTACCAGATCAGTTTCTAATAGCGCTAAATAACCAAATCGAAATTCTTGTACAATACAATAATTTTGTTCAGATTATATCTTAATTTATAAAAATCAACTCAAATTTGCAATTTGTAAGTTAAAGTAATTACAAGTTAGTTTACTGAGGCAGGAGCCAATCCATGCCAGTAAGTACAGGTCTATGCAATGGATAGAATTTATATCAGCAAGTAATATGATACTTTAACTATAACATCCACTGGTTTTTGAAACTTTTTAGATCAAGAGCTTTATATACATGTCCTGGATACCATTCATGCTGAAGGGACATAAGGAGGAGAACTACTTGGGTTCTGGAAAACAGAAAAAAATCTGGCAAAGGTCCTTAAAATCTCCACAAACCCTCGAGCATCTACACAAAATCCACTTCAGGGCAGTCTCAGATAAAAAACAGACTTCCAAAAAATGAAAAAAGTTTTTTTTTTCCCCCCCTAAATAGACACCTTCTATAATCAAGTCTTTTGGAATAATAAAATTCTTCCAAATTTATTTATCAATATTATATATGGGATGGGAGAGAGGGGAAAATCTTTTTAGAATGTGTTGCTGAGCTCTGTGATTGGCAGGACATTTCTGTTAGAAACAACAGGCATTTTGCAGGTTTCCATTCCAAGTCCATTCCAACCACCAGGTAGCTTTTGCAGAAATTTTAAATAACCTAAAAATAAGAGAGGGGTCATGAACAAAATATAAAGCTTATTGTACAGAAAAGCTTTAAGTCTGTCCGTTTACAGGAAAACTCAACATATTTTACAAACAGTTTCAACTCTAAACATTAAACAGCGTTTAATGCAACTCTATGGAGTTAATGTCCATTCGCATTATGACTTCACACCTGTATCAGCATTAATCAAAAACCTTTAATTTTGTGTGGACTTCTGAATTTCTATTCAAGCACAACATGTGATAGAAGGAAGATATAAGGCACAGACAAAATTATGAAGAGGCCAATGGTTCTAGGTAGGAAGTCTAGGAAGTCTTGGAAAAAAAAAAAAAAAAAGCCATGAACTAAATTTTACACAGTTCAACATTTTCCAGACTCAAATATATTTCTTCATGTGCTAAAAAAATCCACCAGAAGTAAAAAAGTATTGCCCTCTTTTGGTAGGGATGAAGGAAAACACTTTGGAGATGGTGGTAAAACATCGGAGTGGCAGGAGGTGGGATGGAAATTCTAGCCATCTCCCTAATCGAGTCTAGGTTGCGTTGCAGCATTTTAAGTGAGATGAAATTAGCCTGTCTGTATGAAACTTCTGAAAGATTCAGTTTTTTGCTTTACCATTAAAATCTCAATTCAGATTCTGGATGTGCCTACTACCTTCTTTGCTTTATAGAGGAGGCAGCAATTCCTTGTCTCATCACTAGGAAATATACACTGCTTCAGATAAAATAATTAAGTGTGAGGTATAAATTTCCATAACACAAAGTTAACAAAATAAGTGCTTCTCTTTTCCTCTTATCCAGGCCAAGTAGATTAGCAAGTATAAAGATGTACTCTTTAAAGCAAAAAAAAATATGTTGCAAGTCAGGAAGTTATCAGTATGCGATACTGACAGTATTAGAATATTTGCTAACTATTATATCTCTATGTGAACTGCCAGAATAAGTATTCTGTGGGAAATTACAAAGCTAGAAAAATTATTTGCTCTGACCTGTATTTCCTCGTTCAATTAAATTATGATTTAACCACTCATTTTTTAATATCTTACAGGTATGGCAGTAGGCAAAATAGACAGGAAAAAGTTTTAGAAGACATTCTGCTTTCTGCTTTGGAAAAAGTGGTAGAAAACAAATAGCAGAAGTTATGCTGAATATATGAAAAACTCTCAAGACATTAAAAGTAGAGGCTTCGGCAGGAATAAATCTGGGAAGATCTGAAGCTGTGTCTAGAGCAGGAAAACAGGTCATACTTTAAAATATTCTAGCTAACATTTTAATGAAAGCACTATCTGGACATACAAACCCTAAGAAGGGGTCTTATTTATCATGAATTGCAGCAGTTGTCCAATCCTAATCATCACATTTTTTACAGCTACAGAAAACTTTTACAAAGCAGTAACTCAAAATACATCTGATACTGTATTTTATTACACTGTAAAAAAAAAAAAAAAAGATAAATTGTAATTCTGTATGGTTCTGTTAAAATTATCTCAATCTTTCAGTGAATTTAAAAGTGCTTCAGTTAACCTTTCCAAGAGGGGAATATCTTACCATTTTGAAGGGGAATCATGTCATTTTTGGCTAAAATATTAACATGATATTCCATAAGGAGAAATGGCCTTGTTAATTGTTAAACAGGAAGGGGATAAATTGAAGAATACATCTTTGCTCCATCTGAAGAAAAGTAGTTAGTAGTATTGTGTTCTTTTTTTCCTCTTTTTTATCATAAACTTAAGGTCATCTGAAGCCACTGTAGTATTCTCCTCCTTTCCCAATAACTAGTACTACTTAGTATCACTGAGTTAATTTAAGATTCAGATCTCATATCAAAGTCTGGGTTGATATCAGACAATTTGCACTCAAATTTAGTTTGAAAACTGCAAACTGAAAATAGAAGGGACAAATCTTCAACAGGATATCACTGTGATAAACTGTCAAGATCTGTTTCAATTTCATTATTTTATCACTGACATTAAATCCTACATTTTTCTTAGCGTTTTTAAAATTAATAAAAATACCACACAAAATTCAAGACATGTAATCCCATTGCTTAAAGACCACATTCATTTTACCTTTAGTTTTCGTCTTGCATTGAATTTTCTCAATTGCTCTACTGTTTCTGGAAGATGAATCTTGTATGCATAGCGATCTCTCTCCTTAAAAACACAAAAACAAGCCAAACCAAAAAAAAAAAAACATTAAATGCCAGCTCTTAATATTCTCTCAACAGTAAGAAATTGGACAAGAAATGCACTAGGTATTACTGCAAGAAGAATTGGGACTTGGTGCAACTTAAGGAAAATTTAAAAAACTGATAGGACTTAAAATATTTTGATTGCAGAATGTGAGAAAGATGCAGTTTGCTTGTATTTTGTGTAGCTAAAGTTAGTATCGATTGATGGAAAACTACATATCAATGCCAATTACAAAGATTTCTTAAACACTTTGAATTACCTATTCCCCCATCATACATGAACAGCATAGTTTACAGGGACTTCATTTCTTCTAAATGATAGAAACAGCTTCATAAACAGCTGAAGTTAGCTAATAATCCTAAACTGCAGCCCAGAGAGATTTTAAATCTGAACCTTGCTGGCTTTTTTTTGTTTCCCAGTTTGTAATACAAACCTAGCCTTTTTTTTTTACTATTATGTTGTAAGTTACTCTGTGGTTCACATTGAACTCTGAAGCTGGCAAGCACAAAGTAGTACTACCTTTTGGGTACACAAATCCCAGAAAAGCAACATGTGCAAGTACAGTCTTAGGAGGTTCCTGAAAGTTGAGGTAAGTTGGGGAGTTGCGGTACGTGTCTTACAGGGCAGCAAGTGTCAGCTCAATGGCTGGTGATACCAGCCAGGTGCTAGGTTACATGAAGAAATCTCCGTTGCAGATGCAGACCAGAATTCTGCTAGCAAACAGCAGGCAGTGGGGAGAGAACTTAACAGCAGTTAAGTTAAGTAAAGTAAGTTAAGTTAAGCAGTTAAGTTTCTTCTTTCTTCCCCTGCCCCAGCTCATATCAGAAGCTACATACAGTTATTAGATTACTGCAAATGTTCGCCACGTGGCTCTCCTGAATCTAAGTGAAATCACTGACAGAAGTAATTCGGTCACTGTACGGAGCTAAAAACGTCTCTCTCTCATGATGTAAATAACTACTATCTATAAATGGTTTAAAAGAAAATTCTGAGTCAACAGGGAAAGCAGAGATTATATTAGGCAAAAATATGAGAAGATTGACAGAGTACTTACAGCTACTAAAAGGCTGAGCTTAGCAATAAAATTCTCTTCTTCCTTGCTTGCCTTTCAATAAGGGAAAGCTCAAAAAGAAATCTTAGACATCCAAAGTCACTATGTAGGCAGAATTTGCGTATTTACATTAAAGAATTATCTTTTCTAAAAAGCTTAACCAGCTTAGGTGCTCGAGACAACATAAACGGCAAAGTTGTCTACCTAAACAAAACCCCTTGCTCTGGCATTGAACTGTAGGTAAGCTCACAAAGTCTGTATGAGAAATAGTCAAATTACAAGCGGATAAACACAGTTCAACTCCGTTTACCAGAAGCTCTGTCACTGGGGTATGATCATGTGGGATTCACAAACACGGTGCCCATTCCTATGTCCTCTGAAGTGTTTGATTCGGTAGGCATGCCCCAGGTGAACAGACAGAACCTCAGCTCCTTTCAGGTAGAAAAGTTTGAATGGCAATTCCCAGTTTTCAGGAGAGTGCCTTAGCGACTATGTTACTCCTGACAGGGGGACACTCCTGTTCTCTTTTTCAAAAATAGACCATTTTGTAGCTAGGAATGCAAGAATCAGAGCCAGAAAGAGGGCAGAGAAGTGGAAGAATGACTCCATTTTCTTGTAGTTACGACCATTTAGCTGGCAGGAGAAGAGGACCACACCAGTCTCTGCTTCCTAGGTTGTTTTTTTTGGTCAGTATCTGCTTCATGTGAATTACATAAACAGTCCAGGAGCAGACACCAGAATCCTAACCCTTCCAAACGAATGTTCTAGATAAGTCAATGACATTTCGACTGTTTTCCCGAGACCACACTACAGAAAAGAAATAAAAGATAGCATAGAGAAAAAAGAAAAAAAGTTGATCAGTTTCTACCAAAGCAAACATAATGCTCTGAACCAGTACTTGCTACCTTTTAAACCTGCAACACTGCCATAATTCTCCAGCTCTGATGTGTTTAGCCCAGCCTAATAACGGAGCTGCTGAGAAGCTAAGCGTATATTCTCCTACTTCTGTTGTTAATTTTCAGTGTCCAGCAACTACTTTCAGTGGCCTTTGAGCAACTCACTACTACATACTACTATCACTCTAGAGGGACATTTCAGAAGATCTGATGCAAGAAAGCAGCACAGTTAACAAACATAATATATTGTAATCAATTGCATGGTTATATGCTGCATAATAGAAAAGAGGTCTAGGTATGATTGAGCAAAGAAGAGAGAAGAAATAACTCCGCTGGAGTTTGAGAGCCACAGAAAGACACAAGAATTCCTTCCTCAAACTTCCTTCTACGCAGCCCTGCTCCCTATATTCTGATGCTGCCTAAAATGCACAAGTGAGTTTGCTCTTGCAGTTAAGCAAGGGTTCAAGCTTGGAAAATCTCAGGCTCTAATCTCAAAAGCATTTAAAGTATGTTATCACACATTTTATATAATGTGATGTCTACTTTGAAAAGTTCAAACAAACAAACAAATCTGTTTTCTCCCTTGAAGAGGTAACCGGTATTTATATAGCTTGATTTATTACCTTTAACCAAGGATGATTCAGTGCTTCATATACTGTTATCCTTTCTGCTGGATCTAGCATAAGCATGCGGCGTACCAGATCTTTGGCACTTTCAGAGATATGGCTCCACTGTCTAGGATTCATCTGATTACAAGCAAGAAAAAGAAATTAAATTAGCAGTAAGAGTACAAAACAGCTCTTCTTTATGAAAGGCAGTCACAGAGACTGACAGTGGTTGGTAGCTGCCAATATCTTATCATAATAAATGCAAAAAGTTTGTAAGTTTTAAAGTAACTTACAAAGCTGTACATTAATTGCTAATGAAACTGCATAAAAAGATCTGAAGACAGTGAGCATTATATCACATAACAGCTGAATTGTATCCTTGCTATTGTGATATAATCACAGTATAACACTATCTAACACTTTCCATGTTACATTTTGTGCAGATAAAACTGACCTTTCACCATGAAAATCAAAAATAGTTAGGCTTTGTCTGGCAGTCAAATATGCATATGATAAATATAGAAATTAAATCTACTCCAGAAATCAATATAAGGAAAGACAATAGTCTATCGGTATAATGCCACAACTTCATGCCACTGATTCTGAGTATGAAGGGAGTTGGTTAATGTTTCTTGTGAACTACTTCAGTCCTGTCCCATTGACACCGTGGACAACGCCTCTCCTCAGAAAATTCCTTTCAACTTTACAACAGTTAAGAAGCAATGCAGCATCTTCCAGTCAGTCAGAGAGGATACCGTACTGATAGGTGATCAACAATACAAGAAATTGTGCACGTCATACTTTTTAGAGTAGAACTGTATCCTTAGGAAGCAATGACAAGAAGGATGATTTAGAATATATTTTCATGTTTTGCATATATGCAGGTTTGTGTCCAACTACTCAGGAGGATGGATAATCAATAAATTCATACTAAACTAAGAAAATTGTTTCTGTAGTAAAGGATTCTATCCTTAAGCTATTTCTAATATGTAACTTATGAAGAGCTTAAGTTTTATTTAGACGATACTTTGCTAATTTTATGAGATACTAAATGAAAATTCAAAATTATAACCAGACTTTTTGCAATATTATACACTGTTCATTTAAAGGAGCTTATTTTATTTATAACCAATCTTTAACAAAAATTATCCCTTTAGATTGGAGCACTCAGGAACACTTATCCAGCTATGAAACGGACATTTACAGTTGTCATTTGTCGTTTTTTTCCAGCTATAATGAAATGAAGGTAATGGCAAGTTTATAACACGACTATTTTGAAATCCTTAACTATTTTCACTGAATAGACATATTATTGTGGAAACGGGAACACAAAAGGAACTGAGAAGACACAATGTGCTGGCCATGACTTTTTTTTTTTTTTTTAAAGAAAGAAAAATTAACTTCTAAGCTTCCAGAAGGTTTTTGTGGTTTGAGAGACTCCATACAGGAGTCTTCCGTAAAATGAAACTGGAACATCTAACAGTCTATGAAATCAAAAAACTAGTGCCTTGAAGAAATCCTGCTGTTCCTATGAATATGAAATGTAAAGAGTTAAAAAACATACTCTGTGGTGTCACAGCTGTCACTTATGTTTTAGTAGACCACTGTTAATACATATAAAAAAAAAGTACTTCATATAACACCTTATAGATTATCAGAGAGTTTTAATAGTTTCCACTCTTACTCTGCTAATACACAGAACGTGTATGATCTTTGGTGCAAAAGATTGCGAAACAGTATGATCTTAGACAAAGCAGCAAAAATAGCAAAGTTAAAGCTTTAAATTTGTCTCCATAGTGGCTGCAGGATGCCTATCTCAAGGAACATGCTTATCTTGCATGCAGAGCGGTTTGCTTTCAGTTGCAAGTAGCTCCTTCTGAATAAGCACTTGTACTTTACTACATGCAGTACTAAAAAGAAAAATGCCTAACCACATTTTTACAGTAACAGGCATTTTACTTTAAATCAAGGAATATGATTGATCATTTTTTCTGATAGCTCCTTTATTTGGTTAAAAAAATTAAACGATCTATAAAAACAGAAGACACACATAGATTCCTATACTTTACAGCTATATCTTATGTAAACTTGCTGAGCACAATGTACAATCGGGGCTAATTGTTGCACTCCCTTATTTCATCTGAGTAAATAAATTTGCCTTCTGAATGCTACCATTGATATGAAACACAATATGAACAAAATGGATTGCAGAGATAAAATCGTCTCTTTCTGAGTAACACAGACAGCTTTCTATAAGGCTCCAGTTTAAATCAAGCTAAATACAGAAATCAACTTCCAGAAGTTTTAACAGCAGAGTTCATCTTACTGGAAAAGAACCCAGGCATACTGTCATTTACCTTGTATTTTCCTTTAATAATGCCTTCAAATAATCTTTCCTTGGTTCCATAAAAAGGTAAACAACCGCTTAGCAGGATAAAAAGGATCACTCCACAACCCCAAACATCTACAGGCTTCCCATAAGGTTCTCTTTTTACCACTTCTGGGGCCATAAAATGAGGTGTTCCTACACGTCCTAAACAGAAATAAAAACAAAATTGAGTCAAAGTGATGTGTGTCAAACATGGAAATAAAAAAGAATAGCACTGCATTAAACTAAAACAATTTTAATAAGTTTTATTTGCAGATTGAACTTTCAAAACTCTTTTTTCCTCCAGTTCAGTATTTATCAAATGTATCCAGTTAGACTAATCACTAGTTTTTCTTTTGCTTCCTTTATATTTTTATATATTGAGTACTATTCTATCCTATCCCTGAAATACATGAAACAGCATTCATTTGAAAGCACTAAGATTCTTCAGGGGAACTTTCTATACAAACATAAAAATATCAACTTGAACAGCCTTGGAAACAGGAATTATTTATCCAGAGAACCTGTACAAACATATTGTCTACACTGCTCATTTGAAAAGGCTGCTTCTAGTAGGTGAGAGCAAAGTTGGTCTGCTGACCTGCTGAAACCTTAGCTGATCTACTGAAATTGTCAACAGGATGCAAAATGCTAGCAAAGACGTTGTTTATTTTCTTGCAGTAGATAGTATATTCCAGTAGATAGAAAGATAATGCTGATGTGCCTCACATGGTGTATTTAATGGTTGCTATGTAGTAGTGGTTCTGGGACATTACTAATTTTGGCTTGGTAATGAATGTGCACCCAAGGAAATCAAACATATTTAGTACCAACTAATCTTTTGAATGGATAAATTTATTTGGAAGATGTCATTCAAACACTATGTAACACATTAAGCCAAATAAAAGCAACAAACATTTCTCTCTCTTTCTATAAATAGTATCCCATACTGAACAGGTTTCCACTGCAGAGGATTTACAAAGGAACAAGAATTAAGTTTTGAAAGACCAGCACATCACTTTTGCATATGAACTATGTAGTCTTTGGGCTACAGTGGTTCTTTTAGGTACAGGGAGAAGAAGAAAAAAAAATCACAACTCTAACAAACTGTTACCACTTGCATCAATCAGCTTCACAGACTATTCTTGCTCACTGATACTATAGCGGACTTTAGAGGCTCCACTCCAGGCTTGCAGCACCATTCTGATGGCTAGGACAGTTTACAACGCAGCCTAGAGAATCGAAGGTGTTAGCATAACATTTACTTAACTCAGTGCTGTCTTGCAAAGAGACTCTTGCTAGACTAGCCTATCCCGCACAACACGTGAATGTGAGTTATCTAAGCGACAACTTGAGTAAGCAACGTGTGGGAGACTATCTGGCAGTAACTTGGTAAAGATCACCCTCCATTTGCACCACCTGATGCAGGAATGCCATCTAACCATGCTCTGTAAACTAGTCCCCACTCCTTTCTTAATCTAGGATGATTAAGAAATCGACAGAAAGACAGTAGCTTTTTCAATATACTATTCTTAAGGACAAACAATACCGTTGTCCAACTCCAGGCTACTCTGTGCTAAACCTTTTCCATTTTCGGTTTATGAGGCAATCACTCTTTGTCAAAACAGGGCTAGGAATCTGCCTGTGACAGAGGAATACCTTGCCACTAAGTTAGACTGGTAAATTAAGAAGTCCATGCAGTCTAGGCTGATATGATATGGAAAGAGTAATTCCTTTGCAGGCTAAAAAAGGAAAGTAACAAGAAGTTGCATGTTCAGCTCACCCCTCATACCAATGTGGAAAAAGGAGGGATATTTACACTTGGTAGAGGAAGACATCTGAACATAGCAGAAGATTAATAGTTCCTCGTTAGTTATACACAGTTGATAGGCTTGTGCAATACCTTTCTGTCTAAATGATAAACCACAAAGCCAACTCTTCAAGCTCACAGATATGAGAATGAGAATTATATCCCCAGAGGACCCGAAGTCTCTCCCTTTTGGATGCTTGGGGATGGGGAAGGGAAGGAAAAGGGGGAGCACATATATTGACTATGCATAAGAAGTTGCTGAGAACTCATGTGCTTATATATCTCTATCTGTAAGGGTTTCCTAACTATTTTTCCTAAGGTGCCATTACTGGTGACAGCTGAGGCATCAACATTTCCAGCTCTGTTCCAGGGCTATACACGTACCCAAGATGCAACACCCACCTACTCAAACAATATTTGCACATCACTTAAAAACTGCTCATGTGACATTAGTGGAATGCATTCCACCATTTGGAAATCTTTGATATAGAAGACATCATGCAAAGCACCAAAGCAGCATGGATTAACTGAATTTTGTTTACTTCAGTGGTAAATTTACTGGCATGTGGGTGCAGAGATCCCCATTTGCAATCTCAGAAGAGGTGTAACCTTTCTTATACATTGAAAAAAACCTTAGTGTAATAAGATCCTGTTTAAATCTTATGCATCACTATGGAAAGAAATGGAAGCACACAGATTCTCTGAAGAGTCTGCTTTACTATAAGACTTTCTAATTGCTGTTATGAAATCTAGGAAGTCAACAGAAATAGAGATTACTCAAAAGACACAGCAGAAATCACTAGAAGACAAGATATTACAACAACAAACAGTCATTTAAAAAGCATTAAACTTTGCGGACATACACAGTTATGTGGATCAAGTAGCTAATGAAACTAAGAAACATATGTACTAAATCATATCCAAATTGATGCAATGTGTATTTATAATATATATAATGCGCCACTCCTCTCACAGTTTGGGCTGCTTTATGGTATAAGTGCACAACTGTGGCAGAGAGGAACATGTTTTAAAAATGACCATGTATTGCAAGGGAAATGTGCTGAACTTTTTCATTTTCTGCACTGATGCATTTATGTCTGCTGAGTATTTGTACCACACCGAAGGCCTACCTATAGAACATCTACGGAAAACATCTCGTAAGCAGCTATCGATGGCATACTTTCTCTGTGTTGTATAATAGCAACATAAGCAATGTAATAGCATTACATGGATATGCTGTTAACATACCTAATACTGAATAAATAGAAAAAAAGGTGAACCATTTCAGTTTTCAGTATGAACTGTTCCCTTACATGATTTAATCATGGGTTGTATAAAATAAGCAATCTACAGTGTTAAGAGAGTATCAAAAGTACAGGGTGTTTTTTTTGCTTCCTTTTCCCCTTCAGAAAATGTTTCAATTTAAAAACGAAGTTGGCAAAAATCAGTGAACAAGAAAAATCCTTATTCTTATGTGGTCATAAATATATGCAGAAGAAAATAATGAGTTGAAACTGAGCACTAATCAGCTTCTCTAAATTTTGAAAGGAAGTGTCTTGATGGTGGACAACAATTTCTAGATGTCCTCTCCCCTCTCTGCTTCTCTTCCTGACCACAGGGCTAGGAAATACAAAAATGGTTACAAAGCTAGTGCATATCAACAAAAAGCAAACATAACTTGCATCAGTGAGCTTATCAAAATTGCAGACAAAACATAACATGCAAGACTTTTTTTACGCAGTACACATCCATTTTGTCAGCACTGTGTCCATTATCAACGACCCTCACCATATTACCATTTTTCTCTCCACATACACATTTTTGTTTGTTTTTTATAAACAGAACAAGAGAAGCTCAACAGCTTCTTAAAGCTTAGCTCCTACTTGCTCTGTATGACCTTGGGAAAACTATAGTCTCTTGATATCTCAAGGTTCCTCACTTACTTTATCTGGAGACAGTTCAGTATATCACTGGAATGTGAGGTTGCATACTACTTGAGCACTCAAGTTCTCTTACAGACAAACTCTGACAGACTTAAAAGTTATGATTAAAAAACACTGTCCCTCTCTGACTTGCCTAAATGCTCTTTCTCCTTCCTAGGAACATATAGCCTTATAGGACAGGTCAAAAAGAACAGGATCTTTGCAGTCTTGATTCAAAAGCAACTTACCATAGACAAATGCACCTTAACAAACTGCTTAATGTTAAGCAGAAGGACTAGATTTAGTTAATAGGTCACATCTTATACAGCTGTGTAAGACCCCTCAACAGACCCCTGCTACAACTGGATGTTACTTAATAGCATGATGACAAATCAGTACTGCTAAACCTTAATATTTACTTTTAAATTTAAAATAAGAAGTAAAGAAACTCAAATCAAAAACTCACAGAGAAGGCTACACTAATCTAATATAACCCAGCCATTTACCACTGTTTGCAAGCTAATTAATCAGGAGGGAATGTTTAAAAGAAAGGCTGCAATACAAATTACAAAATTATTTGGTTCTGTAACCTTTTTTGTGCAGATTTCAAGATCTTGATACTTTAGACACGGAAGCAGAGTGCAATTTCACCCCCACAAAAGAGTAAACCCAGAACAAACAGCAACTTGATTGGTTGAGATCTGCACTGTCCATTTGGACAGGAATAAATATACCTATATACTATAAGCTCTATTAAAAAGGCCAAAATCATTTCTGGGACTGCTGGCATCTTCCTCATGACGACTAACTACTTCACTGTGTTCATCACAGGAGCAAATGACACTTTTGAGGCTATTCTAAAAACTGAAGTCCAAGCAAGGACTACTGCAAAAGGAACAGAGTGCACCCATGAACTTACATATAGATATGGATTTTTCCTATGTTACAGCTACAAGAACCGTAAGGCGTAAGTCATTAACAGAATAAAGGAAATCTATATGCCACAAAGTTTGCTGAAGTCATGGATAGTGGCTGCTCTTTAGACAAAGTAGCACTTTTGCTTATGTTCTATTATAGTTTTTGGCAAAATGTTTCAGTTTCTTTACCAGCAGCATTTTACCTGTTGCCTAAATGTTTAATAATTTTTGAAAAAGTAGGCTGATTGTCTATTAGACAAGTTCAGATTTTAAACATGTCCACAGTATAACATTTTAAAATATATATTCTTCACAAGAGTTCAATTATCTTTAAATGTTTTAGAAGCTTTTGAATTTTCTTTGGTGTTTTGGCAGAATCTTTGCATCTTTTTGGAGATAAGATGAGACAGAAGAGTGAGCAGAGGCATTTTTCTCTCTCTGAAAAGACACCTCCTGCCTTCTGCAGGTCCTGTACTCTTTAGGATATAAGAACACTGAGGGATATATTCTAATGACTGACCATGACGAATAGGATATATACATATCTTTTACATAAATACTGGATGCATGCACACAAATTATTTCTTAGTTGTGTCTGTCTATGAGAAGAGGTCACATGAAGGACTGCAATCAACTATGTTTCTACCTACTTCTAGGTTCTTCTTACTTGTTCTAAAGTAGCATTAACTGAAAATCATCATTACATGAAGACTCTTCACTGGCATGTGTTGAATGTGATACCTGCCTCTGTCCAATTCTTTGTAAAGAAACGCTTATATCAAAGTGTCTGCTCTCTCAGGAAGCACTCAATGGCTGAAAGTGCACAGCCTGTTGGACAACTTATTTCTAGAGGCAAGCTTTCTTATCAGCCAGTTCTGAAGCGTGTTGATACTGTGGAAATGTGTAAAATTGCTATTTTTGCTGATATTTTCTATGGTAAAGACAGAGCTTCAGTCCTCAGTGTTGTCAATCTGATATCACTCACAAGCACTACAGATAAATTTTGACTTACCTTTGGTAATTTAGTTTCTATGACTGTTTCCATATTATTCCAGACAATAGGGCTATGCTTTCCACAAGAAGAAGAGTATATACAGAGACCCAATCAGATTTTGTCATCCCTAAGGCAGGGGACTGATGACCAAGATATCAGAAGGAGAGTCTTTCAACAGCAGTAGTATCTGAACGATGTATAAGGAAACAACTGGAACAAATAATTTTTAGGAAAAAAATGTGAGGTACTAATAAACATCACCATCTGACCTCTCATATAGTGTAATAAGAAATATATTTTTAAATAAAGGAGTTGCTAAAAGAGTGGGATGTCCAGAATAATGTGGAAGGAATTGAAGAATCACACACAATAGATCAGACAGATCATGTTTTACTACTTTTAATTCCTTTCCACATTACTCCAGACAACAGAGATGTCTAAAGCCAGTGTACAGAGAAGATGAATAGATTAAAAAAAGCAATTCAACTTCAGCACAGAAGATTGTCTGAAGAAAATGTATTTAAAAAGATGTAACAGCAGACAATCGGACACCTGGATATTAGTGCCCAGAAAATGAACAAAGATCAAATTATAATCATTGATTCATTGGCCTTTTTTAGCCACAAAACGATGATAGAGGAAGTAAATCTAAATTGATTTTTAACCACATTAGCCTCCTGTAAGCACTCTTAAATCGACCCAGATGTGAAGTGGAAATTCTGATAGAGAGTAAAATGCAGTTGTATCTGTTGAATAAAACAAAGTATCAGAGACCAAGTTTTGAAGAGGCTCCAACTCTTTTTTTATTTTTCAAAAAAATCAAAAATATTGAGATAGTCTTGCTGTGCAGAGTAATAAAACAGTACTGCTTGAACAAAAGAAGAATACTAGCATAGGACCTCTGTTTACAAACGTTTATCTCCTCCTGGAAAATGAAAGATTTTCTGTGCCATTTAGACACTGATGCTGAGCAAACAAAAAAAGTCTGGTCAGCATAAAAATATAACATTCCAAAACCGTTATTTTAAACTGGGGTACATACAACTACCAAGAAGATTGTTTTACATTGCTAGGAACATATCAGTAACAAGAAACTTTGAGAGTTTTTCCCCAGTTCAATGTTTTTTTGGGAAAGGGTCAAGGGAAATTTACGGTAATGCATTCCTTTGCCATTTTTGTAGTAACTCTAAAAGGCTAGCTGATGAAACACCGAGAACACTTACTACATGTGTGGTGCACTTCTAGGAAGAACACAGAACACTTTGTCCAGTAAGATGATGATGATGAATTTTTTAGGATTCATAAAGATACTACACAATTCTGAAGGAACTTACGGGAGCTATGCCAATACTGGACTGGACTGGCATAAGGACTGGCATATCATATTTTGCTGCTGCTAATAAAAAGTGAATAGTAAAGCAGTCAACTATCCACAGACAAACATGACTTAACAGCTACTACAGAATCTCATATCATTCAAGTCTATGCAGTTATCTGATTTTGTACTAGCTGAAACCAGGAGGATACAAATAGATTAAGTGGAGAAAACAGAAATCACTTGTGGACTCAATGCCTTCTGCTTATTTAGACTTTTATACCATATACTACCTGAAAATCTTAAGACTGAGCACCTAAGATATGGTATCTGATACATCTGACATAACCACATTTATTTAAGAAAATATTGTGACAATTCATATTCTGTTACGGAAGAAAAATCCTCCAAGGAAGAAGAATGAGATCATAACATGAGATTGCTCTATTAAATCACTGACCTGCTGGGTTTCACTGCTTCTCTAATTGCATCATAATCATGCAAACATGTTGGACTGTTTCCTGTCTACACTCTGTTCCATAAAAGTTTCATTTATAAATCGCGATGATCTATAACTACTGTCTATATTGAGAGAATTTCGTCTTAAATTACCTACTTTGAGTGCATCAAATGAATACCACTTTAGCAAGATTTTCCCTTTCTGATCATAAGAATCCCAAGAAAAGAGAACTTCAGGGATTGGTAGCTCATGAAAACAATTTCCTGTAATTCAGAAGATGACACATCTTGATTCTTATCCATTGCCTCACAGCCTACAGGCAAACGTAACAGAACAAAAAGCATTTTCTTACATTTTCCCTTTTGGTCTTATGCAAAATAAGTTATGGCTACGTCTATTGGTTTTTGTAGTTTGATAATGATTAAACTTCCTTAAAAATAAACTCCACTGGATTGTTAGTTGATAAATTACCCAGTCATTTTCTTAAAATCCATTCCACAGATATTTTCATTAGCGATATCTAGTATCGTCTTGTTAACACGGGCTCTCTAAACTTCTGTTAAATAACCCTCTATTTGCCTGAAAGGACACTGTAGTTATAATTCTGAACAATGCAAGTTTACCTTTGACTTACGTCAAAAGATTGGGACTGATCTACTCTCCACACTTAAAATTTAGTTTACCTTTACCACAAAAAAATTCCCCAAATGTTCTTCTAAAAAGTTACGCACACTGGAAAAAAAGATTTCCCTTGGGTAACTTAGAAGAATTCTAAGGTCCCAATAAAGCAAAAACTATTCCCTAGGAGGCATGCTTAGGAGACATGGCTTTCTATTTGTGTTCTCCTGGGATATACACAATCTGGGCTTGTCGGGCACAGGTGTATCAATGTGAAAAGGTAAGACAAAATGGCATATATGCATGAAAATAAGAAAAAACAAAATGATAAAAAAGCTAAGTAAGCCCTGAATATTTTAGATACAGCAACTCCCATTTTAAGAGAGCAATACTATCACAAAAGAGTGACCATCACGTATATTGAAGAGTTTCTGCATAATGGCTTGTTTTTTGTACGCAAGATTAAGGGAAGAATCCCATCAGTTGAACTTTACTACAGGTATATTACCTTGAATATCGACATGCTTTTTCTAAAAGAAAATTTTCTTTTTCTGGTTTGAAAGATAAAATACTCCAAATAACACAAAATAAGGAAAGATAAAAAGCATTTCTGTCCTTGAATATCAGGATAATAATCTACACAGAGATTTACACTAGAAACGAGTATATTCTGCTTGGGTATTGTGCCAATACATATTAATTACCTAGATACAGAAAGGTTAACAAGCGTTGCACTTTTTTGTAACTATAAGACAGTGCATTTCCAGTAGTGGTAAAATTTTTGAGATTTACTGAACACCAAGATAATTTAGGAGCACAGGGATTTCTCAGGTCAGTAAGAGAATCTTTGTGCCACAGCAGCTTTCATTCAACTGAGCATTTCTTCTTTGATATGTAACGCCTGAAAAGAATCATCAAATACAGCAAATGACATGCTGCAAGGGAAATAATTTACTATGTTAAGCAGAATTAATGGTTTTAACTAAAATTTAGGAAAAGAATGTGACAGTGAAAAGGTTGGGTATTATACTGCTCATAAACTTCTGTGCAAGTAGAGCATTTCTATTTCATTTAGGATACAACCGACAAGTATGTAGTGCCTGTAATTTTTTAAAATTATTATTATTACAAAACAAAACCTATCTACAGGGCATAATACTATAGCTTAGTTCATACAAATATGTAAGTAAACAATTTGTTACAAGAAATTTACTGTCTGGTTCAAACAGACAATACAGTTAACCTTCATATAACACATGGGGTATTAATACAAAGTTGAAGAAATAATATCTTGCAAGTGCTGAATAGGTGATTCTTCTAGTAATATACCCTCAGAACGGATTCTGGAGGAGAAAAGAATTGCTAGACAAGAGATGCGGTCCGAAGTGTAAAGACTGTAATGGAAGATGAGAAGAAAGAGATAAGGAGGAAACTTGAGACAAGTAGTAGAACTGAGACTTTATACGGTATACCAATGAAGTGGAATTAACGTAGGTATCCCTGGAGGTAAGGAAGACAGCTTAAATTTGAAGCTGAAAGTAAGAAGCATGAATGAAAAAGCTACAAGTGGAAAATGACAGTTGAGAGAGAGAGAAAATATGAAGGCAGACTAATGCGGCAGAGGTTTAGACAGATGAGGCAAAAGTTGACCAACAGGAAAAGAAATATTGTACTGATGAGGATTAAGAAAGAGAAGATTCTATAAATACTGCAGATAGAACCAGAAAGGACTCAAGACATTTTTACATAAAAAAAGGAAAGACGGGCATTGATAACGCAAAGAGGTTGAGCATGTGAACGAGCGGGATCACAGAACAGTAACAGGAAAGGAAGGATACGACAAATTCTTTTTTTCCCAAGTTGAACTTGAGTTTTTTGTGAGATAGCTGGTAGTCTGAGAGTAAAATGTTAAGTGATTAGCTCCAGAAGAGCAGCTGAAACAGAAGACAAGGATAAAGTTGCTCAATGAGAATAAAAAGAGAGAAAATGAGAGAAATATGAACAGAAGTATAAGAACTATCACTAAAAAAAGTAGTGGCAGAGGTACAGAAAACAGTATTGGAAGAGAAGAAACCAAAAGAATATGAATACTTTGAAAAACAGTGTAAAAGCAACATAAAGGAATGATCTTAGTATTAAGGAAACAATAGTACCTTTAATGAATGGATATTTTCCTAGAAAAAGATGTGTCTAGGTTTCTAGGTAGTAAGAAATATCTAGGATATTAGATTTATCTGGAAAAGAATGGAAACTGTTAGTGTGCTTATACTGGGCTTGCCTTTTATTTCAAAGAACATATAAAAGCCAAAACGACACACATCTTAAAAGAATTAGATTAGGAAAGCTGAGGTTTTGCAGAAGCACTGAACTGAAAGGAAATTATCCCTTTTGAAGAAAAAAAACCCCACTAATGAAATCTTTTGTTGTGGTCCCCTATTCTGGCAATGAAAGCATCAGAAAACTGATTGGGTCTTCATCTGTGCAGGATGAGTAAAGCATAACCCTATTGTCTGGAACAATATGGAAGGCAGCTAGAGGAAATAAAATTCACAAAAAAGAAAACACAGTCAAAAATATACATATGTATCACGATATTGATGTCTTATGCAATACTTAGAATGAAATATAAAAACACAGAAAAGAGTCACATGTGATAACTAATAGAATTTTTCTATTAATCAGAGTGTAGGATTCTGACAGAAATTGTCAAGAACCACAGGGGAGCATTAAGTCAATTGCTTTGACATACTTTTCAATCTTGGTATCACTTTTATCTTATTTGGTTTGTCATGTGTGGACAAATTACGCCATGGATTATAGAAATATGGAAAAATCATCGCATCTTTCAACTTTAATTTGATCAAAACAGTGTATGAGTCACGTTTGGAGGGATTTAATATTCTGTATATACAGAGTATATATGTAATGTACACATAACAATGAAGTATAATTGATTAGCTGTTTAGGTTAAGTGTGTGCATTTAAAAAGTTAACAAATCTTTACTGAAAGATTATTTTTGAGTTCTTACTTTATAGGCCAGGCTGTGTTGGAAGAAAAGAATCCTCCAGTACAACATGCACAGTATTCTATAACTTTGAAGGAAAAAAATCCCCACTAAATTTCTTACCTCCAGCAACTAATCCAGACTCTCCTAACTGAATTGCTACCCCAAAGCCACCAAGCTTTACAGGGGCTGAATTCTCTTTTGAGGCAAGCAACACACAGTGTGGCTGAAAAGAAGAAACAGACAGATTATTACAATACTTGACAAGTATAATTTGCTTTTTAGAAAATATCTTCATAACTTAGCAAAAAGAAGTTAAGAGTTTTTGTTTTTTGAATGGAATTTTTAATTTCAGGTTTTTTTGGCATGAACTCCTCTCTGTTGGTTTCCCTTTTAACTGCCCCTTTCAAGACTTATCAGTACTCAGACAGAACACAAAGTGAAATTGTAAGAAAATGGAGATAAAGATGAAAGTCGGTCAAGAATTTCTTTCTTGTTATTACCTTTTCTTTTAACCTTTCACACTTAAGCCTTACACTGTTCCAATTCTTCAGTTAAAGCTATAACACACACTATTCTTCACACAAAGAATATAAAACACTCTTTTGGGCCTTAATCACAGACTTCATCATCGAGCTTCCAACTGCAGAAAAGAAAAGGAGTGTCCCTACGACATTTCTAACAAATGTTCCAGTAAGGTGGAAATTGTTTAGGTCTTCAAACTGGATTCCCTGCACAATTGTACATGCCTTTAATTTTCTACATTCTGCCCATCAATAACAGTGAGATGCAAAATATAAAAACAGAAAAATATACTACTACTATTTGCAAGGGTAGAGATTGGGGGTAGGAGGAAGCAGCATATAAGCAAATCTGGTAGTCACAGTGTAGTATTTAATACACATAACTAACATACTGTAATTAATGTAAAGCTGCTTCCAACATTTGCTCACAGTATCCTTTGCACAGTCAGCCATATTAGAGTATTTATAAGGACAAATGTCAAATCAGTGCACTGCTTCTTGAGAATACATTACCACATAAACTACAAAGCTAGGTTCTCAAAATAGATAACACATTGTTATCATTTAACACTGTCAGAAGACAGAAGCACGTGGCCACCAGCGAGATTTTCTTTTGCACTAGTCCTCCTGCCAGAAACTTCTCAGAGAATTTTCAGTACTTTCAGTGAATAAAGCAGCTACTCATTACAGAATCACCACGCTACAGAGAGATTTTGGGTAAAAATCACATTGGGTGGTGACTGAACTAAACTGCTTAAATATGAAAACGCATAATTACAACCTTCCTGCATGAATGGTTGAGTAAACTGTGGAAGAATCCATGTAAAAGTTCTGGTATGTATTGGTGTGCACCAGCTGAAAAGTATGGCTTTAATCTAGGTTGTGGGACCATTTTGTAAAATCCCCATACGTGATCTACAAGAACTTTTACAAAATGAGCTTACTAAGTTAGATGTTAGGCTAGAAGAAAATAATTATCGTATCAGAAGACTCTAAAAAAGCAGCACTTCCCCACAGTCCACTCCATATAGTCACAGCAGACCCACAAATTGTTTCCTCTGACACTTTCTTACTATTTACTTCTTGATATGGCAGAGCACTTGAATTTTTGACATGAATGTTTATATAAATAACTGACAGAAAATATATTAACATATTTTTCCAATGCTTTTACACATCTTGGCCCTATTGAATAAGATTATTATAACATACTAACAGCAATCCTTCTATGCCAAGCTAGAAAATAATAGGCTTGGCTTTATTTTTTCTAGTTCAGTTGAACCTTGAGCAGGACTTAGAAGGCTTAAAAAATAAATCGGGAGATCATTCTGATCCAAGTATTTGTGCCACCCAGAGGTAATTAGGAACATGGCTATTCCAACAATAGAGCATGATGAATGTAAAAAGATTGCTCCAACTATGGTCTGTGGTCGCTGAGGATAAAATTAATTTCTGAAAGAATGCCGAGGCAGCTTTGAAACAAAATAAAACAAAACAAAAATTCAGAGCTTTGGGCCGGACTAATGTGAAGGAACTACATGGCTGAATCTCGCTACCTGCAAAGTTATCATCTGTAACCATCCATGTTTTCCTTAAAAAAAAAAAAAAAAAGTTGTAAAATAACAAGCAGCTTCAAGAAAGAAATCTTAGCCTCTTTGAAAATCTAACTAAAATCTGCAGAATACCCTACAAACTTGATTCCTAGACAGATGACATATTAAGAATGCCAGTATGGGAATTCTCATTTCAAATACTAAGTAGAGTATTAAGTCAAGATGATATTCTTGACATCAATAAATTTAGGCTACCATCTATTAGCACTTACAGAAACCCTTTTTAAATTTGTGATTTAAAAACATAATTTTCAATCTCTTACATCCTATTCAAAATGGTATTATCTCTGACTATTTTATTTTACTTCTGCCTAACTGAAATTATTATACTGCATAGTCTGGACACTTTCATATTCTATCACCATTGTCATTAGATCGAAAGAAAAGATCAACCTCAAATTTCTCACCCAAGGCAGAGGGGAAGACGGACAGATGTTATCTACACCAATAAAAGGAAAAGATGGTATTTTAATAAAGTGTTGATATATTTTTACCCTACACTTTTAAAAAAGTGATACTGTTTTGATGAGAGAATTAAAAAGATAGCTTGTGCCAACACAAGAAAAGGAAGCCACCGAAACTGGTCACCAGAAACAAAGTTTCTATAAAAAACTAAATCCTCCAATTCAGAGTGAAATTCCAAGACCGTTTCTGTTTTTTAAACAGAACCTCCCCTAACAAAGTCCAAATTAACATCCAAATCAGTATTTTCAATAAACTGAGTTTTGCTAGTTAAAAATACCTTTAAAAAAAAATACAGTTGCAACACCAGTTAAACTTCCCCTTGTTGCTACTTGCAGTGTGTCAGCTGATTCTTATCACTTTTGTAGAGAAGCTGGCGCTTTAACTTTCTAATAAGAGGACATGCATGTTACTCCTTCCTTTCTTCAACAGTGGTTTTGAAAAAATCAGCAGAAATTCTTAATAAACAGTAAGTAGTTTCCTTTTAAATTCAAATATAGTAAAACAAATTTCTATTAAAGTACAAATTACAGATGTACTACTGACAAATTACCTTCAAAACTTTAATATACTTAGATTCAAGCCTCTTGTTGATAGGCGAAAATACTTAAGATATGTTAGAAACATTATAGCTTTTAGCATCTGCAATGTAATTGATTTTTCCATCTGAAACTACCTAAGTCATTATATGTCAAGGGTTTTATAAAATAGCAACATAAACAAGAAATTAAAGTGGAAGAGATCTTTGGAGATGTGCTTGAAAGCATTGAGTTTTTTAATCAGATGAAACTTCTAAAACTATTTCTAGCTCAGACAATACTAAATAGCAAATATAATAAAGCAGCAATCTTCATAAGACTGCTCACACAGTGCAGACATACTCAATGTTATTATAAGATCAGCCAGTATGGGAAGTTAAAGTATTTTAGGCTGTCCACTCAATAATTCAGATTCTCTATGCATAGTATTAGATCTCATTAAGATTTTTGCTTAAAACGCTGCCATTTTCATTGCTGTAGTTATACCGCACAATTAAATGTAAATATGCATTTTTAAGACCTAGTATACAGACCAGGAACTGTTTCAAATTTATGTATATGGCAAAGAGCATTTTTTCTTGTTACTGTTGTTACAGGACTTAGTTCAGATTACCAGGAATAGTTTTGTTTTTTTATGAGATTCGGAGAACAAAAAACTTGTCCCTCTAAAAAAATTCTAAATACACTTTATGTAATATTTTATCGATACGCCACATAAATTAAGTTCAGAATTTATATTAATACTAACCAATCTTAGCTATTGAAAAAGCTTATTACTATTCTGCTCTCTTAACCACACTTTTTTTTTTGGTTTTCCTTTTTTGGTCAAAGCTGATTTTTATCTTCTAAGATTGTACCTTCCTGGCCAAAAATAAGCTCACTGAAATTAGAAACTTTATGAAAACATGAACAATGCAAAAACAATCTGTTTATCACAGCATTAGTGTGATCTCAAGCTACTATTATTTTCCTTGCACAACTCTCAACAGTCAACAAAAGTAGAAAGCTTAAATTTATATGAAGATATTATTAAAAGCATGCTATTGTAATATTAGGAACTCGCACAGTGTTATGTATAGCCAATGATATAACTGAGTAGCTTTCACTTACAACAGCAATTAGCAGTTGCTAACCAGTGACTTGCATGAAAGAGATACTGAATACCTACCTAAAATTAATACTGTTAAGTTTAGTATCCTTCCAATGTATGTATCTTGTATCAACACTCAGAATACTTAACTTAGCTATGCTTCCACTTTTTTGCATCTTAATTAAAAGTGTTCTCACTCTCATAGTCACTGGTCACGAAAGCCAATTTTAACAACAGAACTTCATAATGTTTTAAAATTATTTATACTTATGGGTCAAGCAAAAAATGTAAGAATTCCTAAAATTTGCAGCAAAATATAAATGTTTATTTCAAAACAAGATAGTCATAGTTAAAAGAAGCAATTATCAGAATCATCATCTCCATGAGTACTCTGTACTTGTCAATCTGTTTTTGCCCACTTTACATGAAAAAAAACAGGGAACTGATTTTTCTAGGATTACATCATCTCATGACATCTGGCTGACAGTCCTTCTACTCAGCAACAATTAGCCAGCTCAGGTCAATTCACTTTTTTAGTTATTGCCTAATTTGCATTTATGCAACTTCAGAAAGTGTATGCAATAAAGCAAGCAGACATATTAAAGTGTTTGGTGATTAATTCCTATAATTTCTCTTTACATCTCTACAGAACAGCAAAGACAATCCTAACAAACGATGGCTGCAACTTCAGCTGATTTTCTGAACATTCTTCCATACAGGGAAGTCATCTGGAGTAACCAAACTGACCTAGCCAGAAACTTCTCAGAAATCCAAAACAATGCCAGTTGTCCATTAAATGAAGATTCGTTGTCATTTGCTTTAATACTTTTTTACTCCATTATTTTTGTCATTGGATTGGCTGGAAATATCATAGCCCTGTGTGCTTTCCTCTGCATTCACCAGAAAAGGAACTCTATACAAGTTTACTTACTAAATGTAGCTATTGCAGACCTTCTGCTGATATTCTGTCTTCCATTCCGAATACTGTATCACATTGCCAGAAACACCTGGATGTTTGGATTGATTTTATGCAAGATTGTAGGGACTCTATTTTATATGAACATGTATATTAGCATAGTGCTGTTGGGACTAATTAGTTTAGATCGTTATGTAAAAATAAATAAGTCCGTGAAGCGTAAAATGTTAACTACTACACGAAGTATATATATTTGTTGCACAGTGTGGGCACTTGCACTGATAGGATTTATAATAGTAGTCGCACCATCTTTCTTTACGAGTGAAGAAGGCAATTCTACTATGTGCTTTCATTACAGAAATAAACACAAGGCAAAGACAGAAGCAATTTTAAATTATATTATTGTTATCATTTTTTGGATAGTTTTTTTCCTTTTGATACTTTCATATGTTAAAATTGCTAAGAACCTTCTGAGAATTTCTAAGAAAAGAGCTAATTTTCCTAATGCAGGAAAATACACCCAGACAGCAAGGAATTCCTTCATCGTACTCATTATTTTCACCATATGTTTTGTTCCTTATCATGTGTTCCGATTCATCTACATTACATCACAATTACAAAATCCATCTTGCTACTGGAAGGAGATCATTCACAAATGCAATGAGGTTATGCTTATATTTTCATCTTTTAACAGCTGCTTAGACCCAGTTATGTATTTCCTAATGTCCAGAAGTGTGCGTAAGACTGTATTTCAACTTATTTGTAGAAGACTTCATGGGGATTCAACCGTAAATTTAGAAAGTACTTCAGAAATGCAACTTGGACAATATACACAAGAGCGATTATCTACTATCACTCCCTATTCAAGTTCTTTAAAGAAGAAGTCTCTCACCTGATCGTTTAAATTAGCAGATAATGACTTCTCTTTGTCTTTTTAGGATGTCAATTTAAGATGTACCAAGGTAATACTACACAGCTACTAATCCTGCCTCTTTCTTCCTGTTGAGAAATGAGAAGTCTTCTGTTCATGAAAAGGAGAAGTGACTTTTTAGAAGTATTTTACTTTCTTTATCCAAGAAAACAACTTTAAGGAAGCTTCCCATTTTATCTCAGACATCTTCTACTGAACTAATGTAGAACACTAACTCTTTGGGGAGATTTCCACAAAGTGGTTTTAACCTGTATATACAAAGAATCTTGTACATACACAGTAGTACTGCCAATTGTGTACGTAAACAACATGACTTTTGCAAAAGTAATGCTTCCGTGTCCTATTCAAAAGGGCTATGTTACTTATTATGGATTTCCTATATTCCTCTGTTTTAATAGGTTTCAGAGATCAATGTTTTTACTGCATTTATAGAACTATTTTTTTCAGGCGAATATTTGAGAATTTAGCAATGTACATGGCTTAGCAATGAGCTAAGAATAAGACAGCCACTAATTCAGTTATTACAGAAGACACACTGTTTTATTAAACAGCAAAATTAAAATATTCACGCCTAAGCTCTTTATTATATTTCCAACATTTTTATGAATGTCAAGGTCAAATATCTCAGGAAAAGCAAGCAAGGAGTTAGGAAAATCAGAAGTTCACGAAGGAGAGAGGCCAAAGGTATTTTCAATTAGCTAAGATCTCCTTCAAATTTTGACTGACAAATTTGGTAACTTCAGCTACAAAAGAATAGAAAAATTAGCCCTTGTGAACCTCTGAAGCATCAGCTCTGACCTTTGTTCGGACTCCTTGTCCTTAACTCCACCTAGATCTTAAGGCTAATGCCTACTCTAGATTTCCAAAGCTACTCATTTCAATTGCACATTCCCTTTGGCAGAGATGTTTTCTGTTTTCACGTGATTAAAACAATCTTGGTAACTGCTGATGCTATGTAAACAGTAATACAACAGCAAATATACCTTACATGCAATTATATTCTCAGATTAAAACCAAGCAGTCTTATGCATTTAGACTAAACTAAAATTTCAAACTGCTCCATCATTTAAAAAAAAGGGGGGGGGGGTGGAGGGTGCTAGTCCTTAAGACTTGCAATGAGAGGCAGTTAAGCGAAAAAGAATTTATTTGTCTAGCATGACAGGACAGAAAGATGAACAAATTACATAATAGATGTTAGCTCTATAAAATAAGGTTTTATTATGCTAAACACATACAACCAATACCGCTCAGGTAAGCTGCTGTACAGAGGTGGATATGACTATTAATATGACTATTAATAAACTAATGGATTATGTGACTTTCTTAAACATTTCAACATAAATTTAAGATATTTTAATAGTAATTTCTGATTTATTCTCACAATAACTTGTGCTATACTTTTTCAGAATCTTTCATGCATTATCTCATCATCCTATCATATGTACATTGGAGCAGGAACTGTCTTGACTTTGTACAGTGTATTTGTACAGTGCCAAAAATAGCATGTTCCTTGTCCTTTACAATTGAAGGCATTATAATAATACAAGAAGTTACATCAGCTCTGATAAACCTAGTGCAGTTTAGAAACCAGCAGTTTTACAAGATATAGGCACCATCTCATCGTTCTTTTCTTACCTGTGTTTGCTCTAATTTGAGTGGCTATTGGATGACAATGATCACCAAGGCCACTGGAAGACTGGAACAAAGTGTAACTTCTAAAATTCTTTTAAAAAGTGCAATCTCTTTAAATTAGAACTTATTAAAAGGATTTTTTTGTCCATGGACACAGCAGTATTGAAAAAATAGACTGAGATCGCTTTGGAGGATTAAGTAATAGTATAGGGTTTCAATGCTACAAATGAAGTACACTCTTAAAGCCAAAACCAAATAGCAATGTGTTCCCTAGGAAAAAAAAAAAAAAAGTGATCTGGGTGTGTTCTGGTCCCTCATATACGTATCATTAGGTAGGCTTTTCTGTTTTAATAATTTTAATGGTGAAATCTATTACCTATTATATACAAGAGTAAAGTCTTAAATGCCCATATCTATTTATATTGATCAGATATGTTCTACATCAGGGCCATTACTTATGGCTTTTAGAGAAGAAGCATCAAGGAAGCCTCGTGTACTATCAATAGATAAGGTTTTAGATCATTTAGAAGAAAATCATTTTAGAAGAAATATTGAAGAGTAACACTTCCACAGGACAATATGCTAGAGAACAAAATTTTTTAAAAGCATTTCAGTACTGGATCACTTAACCATCACTTAAATCAGCTTCAGTACATGAGCAATGAAAAGTAAATATGACCCAAATCTTTTTTAAGAATTTTCAGAAGCTACAGTCTAATGTTTGTATTAGGCAAATAACGCAAATTAGGCACCTATTAAAGACAGATAAATTAGGCAAGCATAGGTGTATGCCAGGGAAGAGCAAATAGAGATTTCTGAGGGAAGACATGTACCAGAAAGTCAGTAAGCAGAGGAGCTCTCTACAGAGGATGAGAAGCACTACGATAAAAGTGATCTGGTGTACCTGGACTTTGAGCAAGTCACTTTACTAAAGACTCTTAAGTAAACTAACTTGTTAGATGATAACTCTTGTTTTAGAACTAGTTAAAAATTGGAAAGAAAGGCTAAAAATATGGGGTCTTTTTAGTTCATAATGTTCCCCAAGAATCTGCACCTGGACCTGTTTATGAATATGTTGAACACTACAATCTGGAATGAGTGAGAGTAATGGGATAACAAAGTTTCCAAACAGTACAGGGTAGACCAGCCTAGAAGATAGGTTTAAGATATCATCTCTCCACTCGAAAGCAATCCAGCAGCAAAAGGACTGTTAAAGCTATGAGAAAAGGAACTGAGAAGTCATTGTGCCGTTATATAATTCATATGGTACAGATTCTACACAAGAATACATTAACTAAAACAACTCTTCAGCTCAGAAATGAAAG
Source organism: Struthio camelus (assembly GCF_040807025.1). NCBI lineage: Eukaryota > Metazoa > Chordata > Aves > Struthioniformes > Struthionidae > Struthio > Struthio camelus. Next base: position 127,668,167 of record NC_090942.1, on the reverse strand, counting down.
CCTGAAGGGGGACACAACAGGTCTACGAATTCAGCTATGGCATGCAAGAGTGGATGAGGAACAACTATATGCTCTTTGACACAAGTGTGAGAGTAAGGGAGCAGCGGTTAGAATGATAAACAACCCCCTAAAACAACCAAACAAGTGGAAATACCTTATTACAGAATTCCACAATTGTGGACATCAGCGCTTCAAAATGTTAGAGGCCAAATGTATGAACTGGCTCAGAAAGGGATCTGAATCCAGACAGCATCATCACATAGGAAATGATTACTACTGAATAAAAAACAAAGGCATGTCTCAACTCTATTTTCATATTTAATCTTCAAGGATTTTTCTTTATTTTTTACTTTTTTTTTTTTTTTTAAATCAACCTGTCCCAGCTTTGAAGGTAAAATGTCAGGTTCTGCAAACCAATATTATTGAAAAAGAAATAATCCTGAAGCATCTTTGGAGGTATGGTAAAAGTTACGCTGGGACATTTTAAATGACCATACTATCAGCACTTTAATAGTGTTTTTAACTGCTTGTCTTAGCAGTGCTTACAAAGTACTGTGAGGGCCAGCTATAGCAATTGAGTCTTTAGCTGAATTCCAACATCAAAATCATTCCATTTATGCCCACAGAGAGTCACAAGTACAACAAGAGACTTGATAAATCATTCAGACCCCTTTTTCTTACATTTCATATGACACGTAATAAATAAAGTTGTGACATTTCATTTGTACAATATGTACTTTGCAGCCATTGAATAGTATACAGGTTTCAGTAGCTTTTTTGTTAGACATCAACACTATTACAAGTTGTAGAACAGTCAATTTATGTCACTTTTACAGAAAATCACTTGTATGCCACTGATACTCTGGGATTATTCCTGGAATAATGTTGCTCTTTCTGTAAATAGTGGCTGACTCAATATATGCATACCCTGCAGGAAACTCATTTTGCTTCTTTACTCAAGTCAAATTCCAGTTGGTGCACCAAAGTGTCACCTCTTTTTTTTTTTTAAAGTATGTAAAAAAAACACATATTCTTCATTAGCATAAACACTAGTTATATATATAAACAAAATATATGGGCTTTCTATTTGCCTGTACAACACAGTTGTCAATACAGTTTTCATATAAAAACTGACTCTGAAGCTAAAAATAAGGAATATCATGACCAATACAGAGCTGCTGCTTTTTTAAAAAAACAAATACAGTAAAGGAGAGCTCTGGAGGCTGCAAAAGGAATTTCACTGGGGAAAAAACCGTACGCGGTATTTTGCATTAAAGACCTGCAGTATAAAAATTTGGAAAGATGATTTTTATTCAACCTAAGTTTTCCAGCTTGAAAGACATTGTTTTCTTTGCGTTTTATGTATGTAAAAAGACTACCTGGAACCTGTGAAACACTTATGTTTGCATATTTTATAACAGCCAAAGAATTGAAGCCATGGGTGTGCAATGTAACCCCATTTCTATACCACTAAGAATACTAGAAATGCCACAGAGTTATATTGCATACACTCATAATTCATCAAACAAAATAAGAATGTGTGTTTCGATCTATTTTGCTGAGCCACAGTGTAGTTCCAAAGCTGGTGAAAATAAATCATTAATGAACAGCAGTAAGTCTACCACAGACCAGCAATAGTGCTTGACTGAACTAGACTAGATCTAAAAAAGAGCTTAGAGGACTTTGCGTTGATCAGCACTTCCCACATCATTAAATACATATACTGACTATAGCTTAAATCTTCATTTCATCAATTAGGAGGAGATGTGGGCACACACTGGGTCACCCCTGCAAGGAAATGTAATGAATAGGTAGAGAGGAACTCTGATGCTCTGCAACAAGTCTCCTGATCTAGATGACAGCCAACTGAACAAAGGCGCACACCATGCTGTGCTTCTGCCTTACAGTTTATACAGCTACATGTTTGATGCATGCTATACGTTTATTCAGTGTGTTCCAGCCTACACCTAGGTTTGCCTGCTTCTCTGCACCCGATACTCAGCAGCTGCCTTCCACCTTTCAAACTGCAGACACAGAGCGCGTGCCCTTGGGCCTTCCATGACTCAGAGAGCCCTGACTGCTGTGGGAGCCAGAGGGTAACTAGAGCACTACCTTTTTACCATTCCATGTGGAGCAGCTGCTGCTGCCAACATGTGACACTCCTTAAGGAGCAGTCCTGTTCACCATCTAGTTTGTGACAGATTGACTGGGCTGTCTCCAATCATCTTCGGCAGATGAAGTGGGAGAGGCAGTGGCCAGGCAGTCTGCAAGTGGATTATTAAGCTTTTATAATCCATACTTAGCATACCGTGTAATACGATCATATATGACGAACTGAAGTATGTTTTCCCACTGTGAATTCCCTTTTTTATGTGGCTTTGGGCCACAAAATAAGTCGTCTGCATACAATATCAAAAGGCAACATGCATTCCTTATTGCCACATAAAATCCAATAACATGTACAAATTAGAAAGTGATCACCCTTTAAGAGTACCGAAAATATTAAGGTAAAAGAATGTACGTGAAGGTCATTACCAAGAACTTATTATTACCAAGAACAAATTGCATAAAAGATGCACTTGCACTGCTATCTTGCATCTCATCAAATATATTTTAAATAAAACAAAGTTAGGTGAATGGAAACAGGCCACTGAAAGAAGAATGAAGGTACTTACAACTTGGAATCAACAATATACTTCTGTTTTTTTATTTACATTATTCCATTCCTTTGTCATCCATATCACTAAATCAGCTCCAAAACTAAGTGTGATAGATTATAATTCAGTGTTACAATCGATCATCACACAATAATTGAGAAAAAATAGAGCACTATCTTCTCCCACAGCATCAGTTACGGTCACAGAATCTTAAATACTACAGGCTATAATCAACAGAATAATAACAAAACTCCCTGCTAACGGAAATTGCTCACACCATTTTTGCCATCTGGGTATGCTCTCCTCTTAGCAAATTTCCAGAATATGTATTCTTGTATCCAAAAATGGATGGAATACCACAGTAATAAGGACTTCTAAGACAGCTTAAGAGACTCTCAAATATTTAGTTAACAGAAGACTCTTTCTGCTAGAACAACTTTTTAAATATAACTATACATTCAAAAGAGAGGAGAAGAAAAAAGAAAAAACAACATAAAAGCAGCCAGTATCCTCTAAGGTGTAACCGAGCCTAACAGGAACAAGCAATAAAGTACATACAAGCTAACTGCAGTATTACAAACTAATTACTAATTCTCCACAACACGTTTCCCTCACTTAAATTTAATCTTAAATCAGATTAATTACCTAGCTTAAATAGGAGGCCAGCATACATGCCCACCATTTTAAAACAAAAATGTAAAATAATGAAACTGAACAATAAAATTCACAGTAGATCACTCAAGTGTATTCTCAGTGTGGATATTTAAATACACAGCACAACTAACAGAACAAGGATCTTACTAACATTGCAGAAGTTTTTATATGGTTATCTTCTCTGTTCTCACAAAGGAACTATTTATGAAATATGGCTTGTCATCGGCTATAACCACAGACGTTTCAGATAGAAAAAAATTCAAAAAGTCTTAAGCTCTGTAGAGCTAAATATAGCTTGCTCTGTGATCAAACCTTTCTTGTAGAGGAGGGAAACTGTCTTGTGCAAACTTCTGGATGATTTATATAAAATACTAGATTTCCTAGAGAGAAATAGATCAAGTTTTCTACAACTGATTGGTAATCCTAGAACATCACATCAACTGTAAACTGCTTCCACAGAAGCCATCATCTGACCAGATGTATGTAATCTATTCATTTGGTCACTTAAACGAGGATAGATATGGATACTACTATATCATTACAGACGGCTTCAGGGAACAGCCAGTTGGCTTTGTGCAAATTCTTGGAACTGAACAAAGTTAAACGGCATTGAAACCAGTTTTCACCCATAAAATACCGAACTTCTTTTTCATTCTGGGAAGTGGGCAGTCTTAAAGAGAATGACAGTAACAACTCCTCCACCCCTAAAAGGAGGAAAGCACTGTATAAAGCACTGTAATCTACTTCTGTGCCGTAGCTTCATAAGCAAAAGGCTGTTACAATCGCTCTTCCACACTATCTCCTTCTCTTTATTCTTCTAATGGAGTCACATCTGGACTCAAAGTCTTTGCTGCACAGACCACATCGCTGGTTGGAACTTTAAATGGTTAGCTGCTTGTTGACTCTGTAAATTAAAGGTGTAAATTCTGAAAACCTACCTATGATGGACAGATACTTTTCTTATATGTACTTTCCAGATTTAAACATCATCCTTTTCATTGCAGCAGTGGAGATATAAAGGAAGTGCTTCAAACAGCAATATTTCCTCTCTGCAAAGGAAGGTGCTTGCAGCTTGCATAGGTAAGGCTAAAACTATTATTTCTTTGTTTCATCTGACAAAAACTGGGAATTGACACAGAAACGAGCATTAAATGTCTAAACAACTGAATTCAACAGTTACTGAACAGTGAGTTTAACTCAGTGATAAAAGAACTTAATACATTTTGGCTCAGCCATCTATATGGGACTGGCAGTACGACAGAACAGCTACAAAATAGTTAATTTTCACACTGTAAAACACGAACAATTTGCTCAGCACAGTTTTTAAATTTTGTCTAGTCTACTTGGCTTGTCTGGGCTTTTTATCACAGTTATACAGAATGCGCTTCAGTATCTGAGTTCAGTTTCTTATAACTTTCAAAAAAAGAGTATCATCAATTTTTAAGTTTGGAATTTGTTAGAATTTTTTCCATATGCTTTTATATGGAATAAAAGCTCACAAGGATACACGTCACTAAATTTATTTCTGTACAACAAGAGAATTTGTCTTCACTACAGGTTTGTAAACTGAAATGCTAGTTTTTATATGCAGTCATTTTACAGAGCTTTAAACACCCAATAGATTTTATTTCTTATTTACAGTCTGGAAATTAAGAATAAATTGAAAACTGAACTTGGAAGAAAATAAATATATTGCCATTTTCAGCAATCACTTCATATATTTAGAAATATTGACTAGATTGTTTATGCAAAATATATATCTAAGACCATTGCTTGAACAAAGTGACATTAGATACTGACAGTCTTTACAGTGAGCACAAAATAAATGTAACTAGCCAGATTCCAGAATCACTTACAGCTGTATTTCTTATTTAAATGGAGGCATGGAATACTCCATTCCTGCAGTTAAAGTAATACTTTGCACTTATTTTGCATACTTAACTTAAAATGGTTGAGAATTGGTTCCCAAAGCAGGCTACAGATGTTCAAAAAGACTGAGAAAAATTGAGATCACACAAAGTATTGTCAGGTCCTAGCTTAAACTTTCTGTTTCCTCATTTATGTTATCAGACCCTATGCACATAAAACCCTGGGGTTTTGATATGGGCCAGCTTTTAAAGGTAAAATCTGTCAGTGAAAAAATGCCCAAAGAGTAACATCATGCAAATTCAGTATGGCCAAACAGGAGTTAGCAATGCCGAAAAGTAGGGGAGAAAAAGGAAGTTAAAATAAGAACAACAAATAAAAGAGATGGTTACAGAAAAATAATTCATTCAATTGTCTTTCAGCTCTGACCGTTCATTCAAGGAAAACTGGCATAAATGAGAAATTCAACATGTCTTCAGCCATCGGTAGCTACTACTGTAGCTCTACCAATCATCTACTCTTTTCTATTTACTATTGGCAGTTTCGGAAACATTCTCTCTGCCTGGATATTTTCAAGGAAAATATCTACAAAAAGAACAAAATACATTTACCGGGCAAATCTTGTCGCTGCAAATTTACTCATATGTAGTACTATGCCTTTTCTGGCTGCCTACTTTGCAAGTGGGTATCAATGGACATATGATTCCGCAGTATGCCGAACAGCAAATCACCTTGGAACTCTCATTATGCACGTCAGTATGTATGTGACCATTACAATTTTATGTTCAACTGCTCTAAGTCAGTATGCAACACTGAAGAAAAGTAACGACCTCACACAATACTCTCAAACAGCTAATGAAAGCTTTTACAGAGGTGTACTTCAAAAGTTTCGTCAGCCAAAATTTGCTAAACACTTGTGTATCACTATATGGCTTACTGTGGTGTGCATAACTGTAACAGCTATAACATATGATGCTCAGGCAAAGGCTGTGCAAGAATTTCACAGATGCTATAATATCAGGGTAGAATCTGGTGAATATACCACAAAGATCGCAGCTTCTGTTGCTACTGCATGTTTTTTTTTATCTTTTATAACAGTATTGATGTCATACTATTCACTTACTAGACACCTGAGTAAAATACAGAAAAATACCTGCATCGGAAAGAAGCATCTTATTTACAGAACAGTTAAAAGAAACATTCTTGTCATCCAGATAATATTAACTGTCTGCTTTCTTCCATATCACATTTTTAGGCCACTTTTTTATGTTCTGCTTACAAATAAAGACTGCCAAAGGTTAAACTATCTAGTGGAAATTAAAAATTTCCTTACTTGTCTTGCTGCTGCTAAGAGCAGTTTAGATCCACTTATAACCCTTTTGCTAGATAAAAAATTTAAGAAAAGTCTGTATGGCCTGTTCAGAAAATCCACATCAAACCACCACAAACGTACAGCTGATATTTTTACTGGAGAGACCCCCCCAAATATGAACAAAGACGGAAAGATGTCAGTAGAGTAAAACTAACAATAAACTCATTTTAACTATCTACAACAAGACTTCTACGTGAAATAAGTATTTAAATAAAAAGATAAAGTATTACTTGTATTATTTTTTAAAATGATCTTGCTTGCTACATCAACATCAGACATAAATCCTACCTGTACATCCAAATGAATGCAAGTAATTTATACGCTCAACTGTGTACTATCGTTTTATCCATGCAAAGCAAGAGACATTATATTTTCTATTTAACCAATGAACAGTGTCTTCTGTCTAAATAGTCAGGGAAGAAGGCTGAAGCTAGGCTGACGTTGAGGACTCTCTCTCATTATCCACATTCCCAGCTTTCAGACAGGACTTTCCCTCATATCAAAGAATAGGATAGAACAAAGCACAGGTTCCCTGGACTGGCTAAACCATTCATCGAAGACTTAAGGAAGCAGGCACAAAGAACTAAAAACACATTCAACACGTATTTTTTTTTTTCAGAAATATTTGGCTAGAAGGCTGATTCTCCTCCCCCGCCCCCCGTTTTTTTTTTAAGGGGAACGCATCACAAGATATGCTGAAATTCTTTGATGTGTAAAAGGAAAGTTCTTAATGAGAAATGCTATTATTTATATTTACTTTATCTATGCCCATGGCATTAGAGTTTTGCTACAGTAATTGTTTTCTTGGGGATAAAAACCTATGTGAATAAATTATACACCTATTTATTTTTTATTCTAGCCTTCACAGAAAGCTTTTTTATAGCATTGTATTAAAACGGAAGAAATCTCAGAGTTAAGATTTAATTCATTTATCATTCTGCTCTGGCAGAATCTATCACAGGTATAGAGTGTTATTGAAATTACATCTGCAACAGAGTGACTCAGAAGAGAAAGTTTTGATGATGGTGACTGCTAACCTGCAAGGGTCAAGGATCCAGAGACGGGGAGAGCTCTTATGGCCTACCTGAAGGATTTTAATTAGTGTTTGAGAAGAGTGCATTTTATATGTGCTCTGTAGCTTGCTCAGGAACTGTTCTTCTTGGAGTCCTACCCATGGCAGCTATATTTAATGAACAACTTCAGCAGCGGTTTATACACTTACTGGTATACAAAACATAATAATAAACAAACAATAGATTTTGTTTGGTTGGTTTTTTTTGCTATGGAAGTTAGAATATCCTGATGACTTAAGTAGGGATTTTAATCAGTTCTGTAGAAGACACTGAAGATTAATGGTCTTTTCCTTTCTTGACTCTTCTCTGCAACTGAGATCAAGAGGAACTGTCCACTGAGCATAGCGAGTGCTACAGAACACTAAGTATTCTAAGAAGTCCACTTACGTGTCCAAAATTGAGTAATAAAATTTAGTGAGCTATTCTGTCTTCAGTACTCTACTGAGTTCGATGACAGGTACACTAAACTGACTCATAAAATTGGCATACAGTGCCAAAAAACACCAGGTCCCCTATCCTACTGCTGCAGGCATGAACTTCCCTGGGAACGACCTGAAGTCTGCATGTTATCTGACACCTGCTTCATATTCTGCAGAAGTTCAATAAACATGCAAGTGAAAGAGACAGAAAATCATAGGAACGTAGTATTTTATTTAATACAGTGTTACCCACGAGAAGAAAATCTGGTGTTAGCTTTTTTTACAGGACTTTCATGTGATGTTTATCAAGTGATTCGGGGGAAAAAACCTTAAGCGGGCAGCTCCAGGGAGTAATTCTACAAAGTCCTGTAGGAAAACTGCTCTAGGAACAGAGCTTACGAGCATGGAAAATGGGTTTGCATGGGTGCGTGTTCTACTGTTCAACACAACGAATGGTAAGCTCCCTAAATCACGACTAAATTGAGCAGTTAAGGCCTCATGACAGCATGAGGGTCTTCAAGCTTAGATTACTGCTTCTAGACTGGTAGCAGTGTGCTTCGGGCAAGCAAACCAGTTTAGGATCGTGTGCTTCTACATTGCACAGATCCAAATTAGCACCCACAACTTCTGTCCTTCCTTAAATCCATTTTATAATGAACGTGGTTCACAGGATATCTCAGAAGAGTGCCTGAGGATGCAATTCTCAATACAGACTTTTTAGTGGTAGTATAGGCTCAAGTCATTCTTTCTCCACTCTTCTAGTCACCGACACTTGTTCTTCAGGGCTATTACTATCAAAGAGGCAAGGAGATGGGTGAAACTTTGGAAACTAGCAATCAAATGCAACTTTGAGACAGATTCTTAATAGGATCCCATTTCACAATTTCTACTTAGGATGACGAAATAACACACACTTTTACTTTTTTCCTGTACGTTCTATTCAAGATGACATCTCCTTTAAATTCCTGAATTGCAGCACAGTTTTTCTGGATTTAACTACGGAAAAAGGTTTGTGCAGGACAGGCAATTTGAAGAACTACAAATCAAGTAATACATTGGTCCAGCATTTAACAAAATAGTTTAGGGAGGAAAAATCCCCCAAAACAGAAAGTCATGATGGAGGCCGAGAAATACTTCAGCAAAATACAGCCTGTGCTAAACTTCTTGTACTGCTCAGACATCCCTATGCTGACTCAAAGTTAGTAGGTGACTTGTGAATTATATAAACAAAAATACAGGAATTTATTTCTAGGGCAGGGAACACAAACACCTAGGCCTAACATGCCTAGAATATTGAGGAAAAAAAAGTGCATAGCTTATTCTTGGAGGCTCTTTTAAATTCTGTGTTGGATGAGGGAATGTTCCTCAGAAAAACACAGTATGTGAGGATTATTTCAGTAGGAATATTCAGATGAAGATGCATCAAAACTAGACAGGAAACCCTAATTCTGTCTCTGCTATTCATTTTGGAACCTTAATATTCTTTTAACAATTGAGTATATAACAAAATCCACACAGACCAGATGCCTACTGGATTTCAAATACCTAATAACTTCTAGAGAGCAGATAAAAAAGGCCAGCTGTTACTATTTGTCCCCAGAAACTATAAAACAGGAAAGTTACATGCAACAAATCTCATTTTGTTATTCAAACACTGAAAAGAGAAAACGGTATTAAAGAAGAGTTTCTACTCAAACTTTTACATATGTTTGAATGTTTATTTGCACACACACACACCCCTACACACACATGTACAAGCCTTACTCAGTTTCTAGGCATACCTAAAAGCAGAAATATAAGAACCTTGAACTCCATGAGGTTCCCCTCTGTCCAACTCTCCAGCCTGTCGAGGTCCCTCTCTGAAAGGCAGCACAGCCCTCTGAGGTATCAGCCACTCCTCCCAGATTTTTATCGTTGGTTAAGCATGATTTCCCCTTTGTGAATTCACGCTGACTACTCCTGATCACCTTCTTGTCCTCCACATGTTTAGAGATGACCTCCAGGATGAGCTGTCCCATCAGCTTTCCAGGGACAGGGGTGAGGCTGACTGGCCTGTAGTTTCCTGGCTCTTCCTTCTCGCCCTTTTTGAAGACTGGCGTGACACTGGCTTTCTTCCAGGCCTCACACACCTCTCCTGTTCTCCACGTCCTTTCAAGGATGATGGAGAGTGACCTAGCAAAGATGTATGCTAGCTCCCCCAGCACTTGTGGGTGCATCCATATCAAGTTTGTATAAGTGATCCTTAACCTGATCCTCCTTGATCAAGGGAGAGTCTTCCTTTCTCCAGACTTTCTCCCTGCTCTCCAGGGTCTGGGATTCCTGAGCACTGGCTGTAGCAGTAAAGACTGAAGCAAAGAAGGCGTTCAGTATCTCTGCCTTCTCTGTATCCTAACTCAGTTACATATAGCACATTAATCAACACGTAAATCTATTGGCAGGCCAAGTCTCACCTCATGTTGGTTACCTGGACCAACTGAGATTTGCATATAACATACAACAGTGCATAATGTTTAGTCCTACTCTGTTTTCTTCTTTTTTTTACACTGAATTGGATCTTAAAAACAGCAAAGGCAGAATCTGTATTTATGCTTTCGCAGTTTTATCTACTTAACTAATCATATGTTGGAAACAAACTTTCATGCCTACTGTGATAAATCTATGATTAAAGTCTTGGATGTTTACATTTCGTCAACAAGCTTGGCAGACTATAGCTGTACATCACTTATTTTACTCACCACATGAGCATATGCAAGCTCTCAAACTACATGGAAATCGTATGACCGATGTTTGACTACTTGATGTGAACAAAGGATAAAAACCTAGCAACTAAAGCTCTTGATGTGATTAAATTCTCTTGTATCAGTTGTATCTTGTACTTGTACAATATAGGTTGACATATTGAAGACTGCAAAGTCTCTTAACGTTTGAAGAATAAAATCAATTCAGTTGAAGCTACTGCAAAAATGAACAGGTGAAAGAAATGCATTTCTTATAGAAAATTTTCATAACTTACATAATGCTTAAAACCAGTCTATTTCCTAAGGTGAATCACATTCTCCTTTCAATAACTAGCACAAAAGTCATCTAACAATATCAATAAGTTTAATGCCTTACTAACAGGTAACTCAGTGAAATTGTCAAGGCAAGATAAAGCCATTTTTCCCAGACACTAAGAACTTACCAACTCAAAACATTCAATAATGACCAAATGTGACTGCGCGAAAAACACTCTAACACCACATTAAGCGTCATAGGAACTGGAAACATTCAAGTTACTTTTTATAACAAGAATGCCACTTTAAGCTTTTCAAATCATTATTAAAAAAAAAAAATTCTACTGCATAGAACTTAAGGAAGCTCAATAATTAGCGATATCCCTTACAGTTAGAAGTTGTAGTTGTATTACCAATTTTTCTTTTCCTGAAGAAAGATTCCAGCTCCTGAGCCCATTTTGGTGACTGGTCTTTAGTTCTATTAAATCTTGAGCTATATGTTAGTGTCTTTAGTAAATACATTGTCATACACAAGGCAACTATCTTCAACTGTATTTATGTTAAGACGCACATTTATCTGACCTCCTGAGAAAAGTCACTTTGGTGCAGCCAAGTTAATCCAGTATCTTGTTTTCCTATTCCTATAGCTGGAGTTAGTGAAAATGCTATCATGCAGGAGAGAATGTAGTAAAAGTGGAGATAAAGGAGGAACAGATAGGCCATTTTTTCCCTTTCTTTAACTAGTCTCAAAAACTGTCTCCCACTCATCACTTTTTAATAATGATTTTAATGAAATATCTGCATTATTGTGTAATACTGACTGTTCAAGAGAAAGTGGCTGACTTCTATGACAAATAGTACTCAAAGTCTCGTACAGCTTTTAGCATAGAACAAGAGTAAATATTTCATTGCAGACTCAGGTTATTCCTACTCCCCTTTTGTGTTCTTTTACATAAACATAAGTCTGCATACAAACTATTCTGTAAGCATACTCTGTATTGAAAAAAAAAAACATTTTAGTGTTGCTATTTTCTGAAGCTTTCTTTTGGGTATTTCTGACATAGCCAGGCCTGGAAAGAATAAAGAGAATGGCTGAATCCTATTTTATCAAGTTGGCACAAAAGGAGTAAAATGTAGTGATAAAGACACATGTTCCTGAGATTCACAGCTCTGATGCATTCGGATTTTCTGCTTTAGCTATATTAAGATGCAGCTTCCAAGCAGTGGATGAACGCAGCATCACAATAAGTGAAGATGAAGCAAAGGTGCCGTTGTCACTGAGTATGATAAAAAGCTATAAAGAAACTCAAGAAATGTCTGATTTCACAGATAACTGGAGGAAATTAAGACAACCGGAAGCCATCTTGAGAAAATTTTTCATGTTTTGATTCTGGCATAGGAGGTAAGGCACATGAGAGTTTGTCATAGGCTGCAGTCAGAGCTCTCCCAAGGCTCTGGTAGATCATGCCACTTACAGAAGTCCGGTGAAGTCTCTGGCATCAGACTATAGCAGACTGAAGTATTCCTAATCTAACTCCTTTCATCCACTCAGATAATTTGGAAATTGGTCAGTTAGACTACATCCTTTTAAAATAACACCTACAGTGACATCTAGAGCTGAGATATTGCAACTAACTTAATAATGCTCTACACCCAAAGCTGTGGCTACAGTATTTCTGCACAGCTTTTGCCAAGACTAAACATGATCTGTTGGGTGGGTGGGGGTGTGTGTGTGTAGTAAAATTCACTTCAGACAAGAAGATTAAAAATTTGCACCCACTCATGTAATCAGTTAGTTCTAAAGGATGGTATTTAATAAAAACATTGTTTTTAAAGTTTTAAAAGTCTAGATAGGCTGCAAAATAATTTCCTGTTCTACTGAATGAGGCCCCTGAAACTGAATTTTATTTTTGTTGAGGAACATGGTCCAACAAAAACAGATGTAGCTTTCAGGATTCCAAAGCAACGTAAAGATTGTGTTCGTTCTAAAATTCTCATGTGGTATCAAACATGTCCTAAGTAAACTGTTAAAAGAGTTTAGAACCATCAAGACAAAACAAGACCAGACATTCTATCAGTGACTAAGAGGATGCCTTTAGAAGCTTTTGCTGTAAGAAATGACTCAAACTTTTAAGATATCAAACAAAGTTAAAACAAAACTCTACTCTATGGAATAATTTTCTTGGTTTTGGAGGGAAAGGAAAGAAAAAAGGAACTGGTGAAAGGTCTACATTGCCTGCATACTCGAGACCAAACAACTGCTTAAAAGTAAACCATCAGTTCAGTGCCCACACTTTCCTCCTTCACAGACCACCCATAGGCTGTATGAAGCATACCTCACCCTTTCTGCCACCTCTGTTCACTAGAACCCGAGCTCCGTTTCTCAGACTGCACCATCAGTCCTTGTTAGAATTTTCATTAATTGCTATTGGACTTGACTCAGTTTGGATAGAAACAAACTCTTAGAGAAAGTAAGCTGGAAGAGCTACCCTAGAAGATGAAATTTACAAGGAATATATAAGCAAATTAAAGAGAGGCAAACCCAAATGGTTAGGTTAAAACTTCCGATTATTTATGTTACAGTACTTTAGAATAAGCTAGTACCATAAATATCCAAGAAAATAGTACAAAAGTCACTAACTCAAAGATTGTACGTCCATAAACTTCTTCAAAACTGTATTTCTCCTCCCAAACTTGGTTTTATGAGAGAAGTTTTAAGTATAAGAAATGTTTGCAAAGCGTTGGCAAAAGTAGGTAATACTATGAATATTGTAGCATTTAAAATGAACATACCTCTGTGGAGGTTTAGTGTGGCTGAACGTTGTCATTATGTTGTCAATATGATGTCATTAATCCACTAATATTAGTTTAATTTAAGCAATTAATTTATACCAACAAAAAAGAAATGTAAACAGATATCATAGGAATATTCAAAAATTTAGAAATCAAACCAATTTTCAAAGTGAGCTGCAGTCAAATGCACATATACCTCCTAAATGTTCCATCTTGACGGAATCAGCCGTAGACTTTAATTTTTTAGATGCAGTAAGAGTAAACATAAGCATTCAACAGACAGAGTTCCCATAAATACTGTTCCCATCTTCCTCTAAATTACAGAAGTTATCAAAATTGGGTAGCTTGTATTATTGAGGTGGGGGGAAAAAAAAGGCCTTACCTTCACATCCCTGTGAATTATGTTATTATCGTGACAGTAACGCAGAGCTTCCAGTATCTGTCTCATGTAATGACTGTGAAAACAAAACACATCATACATGACAAACCTGCAGCAAAAATTATTATACACATACAACAAACCAAGTTTTAAGAGTCTAACTGTAAAATCAACCAACTTCCTGTCAAATATACACTTAATTCAGTAGCATGGGGGCTATGTTTACAATAATAAATACTAAAAGTTTAAAGTTTGAGGGCTATCCTGATTGAAGCCGAGGGAAAATTAGGAAAGAAAATCTGCATTTCTATTATGTAAAGGTTTGAAATGTTCAATAATTTTGTTGCACGTGACAAAGAACCCAGGAACTCTCAAGATATTTTAATAACGAAACCTAGAAACTAGGTTGAAATGAAACCTAGAACTGGACACAGCACGCCAAACACGGTCGCACCAGGGCTGAGTAGAGGGGGAAGGACGACCTCCTTCAGACCTGCTGGCAATGTTTTGCCTAAGGGTTCAGCGAGTTCAGCGTAGGGCCACAAAGATGATTAAGGGACTGGAGCATCTGTTGTACGCGGAGAGGACAAGAGAGATGCAACTGTTCAGCCTGGAGAAGAGAAGGCTTGGGGTGGGAGGAGGGGGGGGGAATTTACCAATGTTTATAAATATCGGATAGCAGGGTATCAAGACGATGGGGCCAGACTCTTCTCAGTGTACAAGATGCAGTAAGCTCAAACTGAAACACGACAAGAGGCAATGGGCACAAACTGAAACACAGGAAATTCCATCTGAACACAGGAAAACACTTCTTTACTGTTAGGGTGGCTGAATAGTGGAGCAGGTTGCCCAGAGAGGTTGTAGAGTCTCCTTACTTGGAGATACTCAAGTCCCAATCGGACAAGGTCCTGGGCAACCTGCTGTAGCTGACCCTGCTTGAGCAGGGGGGTTTGGACCAGATAATCTTCAGAGGACCCTTCCAACTGCAACTATTCTATGTCAATGAATTTTGCAGAATCAGTATAAAAACTGGAAAGCTTCCTCCTTTGTAACTATCTGAAGACAGTTAAAAATCACAGAATCGTTTAGGTTGGAAGGGACCTCTGGAGATCATCTAGTCCAACCTCCCTGCTCAAGCAGGGTCACCTAGAGCATATTGCCCAGGATCACATCCAGACGGGTTTTGAGTATCTCCAGCGAAGGAGACTCCACTACCTCTCTGGGCAACCTGTTCCAATGCTCAGTCACCCTCACAGTGAAGAAGTTTTTTCTCAGGTTTAGGTGGAACTGCCTGTGCTTCAGTTTCTGCCCTGTTGCCTCTTGTCCTGTCACTGGGCACCACAGAGAAGAGTCTGGCCTCATCCTCTTGACACCCTCCCTTCAGATACTTATACACATTTATGAGATCGCCTCTCAGTCTGCCCTTCTCCAGGCTGAACAGGCCCAGTCTTTCTTCATAGGAGAGATGTTCCACTCCCCTCAGCATCTTTGTAGCCCTCCACTGGACTCGCTCCAGTAGTGCCATGTCTCTCTTGTACTGGGGAGCCCAGAGCTGGACACAGTACTCCAGGTGAGACCTCCCCAGGGCTGAGGAGAGGGGCAGGATCACCTCCCTCCACCTGCTGGCAACACCCTGCCTCATGCACCCCAGGAGACCATTGGCCTTCTTGGCCACAAGGGCATCTGGTTGCTGGCTCATGGTTAACTTGGTGTCCACCAGGACTCCCAGGTCCTTCTCCGCAGAGCTGCTTTCCAGCAGGTCAGCCCCCAGCCTGTCCTGGTGGAGGGGGTTGTTCCTCCCTAGGTGCAGGACCCTGCACTTGCCTTTGTTGAACTCCATGAGGTTCCTCTCTGCCCCTCTCTCCAGCCTGTCCAGGTCCATCTCTGAATGGCAGCACAGTCTTCTGAGGTATCAGCCACTCCTCCCAATTCTGTATCATCAGCAAACTTGCTGAGGGTGCACTCTGTCCCTTCCTCAAGGTCAGCGATGAATATATTGAACAAGACTGGACCCAGGACTGACCCCTGGGGGACACCGCTAGCCACAGGCCTCCAACTAGGCTCTGCACCACTGACCACAGCCCTCTGAGCTCGGCCATCCAGCCAGTTCTCAATCCACCTCACTGTCCACTCATCCAACCCTCACTTCCTGAGTTTGCCTGTGAGGATGTGATGGGAGACAGTGTCAAAAGCCTTGCTGAAGTCCAGGGAGACAACATCCACTGCTCTCCCCTCATCTACCCAGCCAGTCGTTCCGTCATAGAAGGCTATCAGGTTGGTCAAGCATGATTTCCCTTTGGTGAATCCATGCTGACTACTCCTGATCACCTTCCTGTCCTCCACGTGCTTAGTGAGGTCCTCCAGGAGGAGCTGTTCCATCCCCTTTCCCGGGATGGAGGGGAGGCTGACAGGCCTGGAGTTTCCTGGCTCCTCCTCCTTGCCCTTTTGGAAGACTGGGGTGACATTGGCTTTCTTCCAGTCCTCGGGCACCTCTCCTGATCTCCAGGACCTTTCCAAGATGGTGGAGAGTGGCCTAGCGATAACATCCGCCAGCTCCCTCAGCACTCGTGGGTGCATCCCATCAGGGCCCATGGATTTATGGATGTCAAGTTTGGACAACAGATCTCTAACCTGATCCTCCTCCACCAAGGGAGAGTCTTCCTTTCTCCAGACTTCCTCTCTTGTCCCCAGGGCCTGGAATTCCTAAGGACTGGCCTTAGCAGTGAAGACTGAAGCAAAGAAGGCATTCAGCAACTCTGCCTTCTCTATATCCTTTGTTACCAGGGCACCCGCCCCATTCAGCAGCGGACCCACGTTTTCCCTAGTCTTCCTTTCACTCTTGATGTCTTGGAAGAACCCCTTCTTGTTGTCCTTGACATCCCTTGCCAGATTTAATTCCTAACAGGCCTTGGCCTTCCTCCTCACATCCCTGCATAGTCTGACAGCCTCCCTGTATTCCTCCCAAGTGGCCTGTCCCCTTTGCCACATTCTGTACACTTCCTTCTTCTGCTGGAGTTTTGCCAGGAGTCCCTTGCTCATCCATGCAGGTCTCCTGCCCCCTTTGCTGGACTTCTTACTCAGAGGGATGCACCCATCTTGAGCCTGGAGGAAGTGATGCTTGAATATTAACCAGCTTTCTTGGACCCCTTTTCCTTCTAGGGCCCTACCCCAGGAGATTCCCCTAAGTAGGTCCCTCAAGAGGCCAAAGTTAGCTCTCCTCAAGTCCAGCGTTGCAATCCTACTCATTGCCCTGCTCCCTCCTCGTACGATCCTGAACTCCGCCATCTCATGGTCACTGCAGCCAAGGCTGCCCCCAACCTTCCCATCTCCAACTAGACCTTCTTTGTTTGTTAGTACAAGGTCTAGCATTGCACCTCTCCTCGTTGGTGTCTGGCGTTGGTGGTGGCACCTGGGTCAAGAAATTATCATCAGTCCTCTGCAGGAACCTCTTGGACTGTTTGTGCCTAGCTGTGCTGTCTTGCCAACAGATGTCAGGGTGGTTGAAGTCCCCCATGAGAACCAGGGCCTGTGATCGTGAGGCTACTTCCAGCTGTCTGTAGAAGGCCTCATCGATGACTTCCTCCTGGTCAGGTGGCCTGTAGTAAACCCCCACAACAGTGTCACCCATGTTAGCCTGCCCTTTAATCCTTACCCATAGGCTCTCAACTTGCTCTTCATCCACCCCGAGGCACAGCTCCATACATTCTAGTTGCTCCCTCACATAAAGGGCGACTCCACCACCTCGCCTTCCTGGTCTGTCTTTCCTAAAAAGCACGTAGCCATCCATGACAGCATTCCAGTCATGTGAACTATCCCACCATGTCTCTGTACCTGCAAGGAGATCATGGCCCTGCAACTGCACACAGATCTCTAACTCTTCCTGTTTATTCCCCATGCTGCGTGCATTGCTATACAGGCATTTCAGAGAGCCAGTCAAGCATGCAAGCTTCCCAGGAGAGGTGCAAGAGGAGCCTCCATAGCCATGTCCCATGCTGTCTCCCCTGGCTGCATGCACCCGCTGGAGGCATCCTGACTTGAACAGCATATTACTAACTACCTTATCTCTATACCACTCCCCTTCCCCCATCTTGCCTAGTTTAAAGCCCTCCTTACCAGGCTGGCCAATCTGTTGGCAAAGACACGCGTGCCCCGCTTGGTAAGGTGGATCCCATTGCTCCCCATCAGCTGTCAATCTTCAAACAAGGTCCCATGGTCATAGAAACCAAAGCCCTGCTGCCAACACCAGCGGAGCAGCCAGTTGTTAACTTGGAAAACTCGTCTACTCCTCCTCCCATCCTTTCCCCTCACAGGCAAGATTGAGGAGAAAACAACCTGGGCTCCCAGACCCTTCACCACCATTCCCAGAGCTCTGAAGTCCCGTTTGACGGTTTCCAGTTTGCCTTTTATGTCATTAGCACCCACGTGGAAGATCAGCAGAGGGTAGTAGTCCGATGCGTGGACAAGCCTTGGCAGTCTTTCCATGACATCTCTTATTTGAGACCCTGGCAGGCAGCAAACCTCTCTGGACAAGAGGTCAGGTCGGCAGAGAGGTGTCTCTGTCCCCTGCAGCAGGGAGTCACCCACAACAATCACTCGCCGCTTCTTCCGGGGGTTCCTGCACGGCACAGGGTCTGCCAGGCCAGTTGCCTCCCTTGGAGCCATGCCCAGCTCCTCCTCAGCTTGGAGGGCGCTAAACTTGTTTTTCACAGGCAACTCTTGAGGAGGAGCAAGAGCCTTTCTCCCTCTACGAGAGGTCACCAGCTTCCAGCCCTCTTCAACAGTGTTATGATGCACCTTTACACACGGTGCTGAGCCCTCTGACGACTCCGCTGCAGTGGGGGCTGGGGACTCCTGGAGCTGAACAGTCTCCAAGAACGCCCTTGTCAATCTCCCGCTCATCCTCTCGGATGCTACGCAGCCTACTAACCTCCTCCTGTAACTCCTTTATCTGGTGACGCAACTGGTCAACCACAGCACACCTCACACAGGAGAGCTGACTGTCAGCCCAGGCCCCACGGAGAGGCCCCAGGCACTCCCTGCAGCCTGACACCTGCAGAGCTGCATCTGCTGTCTGAGGGTCTGTCTGGGTTGAAGCCTCAGACACAGCTGATGCAGCACCTCCCGCAGCCACTGGGGAACGTGCTCTGCGGCGTGTCACGACCATGCCCCGGGGAAGGACACACCACTGTGCAAAATGGAGAGGTGCCTTCTTTGCCTTCTGGCGCCCTGCTGCGCGAACTGCTGCGCAAACTGCTGCCTCTGTTGGCTGCGCTCTGGGAGCTGCGCTCTAGGCCTGGCTCTTATATAGGCCTCTGGCTAGCAGTGACTCACAAGGGTGCTTGACCCACCCAATCAGGAGCCACCTGAAACAAAAGCCCCAACTCCCTCTGACCAGGGCAGCCCAGAGAGAGCTCGTTAGCAGCAGCCCCACCTAGCTAGAACTTCCCAGGAGAAGTGAAGTCAAGGCCCCCTGCAGGAGTCCTTGCCTAGCTCTCCCTTCCTGCTAGCAGCAAGCACCGTCTAGTTCCTTGGGGGTCCCCAGAAAGTCTCCACAACTTCCAACAAGGCCCACAAAAGGCCCAGGCAGAGCCCAGACACTGCTGCGCAAACTGCTGCATCTGTTCGCTGCGCTCTCATGTTAGGCTTGATTATAATTTGGTATGCATATATTTCATAAGATATTAATTTTATCATTAGTAAGTTTCTGGGGTAGTCATAAGTTCTTCTGAATTTTTTTGCTTGTGTATATTGTCTATCTTTACCAATGCCCTTGAAGAGGAGACAGAACGCGTCCTCATCGAGTTTTTGGATGACACCAAGCTGTGGGTCCAGTCCATATATCTGAGGGCAGGACTGCCCTCAGGAGGTCCCAGACAGGCTAGAGGAATGGGCCAATAGGAACCGTATAAAATTCAACTAGGACAAATGTGAAGTCCTGCACTTGGGACAGACTAACCCTTTGCCCCCTATGATGAGTAGCTGAGGGAAACAGGATTAGCCTGGAGAAGAGAAAGCTTAGGTGAGACCTAACAGAAATCTCTTCGGTACTGAAAAGCTATCGAGAAGATGAAAACAAGCTCTTATCTGAGCCACAATGATCATCAATTGAAAGAGGAGAGGTTCCAGCTGGATATAGGGAAACAGGCTACTACCCTGCTGTCCAGGAAGGCTGTAGAATCTCCATCCTTGGAGGCTTTCTAGATCCAAATGGACAAAGCCCTGAGCAACACGATCCAAATTCAAGGCTGACCCTGCTTTGTAGCAGGAGGTTGAACTAGAGGCCCCTGACATCTCTTCCAATCTGGATTCTGTTAGGCTATAAACCTACAATGTCTAGAAAAACAAATATAGGAACTCACGGGTTTTGGGCTTAATTATCATGCCACTAGGACTGACGACAATCCTGCATCAGCAAACGCAAACGCGTTTTTTGTGTCCAGCCTCTCATAATTTCCTTTTCTACTAATATTTTTGTGGACATCTAATCACTTTCTTAATTTCACATTAAAAATCAAACTTCACTTGAAACACCTCCTAACACTAAGATGATTTGACTTCATCTGACGTCTCTGCTAGCTTTCTTTCTCCTCTTGCATCATATATAAAACCCACTGAAGAATTTAAGTGACTAGAATGCTATGATCATTGCCTTTGATTTAAAAGAAAAAAAAAGATTCTGCATCATCAAGTTAGAAGCAAAACTGAAAACAAAGAACTTCCATTTTGCAGCATTCTGAGAAAAAAGAAAAAAAATCTCACATAGACAAAGAAAGGACGACTGAAAATTGATTTTGGCCTATCTGAGGTTCTCTTCACTGAAACATAGTTTCTAGTCACCATCTTCAGTTTGTAACTCAGAATACTGTCAATGCTACTTGTAGAAGCTTGATTAAATAGGGAGGCAGGGCTCCTAATCTACTTCTGTACCTCATACCCAGCAAAACTCTTCCCCAGTGTGTCAGTCTATGCTAGACTACTGCCATAAAGCCTCAGATAAGAATTTCTTTCAGCTTAAGATCACTCACCTACTGGAAACTCATCCTTCCACTGTATTTGACATCCTTCCTGCATACACGTTCTCAATCCTTCTATTCTGTCACCAAACTCCCAGATATCAGTCAGTTCCATGCTTAACTTCTTCTCTTATGCCCAAGTCCCACTCCGTATTTCTTTGTATCTCCTTCCTTCCCTAGTTCCTCTAATGCCTGTCTTGCATCTTTCATTTCTTCTCTCTGTCTTCTGGCACCTTTACTTAAATTTCTTGTCTATTCTGTTTCCCTCCTCTAGATAATAACCTTCCTCCCCAACTCTTTCTGCTGCTGCCTCCTGACACACCTCAATCGTATCTCCCTCTTCTGTTCTCTCCTAAAGGTCATATTCTCTCACTTGCTTCACATCATAAAAGTAACATCCTTAAGTAATAACGTTCTCTTCACCAGCAAAATTAATGACACTATCTTGTGTAAGAACATAACTAGGAAGAATAAATGGGTTTCCCATACCTCCCGGAGGCACTCCAATGATAGTGACATGTAAAGGAGAACCTGGCATATTCATTGAAACCAAGGCAAGTGTTTGCTCATGTGTTAATTTTATCAGATTATTCACAAATTCTCTCCCAGGATTTTCTTCACTATGATTTAGGTAAAAGTCTCCCATCTCCATTTTTCAACATAATTTCTGTTGCTTCTAGAAGGATGCAGCACATCGATTCTTTTGACTCCCCTCATTAAAAGGAACAGTATTTCTTCTTCCTCAATATTAGGTATAGAATCTTAGCTAATGTAACGTCAGATGATATAAAATCTGACTGAAACGATCCAACCACCAAATCTGACTTCTAGTGATACTTAAGGGAATTAAGCACTTAAAAAAAATGCATTTAATTTAACATTAGTTACATGCGGTTTTGTTGTCTTTTTATAATTTCATGTTCATTTTGACTTTAGTTCACCTGGTAAGTAAAAAGGTGAAGTAATCACATGGGAAGTGGTTGCTCAAAAACAAAACACAAAAATCCTCACAAAGCACAGCAAAAAAACCCTCACAACAACAAAAACAAGAAAACACCCTCAACCTAACAAGATCAATAAAATTCACTCCTATCAGGTCAAGCCAGTTAACATCAGCATATGGGAGATCCATTAAAAGGCAAAGACAAAAAATTAAATATTGAATGTGAAATAGTATTAATAGTATTTTCTTCAATAATCTCACCCAAATACACAGCTAATAAATAACAAAATGCTCTGAAATTGATTATGCTAATTACTGTAATAATCACTCAGATTACAGAAACAGGATTACTTATAATACTTCCACTTATAGCTACCACACTGTGTAACAATATATTCCATTCTCTCCCATTCATCCTGTGGGATTAGTTAAAATTATGATACATACCTGGCTACAGCCTCACTGTACACAAATCCAGCATCAGCTCTCTTCACAATTTCGAAACACAGATCTGCTCCATCCATACTGTAGGCAGAAAGAGGGAAAAAGGGCTTAAGACAGATAGCTACAATCACTTGCATAAAAATGCTCCAAAAATCTATTTATTCAATTTACATAAATCTTATCAATCTTTTATAAAATACTCTGCATGCACGTATAACACATAATTAAGTAAAACAATATTTAACGTGGTTAACCACCGGTTAACCTTATGTTCCTATTCTCATACAACAATGCTCTCAAAACTTTATTTGCAAAACATATTTCTTCTGCTGCCTAAAGTGTTCATTGAACAGAACATGCATGACAGTAGAAAGCCAATGCCTCCTACCAGAAGGCTCTGCAAGTTAACAATTAATGCACGACATTACCTTAAGCATGTTCTCAAAAGCATCACAAGCACAACTCTAGAATAAACACTGCAGTTATACAAAAATTTTATTCCAAAAAAATCTTATTCAAACTCAATTTGTAAAAACCAAAGTGTAGAATAGTCCATCTAGTTACCATTCTCATAAGGATAACCAAGAGGCCAAGAAGACAGTTTACACCTCACAGCCTGCCTGAAGGCACCTGGCAACAGTGGCAGCTAACATATTATATGCTCCTTTTCTCCCTAATTGCCTGTACTCTTTTGATAACCTCATTTCCCACTATGGATAGTATAACACTTGTAGAGTCAGGTATATTAATTTTATAGTCCTTAGGCTACAATTAGGCTAGCATTTGTGTAAAACTAGAGAAACTTGATGTAGCATAACCGTCCTCCTTTTCTTTCCCTGTAAGTGGCTTAAGGTAGATGTAGATCTGAAAACATTCATTGCTTGATGGGGCAAGGAAAGAGCTACAGGAGTTAACACAACAAAATTGCACGGTACAATTCATACTTAACAAGGCAGCATATTATAATTCATACTAAACAAGGCACTTGCAAGAATGTTAATTATAACTTCTGTCAGTTTCAGTCTTGACCCTTTTTCTTTTTCCTCTCTACCAAAGACGCAAGGAAAAAAACAGACTTCACTGGACATCTAGAAAGCCAACATTATCAGGGTCTAAGAACACAAGGAAAAAGTAGGTCACCAAGTACAGGAACCCTCAGATGTCCTCCAAGTAATTTTTCTTACTACCAGTTTATCTTACTGGTACCTTACTACATGGTTACTGCTACTAGAATCCATCTGAAGTATTACTTTCACAGAAAATTAGAGACATTGTATCAAAGCAGGCAGTATTTTATATAGTAAGATCATAAATTCATGTATTGCTGCATAGAAGCATTTTTGTATGCTACCAAGAACCTCAACATACAACCACTTTTCCTTCGTGCTATGCACCTTCAATGCAAAACTTCTGCTTAAAGAGAGAGGAACTAAACTGGAGAAATCTATTATCACAGGGACAGAATACTGACAACTATAAAAGATTGGTGACCAAACAAAATCCACATTTATTTAAGCAGCGGGTAAATTTCTCCAGGCCAGTTATCTGAGCATCTGGTACCATCTTCAGATACAACAAACCCTACAAACTGTGAACCTATATTATAAAACAATGGAGGGGCATCATTGCATCAATATATTCTGCCATAGTTTATTCTAGTAGTTTTTCTGCCTTGGTCAACTTCAGAGAGCTACCCATATATACAGCTAAACCTCACATAGACAGAGGTATACTACACTACGCTATACATTGAACTGTATAGCTGCAACAGAACCAGGTACAACGCTGAATTTAGTCGGAGAATCTTACGAAACTTTTCTTCCAACTGAGGCTGCAAAGAGCAAGAGTCAGACCTACAAGAAACCCCAGAATATTCAGTGCATTTATAGACTAAAAACTCAGTAGTATCATGACCTGATGATACTACTGAGTAAAAAGACCTTTTTTGCAGCAACTAAAAGGCTTATGTGATGCAAGAACATGAAAGTTTTGAGATACTGACAAAATGCAAATTCAAGAAGTTTCTAGTCCTCTTAAGACTTATCAGCACCAGGCATGTGAAAAGTGTAAAAATAAAGAAACTGATCTAAGTTAAAATCCACTAAAATAAGCACATACATTTTATTTATTTATTTATATACATACATGCACATAAACACACGCACAACTGCACATGTAATGAGGACATATGCTAATGATGCAATAAGAAAGTTGGTTAAATGGTTAAGCTAACAGCATTCAATCTCAGCGCATAAATCAGCTGATACCAGTAGAGGGCACTCATGGAAGCTGGATAAACTGACTCAGATAATTTAGGGTGCTCATGCTGAAAGTGCCATCTAAAGCGGCTCTGAAGAGTAAAAGACTTCTTCATAGAACAAAGCTACATTTGAATTATTTTGAATATGAGTACCAACTACATCCCTCAATTTACCACATCCTATTACTGATCTTCCCACATTTTTAGCAAGAGAACTGTGCTTAGGTCTCAGCTCTCTGGAAACAAGTTTTTACTGCTCTGATGAGTGCTATTCTGCACAAACCTGATGAAAATTTACAGCATCCTACAAGTTTACTCCTGAGTTATATTGAATGTAGAAACCTGAATACCTGGGGCTAATAATCACTCTGAAGAATAGTATGTATAGTGCAGAGGAGTTCTACATTTTTAATACTGGGGTATGATAGCACTGAATTTGCACATGAGCTAATGTAGCCTACTACTAAATTCAATTTCATAAAAAATCATAAAGTTTGAGAAGGACTGCTTTTTGCTTTAAAAAAAAAAAAGACTCGACACATTGCTAGTAACTGCATTTACCAAATTTTGGATCATTTATGCTAAAAATCTGTACACAATGGCTTTTTTCCCCTTCAGTTTGAAACTTGTTTCTATATACTTGCCATCTTCATTTACTATGAATGAACTGCCAGAGGTGCACAGCACGTCAAAGATATATTCAGCTTTTCTTGGAGTCCTATAGCATTCTCTGAAAATTAACATTAAAAAAAGAACAGAACTCTTGTTTCCTATGTATTGTCCATGCATCCACTGCTTAGCTCATTCCAGACAATTAAAAGATATTCCTGAGTTTCTCCCTGCAGCTGCTGGTTTGAAGGCATCCTTTCAACACTTTAAAATTGAGACATCTTTAGAATTTTGTTGTCAGCCAAGAGATGAATTTTGGTGCTCTTCATAAACTAATTCATTCCATTTAGAGTAACAAGTAATGAACAAACCTCTCTGAATAATACACGATCTCTGAATAATTCAAAAGTTACAGTTTAGAAGATGAGCTTAGGACAAAAGTAATTTTGAGTGGATATGCTTGGAAACAACTTCCTGCTACTGCTTTCATACCAATGGTCCAACCTTATTAAACAGTTGCAAAGTAAAAAACATATGCTTCCTTAAGAACACTGCTTTTGTGGTAATATAAAAGAATTACTGTACCTTATCTGAAATCTTTAACATAGACTCTGATCTAACGTGAAACCTTAGAAAATCTCCCTATATCAGCGAGTATCATGAAGCTGTATAAATATATTCACTTTACAGTGATGATTTGTGAATTAGCTCATGTTTATATAATTTCTCAAAAATACAAGTATAGGAATCAACATATTAGATTAGCTCCTATACATGAATTTTATTTAAAAGCGGATTTTCTGAACTTTTGCTAAGGAAAAAATGTAACTTTGAAATTAAGAAAACAAATCCATGGCTTGTGAAAAGCAGAGTTACAATTAATGCTGAAATTTCAATCCATCAGTGTCTTGTGCCCTGAATTCTCAGTTTCTCTGCCAAATGTTGCTACTTATTAGAATACAGCCAAGATGTCATTCAAGATAAAAATCCTCTGATTTGCAAGTCTTAAACTGCCTTGTCAACAAGAAATTATCCCAACATTGTTCTTTAAGCATCAAAACTAATGAAGTCTGTTTGCCTATGAATTCTGTCCATCAGATGGATGGAATCAACAGCTATTAAAGACAGCTAAACAGCTATTAAATTAAAGCTATTAAACTTGAGAAGAAAACCTGATATCTCTTTTCCATAAACTTAAGTTATCTGTAAGCTGCCTAACACTTCAATCAGTAAAAAGTTCAAAGCCAATCAGAGGACAAAAGAGAAAGACACACCTAAACCAAATAATTGCTAAACTTTGTTTCCATAGGAAATCAGGCTACAATGCACTGGATATATGTAACACACTGAAAATCAAACAAAAATTCCCCACATAAACCCAATGTAAAGACGAGTTTTTTCATGTCAAAAATATCTGTCATTATGTCAGAGAGTTCAGCTCAGGTTACTTGATAGTTTGGTGGAATTTGTTTGCCTTAGAGCACTTAAAAGTAGAGTTAGCAATTTCAGACTTTGTTTCAGTCCATAGAAAAAACCAGCACATTTAGAGGTGCCTCAGATTTAGAGGTCTATAATTTTTAAACATCTAAAGGTAGGACAGACAGAATCTCTAACTTAATGACTTCTCTAAGTGAATTGTAAACTTTTCAAAATTGATTTGAAAGTCTTCCCTTGGACTGGATATTTTGAAACTCTGGCCCAAATGTGAAATCTAGAAGCCTCTGAAACTTGCTCTCAGTAATCACAGCAACCTGTTTTGGTGCAGAAAAAAATGCAGAATTTAGTTTTAGATTTTACTTTTAACAGTCAACTTAAAACTTAATAAAATCATATGAGCAGAAAGTTAGTGAAGCCACATAAAAGATGTAGGATTCCACATGACATTGCATTTCAAAATAAAATTTTAACTGAAGTCCCAACATAATGAAGTGAAATGATGAAGAAAAGCAAGTTTCCACACCATAAACTAAGAAGCTCTGCTACTGCACAGTACTGTATGCAGCAGCATTTCTTCTTTCTTCTTTTTTTTCTTAACACTTGAACCAAGCAGCATGATTGAATGTATGAGCTGTCATTTAAATGCTCATCAGCTTATGTCCATCATAAACCTAAGTAACAGCAACCGTTTTAAATTACTACTTTTATAAAACTAAAGTATTTTAACATTTGTTAGCTAGATTAAATTAGAAAGATATGTATGTACAACTATATAACTACATATACAGTCTACCTGCTAAAATCTAAATAAGATCAATCCATCTAATGTCCCCAGATACAAATCCCTCTTATAATGCACTAAGAAAACTAGCACCACTTCAGTAAAGTAGTGAGAGAATACTCTGTGAATGAATAAGGTATTTGCAGTTTACTCATTACTCGTGTATCTGAGCTCTTCAGCATTGTCAGTCCATGCACTTTGATTATGCTGAGGATAAACTGCATATAAGGTACTCTAAGTCTAAAAAGCGGTTTTCAGATGCTTCAAATGTAATGGCTGCTTTGTTATACAAACACTGTTAAATAAGTGACCCTTATCAAAGTGCTCTCATTGATAAAGACCAACGGTCCTTAGACAAAAAGGAGTAAGAGACTGTAAAAGCAAAAGCAGTAGTTATATACAAAACAGCATTCTATGTAAAACCAGTGCTTTCCCTACTATATGTACAAGCTACATAGCAAACATTATCATGTGACAGCGACAGTATTGTCTAGAATAGCACATCACTAAACAAATATGAATAAAGCACATTTTTTTCCACATTTCATAAATGGAATTTTTCAACAGCACAGCAGTTCTACCCTGGTTTGTTCTATACAAGGTAAATTCTTTAAAAAGGTTGTTTTCATGTATTTTGATGCTGTAAAATATACTTGAGGCACTCAAGCTAACTACACACTTGTATTTGGTAAAACACTTGCATTCAGTAAAAGGTCACTTAAGACTAATCATAGATCACTTGATATACAGCTGTCAGCAAATTAACACCACAGAACAAGAAAGTAACTGAGACTGTATGATAAAGCCTGCAGCTGGCCCTATCTGTATGGCCTCTCAGGAGCCTCCAAGTAATCTCCTCTATCACTGGAAAAAAAGAGTTCATTGCCCTGTTAAAACTTTTTTTGGTGTTAAGCTTGTGACTTGATTTTTTTTTTTTTTAGTAATTTTAATGGAAACCTTTGAAATTGGGCATAATTATAGTTTTCCTGAGCAGTACAATCTTGCATTGTTATTAGACATACAGTGCATTTGCTTATTTAAACCTGTACCTTTTTGGAACAATAGATTTGGCAAGATATTCAGGGTCATTTTAGCAGCTGCTCTGTGTAGCTCACAGCTTATAAAACAGTAATGGGCAGTGAAGTCAGTACATAAACTATGCTGATATTTAGGTTATATGATGCGTACTTGCAGCTCCTAACACATAAGAAGTAATGAATTATTATGTGCAACTGATGACACCAAGTTTTAAGCTCGGTTATTGTGTGTGACACAGTACTTTTACATACTGGTCCTGAATTAGCTCTCATGCAAAGCAGCTGCCAGTCCACAAATAGGCTTTCCATCAGCAGCTGGGCATACATCTCTGCAGATCTGCGTCGTCTTCCCCCTTTGTGTCTTTTCAGAATAACTAGCCCCTATTAAAATATATTTATTACTGTACACAAAACTTAGTTGCAAAACAGTTAGGTTTATGATAATAACAATAAAAACAGAAAGCAACATGAGGGAAAATAAATTATGTAAGTATGCATAGATGCTTCTCTGCTAAACTGCAAGTTTCTTACAACAGTCATGTTTAAACATTATGCCACTAACCTAGCCACAGACCTGACTACTCAGCCTTACTTCACAGCAAGTGGCAGTCTTCTGTTAAATCACTTTACCAAAGCATCCCCTCCAGCATCACACATTTTGCATCAATCATTTGTAAAGAACAGTGATAGAAAAATGACACTGTAGGAACGACTGTTCTCAAAATGTGCAATGGAAGGGTTTTGCTTGCAAAGTAGCATGCAGGTCAGACAAGGCACATGCTGGACATTGAAAAATTATTATCCTTCACGTAATTTAGCCTCTTAGTTTCTTCTTTCATGTGGCCTGTCAGCTACAATATTTGTGTTGTAACCCTAATTGTTCAGACTTACTTTTTATGTATAACAATATAAATCATAATAAGCTTGTAATTAAAAAATGATTACAGCTTGTGTCTCATATTTCTGAGCTACCACCATGGTAAAAAGTAGAGGTAAAACCTTTTCTTTGCATTTCAAAATCTTGTTAATTATCACTGTATGTCTCCCTAAGGTATATATAATTATTTCATAATAGGATAATTAAAGTCCCTTGGTCCTCGCTTTGGGATTTACAGAATAAATCAAAACACTATCCTCTCAGTACTGAATTGAAACTTACAGAAAGGAAAGCATAAAACAAATTATTTCACATAATTTTATAAACTTACCTAAAAACAAAACAAAGCAAACAAAAAACCCAGAAAAGTTTCACGCAACAACTTTTTACATTACATCTCTCTGCTGTCACCACTTAACTCTCTACCTCAGCAGTAAAACTAATATGTGAAAATTATTTTCTAAGTACTTGTCTGAAGTCAAATTCTTGATACTGGTGGAGGTGCCAATTCAACCTACTATACTGACATGATGTGGCTTGCTCCAGCATCAGCAGGCCAAATGCATCAGAAATCCAAAGGCAGGAAGATGAGGGAAATTAAAGGTGTATAAACACATATGCCCAGACACACCATGAATATGTACAGGAGAATAGCAAAACAAGAGCTGGTAGATGCAAAAAAGAGAAAGAAGACTGAACATGGAAAAATTCAAAGAAAGAACAAACAAAAGCATTACTTTTGTTGCAAACGTATTTACAGTATTTTTCCAGCTGACTGAACAATTATCTCCTCTGTGGTACACACAGGAAAACTAGTGTTTAAAGGGAAGATGGGAAGTCATAAACTTTGAAAGACCAACAGAAAAGGCACAAATTAGCACTCCGCATGCCTGTTTTCATTCTTCCCAGTTAGCTAAAGCTTAACTCAAGGAAGACTAGTAATTTTCCCTCATAGGAGGAACGTGGAGCTTTGGGGGCTGCCATACCTTTTTTTGTTTCTCATTTTCAAGTAAAAATAGCTGTACATTGCTGAAAAGTCATGTTTTGTTCATCCTTCCGTATGTCAATCATTATAAAATTTTTGCCTTAAAGCTTTGAATACGTATTTTTTGAACAACTGCATCTCTTTCACATGAAGTAAATGGGTATAATGATTTATCAGAATACTAGAATACTTTACTTTCTTATGTAGTAAAGGAAAAGTATTCAACAAACAATTCTTGGTAAGAACCAGCCAAACAAAACCTTACAACTGCAACAGTACACCATCAGTAATCCAAAGATGATGGCTACCAGCAAAGAGATTTTTAACTCTTGCTTTAAGGTACTGTATTAGAGACACGGCAGCCACCAAACAGTAGAGTTGCCCTTAAAAAGCATGCTGTTAAGAAGCACCATAATGTTAGTCACTAAGCCACTGCAATAGCTTTTTAGTATGTACCAACCTGTACATTCCAAAAATAAATGCTCATACCACCTAAGACTTTTGAGCTACAAAACAAGCAGGTGGAAGCAGACATACTTTAAGGGTTTTACTTACTAAATGACAACAAAAAGATAAAAATCAAAAGAGAGAAACTTACAACTCAAAAACCATATAAAGCATTCCATCTGAGCTGTATGTCTCCAACAATTCAACAATATGAGGATGCTTCAGCATGTGACAAATACTGGCTTCCCTCTTCAGATCTGTGGGAGATAAGGAAGTAGTACATTAGCTATACATTCAAGCTGTTGAATACACAAAAAATAGAAATAAACCTAAAAGAAGAAACAGAAAATAAAACAATTAGAATACAATTTTTGGAAAGAGACACTCATACGACATTTCTAAAATATTCTTTAATCTTTCTAACACTAACAGGATGATATTTAATTGTTCTCCTTCTGAATTTAAGTTTGAATTAAATTAAACAACCTATATAAATCTGCAAATGTAAAAACACAAAACTTAATATGCTTTCATGATTTGACCTGTTAATAAAAAGCCTTCTGGGTCACAACCTGGAGAGCTGTATGGTAATAAGTTCCTTTAATGTACATACGTAGAACACATCAAGATTTTCACACTAAATATTCCACATCACTGTAAAATTCACCCTAAATACAAGAGATTCAGCCTTTCACCCCATTACAGTAAGCACTATTAAAACCAGCACATACAGAATCACAGAACACCTCGGGCGGGAAGGCACCTCTGAAAGTCTCTAGTCCAACGCCCTGCTCAAGCAGGGTCAACTAGAGCAGGTTGTATAGGACTATGTCCAAACGTCTCCAAGGATGGAGGCTCCATAAAAAAGGCTGGCCAATCCACTCAAGCGTTTGACCATCCTCTTAGTTTTTTTTTTTTTTAAAAAAGTTTTTTCTTATGTTAAAACAACAGCAACAACAACCCCCCAGCCATACTCAATTTTTTTTAGTTGGAGGCCTGTGGCTAGCGGTGTCCCCCAGGGGTCAGTCCTGGGTCCAGTCTTGTTCAACTTATTCATCAATGACCTGGATGAAGGCACAGAGCGCACCCTCAGCATGTTTGCTGATGATACAAAACCGGGAGGAGTGGCTGACACACCGGAAGGCTGTGCTGCCATTCAGAGATGGACCTGGACAGGCTGGAGAGAGGGGCAGAGAGGAACCTCATGGAGTTCAACAAAGGCAAGTGCAGGGTCCTGCACCTAGGGAGGCACAACCCCCTCCACCAGGACAGGCTGGGGGCTGACCTGCTGGAAAGCAGCTCTGCGGAGAAGGACCTGGGAGTCCTGGGGGACAGCAAGGTGACCATGAGCCAGCCATGTGCCCTTGTGGCCAAGGCGGCCAATGGTATTCTGGCCTGCATGAGGCAGAGTGCTGCCAGCAGGTGGAGGGAGGCGATCCTCCTCCTCTCCTCAGCCCTGCTGAGGCCTCACCTCGAGTGCTGTGTTCAGGCCTGTGCTCCCCGGTACGAGAGAGACCTGGAGCGAGTCCAGTGGAGGGCTGCGAAGATGATGAAGGGACTGGAGCATCTCTCCTGTGAGGAAAGGCTGAGAGAGCTGGGACTGTTCAGCCTGGAGAAGAAAAGGCCGAGGGGGGAATCTGATCAGTGCATATGAGTATCTGAAGGGAGGGTGTCGAGAGGATGGGGCCAGACTCTTCTCCATGGTGCCCAGAGACAGGACAAGAGGCAACCGGTGCAAACGGACACCCAGGAAGTTCCATCTGAACATGAGGAAAAACTCATTTACTGTGCGGGTGACAGAGCATCGGAAGAGGTGGCCCAGAGAGGCTGTGGAGTCTCCCTCCTCGGAGATGTTCGAAAGCCATCTGAATACAATTACTTCCATTTTAGAAACTAGTCGTTTTAGAAGCTCAGAAGAAATGTGCAGAATTTTGAAATAATTGCATTTTAATTCAAGAAAAGAATTATTTTTAGATACCTAAATGGCAATTTTACTTCACAGAACTTTCATATTACACTTACAGTATGTTTTCTCCCTCACATCCTTGCAAATCTAACCTAAAAGCAAAATGAGTACAGCAATTCCTTAAAGACCGTTATGTAACACCATCTTAAGAAGCGCAAACAGAGCAGTAAAAAGAAGCAAGTAACTGTCTTCTGCTGATGCAGAAGAAATGTGAAGAAATCCATGTAACATGTAGTCTTTATACAGAGATGAATTTCTATTAAAAAAGAAATCTGCAGTATGTCTTTCACTACTGAAAATACCCACATAAGTTTTCCTTCATGCACAGGAACTACTAATTTCCTATCGTAACATCCCCTTCCATCATGCTGAGGCACTGATCCAACACTCAATGATTATCATCCCTTTTTTAAGCTGCACGGTGCTCCAGTTTCACTGAAGTATACGTCCAGTCTTTCCTAAATAGGATCACAGGTAACCACTGTTGACAGATGCTTTAAGAGACCAGAAAACTATGTGATTCTGTGAATAAATATGATCTCTAGGAAATATAGCACCTTTATTTTGCCTCTTACTGTCTAAGGATTTTATGTTACCATACCTCACCAATGTATCCAATACTTATTTTATACAGAAAGCAGAGTGAAAAGCCAATAGGAAGCTTCATAGAAGTTCAGTTTCATTTACAGGTAAAAATTCTGCTCAGAATAGTTTTTTTTTTTTTTTGCCTGCTAATTTGATTTATTTCTCCTGGTGTTTATTTATATTTTGAAGGGAGTGAGAATTAGGAGGGAGAAACTACCATGTTTTGTGATTTACTTCGTTTCCTTCTGTAATATTTCATGAGTTAAACAATTGCTCATTGATTGAACATCATCAACGGAGGAATGAGAAATGGAAAGCAGAAAAATGACAAAATCACAGAATAGTTGGGGCTGGAAGGGATGTCTGGAGATCATCTGGTTCAACCTTCCTGCTCCAGCAGGGTCGCTTAGAGCATATTGCCTAGGATTGTGTCCTGTCAGGTTCTGAGCATCTCCAACACCCCTCTGGGAAGCCTGCTCCAGTGTTCAATCAACCTCACAGTAAGAGTTTTATGTTGCTCAGGTGGGAGTTTCCTCTGTTTCAATTTGTGCCTGCTGCATCTTGTCCTTCTTTGAGAGGGTCGTGCCCCCCCCCCCCAATTAAAGGGATCAGATAAAGCAGAAAAATGTGGAAAATAAAATAATTATTTCCTGCTAGTAACAGGTTATATAGGAAAGATTAGATCATTTTTGTACTTATAGAATACTTATTAGGTAAATAAAATGTCTGAGCAGGAAAGCAAATGAACAAAAGTCACAGAGTAAGGCTTTAATAAGACTATGAGGGTTTGGGACAAAGAGCAGAAAAAAGCTGCATTTTCACAATAGCAGGGACTTGTTTAAGAGTGGACCCATTAAGGAAAATGGAAGGAAAGCTATAAAGAGATAAATACATACCCCATTGATTCACAGAAAGCCACAAGCCAGAAATGAGATGATGAATTCTGAGGTCCATTTGGACTCTGATCCAAAAGTCAAAAATGTTTAAAAATGGTAGGAAGTGAAAGGGCAGTAGCAGGGGTGAGGAAAGGCAGAGGTAGCACATATATTTCATTGTTTTCACTTTAAAAAACACCATCTAACACAAGAGTAAATGGAATAAAACCTTTACCTAGATTTAGTTAAACTTCAACTTCACATGTTCCTGAAGGGGTAATTAAAATCCCAAGTGCCTCAAAGATATTGCTTCAGTTCTGAATGGAACAAACAACCTAGCAGATGTTTGGCTGCAAGCATGTGACTATAGATTCCCTAGAAAATTCCCATTATTACCTTGTGGGCCACCCTCTTATTTTAACTTATCATCCTGAACATGATATTGCATGAACTATCTTCCACCTCCCGTTAAGTTTTCTAAAGTTCTGCTGAATATTTTAGACATGTGTTGTAGCCCATTCCATATCAAAACTTGCCTTTCATACTCCAAACACCTAAAAGAGGGTCAGGACACATCTAGAATCTGCTGAAGGATTAAGTCATCCTTAAGGAGCAAGAGGTGACGTAAATGATTACGTAACTTGCATTTAAAACAGTCTCCTTAACCTGTCAACAATATTGATCTAAAAGAACATACACTAAGGCAATATGAGATCCTAGAATTTAAAACAAACTGTCCTCTTTTAAATGCTGAACTACTTTACTTTTAATTTGAATCCCTTTCAAAACACTTTATATATTCATTTTCCTTTTTTTTGATACTGCTGAAGAAATGACATCCTAGACCACTCTTTATGCCTCGTCAGCACTTATTTTAAAATTAAACATTAATAGCGGCAATAACGAGATGATGGAAAGCATAAGCTTTAACAGTTTCTCTGCCAGCTGCATGAGATTCAATCTTACACTATCAGAAATTAGCAGCAAGATGTGCTTCATTTAGCTAACCTAGCACACAGTCTGATACTTTACATCACAATTCAAAAAACATTTAAAAGCCATCGCATTACTCTAACTTTACCAGTAAAGCCTCTAGAATTTCAGTTTGTTTATAAAACTTTGGTTTTAAGCAGCTGGAAATAAACATGTTTAAGTTTCCATTTTATAAACTACTAAATATTTCAAGAGGGCCATTGAAACTGTTAAATGGAATGAGGGTTCAGACTTCTCTGAAATGAAAAGTCTGATGAATGCAAAAAATCTAAGATGGAAAAGGGAATTCCCAGTGATGTTAAACATGCTCAGTGAAAATGTAGCTATGCGTTTGGACACCCAAAATAGAGTCACTGGAAGCATTAAAAAAGGTAACTGCTCTAAATAACAGTGAAAAAATATAGGTTAATCTGACAGAAAATGTGAAACATAAGCATCACTTTAAAAATTTCCACGCGAGTTAACTACCCATTATATTAAGAATCTCTGGCAATTCTGGTAAATACCTTATTTCCTTTCAAAATCTGATATCCAAGTTTGTAAAACATCATATCAAACATATTGAACACACTTTGAAGGTATGCTCGCAGTATCCTGCAGCATAGGAAGCAGTAGATGCTCTCTAGCAGCCTGAACTGTTGCACTGTTTTAACATCTTTGAGGATATAAACACAATAATCTTAAAAGTGACATAAGCATAGACTGCAGGAGCTACATCTTTTTTTGGGAAGGATAGCATCAAGTTTCTTCGCAAGATGGAAGAGAGGGAAATATCTTTTTTTTGATATACATTATCCTGATTTTCCAAGTTTAGTCAGTCAAAAGTTTAGTTCTCTATCCACAATTTGGGTATGACAGTATTTTGAAAAGAAATATCTGCATCAGTAATAAACTGCTTAAAACGCTTCTATATTTTGTACAGCGTATGACTATACATAGTTTAAATAGAAGTGGCAGTACTAAGTTTTAAAAGGAAATCAATATACCTTTTTTGTCTTATCAGAGAAATCATTCCTGTCTTAAGCATCTATCAAAATCTAGTAATTAACAGTAATCAATGGCTTACTCCCATTCAGATTTCAAATCTCACAGAATCACAGAATCGTTTAGGTTGGAAGGGACCTCTGGAGATCATCTAGTCCAACCTTCCTGCTCAAGCAGGGTCACCTAGAGCATATTGCCCAGGATCACATCCAGACGGGTTTTGAATATCTCCAGCGAAGGAGACTCCACTACCTCTCTGGGCAACCTGTTCCAATGCTCTGTCACCCTCACCCTCACGGTGGTTATGAACTGCAGAGTGCAATACCATGGCTTGTAGGCTGGTTAACAGTAAGTTATTTACATTAGTGTTTTATTTCTGGTCAAGAGTGTACTTTTGAGGCTCCCAGTCACTCCCACCTACCATCCTTTAGTTCACATCATGGAGGGGTTGTTGACCACATGAACTGTAATCCTTTCAGATAAAACTAAACTGGAGGATGTGCTGCAGAAGCATATCTGACACTCCAGCCATGAACAGGCATTCAGGTAGCAAGATCACACTACTGCTAGTTCCAAACGACCCTCCCAAAACATGTATAATGCCGACGCTGGCACCTTAGCATCAACTGTTTCACTCTATAAAATCCATTGTTACTGGTCTGCACTGCTTTCTAGCAGCTACACTGCACTAAACACCGTGCTTCAGAAAAAACTGACTCCCTTCAAGCTGAGCACACTGCTGTATACCTCTGCCTCATGACAACACCTAATAAGAACACATGACAATCTCTACATCCAGCCCAACAGCAAACCCTAGTTTTACCAATCACCTTCATACCTGAAGCCACAGGCCCAAAGACAGGGGAACTTCCATGGCAATAGTAGCTTAAAAAGCTTTGTTCTCCCCACCTCTGTTTGCTTACTCCCACTCCTCTACAAGAATTATTCTTAGGCTTTATTACTGTGATAAAACAGTAAGTAGGTCACAGAAGCAGTCAACACAACCAATACACCATAACCAGAAGAAGCAGCTGGAGGTGGGAACATCTTATATTGACACTGGAAAGGAAATCCCTGTTTTACAGAACTACAGTGATATTTCTCCCCCAAACATCTATTTATTTATTTATTTCCCATGAGAGTCTTCTCATTTTTCTTAATTAAAACACCACTGCCTTCCTCCACGGGATATGTGACAGACTTCTCACCACACAGATGAATCTGACCCATTAACAATTCCTTGCCTCAACAAGTAGTAAAGGCTTTCCTGCCTCCCTCCCACACTCTGGGGTGGCTAAAGGTTCCTCTGCAGCCAAGTGATTTAACAGCGATCTCCTTGTCTCTCTGTCCCACGCACATTCTTGCCCTCTGTTCCATTGTGTGGCAGTGTAGAGCTTGTCACACCACACAAAAAAACATTTTAGTATGTTAACTCAGTAAAAAATAATAATAACTTTTTTTTCCTCTGTGGCTTGGTCTTAGCATGTGAAATGGCTCAGTAAGGCTTCTCAAGTATAGAAGCTGGCATAAGACAGAGGACAGGAATACGGAAGGAGGAAGCAAATAAGATCATGAAAACCAGCAGTTAGAGCAACTTATTATGTTGCAAAACTACAGCACATGTACACACCTTTCACTGCAAAGTGCTTCCATTATCTCCAAATCTTACATTTTATACTCAATCTATACCTTAGCAAACATGCTTAAAGCAAATATCAGAAACAAATGCACATAGCTCATGAATAGCACTTGATAAAAAGCAGACAATCAACAATTAGATTGACAATGTCTGTGAGACTATTATCTCCAGTATCATTCTCTAACAGCTACTGTGGCAACAAGAAGATGAGAAGTAAACAGAAAAGTAAAATGTGATTACAGCTAACATTTAGCAATAAGATTCCATTTCTGGGTTCCCATACAGAAACCTTTCAGTATCTCCCAGTTGGAGATACCAAAGTTGGAAATCCATTTCATGGCATCAGACAATTAACAGATTGCTCTCCGAATCATGAATAACTTTCCTCTTCTATGCTCCCTATTCTTTTTCGGTCGGTGTTTGGACAAAAAACAAATTAATGGCTTTTTATCTGGACCTGGGTGTCTTGGATACTTGAAAAGCAACTTTCATTCCCCAGTTCACACCTACTCAACGATGGAAGAACAAAAAACCTAAACAATGCTGATTGTTCCAAAAAAAACCCCACCCCACTATCTTCTCATGATTTCTGATGCATCACCAGCCTTCTCTAGGACCAGATAAATTGACAGACCTGGTAAGTGTCCATGAAAGCCCTCTTGTTTCCTCCTTTTTATTGGAATACAAATAAGCAATGCTTCCATAGATAAGAGAGGTTATTTCAGATAATGAACTGTCTTGGACTAATAAGAAAGTGTTTTAGAATGTCTGAAGGAATATTAACAGCTGCCTATCACAGATAATCAAAATTGTTTTCATTTCAATTAATCATTCTTAGCAACTTTTTAAAAAACATCCACTACAACGGAAAAAAAAAATCAAATCTAACATTTCCCACTCTGGAAAAAAGATTAGATAAGCCTATGGGCTATCCCTCCTCTAAAGCTTTATACGTTTTCTTTACTCTCAGTTTATACCCAATAGCAGGTCAGTGAGGTAGGTGGAGAGGGGAAGAAGAGGGGAAGCGCAGAAAAGCAAAAACAAGACTTTCTGACATTTTTTTTAAGTGCACAGTCTGTAGGGCAAAACAAGGCTAATGGCTCTGTTTCCTGCTGCAAAGCAGTAGTTTCAAAAGTGTCACAACCTCAAGTAGGGAAATGAAGATCAGGTTTAGAATCATAAACTCAATAAATTAATTCAGAAGGAACAAAGCAGGATGCCTCAATCAGAAGTTTGGATGTCCAAACAGAAATGGGGTTGTTGACAAAGTTCAGGAACCTCTGCTGTAAAATCTCAAGCCCTTTCTTTTCCTTCCATCTTTGCTCTGTCTTCAACAACTAATGAAAGGAAATTAGAAACAGCCACTGGCTTGCAAACTATGATGTATCATGTTATGAAAGAGGGTTCCGAAGTGATACCCATATTATATTAAATACCATGTTCTCCTCTACTATGCAGCACTGCATAGTAGTCTGACACCCAAAACCTTCCCAGCTACCACACTGTTATTGCTACAGGCCACAATTCAAAAAAGTTTGCAATTCAATGATTTTTTTTTTAATCGAGGTAAGTGGAATCAGCAGCTGATTTGTTAGAACATGTAGTGAACCCTTCTTTATTTTGTGGCTTTCATTAAAGAAAAAAAAAAGGCAACTAGATTCAAAGTGAATGCCTGGTAGAAGAATGCTGGCAAGAGCACTGAACTGGCAAAATGCTCAGCCCTAAAAAGTCAGCATGGTGGCTTTCAGTGAAATGACTGAAAGGTAGTTTTGATTATAAGCAAAACAAACTGACAAACACTTTAAACTAGCAGCCTCATTAAAAGCAGCAGTTGTTCCCTTCCGACCGACTCATTCTCCTGCACCATCTCTCACTCCATGCTAGTGCAACTGTTCGTGTAACTGCACAGTAAAGAGGCACAGGGAACTGACCCCTGTGAACAGTCTTTTTTCCTTCCCCTCAGAGATAGTTTTCAGTTAGACTAATTCACTAAAAGTTGGATACCTGCACGAACGCAAACATGCACAGCAGGGATGAGAGCACAGCAATAGGAACAAATGGCCAGATGACAGCAGTACTGCTCGTCTCAACAGCAGCACTAGATTAAAGCATCTGACAATTTGTCAAATTATAGTCTCCTATAACATCATTGTCTTCCTCCTAAAGAAATCAGAAAACTTAAAACACTAGTTTTCCAGAATTATCAGGCTATGCAAACTTGGGATAGTTTTATGCTTTTCTACTTTGAACTGAAATTCAAATTGAAAAATGAACCTATAAACCAAGTCCCATTTCTCTTCATCTCCACAACTTGCGAAGTTAATGCAACTCAAAGTCAGCATGTGTGCCTCCATATTTCTCACTAGGTGGCAACACAGTTCATACTTTGATCTGATATGTAGTCAGCAATTGAATATATAAGGCATTTACTTAGGTGCAGAGAGCTTTATGTTTGGTCAGTTTTAAACTATTGATCTGATTAATGAGGACTAGAATTCCAACCTCAAAACAAAAAATTCCACCCCAAAATAATTAACATATATCCACAGTTAAGTATCCTTTTGTCCTTTTGTCAAGATTCTGTGGAAGAACATTCTCTCTGGTACACTTTAGGAATCATTCAAAGCCAATGACTAAACATCGATACTGATCACTATACATTGATATATTACACACATTGATAATTTTGTTACAAGACCATGATATATGTAAACAGAGTTTGTTGCTGTAAGCCAGAAGTTCTTTGTTTAATCAAGAAAACTATACCAGAAAGCTGGATTTATTGCTTCAAAGTCCAGCAAAAAACTTTAAAAAATAAGAACTTGTGAGCAGTTCTGTTTAAATTACTGTGTTCTCTCCTGTTTTGAGAGTTAACTATACAGTAGTATAGACATATCAAATATTTTGGCTAAAATTCACTTAGGCACATCAACTTACCTAAAGACTAGACTTGATAGGCCTTTAAATGTGTTCTTATTGGGAATAATAAGATTTACATTAAACACATTGTCCTCAAAGGCAACAGAACATTATCAAGAAAAGAATGATCCTGAAAGGTTAACCCTGAAAAATTAAAAAATTGTAAAAATAAAAGAGTTGTCTAAAATTAAAAGTTGTGCAAAATCTGTATTTCATTTGTTTTCCTTTTGTTTGAAACGTCTTTGTCTCTTGCTTAGCTTTTATCTGAACCCAATGACACAGAAATTTACTTTCTGATATGAGCACAGAATCTCAATTTTACAGGAAAAAAGTCTGGAATCTGAAAGACAAAGGAAAACTCCTCTTAAGAAATTCAACTAGTCAAGATAAACCGTTCCTGACTCCCATTCTAGAAAAGGTTAAATAGGTCATTACATTGCTGTTGTTGGACACTAACATCAGGAAGAGGGTGCCCAAAAGTCACCTAGAAGAGGGAATTCACTGTGTAAGATGTTCCTCATGCAAAAAAAAACTTACTTTTTTTGGATTGAAGTTTCTTTGCCTAGAACTCCTGGGCTTTGCATGGCCAATACAAAACCAGTTGCTCGCTAATATTAGACAGGAACTACAGACTTCAGGAGAGCTAACTTTGGCCTCTTCAGGGATCCTCTTGGAAGAATCCCATGGGGTAGGGCCCTAGAAGGAAGGGGGGGTCCAAGAGAACTGGTTAATATTCAAGCATCACCTCCTCCAGGCTCAAAAAAGGTGCCATCTCCATTAGCAAGAAGTCCAGCAAAGGGGGCAGGAGACCTGCATGGATGAGCAAGGGACTCCTGGCAAAACTCCAGCAGAAGAAGGAAGTGTACAGAATGTGGCAAAGGGGACAGGCCACTTGGGAGGAATACAGGGAGGCTGTCAGACTATGCAGGGATGTGAGGAGGAAGGCCAAGGCCTGTTAGGAATTAAATCTGGCAAGGGATGTCAAGGACAACAAGAAGGGCTTCTTCCAAGACATCAAGAGCAAAAGGAAGACTAGGGAAAACGCGGGCCCGCTGCTGAATGGGGCGGGTGCCCTGATAACAAAGGATACAGAGAAGACAGAGGATCAGGTTAGAGATCTGTTGTCCAAACTTGACATCCATAAATCCATGGGCCCCGATGGGATGCACCCACGAGTGCTGAGGGAGCTGGCGGATGTTATCGCTAGGCCACTCTCCACCATCTTGGAAAGGTCCTGGAGATCAGGAGAGGTGCCCGAGGACTGGAAGAAAGCCAATGTCACCCCAGTCTTCCAAAAGGGCAAGGAGGAGGAGCCAGGAAACTCCAGGCCTGTCAGCCTCCCCTCCATCCCGGGAAAGGTGAGGGAACAGCTCCTCCTGGAGGTCCTCACTAAGCACGTGGAGGACAGGAAGGTGATCAGGAGTAGTCAGCATGGATTCACCAAAGGGAAATCATGCTTGACC
Organism: Struthio camelus; assembly: GCF_040807025.1. Classification (NCBI taxonomy): domain Eukaryota; kingdom Metazoa; phylum Chordata; class Aves; order Struthioniformes; family Struthionidae; genus Struthio; species Struthio camelus. Next base: position 127,625,704 of record NC_090942.1, on the reverse strand, counting down.
AACCTGATAGCCTTCTATGACAGAACGACTGGCTGGGTAGATGAGGGGAGAGCAGTGGATGTTGTCTCCCTGGACTTCAGCAAGGCTTTTGACACTGTCTCCCATCACATCCTCACAGGCAAACTCAGGAAGTGAGGGTTGGATGAGTGGACAGTGAGGTGGATTGAGAACTGGCTGGATGGCCGAGCTCAGAGGGCTGTGGTCAGTGGTGCAGAGCCTAGTTGGAGGCCTGCGGCTAGCGGTGTCCCCCAGGGGTCAGTCCTGGGTCCAGTCTTGTTCAACTTATTCATCAATGACCTGGATGAAGGCACAGAGCGCACCCTCAGCATGTTTGCTGATGATACAAAACCGGGAGGAGTGGCTGACACACCGGAAGGCTGTGCTGCCATTCAGAGATGGACCTGGACAGGCTGGAGAGAGGGGCAGAGAGGAACCTCATGGAGTTCAACAAAGGCAAGTGCAGGGTCCTGCACCTAGGGAGGCACAACCCCCTCCACCAGGACAGGCTGGGGGCTGACCTGCTGGAAAGCAGCTCTGCGGAGAAGGACCTGGGAGTCCTGGGGGACAGCAAGGTGACCATGAGCCAGCCATGTGCCCTTGTGGCCAAGGCGGCCAATGGTATTCTGGCCTGCATGAGGCAGAGTGCTGCCAGCAGGTGGAGGGAGGCGATCCTCCTCCTCTCCTCAGCCCTGCTGAGGCCTCACCTCGAGTGCTGTGTTCAGGCCTGTGCTCCCCGGTACGAGAGAGACCTGGAGCGAGTCCAGTGGAGGGCTGCGAAGATGATGAAGGGACTGGAGCATCTCTCCTGTGAGGAAAGGCTGAGAGAGCTGGGACTGTTCAGCCTGGAGAAGAAAAGGCCGAGGGGGGGAATCTGATCAGTGCATATGAGTATCTGAAGGGAGGGTGTCGAGAGGATGGGGCCAGACTCTTCTCCGTGGTGCCCAGAGACAGGACAAGAGGCAACCGGTGCAAACGGACACCCAGGAAGTTCCATCTGAACATGAGGAAAAACTCATTTACTGTGCGGGTGACAGAGCATCGGAAGAGGTGGCCCAGAGAGGCTGTGGAGTCTCCTTCCTCAGAGGCAATCAAAAGCTGTCTGGACACAATCATGGGCAGTGTGCTCTAGGTGACCCTGCTGGAGCAGGGGGGTTGGACGAAATGATCTCCAGAGGTCCCTTCCAACCTCAGTCATTCTGTGATTCTGTGATTCTCATTTAGTCTGTAGGCTTTTACAGAAAGGCTAACTCACAAAAATGTCTTGAGTTTGAATGATTTGCTTTGGTTATTAGAGCAATGTAGTTTATTTCATCCATCTGAAAGGTTTCCAAGAAGACTTTCTGATGGTGTGTTTCATGTATTTGGCCTTCTTTTTCTCTGTCAAGAAAAAGCTTGTAAAAACAACTGAACTCTGTTCCAGGCTTTAAGTCTGATGTCTGGGCAGGTCCTTGTTGGTTCCTGTTGCAACTCCAGGACTTGTTAGATCTTCAAAGATTATAGAAAGTTAAAAAAAATTTTTTTTTTCCTCTTCATCTGATATTGTGCTGATACTCCATTTCAATGTCAAAGTTCATGCTCCCATAGTTCATGCTCTCATTTTTCTAAGTCCAACTCAAGGATCAGCTGTTGCTAAAGGTCTTAAAACTTAATGTTAGGTGATTATCCTGTAAATGTATTAGAGTACTATGAGGCATACATATATAGAAAAAGTGGAGAAAGATTTCTGAACTCTTAAAGTTAGAAAGTGGAAGTTTTGAAATAAGTTTTCTTACAAGTTTTTGTGCTTACTAGTTGCATTATAGAATAAGTATATTCTGCATCGATAATAGATTTGTATATCAAAGTATCTTTCCAAACTAGACATGATGAATCAGGTTTTCATTGATACCAACAGGGTATTGATTTTATGCTATTTTTAATATGTGCATACTATCTATATTTTGGGAATATGAAGGCAAATTTGCAATTAAAAAATAGCGCAATGGTGAAAGTCTGTAGGAGGAAATGTTGACAGCAAGTTACAGTTCAATGCTTTCCATTAAAATCCGCAGGCTATTATGACTTGCTTTGAAGCTTAATTTGGCATGTAACTTAGACTTTTGGCAAATTTATTTTTGCAGAAACTCTTCAAAATTAATTTTTATGAGCGATGCGCCTTCGTCTGCTTTAGTCATTCTTTGATTCTAGTATTCACTGTTGGCATCACATTGCACTTTTGTTCCTGTGATTTTTATTAAGGCAGCATGAGCATCAGTCAAATAATATTGCTTGTGGCAAGAAAGTGTTTAAAAGGATTCCAGTTTTGTGATTTTCTATGGCTTTTCAAAAGGAGGAGATGAAAAATAACTGAATTTAATAAAGCACATCACAAGAAAGCTTTAAGGTTCAAAGTTTTAGGTTCAGGTTCAATGCTGAAGTTTCAATGGTTTAAAGAGCTTGTTCAGAGTTTTTAACTTTTTTCCCTGCTTATGGTGGGAGAATGATATGGCGCTATTTGTTGTATTTTAAAATTTTAGTTATGTTGAAATTACAGCTAGGCTTCCCAAACTGACTGTTAGGTGTGCAAAACACCTGATCCGTAGAAACTCTGAATTTCACTGTGCTCTGAAGCCATTTTATTTCCCTAATTAATTGTTCGTGGATCAAGATTAATGCAGCAAGATGATTTAAAGAGTCAGATAAATGGAGGCTGGAGTACTGTGACTAATGAGAGGGGAAAAAAAAAAAAAGACAGCATGGGTACAGTAGGATGTGTTAGAAAGCACATGGATATGCAAAACATACAGAGTCTGTTTGTATCTATCAAAGTTTGCAAGCTGTAGCTTAACTTCTGTCCAGAACTGATTCTTTAGAGGGTAGTAGCTCCGTTTTCTTGGTGCTGTTTCTGAAAGTGTTTCCACATGCCCACATAATTCACAGCACAGATGTCATCTTGCCAGCATGTTTGACTGGCCAAATAATTCCTCCAGAATCAAGCAACCTTGCATGGAGCTAGCTCAGGTCTATCAGGGTTTATTAATTCATATATTGACTGAAAAAGACCATCATCGTGCCTTGAAGCGGTTTTGCATATAGCACACTTAAGCTAATAAATTCTGCTACACCCGAGCTGGCTTTTAGTATTGTTACAGATGAATATACAACCTGCATAAATGGCTCATGGATTTTCAGATTTGACTTTTATTTCAAAGTTACAGGTGCATAACTCATACCCTCTCTATAGCAGTAAGTGCAGCCATCCCTGCCTCAATTTCTTGTCTTGCTCTGCTCACTTCAGTGCTCTGGAATACGCAGGACATGACAATGCAGCCTAAAGCACATTGAACAGTTTATTTCACCAGTGCAAGTTGAAGAGATTTATAAGGGCAGGAAGGTCAGGCCAATAACTAGTATTTACTCCCTCCTTCAAGCAGGGGATGGGGAATGTGTCTTGTTAACTTTATTAAGGGCCTGTGATTGTGAGGCTACTTCCAGGTGTCTGTAGAAGGCCTCATCTACTTCCTCCTCCTGATCAGGTGGCCTGTAGCAAACACCCACAACACTGTCACCCTTGTCAAGTCTGCCCTTTAATCCTTACCTATAAGCTCTTGACCTGCCCATCATCCACCTCGAGGCAGAGCTCCATACATTCCAGATGTTCTCTCATATAAAGGGCAACTCCACGACCTTGCCTTCCTAGCCTGTCTCTCCTCAAAAGCATGTAGCCATTCGTGACAATGTTCCAGTCATGCAAGCTATCCCACCATGTCTCTGTAACTGCAGATTACTTGGAAAATCTGTCTACTCCTTCTTTCATCTTTCATCCTAACTGGGAGGATTGAGGAGAAAACAACCTGGGCCCCCGGGCCCTTGACCACCATCCCCAGAGCTCTGAAATCCTGTTTGATGGTTTCCAGGTTGCCCTTGGCATCACTGGTGCCCACATCCAGCAGGGGGGGTAAAAGTCAGATGCGTGGACAAGCCTCGGCAGTCTTTCCATGACATTTCTGATTTGAACCTCTGGCAGGCAACAAACCTCTCCAGACAAGTGGTCAGGTCAGCAGATGGGTGCCTCTGTCCCTGGCAGCAGTGAGTCACCTACAACAATAACTTGCTGCTTCTTCTGAGTGATCCTGTGTGGCACAGGGTCCATTGCCTCAGTTGCTTCTCATGAAGCCATGCCCAGCTCCTCCTCAGCTTAGAGGGCACTAAACCTGTTCGTCAACTGCAAGTTTTAGGAGGAAGACGAGCCTTTCTCCTCATACAAGGAGTGACCATTTTCCAATGTTCATCTTCTACAGACTTATGACTTACTGCTTCACATGGCACTGAGCCCACCTGCATCTCCACTGCAATGGGGGGTTAAGACTCCTGAAGCTGTAGAGTCTCCGAGAATATCCTATCTCTTGCTCATCTTCACAGATGCTACTTCTTCCTGTAACTCCTTGTCCTGGTGACACAACTCATCAACCACAGCATACCCTCTGCAGGAGAGATGACTGTCAGCCCCAGCTTCACAGAGAGGCCCCAGGCACTCCTTGCAACCTGAGACCTGCAGAGCTACATCTACTGTCAAAAGGTCGGTCTGGGTGGAAGCCTCTGACACAGCAACCCCAACAGCTACCGGAGAATGAACTCTGCAGTGTGTCAACACCATACCTGAGGGAGAAAACACTACTAAGACTGGAGATGAAGGGGCCTTCTTGCGCCCTTCTGCGTGAACCGCTGCATCTGTGCGCTGTGCTCAAATGACAATTTACTTCTCAATAATGGAGGAACAATATAAAAATTACACAAAACTGCTCCTTTTCCTGTTTTATCACATTGTTATAACGCTTGCTGCATTATGGAGTCATGCCAAAACGCGACATGCACATTACTCAATGCCCACAATCAAGTCCAAAGAAGAAGCAGAGGGAGCAGGCCCATCTTTCTGCTCTGGTCATACTGGTAGGATATGCAAAAGAACAATTGCCCAACTTTAACTCCCTGCAGGTCAATGATACTACAATTCATGCCCTACAGTTGCAGCAAAGGGAACATAGCAAAGACAGTTTTTCCAACAATATTTTAATTTCATTTATATTTGACCAGTTTATTCATTCATGACAGCTGCTATGTACTCATGATTTAATACAATTTGCTTCTCCTAACTTTGTTCCCTTTTGAGCCTAACCAGATGCTCAAGGAATTTGAGAGCAGTGGGAGGCTGGAGAGAAGAGGGCAGAAGTGAATGTATACGTAGCCTTTACATCTCAAAGTCAGTTTTCATGGAATTAGTTTCCTTTAAAACTTCAGATTTGAAAGACTCCAGGATTAACAACTCATAATCACCACTTCTTGAAACTGAAGTCTCCTCAAACTGCAGGACTAACTCCGCCAAGAATGGGTGCTTAGGCATATTACTTGCTTAAAATCTGAATGGAGCTTCAAGTGGCTGTTTAGCAGCCAGGTGGTTCAGAACGGAGATATTACTCAGCAGGGCAATCAAAGCATTTTCTGCCTTGGAGTGAGTTTTCACAACTGAAAAGAGGTACGCCTTGACAGTGTCACAGTAAATCTTTAATGCAGCTATTACTCATTTCACATTAGTGTGTGAGAATGGATGTTCCTCTGGATACATCAACTAACAGTGCACAGAGCATTGGAACTGCCTTAAGAATCTGATCTTAGCATTCAAAAGATTCCTCTGTACTTCACTGATGTAAAATACAGCTTTTGCCACAGAAGTACAGTGTTTTGAGAGCACAGCTGAAAAGTTAACATCCTGCTTTAGGTGGAACTTGTCTTTGGAAGAATCCTTGAAGGAACACCCTATCTTAAAAGAACACTATGAGAAGAATTAACCTTAGGGAAGCTTATCCCCCCCCATACCACTTCATGGAATTGACTGCTATCAAGATCGCAGTTTTCATAAATAAATCACAACAGGTATCACATTGCAAAAATGCTGAAGTGTAGCCCCACTGTAGCTTTCAAAAACTTTAAATTCCATTGGGAAGTGGCTCATTCTTTAACAGGTTCAACTTTTTCTATATGTGAACTTTTAAGTGAACACCAACCAACTCCACACCAACCCATGACAGAAACCGCTGCCAGACAGACTTGATCCAACTATGAAAAAAACAAGATTCCTTAAGCTCTCCCAGCCCCAGACACCTGCAGTGGGAAGGTCAATCTGCAGGAATACTAAACCAAATTCTAGTCCACTTACCTAGATAAGTACCTCTTACCTTCCCCATGAGAAAGAGCCTCATTAACAGTAGGAAGGGCAAAACAAACTATGCCTTAGTACCACCCAGCATCTACAAAACATAAGCATGGCAAATATGGAATGATGCATGATTCGGGAATTCTCTATTAACAGATAGAGAAGAGGAACAGAATTTTCTGAGATTGAAGCAAATACTGAAATCAGCAGCATCTCAGCCAAGTCAGTGCCCTCAAATTTATCAACTGCTACTCTTGCTGTATTCTTTACAAGTAACCTCAGAACTAGACCAAATGTATTCATCTCTTTTTGGGGCCATTGGATCAGAAATGCAGTCAATAAATTGTGGAAATAAAGCACATACAGGAACTGAAGGTCTAGGGCTTTTTGCTAGGAAGAACAATCACAATTTCACAGCAACAAAAGGGAGAAGAATCTTCTTCATCTGCCAAGATATTCTTCAGATCAAATCCAGTAATAATCAGATTGCAAAACACAAAGGTGATAAAGAACGGTGCTGATAGTAAAGAGAAATCAAATTATTGCATTGTCACATGAAGGTACAGATTTGATCCAGGATATGAACTTGGTTTCCTATCAGGAAACAAACTGCCACTCCAGCATAATCAATTCTGAAGTTCTATTCTGCCATAAACCATTTCTAAATACTAAAACAGAACAGACCTGCTTATATACATAAACTATCTATCTCTCCTCATCATTTTCAGTATCACTGATATCAGCTTTTTGCAGTGGCAGACATTAAGTGGAATAACTAAAAACAAAACAATTTTCCATATACAAATTACTGTATAACAAAAAAACCCAAACAAAAAAAACCAGGAGTTGTTTAAAAAAAAGTTTTCATTACATAATAAATTGTTATTACTGCAAAGATCGTGACACATATATGTGCTCTCAATCTTCAGACCAGTATTTGCACCTCAGGCAGGTTTGTACTGCATTTTCAGAGATTACCATACCCTTGAATTGCAAATAGCTCTGACTGTTAATGACTACAGTGCAAAATTCCTCAAAAGTTGTTACAAACTATGGTCTGCAAAGGGAAGTTACTGAATACAAAAGAATCAGGGCAGAAATCTCTCTCGTGTCATAATACGCAAAGGGATAAGCACAGAATAAAGAAGTATTCTGGGCTGAAATCCTATAGTATTTCCCTTGTGATCAATTAACTCCACCATTCCCTGGTAACAGCATATGCCCAAGTCTTAAAATAGGAAGTGAAAAACAAGACTGGAGAAGACTTCCAGAAAGCAGAAACAAAAGAAAGGTAAAAATTCATACAAGAGAATTGAATAAGGAAAAATGAAAAGGACAGCAGGGGGTGGGGAGGGCTGATGACAGAAAAAGCAAATCCCAACTCCATCCCTGTAACCCAGACAGGACATAACAAAAATGGGAGACTGAGGGAAGAGAGCCCGGAAGTCTAGATAGTTTCCAGAACAAAACAGAAACGTTCAAAACCTTAACCAATATTTAATATCTGGCCAGTCCTACTAGATGGACAGTAGCACAGATAGGCATGGCAGCTTTGGTAAGATTTAAGGCTTTTTCCTCTCACTTTCTTGTGCATGCTCTTTCTCCAGCTAGCTTGCCTGCTTGGTATTTAAGGCAAAAAGAAAACCTAAACAATTGCCTGCGAGCTGTTTAGGGAGGAACCGAGGTAGCAACCACAGCTATTTAAAAAGCATGCTCCTACAGTTTCTATTCCCATACCAGTTTGGATTCATGTATTAAACTAAGAAACACTGGCAGCCCTGAGCAGAAGTGAACCTCTCTTGTTTTATAAGCATCCCACATAGATTTATTATCTCAGATTCTAGATTAACACACAACATACAGAAATATTTCGCTCTGAAGACAATATCCAAACTACCAGCGGAGGAAATTAAAACTAGGCTCTCTTACATTTTCCCCTTAGCAAACTAACTCTTCTTTAAACCTAAAAGGATTTTAAACAAAGTATAATTTAAAAAAAGGAAGTTGATCAACAAGGAAGTAAAGACTAGGAGACTAAGGCTGTAAGTCCATGACTTTCCCTCCCCTCTTTAGCAGCAGGGAGCTGTTATATCAGCTCAGCCAGGTTTAACAGAACACCCTCGGCAGGGGGCAGGGTGAGACAAAGCAGTGAGACTCGACCACACACTGCACAGACAGCAAGCAGCGTTTAATCCTAGATGTTAGTATCCTATATAACCTGGGCAGAAAGGTTTCTTTACTTGTTTTCCCATCAAACAGATAAGCTTCTGGAAGAGAGGAATGGTAGCTGCACTATCAGTATGCACCAGAATAAGAAGAAAGGTTCTTAAACTGCAACATCATAGATGAAAAGTCTCTTTCCAAACACATCAACCCCACCTGTCCAGCCCTGTGCTGGAAACACAAGTCCAGTTTGTCATAGCTTTGCGAAGACAACTATGAGGACAAGAGACAGTGACGATAACCCAAACAGATCTGAAAACACTGTATTTTAAGGAACATTGATGTTGTAGCAACGCTGAACTCAAACACAGGCCCTCTCAATTGATTTATCAACGCCCCCGGGCCCACAATCCCAACTCCCTTGATTCAGGCAAAGTTCATTTCACAAGCCAATTTCACTATTCATGACACTAAACTAATGTGGTATTTTCACCGGGATCTGTAATTGTTAATTGTCACTATACATAGGCAATATTAAAGACGACAGACATTTAAGATATTTACAAAATTTGATTCTGTCACAGTAGATGAAGCATTACATTTTTTAACCTAACACTACTTCATTACTCTTCTAGGGAACCAGACGAAATCAAGAGGCTTGGGTTTTATTTTGCTGACTCTGCCAGTAACTTTCGGTGGAACCTGAAGCATTTATATAAAATAATTTCCATAAAGCATTAAAAACAAACTGTCATTTAAGTGCCTTAACCAAGGCTAAGATGTTCTGAAGGAATAAAAATATTACTTTTTAATACCAGTCTTTCGCAATCAGGCTCTTTTCTCTACAATAGCGTCAAAAAAGAAAGAATTTGCCTGTTGAGCACTTTAGGCAAACTAAATACATAAAACATCCCCCCCCAGCCCTCCAAGGAAACATATCTTAAGCCTTATTCTGTGCATAAACTGATTTTAAAAAACAAACCTCCAATAAATATGTTACATATTTTAAGCTATACATCACCTTATTTTCATTTATGTTGACAATTTATTTACTGCCACTATGTATATTTGCTGGTGGGATTCTTACTATGAAACAAAATATAAAATATATACAATACAACTAGCATGGGTAGGCTGTTCAGAGGTATCCCTGATAAGCACTTTCATTAAAATAAATTACTTGTAGCTGGAAAATGACATACCAGTAAATGGTGTTTCAGAGTGCTTAGACTGCAATAATACAGAGTTGTAAAAACTGAGATCTTTTTCCCGAAGCTTTTGGCACCAAAAAAACCAAGGCCATAAACCTAAGATACTGTGACAATCTTACAATGCTTAAGTAAAACTGAATATTCTCTTCCTTCTATCTTTTAGGTGGTTGAATGCACAAAGTGCTTTAAAAGCATTCATTGTCTTTTTCATTACTTTGGAGGGGGGAGGACAACAGTTGTCTCAGTTCAATTCTTAAAGTCACTGATTATATATGCAATAGTTTTTAAATCTACTATTATCAAGAAATTTAATGCAATTTTAAAATTAAGGATAAAATTGAATACATATAATGCATCTTCATTCAAATTTTTTCTTAAAGTGCATTTTAATCATAAATTTATGAATAAATCCATATTCCTGTACCTCACTTCTTTCATTGTTTTAAGAACATTAATATGGTGGAAGAGAATGACAAAGTATTTCCCTTTGACACTGTGGGATGTTAGAGTTGCAGATAAAATATGGAAAGTCTTGAAGGAACAATATTCAGTTCATAGGTCTCTTTAGAACCCCCAGGTCTTCAATTTATTTAGATCAAAAGGTCTTCAATTTATTTAGATCAAAATTCTTCCCTTCATTGAGAAAGTAAAATCACCAATATTTTACTCTATATGTCAGCCAAGATCATTTCTTAAACTGTCTTACAAGTAGCTTCCAAACAACAAACTTTTCCATCTGTCCTCCTATGAGGTAAAGTTATTGTTCCTCTTAAATTTTCTTTTTTCCTTTTCTCCAAAGATTTTCTTTATTCTAAGAGAAACAAAAGTGTTGTTTTTTTTTTTTTCTACTAAAGAATGAAACAACTCTTACCCTGGAAAACATTAATATTGTTTGGCAATCTTTACAACTGGACTAAACCCATTGACTTGCCCTCAAGAAAGAGGGCTATCTTTGCATTCGTACAATTCAGTGTGTGCTAATTTGACACAAATTACCGAATTCTCACAAACTGTCATACTAACAATTTCCTGTACCCCATGCCTTTTGAAGTTTTTTCCCCTCTAAGTATTTCTATTCCCTGACAGAGACCTCTCAACTTCTACATAAATTATATATTACTGAGGCAAAAATGAACGAAATCAGAATGAAATCAGAACTGATCAGTTCAGGTTTTCTCCATTTGTTTTTAAAACAGCTACAGTGTGGATGATGCTAGCTTGTCACTGGTCTTTAGCTTTAGCATTTTTTCCTCTATTTTTCAATTAGAAGACCTCTTAGTTGGGTAGGAGGATTCTGCTATGCGTTTTGGTTTTATTAAAGTGTTCTTCCCTATAAGCACATTATTTCTTACTTAAAATCACCTTTGTATGTGCAGCAAATTGACATGTAAAGTGACTAGCTTCCATTTATAAATATTGATACAATTCATAGCAATTGATATCAATCATTAGGTAGGTATATTTTTTTAAGCAGATACCACTAAGACTGAAAACGTTTTAATTTGAACATAGCTATGCGTTCTTGTTTATCTCTATTTGTGTTGACTGTAAAAGCAAGTATCTTTAGTTTTGAACTAAGAAAAACAGTATCTGAATAAAATAGATAAAATATTTAAAAGTTTATTACTCTGTATATACATAATTTATCAAAAAGATGCCTCAAATTTTAAAAGCTCTATTTCTTTATCTGATCTTATTATTCAGATATGCTAACACATCTTTACCTTTGCAAATTTCCATTGCCTATGGCTCAAAGCCTTGTTCATCAATTGCCCAGGAAAAACATCAGTACATGCAGAAAAGCTCCAAGTGGAAGGTTTGGAAGATGATTTGTGGGAAGACTACTCAAGATTATGACATCCCTAACCAACTTACCAGAAAATTCACAAGGCTACAAAAGAATATGGAACTTGAGAAAGTAAACCATGACATCTCTCTTTTTGAAAGAGAAAGATTTCAGGCCAGATTTTCACAGGACGTAAACTATCTCAGACAAAAATCACACAACCGAAAGGCTGAATTTTATCATGGTTTACTGCTATGGCAAGATATATATTTGTCATTCTATCTTGAAAAGTAATTCTTGAAGACTGACATGCAGAGATCTTTATTATATCACAATGACATGATTCTGTGATTCTGTAACATCTATTTTTAGATTCACAGAAGAACAAAATCCAGCATCTAAGCCAAAGACTTAGGTTCTCTTTGGATCAATGGATTATCAGAAATTGCAACTCAGTTGCAGTTAATCCTGAGTTCTGTTGATTGCACAAACCAGAAGAGAATACACGCTTCTATCCAAACAGAAAATATTTGAAAATACAGCTGACAGTTATTATCTCCCCTATGTTTATAACCAGCCCACATTATGGCAAGCCTATTTGGAAGCCTATTTCAGCACAATTATTGGCAAGAACCATGACTGGTTAGATGAGTACAGACTGTGTACAAAGACAAAAGCGTTTGGAAAGCGTTCCATTTTTGGGGAACAGAAGCTGGACATACCGCATACATTTTGTAAACAGATTAAAGGCAACAACATTTAAGAATGAAGACTTGAGAGCATTCTCAGAATAAATATTTTAAAAGCATATTTTCAGAATTATTTGCATAAATTTGACAATATTTTGCTTTGCAAACAGGGTTAAGAAACACATTTATGATTTGGATTATTGTACTTAAAAAAATAAACAAACAGGCATTACTTATACTTTAAGTAGCAATATCCTCACTTTTTTCCCCCCCTCCAAAGCTCGATTTCTTTATCAGACTTCACACAGTTTGCTTTCTTGAGCATGAACAGATATAATTAAACTAGGGTTTTAGACTAGAAGCATATGTTTAAGGGTTTTGGCCTACTTTGGAGGGGACAGTCTACTTTGATGGGTTTGTTCACTTACCAAAAAAGTGATTTCTAGATTTACAGCATGCTATTTGCTGTACATTTACAATTTGTGGTTAAGCCTCCTACCAAATAAACAAGAGAATTATAAAAATCATGTAGGTTTAATATATGTAAGAAATCGTATTAAAGCTCAGGGGAATTTCTAAAGTTGCATTTGTAGAATCTGTGTAAATATACTTAAAGGAAAAGTGTTCAACATATTATCTTCCTAGATAATTCAGGCCTGACTGACACAAAGCAGAGTTCTCAGACATCTTCTTTGCGGAATACTTCATATACTTAAATAGCAAATATAAACCATCATAATCTTAAACTACCATATGCATGCAACTAAATACTTAGTAAGGTACAGAAAAGTTTATGATAATTTGCAAATTTAAAGCCTATTTTTAATTAATAGTGAGAGGTACCTGATGGTTTGTTTTGCTTGTTTTTCAGGGGGAGAGAGAGAGAGTTGTAGAAAAGGCTGCTATAACCTTCATTACAGGGTACAGGATATGCTTTGGAAGGCAGCATCAGGTTCAGTGATTGATGAGAGTATGTAACTGTAGTCAACTGGGATGGACATTTCAGTGGCAGGCTTACCACCAGGAAAAAACAAAACAAATCTTGGACAACTGTTTTTCAAGACTTTTCTAAGGTATTCAGTATACCAGGGGATATTCCAACTACTTGACAGTCATCATTTTGTTAGTTTGTTAAGGAATAAATAGTATCAATTGCCTCTTATCTTTCGGGCTCTGTGAAGATTTATGCTGAACTACAAAGTATGTTTAATCTAAAGATATGTTTTTCCTAAATTCAAAAATTCTATCAAGTAGAAATAAAATCCATACATTAATGTTTTCAACTCTAATTTTCTGTGAAATTTACATTCTAATTGTTTGTGAACTCCTAGATACAGGTTGGATTCAAACAACAGACTGAAGGACCAGGCAGTTTTAGTCCAGATTAAGCAAAAGTGATGCTTAAGTACAAGTCTGTATGGAAATCTTCCTTAATTAGTAAATTTTATTTATGGCTTGGAAAGACATAAAAATGTACATGAGGTGTACTTCTCTGAAAAAAGGTATGGCATTACATATTATCCAAAAAGTCTGTTTCAACTAAGATTCACACATTTAGCGATACTAGTTACTTCAGTAAAAAATTTAATCCTTAATGGTTGCTAAACTCTATTTCATATGTAGAAAGAGGAATTACCTTTGGAGTGACAAACTACATTCACTGCATTTCATTGATCTGAATGACAATAAATTAAAAAAAAATTGTTTGTTACAAGATTCATCTGCATAGGTCTTATTTTCTTGCTCACAGTAATTACCTGTGGAAATGAGATGCAGAATGACAGAAAGGATCATAACTACGTCATTTCAGGAATACTTTTCAAACCATTATGATTATTTTTAAAAAATTCATGTAAACTATATAGACAGTTAAGTAACACACAACAGTTACAAACTATCTGTAGAATAAATTGTTTAGTACTAACTATATATGTATTTCACTATTATATGCATTTGAAGAATTTCAAGATACAGCAATTTTTTACTAATACTCAAATATGTTATTTTTAGAATGAATAATTACTAAAATTAGTCATACATTTCATATAATTGCATTTTGAAACCTATGAAGGGTACTGCTTACATTTATAAAGTTGGACATGTAGTGATTAATATTGCCACTCAGCTCGATGGTAGCACCCTCAAAAGCAGTTTCACAATATTGTTATGTAAACATATACCTAATCTGGCAATGTGTAATAGTCCATAGTGGTTTCAGCCACTAAATACAACAGTCCTTTCTACAACACTGGCACTACAGCGAAATCAGGAACAGATGGATCATGTTATCAGAACAATAAGTAGCCAAGTAGTAAAGACGAAAAAAAAAAAAAAGGCATGGGGGGGGAAGAGCAGTCCTCCAAAGCCCTTCTGTGTTCAATACTATATAAAACCTAACAAAGACACATAGTAAAAGCAAGGGACTAAAGTCATATAAGAAACAAAACTCTCCTTTGTTCTGGAGATTGATTAGAAGGAATAAAGAACCAGTTGCTTGCAATGCATAAACAACTTAAAGATCGATCAATAATATTGCTTGAGCAATAATTTACCAAAAATTAGGTAAATATTCCTACGTACTTTAAACTGGGTGTTAAATCCACAAGCTATGCTTTTCCTTCTGAAGATGGGAAGGAAAAGCATTACATTGTCAACATTGCTGTGAATGGCCTTGCAAAATTTGATGTTCTTGAAAACAAGCACGATATTGCTGATCATTATTACTCTGTGCTTACGATCTAGATGAAAGACTGTATCTCCTTATATCCTGTTCATCTCCTTGATCCAATCAAATTTTTATGTGGGACCCCAAAAGAGGTCAAAGCAGTGGTAACTTGATCAGTGACACCCAGCATCTTTATCTCATGCCTGGATCTAGTCAAACCCCACATCGAGGCCCACACTAGAAACAGCATCCAAATACAGATATATATAGCCCTATTTTACACAACTTTTTAAATACGACACTACACAAAGTGCTGACAGAAAGTACATACATGTGCACTGCTTCTATCATGAGTGGGAGAAATGGAGTCTTTTTAAAAAAAAAAAAACTTATTATGTTTTCATGCATTCCTGTGATTCATTATATCTATTATCTCGTTAACATATTTCTACACTTACAGAAATGTCTTCTGGGAAGAAAAAAAATTGGTTTCAGTTTTTTATATTATCTTTCCACACAGAAGTATTTAATTCCAATGACATTTCATTTACAGAAGTTACAGCAGAACTAAAGAACAGTTAAACATTTATGAAATTTGTACATACAGATAAGTTAAACTGAATTATAATCAAAAGAGTCTATCGTTTCTCCAGAAAAACAAAATAAAACTCAAATCTTCCATTAAGTTAAGACAAGAAACAAAGGTTCAGAAAGGCTTAGGTAACATTTTCTGTACCAAACCAGAACATTTTGACCCACGTATGAAAGTAGAAGAATTAAGCTAGGAATTATGCGTTTCCCAGAAATGTAGATTCTTGAAATGAAGACTGGTGATTAATAATCAGTCTTCATTGTCATCAAGTTCTGTTGACAGGAACAAACTCTGTTAGTGTAGTGTAACCTAGATTTTTTTCCTAAAAGCGTTTTTATACTTGGTTCAGTATTAGCATAGCTACACAATACATTCAAATACTTCCCCCCTTTTAACTCCAACTTGCAGTACTGTTTGTACAGTAACACAGAAGATACAGTGATATTTACAGGATCAGCAACACAGACACAATGACAGGCGGCTACGAGCATTTTAAACGTGTCTGCTTCAAAAATCCTATATTTGTGCATCTTCATGTTAACAAGAGGTGTCACTAAATATGTGATTTTGAAGTCTATAGAGACGACTTGGTCTCTTCAGCACCAAGACATATACTCAATGAATCTTCAAGAACGCGCCTGTATAACAGTGATATCTGCAATATCACCATCACTACAATACTTACATTAAGATTTCTCATCGTTAATAATAATAATAATAAAGAAAAGTCAAAACTGATGCAGCTTTTCTTTCTCTGAAAAAGCCTCGCATTTTCTGCCTTCAGTGAAAGAAAATCTGTATCAACTCCTTCCTCCTGTTTTCACTAAATCATGGAAATATTGGCAGGAAGTGACCTCTGAAGGTCATTCAATTTAACCTCCAACTCAAAGCAAGGCTACTGCCAGCACTAGATTGGGATAACTGTGCCTTCATCTAGCAGTCCTGAAACCTCCAAGGAGAGTTCTGTAGCCTCCCTGGGTAACCTGCCCCTACTGTGTTACCCTCCACGTGGCCAAGTTTTCCCTCATGTCCAATCTGAATCTTCCAAGCCATAACTAGTGGCCATTATCCTTTGCTGTACTACCTGTCACTACCGAAAACAGTTTGGTTCTGTAACCTTCAAGTAGCTGTCAGCTACTACTACAATCACCCCTTAGCCACTTTACCAGACTAAATGTGCCCAGCTCCCACAACCTCTCACTGCCCATCATGGGATTTAGGGTCTCATTGATCTTGGAAGCCCTCTGCTGGGCCCTTTCCAGTTTTTCAGTATCCCTTGAACTGTGAAGCCCCAAACTGGACACAACAGCTCAGGTTTGGACCCAACCGTGCCACACAGAAGAAAACTTCCCTTGATCTATTTTTTATATTGCTCCTAAAAACACAGTATGTAGTTCGCCTTACTAGAGTGAAAAGTTTCCTTTAGTTATATATATTTTAGTAAATACCAGTGAAATATGCTATAACACAGAACTGACAACTACCTGAAGTTCCGGATAGGTAGCTGTTTTCAAATTAAAGGCAGTCTCCCTTATTATTCCTTCAAATCTAATCTACATGTGCTATAGTATCAACAAAAAAAAAAAAGTAAGTCTGTGCGTGATCAGATTTCTTTTGTACTCAGAGATCTGAGCTCAACAGTAATACCGTATTTTTGTTAAAACCCTTTAAAAGCCAGGGGATAGGGCGAGATCTTGCACAGTTAGGCTGTCCTACACACAGATCCTTCTGCAAAAAGATAGCTTGTGACTCACCACAGCCTTCCAATATCAAAAGATACTTAGCTATGTATCTTTACTCAGAATTAAATCAAAGCCTTTCAAATGAACTAGCCTAACAAAGTAATTTAACAAATGCAAGTCCAAACGGAAATTAAAAAAACATTTATAGGTTTTATGTAAGGAAAAAAGCAGAAAAAGAACAAGGTCACAATTATAAGAAAATCACTCAAAACCTGAAAGTATGTAAAGGAAAAGATCTGGATGCCTTCTGCAGAATAAAAACAACCTGATGCTAATTTGTAATCTTTTTTCCAAAAATATCATTTTGGAACTGTTGTCCTATGATACAGTTGACGTATAGCAACATGAATTTTCATTCAGTTATCTTGCCCCTGTCACTACTAGAAGTGGCCAAAGAATTCAGAAGGATTCTTTCTTGATTACAATTTCGTCCTTTGTCACATCCAAAACATTTTGTAGAGACTGACTTCACAACTTGCTTCTAGTAGATCCAGTTGGGCTTCTGAAGGAACCCTGATCTTTCCTTATCAGCTCATCTATTCAGTTTTGCAGTGGCCTGCTTGCATACAAACCTGTACATATATGCATAAAATTGTCCAATAAATTAGATCTATCTAACCTATTAGAAGGTGGTGAAAACCATGGTAATCTTTTTCTTTGTGAGAACACTTCTATCAAAACGAACGACAGATAACTGATTCTGATACACGATGAACTAAATCTTGAAAAAAGACCTACAAGACATGCATAGGACACTACCCTTCATATTTACATTGCTTTAAAAACACTCAGCACGTTATAAGAGAGCAATTAAACATTAAGAAAAGCAAATAAAATATATTGATTTTAATAAGTGGTAAGGAACCTATCAACAGTCTCCTCTTAAGAAACTGTGTGTGTAGTTCTCATAACTGTTCCAACACTGAATATCTAACTAAATGCAAAATACACAAGTCATACAGAGAAAAAAATGAAAAGAACACCCATGGAAAGTGAAGAGAGCAGAAGAAAAAAAATGGACAGTAAAACGTAACTATGGTGCAAGCTACAGCAGATTCAGAAACAAGGTAAATACTTTTTACGCATTTCTATACCAATAGTTTTGGGTATAATGACAAAGAGCTGTATTTGAAAATGACTTTATTTACTTTGATATTTTTACTAGACCTCAATGGGTATACTAGCTTCTGATAGCTTCACGTAATCTTCCATGTGAATCCTCTAAATTGAGTATTAAAAATATTCTCATTTATATCTGAAGAAATTCAAACTTTACATTTTTTAATGTATACTTTGTTTTTTGGGTTCTCTGCAATATGAAAGAAATAGAGAAATGTAGAGTCCGTCATCATGTGAAACACCCAACATTAATCCAGTAGATCATGCAGCCACTTGAGCAGTGACAAGGTGTCAACAGACTTTATTAATATGAATGAATTATGACACTACAGAAACTGATGATACACAGTATGCAAGACCATGAATACTTGAATCCAATAGAATTTAGTCTAAATTAGATTTGTTAGCTGTCAGGCATCATTACATAGTATTAATTTTTTTTTTTCCATTACCAAACCATTGCAAAGATGCACACAGAGATAAAAAAAGTCACTTGAGATGTCTGTGTGGATACGTGTTATATCTATAAAGCAGCCTTACGGAAAAACTGCTAAGCTAGTTACAAATTTTCCTTACAATCTGGTGACAGCTCTATTAAATACCACAAGCGCTCATAACACTTTCAACTGATAAACACAGACTAGCCTAGAGAAACATTAATTTTTCAAAGTTTGGTTGTTTTTGTTACTATGGTAAGGTAGATATCATTAACGTAAGAGGTAAATAGTTTTTTTCTTTTTTAAATGAATTATGAAGACTAGTAAATAGTCTTTCCTTTAAAATGTATTCCATGGTCAATCTCCTGGCAGGTTTAAGAGAGTGGAATATGATACTTTTTCTTGTATCAAGAACAGTTCTAAATTAACTCCTTTTTGAGCACTGTACTGTTAAGTCTTAATTTTCTCCATAAATAGTATCACAATTACATTCCCCTGCAGATCACACACAGAATTTTGATGCTAATATCACAGAAACACATAAGTTGGAAAAGACCTATAGAAGTCATCTAGCCTGAACTCCTGCTCAAAGTGGGTCAAACTAGAGCAGGTGGCTCAAGGCCTTGTCCAGCCCAGTTCTGAGAGATTCCAAAGACGCAGACTCCACCACCTCTCTGGGCAACCCATGCCAGAGTTTTACCATCCTCAGGGTGAAAAGTTTCTTAAATCTAATCAGAGTTTCCCATGTTGCAACTTGCCCCATTGCCTCTTGTCTTTTCACTGTGCACCTCCAAGAAGAGTCTAGCTCCATCTTCTCACTACCCTTCCGCTAAGTAGTTGAAGACAGCACTAAGATCTTACCTTTGTTTCTCTTATGCCGAATAAACCCAGTTCTCTCAGCTTCTGCTCTGAAATTATGTACTCCAGCCTCTACACATTTTGAGGGGCGCTCTGGTGGGCTTGTTCTAGTAAGTCATTGTCTTTTTTTGTGCTGCGGAAACCAAAACTGAGCACAGTGCTCCACATGCGGTCTCACAAATACTGAACGGAAGGAGAGCATAATCACTTCCTTTGACCTCCTGGCCACACTCTTGTTACTAGTCTGCTATGTCGTTGGCTGCCTTTGCCACAAGACTACACTATAAACTCACATAAATACATTAAAAATGACTGAAAGTTCTTATCCATAAACACATTTCATCCCATATAGGTACTTAAAAGGACTCAAGAGACATTTTAGATCTAACTGTAGAGCCATACTCTGCCTTTACTTCTTAGTGCTGTACATGCATGTAAAATTAATGGATGGACTTCTTATGAGCTCCCTCAGGCTCAGAACTTCCTTGTGGGACTCTGATGTACAGAGGAAGCAGCTGGGTTTTGAATAGGCACACAAAAGTCTCTCTTTCCAAGTGCTGGTAACCTTTGTTCCCTTTCCATCAATTGTCCATACGCATATTCATGTGACATTTAACTCCAAGCAGTGCCTCCCAAACTCCATAGGTTGCCTGCAGAAGTGTCCTTAAGAAACAGATTGCTCTGCTGAAACATGATTATGTGTAAGCCTCTGCAACAGCATAATGCATAGTGAAAATTTAGAAAGAACTGTTGGCAGTCCCTCTCAGAAGTCAAACACAGAAATTTCTTCAGGAAATACCACAGGCTAATAGAATTATATAATAATCTGGGCACATTCTACCTGGTAATTCCCCATTAACATCCTCATAGCAGGCCAAATACAGTCTGCTACTCTGCAGTCATCTATGTTAGGGCAGCCTTGCCTGCAGACAAAGAGATTGGGAGTCTTCCTGAAGGGCTGTTCCCTGGACATATGGGATCAAATTCGAACGTAATTCGAGGACTAGCAAGTTTTAGAGCATGACAGACTGTGTAAGGGGAAGGTTGACTTTTCACAAGTCACCTTGTTTGGGGATCTTTCTTGTTTTACGATTTACAAGTGTCCTTCTTCCCTACCCCTGCGCCTCAAAGACAAGACTGGAGGTGAAAAGTTGTAGAAAGAACCTTAAAGCGGTCTTGGAGAGGCCAAAACTCTGAGATAAAAGAGTTAATCTCATCATTCCAGCTTACACTTTAACACAATTCATACATACAATTCCCCCCAGGTTAAGTAATCTAATATTTATTCTATGTAAGAGATGCCCCCTTGGCTGCAAGTCACGGCCCACTCAATGAGTTTAGGGAATGCCATAGCATTCATTTATACAGCTTGTGTCTCTTAATGTTACAAACTAAAACCAAACCAAAACAAAAATTGAAAGAAAAAAACACACTAAAGTGTTTATAATCTGTTAGATCAATGATCTGCTAACTTCAATTCTAAATATATCAATGTAACTCAAGTGGAACGGAAAAAACGAAGATTTTTGTATACTCCCATTAGATTAGAAATGCAGGCACTGCGTTAAATCAAGTTGAATTAGATACAGGACATTGCTTTAAAACTTCTACAAAACATAAGACAGACGTTTTCTTAAAAAGCAAGCAAGCATGGAAATGGTTAACATAACAAAAACCCAGAAAACATCTGCTTAGGATTTACTTATTCCCTCTTACCTTCTGTGCTTAATCCAGGACTTGAAGTGAATTTTGCTACATCGACAATCTTTACAGCAAACTGTTGCCCTGTTTCCCTGTTGATACATCGCCGCACAACGCTGAATGGACCCCTGAAATACACACAGACAAAAATCAGCAATAAATAATCCATTCTTTCCATTGTTTCTAAATGAACCACAGAATCCAACATATCATTCAATTATAGTATTTATATAGGAGCTATCATCACTCATCCTCGTTGCCCAATTAATTTTTAAAAAATGACTACAGATCAATGTAAAGAACACTTCAAGAACTTTCTATTTTTCTATATTAAAGAAAGCTCAAATATGTTCTCTTTTCCAGCCAGTTTAGAAAGGCTATACTCTGAGAAACCTTGTATAATACACTAGCACTATTACTAAATTTTAAATGGCTGCCATTTTGATACATAGTCAAAATGGGGAAAATGCATAAAATTATTGTAATTGAATTGCAAGCTTCCTAAAGTGCTTCTAATACAAGTAGTATCCATGGTTTATATACTAACTGATCACATTCTGCAGTCCTTATTCGTCTTCTGGAGTTCAAAAAGAAAATTTAACAGAGATTACTTCAGACTGACAGTACCAGGTGGAGTAAAAAGTAAAAAAAAAAAAAAAAAAAAAAAGGGGAGAGGCATGTTCTTGCTTTCAGTGCTAGACTAGAGTTAAGAAATTACTATTATCTGAAACAACTGAAAGGATATTACTTTAAAGTAATGGCAAAGCAACTAAAGCGTTGTCATGCTTTTTGTTTCCTTTAAAAAAAAATTAGCTTTATTTTCAGCTAATTTGACACCAGTAGACATGAATAACTTACAGCACTTTGAAATTCCACAAAAGCCTATCATTTTCTCTCTTCTTTAGTGCTTCAAGAACTCCATAAAATTACAGATATGGAAGATCTATTTAAACTAATTCAGACTGATATTAGTATCACATTAAACCTACTAAAAGTTAGTTATTTTTCAAAATCACATTTGCCAAAATATGAGCCAATACAATGGTACTCTAAGAAGTTCCACTTTAAAAATATCACTATTGAAATGCATACTTGGGGTGGGGTGGGGGATTCAATAGAGGATTTTAAGTTCCTGGTGCTTTAATTTAGAATATGAAATCTTCCATACTGTTATGTTAACAGACAGTAAAATCAGACAATTATGGCAGGTAAGGCACTCAGAGATGAAAAATTACTCTAATAGGTTAGGAAAATGAAATAAGATATTTTCAAGACTTCAACAGTTGTAGCAAAGTCAATCCTTTTTTGTTGCTACATATTCAATGACTGACATGCTAGTAGCTACAGACATTCATTCTAAAGTCTTCTCAAAAGGACATAAGGGTGGAAAGAGCCTGTGCTTGGAAATTCATCTATTGATTTCACTCAGCAGGTGACTGTTCAATAAAAGGTAAAATATAGCTTAAAAGATGGATTCTTCCATCCAGGTAGTGAACTGGAAGTTAGTTTATGGGTTTTTGAGCAATGACATTCCAAAGCAACCCATTTCTCCAAAATAAAAGGTTCCCTAAAAAGGAGAAAGGTCCAACTGAGGGCACTTACTCACAAACCCTTGTAACTTCAGCATTTAGGCAGTTTGCTACACTACCAAACCTGCAGTCTCAAAGTACAAAAATAAGATTTTAGCTCTTTAAAGAACATACTCCACAGTTTTCTTGAAATAGGTTGATTTCTGACAGAGTATGAATACCAAACCAGGCAATGAATGACAAACTAAACATTCAGATTCAAGAAAAACATTTATTAACATAATTACATACACGTGAATTATGTCACTACACTCAAACAGAACTACTTACGCAAGAAAACTTAAACATGCTCCTACTGTACGATCAAACTCGCCAGATGACTGTTTTCTCCCTATCTGTAATTAGACCCCACTATTACTTAGTATTTATAGTTAGTATGACCATCTTAAAAATACATTCAATAAAGACTTTAAATATATAGAACTCCCCTGACACCCGTAAATAAAAAGGTTCAACTAACTTAATTTGAAGAGCTGTTGACATAGAACTAAGTAACCTGTTACAAAAAAATTTCCATTTTACATAAATCAGTGTCACCTTATCTCAAGTTCCTGTTGACTATTATAGCACCTTTCAAAAGTACAATTGCTTTTAAATTGTGTAAAACCCATTTAAGTTATCATAATTTAAAAATATTTCAAAACCTAGACTACAGCTTCAGTATAATGTTGACAATACTCATTTTCATCCATAATTACCATAAATTCCTAGAAATTAAGTGCATTTAGTTAAAATAGAGTTTTTCTTTCTCAGTTTTCTTACACAAAATCTTTCTGAACATCTTAACTAATGTTTTTAGCATAATCTGATACAGAATTGCAGATAACTAGAGTGTAGAGAAACCGGATAGGTGCAGTATAGCCTTACAGATTAATAGGCCCGAATTCTGTTCATTCATGTAACTAAAGAGACCCTATGAATATAAATTTTTCCTCGCTGTTGACCGAGGTACTTCTAGATTTCCTGGTTTACTCAGCTCTGGGCTGGACCACTTGCCCATCCGCTTGAACATAAGCACAAACTTCTAGCAGCCAAGGACTGATAACTGGAGGGGGCAAAAAACAAAAAGGAATATTCAAACTGCAGCTCCAAAAAGGATCAAATTTGGGGTCACGCTTATCCTTCTCTCTCATACCTGTGGCTTATTTTTTCTCCCCTGGAACATTGTCTTTGAAAGGTCCTGGAGATCAGGAGAGGTGCCCGAGGACTGGAAGAAAGCCAATGTCACCCCAGTCTTCCAAAAGGGCAAGGAGGAGGAGCCAGGAAACTCCAGGCCTGTCAGCCTCCCCTCCATCCCGGGAAAGGGGATGGAACAGCTCCTCCTGGAGGACCTCACTAAGCATGTGGAGGACAGGAAGGTGATCAGGAGTAGTCAGCATGGATTCACCAAAGGGAAATCATGCTTGACCAACCTGATAGCCTTCTATGACGGAACGACTGGCTGGGTAGATGAGGGGAGAGCAGTGGATGTTGTCTCCCTGGACTTCAGCAAGGCTTTTGACACTGTCTCCCATCACATCCTCACAGGCAAACTCAGGAAGTGAGGGTTGGATGAGTGGACAGTGAGGTGGATTGAGAACTGGCTGGATGGCCGAGCTCAGAGGGCTGTGGTCAGTGGTGCAGAGCCTAGTTGGAGGCCTGTGGCTAGCGGTGTCCCCCAGGGGTCAGTCCTGGGTCCAGTCTTGTTCAACTTATTCATCAATGACCTGGATGAAGGCACAGAGCGCACTCTCAGCATGTTTGCTGATGATACAAAACCGGGAGGAGTGGCTGATACCTCAGAGGACTGTGCTGCCATTCAGAGATGGACCTGGACAGGCTGGAGAGAGGGGCAGAGAGGAACCTCATGGAGTTCAACAAAGGCAAGTGCAGGGTCCTGCACCTAGGGAGGCACAACCCCCTCCACCAGGACAGGCTGGGGGCTGACCTGCTGGAAAGCAGCTCTGCGGAGAAGGACCTGGGAGTCCTGGGGGACAGCAAGGTGACCATGAGCCAGCCATGTGCCCTTGTGGCCAAGGCGGCCAATGGTATTCTGGCCTGCATGAGGCAGAGTGCTGCCAGCAGGTGGAGGGAGGCGATCCTCCTCCTCTCCTCAGCCCTGCTGAGGCCTCACCTCGAGTGCTGTGTTCAGGCCTGTGCTCCCCGGTACGAGAGAGACCTGGAGCGAGTCCAGTGGAGGGCTGCGAAGATGATGAAGGGACTGGAGCATCTCTCCTGTGAGGAAAGGCTGAGAGAGCTGGGACTGTTCAGCCTGGAGAAGAAAAGGCCGAGGGGGGAATCTGATCAGTGCATATGAGTATCTGAAGGGAGGGTGTCGACAGGATGGGGCCAGACTCTTCTCCGTGGTGCCCAGAGACAGGACAAGAGGCAACCGGTGCAAACGGACACCCAGGAAGTTCCATCTGAACATGAGGAAAAACTCATTTACTGTGCGGGTGACAGAGCATCGGAAGAGGTGGCCCAGAGAGGCTGTGGAGTCTCCTTCCTCAGAGGCAATCAAAAGCTGTCTGGACACAATCATGGGCAGTGTGCTCTAGGTGACCCTGCTGGAGCAGGGGGGTTGGACGAAATGATCTCCAGAGGTCCCTTCCAACCTCAGTCATTCTGTGATTCTGTGATTAAAAACACTTTAGAACCCTGACTGGAGCAATCTGAATCCTGAATAATGTTAAGTTTGGGACAAAGCTAAGAAAGCCATGTGTACATAAAGTTACATATGCTAAGAACAACAGTAATAATCAGTCTGCAATGAAAAAAACTGGAGATGATAGTTCTCTAAATAAGCTCTAAATGTCTTAGGAACTTATCCAGTCACTTACGAGGCATTTTTGCAAGATAAAAATTGCTTCAGGAGACTGGAAACATTTATATCACAAATGAACATTCAAAAAATTAGCCATTTTATTCAAATTCCACACAAAAAAGATATAAAAATCATCATTATAGTTTTCATGGCCATATTTAAACTTATCTATGGTATTTACAGACCCTTATCTACTTAGAATAATGAATACCAAGACTCTTAAGTAAATCAAAGCAGCTGTAAGGCACAGAAAGCAAAAATTCAATAGTGCCCACTATGCACTCATTATATTAAAAATACACCAATCTGAAGTCTCATGTGGAAATCAGAAGAGATTTTTTAACGTAAATACTTGCATCTTGAAGTTACAGGCCTCAGGTACCCAACTTCTTCAAAACTAGCTCCCATATTGGAGCCTCAGAGAGCCTCAAAACTGTACACATTATGACTACATACTAGATGAATACATTCAATGAGAGAAGCTGCACAACAAAAGCTCAACGTTTCCAATTTTAGATGATTTGTTATTTCATGAATATTTAGAGCATTCATGAAAGGTACCCTCAGGATTGCTGGAACCTCTTACTGAAATTGACAGGGAGTATAAAAGGGAGAGAATAAGAGTTACAAGGTTACTTGTTGGAAGTTTTTCCGCTAGCTAGGTTGCATTTCCTTGCAAAAAGATAACTGTAAAACTCACTTTTAAGCAGATACTACCGCTTCCATGTGCCAATTAACAGAAAAGAACTTTTAAGTAAATTATGGTTGTAGCTTGCTTTTTTATATTTTCCTCATAGCTGTAATGAAACATTCTACAAATAATGTTATAAAAGCCCACAGTGATAATCTGTCATCTCAGCCAAAAATAATATCCACGTTTTCTAACACAGTAGTTTTACACCTTATTTGGAAGCTAAGTAACAAAGTCTTTCAGGCCACCCTCAATCTCAGCACTACATCACGCTTCCTCAGAGTCAGGAAAAGGCCTGACACGTTTTGATCTCTCAGGTGATGCAGGTGGCTATCCAACAGTTGTTTCTGCTACTGGGGAAGTGTGTATCCTCACTAAATGACAATTTCTCAGCCTATTACTCCTGCAGCTCAAATTATACAGATCTAGAATAGAGAGGTAAGAAGCAACTGTAGCTCTGGATACAGATATCAGAATTGTTACAGATACATTAGACAAATTTGTTCATTTATTAAAGCAAAGGAATAGGGTCGATTAAGTTGCATAATAAAATTTCATCCTATTAGAGTCACAGAAATTAAGAATTAACGCACAATTACTATGTAATATGTTTTGTGTTTCATTTCTCTCTCTGCTGCTCTTTAACAGACATACCTGCCGAGATGCACAATCCCTTGGTTTGTGACCCATCCTCCCTCCTCCATCCCTACCGTTCAAAATCTTTCACTGCAGTTAACATGCACAGAACAGACCACACTTGTTCGTTCAAAGTTTGAGAATCATTAAAGTGCTAGTAAGGACTGATTAATTTCTTTCACTGATATTTTGTCAGCATTGGCAGCAGCACATTTCACCACCTACAATACTTGGATTCCTACCTGCAATGTATAATCAAACAGCAAAACATATTTCAACTTTTTAAAATTGAAGTTGGGATGCATATTGCTTCTTGCCATCACAGACAGAAATCAAAATATTACAGAATGCTAGAATACAGTGTAGCAATGCATTATTATGCATGTTATTGACTAAATGTAGGCAATGAGAAAGCGGATAGGAATGCCAAAGAGATGCCTCATAAGCAGATCTTTTCACACTTAATTCTAGAGTTAGCAGGGCAGATCCTGATGTAACATTAAATTCGAGTGAAACTATTTTCTGGTAATTAGCTTTCCTGTCTAGCATTGAACAGTTACTTTTTATATCAACTTAGCAAGAATGTGAAGAAAAATCAATCATTAATTACTCTCTCCTTCAGCAAGTATAACATTAGAATTATAGAAGAATCCTAAAAATTTTAGACTCTGAAATCCTTATCATCTTGAGACCTCACTTTAAATTCTCTCATTTAGTGCACGCCATTAGGACTCGAAGGATAAAGTTCATATGTCGACTTTCTGTAAATGTTTTTTTGGAGGGACGAGAGGGATGGGCCTGAAATCTTGTCGATTTGTCTGTCTTTTACCTCCCTTCCCCTTTCCTCCAACTCATTTTGGTGTGTGAGAACAGGTTGTAACTAAAATACAACTTGTTCATTCCTAACAAGCACAAATAATTGCAGCTAGTAGCTACAGCTTGTTCCCTTCCCATGTCCTGAAGGGAGGGAGTTGTGACTTGTGGGAATGGAGTTCCACCTGACTTCTACCTTCTTCTGAATCCCTGTGGTTAAGAATTCCAAAACTTTGAAATTTTAAGTCATTTAAATATCATACCACCAACACTTCTGGCAATTTGCTTAGCATCTCTCCCAAATGAATTACGATTTTTCAGGAACTGAATATAAAACAGTACATTTTGGCTCTCAAATTCAGTTTCATTAACTTAAAAAAGTTAGACAAGTTGAATATTTTTGTCAGTAAATTCAAAAATAGTAAGCAAAATCTCTTCAAATGAATAGAATCTGCCTTCGAAAATAAGCTTTCATTTAGAGGAAAAAGGCCTTACATTCCTTTTCCTTATTTTAATAGAGCAGAACTATTAAGATCTTGAAACATGAAAGAAAGGTCTTAAAGCTACATTTAGTGCTTTATTAAACATTTAAAATTGAAGATCACTATATTCTAAAAGAGATGATGTCAGCATTAAGATAGTATAAATATGTAGAGATAAAATCATGTAAGGAAAACTGAACGTATCCAGAATTTTTCTCTTTTCTCATTTAAAGGGCTATGTACTTTCTTAGCTAAACCACAAGCAAGATCGCTTTGTACTTATGTGGTCTACTGCAGAGCTCAGTGGAACTGAAATACTGACTGCTGATGTGGATCAAAAGCCCAGTCATGGTCTTCCTTCTGACCTCCTACCCTTCTGGCAGTGCTCCTCCTGTTACAATGACATTTGAACCTACTTTTTCAGCCCTCCTTGAATCCTTATGCGAGGGAACAAATAAAAATGAAAATTAAAAACAATACTACACAACCACGTTCAGGGCTAAAAAGTTGGCAGAACTACAACAGAACAAGAGAGAGCAGACCTCCAGAGAGCATGCACCTGCACAACATTTTCTGTTTTCTTTAATTCTTTTTAAGCACACCATTTTTTCCCTCCATAAGAAGCTACAGAAAGAGTAAACCACTTATGTGCTTGTGAAAAGGAAATATGCCCCAAGAAAACCTGAGGGAATGTTTAGAATTTATATGATGTACTGAAAAATACTTATAACTAAGATTTCCTTATAAAGCTCAGAAGCTTGTTTACATGTTTTTGTCACCGTAAAGGCAAAACACTGGCAGCAAGAGCTCTCTTCTGCTACCATGTCTTTTCTACCCCCAGTCTGCAAGGAGGATAAATTATCCTTAACAGATCTGTAAGCAGTACCACCTGGAATAATACAATTGTGGCCTGTATTGTTTCCCCCCTATTAGGCAAAAAGGCAAGAATTTAACATTTCAGTCATTTTACATTGTGATATATCCCTTATCTACATTTATATACATAGAAATCTCCCAGGTATGCACATTTTGCACTAAGTACATGCTAATATTTTAAAAAGTGTTCAGTGTATCTATACTTTGTAAACAAATCTTACTTTACACTGACTGGCTGGGATAGTGAGGAAATGGGAAAGGAAGGTGGATGTTAAGGTAAAATACTCGCTAGAATGGGTGTTTTATCACAAGACAAAAATTTCAGCACCAGACACAAGCAACGTTCTTAGTGTGCAGGCAATCCAGAAAATATGTTAATGTTCACACATACTACAGCACCCTTCATCCTCAGAACTCTGTAATTATCAGTTAATGCTGACAATACCCTTTTAAGTTCTTCATTCTATATGCAGAATAAGAGAAGGAACGTGCGTAATAAATTTTGTCATAACATCTACTTGTTGCTGTCAAAAACAATACAACAACATTACTATTTCTTTTTATTTATTTTAAATAAAATGGCAGAAACACTGCCTCACTCCCTAGAAATAATCATTTGCAAATCATTATTTACCTTAGCATACAGAGGAGCAAATTTTGTTTTCAATCACTACTAATCAGTTTCACGGTCCTAAAAGAATTGGTCTAAAAGCTGCAGCTATAGCAGGAATAATAAAAATAACGGTACTTTGTTAAGTGTTATATGCTTTTCAGAACAGCATCAGACAGTAACTGCTGGGAAGCTTTCAGAGGCATGCTTCTACAAGCCACATGATAGACACAGAAGATTGAAGGTTTTTTACTGCAAGATTACAGTACATAATTTCAAATTCATGCCTGAAACATACTGAAGTATGATGCACCTTATTTTTCTGTTTTAACATTTGGTTACGGTTCACAGAAGAATTAAAAACGCCAGCAGATAGGTCAAGAGCATCAGTTGAAAAGCGTTAAAAAGCCCCGATCTTTTGCCCCTTTCTCAAGTGAAGAAAGATCTAGACAAAGAGGCAGTGAAGGAGATCAGAAAAAAACTTTTATAAAGTTAAATTACGTACAAAAAAAAAAAATCACTGAACAATGGGAAGAAAAACAATAAGAACAAATAAGCATGTTAAAAGAACATTTAAATCACATTAACAAAACAGCATACGTTAAAAATATTACATTTGGCTCCAAAAGAATAGAGAAAGGTTGTACTGTATCTTCAGTCTCATCAGCTAGAGACAGTGATTATTACTTTTCTTCCCTCCTATTCAGAGAACCATTTTATTCCATTTTGTTACTAGGCCTTGATCCGTCCCAGGTTGTGGCTGGCTTCGCAAGCATTTCTTTAGCAGTGGTACTGTCCTAACCAGCAACCCCACCAGCTATTCTAGTGTCCCGGAACCGCTTTGGTGTGGTGAACCAGATCAAAGAAGAAACAAAAGCCATCCGTCTGTCTCACACAAACCACTTCTGTGCGTGTGCGTGTTATTTTTTTCATACAGATCAGCTGCTTGATTTGGTTTAAAGTATGGCTTCCAAGAGCCACAAAGTCAGAAACATGAACAAATGGTAGGGCACAGCAGATGCTTAAGCAGCACAGCTACTAAAAGCGAATCCAGTTTCAGACCACAGTGATTCTTCTTTCACTCCTACAGTCCCCTGTACCCACAAAGCATATGTGCAGCCACACAGTGAACCAAAGGAACTGATCTGAGAAAGTCTTATTTGAATACACTTATATCTGGCTCCACTGTCCAAATTCTGTTCATCTCACAACTACAAGTGCTTTTGACAACACATTGCACAGAGTAAGATGAGGGAGATGAGAAAGGAGGGGACTATTTCAGCCAGGACTGCTTCCAAAAATTCCTTCACGAAATTACACCCTCAGGTGAACTTGCATGCATTAGCTGCTCCCTGCCATCAAAAGGAAAAAGACTCATCTTCCCTCGCACTCCTGCACTGTGTTTCTACATGCTCCCATATGCCAACCAAGGCTGCCATATGCCAATAAAACGGTTTTATTTTAATTTCCATCTTAAGATTATTAATGGCCATTTTTATACCTTAAGGTCCTTCTAGCAACACTGAGCTTAACATCCTACTTCCTCTTCTCTGTTTCTCATCCATTGATTTTGCCAAGCCTAACAAGACACACATTTTAAGATAGGCCCTCTCATTTCAGTATCTCTTCCCTGCACCTCTTACAGTTTTAATTTTTCTTAACAGGAGCAACCAGAACGGTGAGTAATATTCCAGGTGAAGTCTTAGGAAAGGCCTGCAAAAAGGAATGGTACTTTCTTTTCTGCTGGAAATACCGTGCCTGGTATATCCTGTACTTGCCTCTTCCACACCTGTATCATATGAACACCTAGTAGAGCTAGATTCTTCTTGTCAGTTGATTCTGATCAGTCATTCCTAGCTTATCACATTGTTACGAGTTTGTCATTCTCAAGTAAAAGATCCTCTGTTTGGAAATTTATCATTTCTATTACTATAGTCCTAATTTTTTTCTTTCTGTATGGAGTCCAGATCCTTCTCCGCAGCAATCATCCTCAAATGTTCCATCAAAAAGCATAATTTAATAATCAGGAGTGTTCAATTAAGTGTTTTTTTTTTTAAATAACCTGACACATAACCAACCCAAAATGATCTATGACAAACCTTCCCTATCTCAGTATTTCCCCTATGAATGCCCCCGTTTTCCTTTTGTCTTTAGTCCTCTATTTACCACCCTCACAATTGCTTCATTTTTCCGAGCCTCACTAAGCATGTTCTGTACAGTACATATAAACAGCCACACTGAAACCCACGTAAGAAAGATCTGCCACATTTTCTTTAGGAAAAATAAGTCTCCTACAAAAGTTGGAGCTCTCGGGTTAGTCTGGCATGATTTATTTTGATTAACAGGTGAATTTTATTTCACTACCCAATTATCTTTACATCTACGTATTTTTTCTTCCCCACCCTAAGTGTTTTAAGAATACAGTCTCTCTTGCTGAAGTTCAGCATCACCAACAAAACAAATATCTGAATCTAACCAGAATTCCTTCTGGTAATCAGTTCAAATCAAAACTGCTTCCTATATAGCTCAGAGTACTTAAATTTCGCTGGGAGATCTTAATTCAGTTTAATCATCACTTAAAATGGTAGTCTCATAAGTAATTCTGTGTGAATACCAATTCATAAGACCCTTTGGAACCAATGAAAATAAGTTACACAGGTCAGCGAGAGAGATAAAAGTTTCCAAATAAGAAAGTTTTCTGGTGTGGCACTGCTCAGTGAAGCACCTGCATCCCCAAAATCTTGATCCAGACAGACAACTTTCTGTATTTCTTTCATGCATTTCGCCTCTGAATTGCTAAATGCCTTAATGTGCTGCAATAATAAAAAGAAAAATATCCTGAAAAGAAAGCCTGTCTTGTATACATCTCAGAAGTATGCAGATTAGTTTTAAATCTCATAGGTTGTCAAGATCACAGATGAAGTGAAGAGAAACATAAATACTTGAGGTTTTCATGTACATAAGTTGGAAGACTTCCAGTATTCCAGAAATCAAATTTATGACTCAAATTGTCAGCCTTTAGAGTGATTCATAACATTTTATATTATGGAAGGATTAATGGGATTTATTAAGAATATTCAGCTAAATGTTAGGAAAAAATCCTCCTGGTCATGGTATTTATAGAAGGTTGCTGAATTCTCTCCCTGGGGAAGAAAGCCTAATCCTGAACTCTAACCTCTTGAAATCTGATGCTTTCAGCAATGTACTGGAATGAATAATCTGACACAGAGAAGATGAGAAAACTTCCATCTGGAAGTTCCAACTTTCTCTTCCATCTGGATATGTTCAGTTTTGAATAATAGCTCCTTGATAAAAATATTTTTATATATTCAATGCATATAAACTACTGTTCAAAGTCAGTTAGTTTCTTTTTATTAGTACAGACTGCATTTCAACAGCCTAGACATTTCTATGAAAACACAGTCTATCCCATTTGTAGTACTTCAGCCTTTTTCTAAATAAGTTATTTTTTAAATCTGTTTAGAGAGGTCATCTCTTTCTCTAATTTCAAAAAATAAAGACAATATGGCTACAAGAAAAACTTTTAAAACTAAATAGGGCTGCTCACCTTACTAAATACGGAAAGGTATATTGTTCTACAGTATACCAGGAAAATTAACCACTACTGTTTGTAAAACTAACAAATATGTTAAGAATTCAAATTTGAGATACCAGCTTCCTAAAAAACAATTTTTTATGAATTTTAAACTCAATTCTTCTCTTCCTGTGCTAACTTAAAGGTCACTCCTGAGCCTGTTCTTGTTATTACAGGAAGACTCTGCCACGCAAAATACCTCATATGAGAGACAGGACAATTAATCCTGTATTAAATAGAACTAGCTACAAGACAACTCTGTTTATATATTTATATATATATATAGAGAGAGAGAGAGAGAGAGAGCGCGCGCGCGTGAGAGACCACATCATGTATCAGCACTTCTGATTTTTTTTTTTTTTTGAAAAAGTCACAACACATTTTCTAATTGCTAAACATTTAGCAGAACTTTTAACAACCTTTGAGAGGAAACTATATGTAAAGGCATTACTTCAAAAACACATTTTTTCCCCTTTTCCTTAGAAAAAAGGAAAAGTTGTCTGGATCCCCTCTCCAGCCAGCTCTGAGGCACAGTTGCACTAACATCTGTGCCAGTACAAATGTGAGAACAGCACAGAGGTGGACCCTGGAATCATGAAATCAGAAGGAAGCTGAGAATATTGACTCCATCTCTGCATGGTCATTTAAGGTCCACATACAAAAAAATTCCTTAATCCTCCAAGGATTATTTGACTTTTGGGACGTTGACCAAAAACAGGAATTTGAACTCACAGGCCAGGTCAGGAACACAATTTATTATTTTATTAGTTTCCAGCAGCCCTTAATTTGTTTTATTCAAGGACTGGATAATGAAATGGGGCAGATGAGCAAAACCCTAAGTCCAAGGAGTAGATCTGTTTGTTTCGTTACATACTGGTAGATCAGCAAGCAAAGTCTAAGCGTTCTTTCGGCTGTGTCACTCTAAATTCAGATTAAACTAAAACCGATTTCAACTGCAGTGATAATCACAAGGGAATCCAAACCCTTGCTCTGGACCACTGAATCAAAGTCATTCCTTAATCAGTTTCAAAGCACCTAGCCACCTGCATGCTGATGTCCATAACCAAAATCTAATAGAAGCCCTGAAGAAAGAACTAGGAGACTGGTCAGTAGGAAACTTGCTGCTCCTCTTTGACTATAAGCCTTTCAGTAAGATCTACTAGCAGACTTAACATAATAAAATCCTATACTTGTTTGTTAGGTGTTCCCAAGCACAGCTTGCTTGGCTGCCACAAGCAGTTGGTGGCAGCAGCTACTGCTGTCACCAGAAAGGAGTCAATTTGGTACCAACTGTAGCAATTCAGCTTCCGGAGCTGTTCCAGGCCATACACGTATGAAGGAGAAAGCATATACTCACACCAACTCCCTTCTCCTTTAGCTCTTGCTACATTTTGAATGATGGCACGTTCTCCGAGTGATGAAAAATCCCAAGTCTTCAAACAATGAGGTTACAAATTTGAACAAAACTAGGATTTAGAGCTGTAAATTGCTTTTTGGACTAAACATACATGAACATATGCTACAGAATCCTACCATAGCACCTTATACTGCTGCTTTATACACGGTATTTCATTGTAAATTTAAGCCTACCCATATTTTTAGATGTACTGGGACTAGACAAAACAGAGCCAGATGTTAACTGATGAGAAAGGCAAGATTTAGGGAAAGGAAATAAAGAGAAGAGAGATGGCAGTGGAGGATGGAGAAAGAGGGGAAGAAGAAAACAAATTACCACATTTTTTTCTTCATTATGCTTCTCTATTCAAAATAATTCTAAAAAATGAGAACAGAAAAAGATAGAGTATATACTGCAGAGAATATATAGCGTATGCTCAACCATAGTAAGCAATTTCCTATTGTCAGAGTTTTTAAACAACAGTATAACCTTTAAAAGTAAGGTTGTAAGAACCTGATATCTGATATTTCTGATGAAACATATAAGCAGAAAAACAAAAAAACAAAAAACAACCAAGCCAACAAAAACAGAACCCAAAACTTTAATGAGAGCTTATCATGCTATTTACTTCCTTCAAACATCTGTCGAGGAATTTTAAGCCATGTGAACTGCATAACTGGCTGCACTGCTGGTGTTGGCAACAGAAATCTGGCTTGTAGGACCATGGCACTCTCTATGAGAATCGAGAACTGCTATGAAGAGAAGGGATCCACGCGGCGGGAGGAAAGCATCTTGTGCTAACAGGCTGGCCAGCCTGGTGAGGAGAGCTTTAAACCAAGAATGATGAAGGAGGGAGATGAGAGCAAACTCAAGCGAGGAAGCAGTGGACCAATCTGGCAAACCAATTGAGCACAGTGATATAGAAGGACCTTGGAATCAGCATAACAGGACTAAAAGGGACCATTTTAAGCATATGCACACAAATAAGGAAGCACCTACAGAAGAGCATGGGGACAGCTCTCATACCTTTTCTGGGCCATCAGTACAACTGTGTGCCTCTCCGAACTGCCTGTACACTAACGCATGCAGCATGGAGAATAAATAGGAGGAGTTAGAGGTTTGCATGCAGTGGTAGGGCTATGATTTCACTGGGATCGCAGACACAAGGTAGGATAGCTCACGTGATTGGAGCGGGAACAGGCTCTTTGGGAAGAAGAGGTCAGGACAGTGAGCTGCCCTTTATGTAAGAGAGCAGCTGGAACACATGAAGCTCTGCCTAGGGAAGGATGATGAGCCAGCTGGGAGCTTGTGGGTCAGGATTAGCAGGAAACCAAAATAGGTGATGATGTGGTCAGCCTCTGCTATAAACTGCCTGTTTGGGAAGTAGCAGTTCAGACCTTCAGACAACTGAGAGAAACCTCGTGCTAGTCCTTATGGGGGACTCCAACCATCCTGATAGCTGCTGGAGAGACAATACAGCAGGGCACAAGCAATCCTAGAGGTTTCTGGAGTGCGTTGATGAAAGCCTCCTGACAAAGGTGATCAAAGAGCAGATGAGGAGAGGTGCTGTGGTGGACCTCATACTTACAAATGAGGAAGAAATGGTTGGGGCTGTAAAGGTTGGGGGCAAACTTGGCTGCCATGACCCTGAAATGGTGGAGCTGAGGATCCTGCAAGGAGGTAGCAAGGCAAAAAGCAGGATCATAACCCTAGACTTAGCAGAGAAATGAGAGCAGAACATATACCTTTTGTAACTTACTAGCACACCTGGCTGAGTGTAAAAATCAAAGAAGAGAAACAATTACGGCAAATATAGAGCCATGAAAGAAAAAAAAAATGTCAGAAAGTAGCTTTGACACCTTGTAATGTCAGAAATGAAAGGAAATTTAGTCAAGCTGTTCTGTATTTAGTCATCTAGATACAAAGTCAACTTTTTCAGATAAGTGTCAGAGTAAGAATTCTGTTCAGAGCTTAATATTTTATTTTCCAACTTGTTTTAGCATCTCTGCCATCCCCAGATAAACTCTTCTAAAAGCCATGATTTCATTAGAAACTCAGAAAACCGCTGCAGATGCAAACTTTATTGACTGATAGTTCTGAACTGTTTTTACATTAGAATGAATAACGTGTGGTAACATATGTGGAGCAGTAATGCCTACCTACTATGAGGAATTCCTATTCCCAATTCCCTGGCAAAACTACAACAATAACATCTGAAGCACTCGTTCAAACTGTCAGCAATTTCAAGGAGATATCCAAACTGAAATTAGTGCTTCCATTAAGTTTCAGTTGAGGAAGTTGAAATATATTATCAATAAGATATATAGGTAGATAATGATATATGAGATAGACACACACATATACTACCAATGAAATAGATATTGATACATGAGTACACATGCACACACATTATCAATAGATATTGATATGAGTCCATATACACTCACACGCGAACCGTTAAAATGTGGTATGCCAAAGCAATTTCAAATAATATGTTTAAGTCAAATCTTTCACAAAAACTTTTGAAATCTAGCTTCCTCCTCGAGAAGAAAAAGTAAACTGAAATTTAAGAGCATCTGAAGCTATATTACTGAACTAGTATTAAGTAGTATAGATTATCTTCTGCGTATAATTATGTTAGAGTTCTTATTCTGCATAGCTGAAGCATGCAAGTTAATACATAGTCACAAGAGAAAGTTATCAGATAGAGTAAATCTATTTCACTCTGAGTAAAGCCTGATAAAAGCATCATTATATTTTAAGTTTTCAGTTGCATTCACTCTTCCTTAAAATGCAGATGTTTTTGGGATACATTTTCACTACATTAATAATAAGACTACATATTTTAATTATTCTAGCATACCAACACAAAAACTTCTAGCACAATGGGTTGACAATGAGAACAAAAATTAATAATTTGAGACCTTATATTAAGTTTGGTAATGACCAGAAGCATGTATGTAGTATGTACTAAAGCATGTATTAAAGCAAGTATGTACTGAAGCATGTATTTACTATGTACTAAAGAAACTGCTGAGATTCTACAACAGTTTAATCCATCTGTAAAAGTCAGAGTTGAGTAAAATGCAGTCATAGATCTTAGTTTGCTAAAATACAGAAAAGTGTTCATGTCTATGAAGCACCGCAAGATTTAGCTTCACATAACTGCAAAAACAATGCAATTGGATTGATTTTCGTACCTTCTGTCAGCCTGTTAGTGATGAAACCCTTTTCATTAGTTGTTCTTTGACTCTTTTCACCCATTAACTAAAGTGTAAGGAACAGGGTGTGGAGGGGAAATAAAGGATTTTCTTGTTTCTTCAAGAAAGTTAAAAACTTAAATCCCAATATAACTGCAAACTCAGCATGTTACTGAAATTTACCAGGCCTACTGGCAATTACTGCTGTGTAATTCTCAAGAATAACTGTCGTTAGAGTACAGAAACTCTTCCTTCTCCCTTCTTGTTATGACTCCTGCATTTATCCCTCACAAATTAAGAGCTAAATAGCAATACAAAAAGCCCATGTTTGTTTGGCAAAGTCTATATTCCTGAATTATTACAGATACTTTCCCTTTATTCTATTTTAGTCAACAGTAGATTTAGATTTTTTGGTGAGAATGGAAAGTTCAATCCTCCTCTGTTTCACCACCCATCTTACCCATCCACTGACAAGACTGTAGCATCAGATCACAATATTACAGAGGATGATACTAAAAAAATATTTTATTCAACATTTTTATGTTGTGTTTATGTCAGATCTTTACCTAGAAATAGCATGCACTGGGTTTAAGTTAAAAAAAAAAAAAAAAACAAAAAACAAAAAACAAAAAACCCCCTCCAACCCTCTATAGATAGTAGAAATGGAACAGCAGAACACACTTAGAATACAGACTATTTTCAACAGCTTATAGTTGTTTAAGTCCATAGGCAAGATTGCACAAAATTATCCGAGTCCTGGAGAGGTCTCATTTCTGAAGCTCTTTCAGTAAAAGTGAACTAGAGGTTTTGAAAATTAATCATGCTTCTGTGTTGATGTGCATAGCTATTCATAAAAGTACACTGTAGATAATGCAATAATATCTGGGTATTCTTTTTACCTCCTGCCAGGTAAACCTGTGCTCCTTCACCTCCTGATACTTTGGGAGGTGTGTGCAGGGCTATAATATTGGTAGGTGACAAACTTCTATACAGCAGAATCCCCATAATTTTTTTTTAATTTCTCTAAAAATCTAAAAACTTTAAAAGCAGTAGTATAATGTGCCTAAGTTTCCAATTACCATCGCTTGATCTACTGAGGCCAAGTAAGACCTCCCTCCACTTTTACGGAGAGAAAATAGATGTTTATAGAGTTTCTCATTTGCAATTTAAGGAGATCTATAATATTCACCAAGGCAGGAAAAAAAAATAGCTCCTGTGCTTTTCACATACCAGGATAAGAAATACAGGTTTTACAAATTCACCAATGAAGAGAAAATACAAATGAACGACGCTTAACTCCTCCTGTGAAAGAAGGGAAAAGGATATCACATCTGACATCATCATGTCAACCTCACTTAGGAATTACATGCAAAAGGCAAACCGAGGCATTACTATGACTTAAATTAAGTCATACAAAGTTCGTTTCTAAATAAAAGAACGACGCATAAATGGTGAAGGTGAAAGGTAAAGAGGGAGATGAACAAGGCAGAACAGAGAAAGCAATACTGTTTATCCAACCAGTAGCAACTCTAAAATTAAAAGAGGATGTTAGAACTATTTTTGACTACATACTGTTCGTGTCATGACTATAAGAGCTACCAGTCCCAAATCAAATGGGTCTCAGAAAAAGAAAACAAATGGGTCTCAGAAAAAGAAAACAAAATATACTCCTTTTTCAGGAACTTCTTACTTTTTGCAAAAGGTATATTAAAAGTTAGAAAAAAAAATGGCTTTCTATACAGCATCAGATTACAATTTGCTCTGGCCTTCTTAATATTAGAAGAATTTCACTGCACACTCAAAATTCTTCCCTCCTGCACAGTCCTGAAGTTTGACACAGCCATGACAGTTGTTCTGTTATTCACCTTACGGCACCCAAAATTACCATGTGGTCTAGAAAGCGCTAGACAAAGCTCCTTCAGCAATCAGCTAACATTGCTTTATGGAGGCAAGTGCCTAATGGAGACACTTTCTATTAGCAAGAGCTACAGTTTCAATATATTATTTTCCCCATATATTCTACTCATTTGTAACATTTTTATAAAAAAGATTTCCATAAAAGCTAGACACTCAAAAAAGTGAAAATCGGGGGGGGGGGGGGAGGGGAGGGAGGTGGGAGAGAGTGCAGGTTATTCACTACTTCTCAATTTTAAGCTGATTGCTTGCCTTATATGTAGCATCATCTTTCTTTGTATCTGAAGATGAATTTATGCCACAATTAAGTGGTTAAACATTATACTATGACTGAATGACAAATATGTTAAATAGTGTTCATAATGCAATAAGGCTCAGAAATATTCCTATTATATCTGAAGAGAAGTCTTTCAAGACTGGGTGCTCTGCCAGGAACTTTCTTTCACAGAAATAACCAGAAAGTAGGTTATATATTGGAAGGACTGTAGGAACAGTAGCCTACTGCTAGCTGTCAGGGGCCTCTAATGCCCTTTTACAATTACACTCTCGCCAAACATAGACTGGACTATTTACAATCAACCACTGGGCATACTGAATCTCTGTCTACATAGCAGGTCTGTCTGCCCTTTACAGTGTTGTGAGAGGACAAGGGCCCCTCCTCAAGGCAAGAATAAATTGAGAGATTCAAGCTGACCAAAAATGTTGAATTTCCTACCGCTGTGCCACTGTGCTCTTTCTTCATCAACCGTCTTGGAAGCCTGCCCTTTTGTTCATACCTTCAGCAAGTGGAAGTGTTTTAAAAAGTTATGAAGCTGCTAACATCTTTGTAGTTCCAATAGCTGTTATCCACAATAGCTCAATCAAGCTTAACACTTGCAGAATAACGAGTTCCTCTCAGGAAAAATTCAGTCAGTTCTTCTAGCTTTGAAGAGGCAAGTACTGGCTTACCCATAAGAAGTTTATATGTAAAAAACAGCTCTTAGGTATAAAGAGTTTTTGAAATGCAAGTTCCAGGTTCTGCAAGTATCTGCAGCTCTGATCACCTCCTTGCCTCTATGGCCACCTCTCCCACCACTGAGAAGTGGCTTTTTCAAGCAGTATATTCAGAGTTTTAGCAAACATAGCTTAAATATTAATGAAATGATCTATGGCCATAGCATATTTAGCCAATTAACTATCCAGAAATTACAACAAAAGGTTATTTCTGGATATGTAATTAGCAATGCTGTGATGTAATGCCTAAGCATGATTTGGTACTATATTTCTCAAGACTAAAAATAATCCCTATATGAACTTGAGATGTTTGTACATGTTATAGTTCAGACTGTTTCTTCAAACATAAAACATAGATTGTAAATATTTTCACTTTATTTAAAAGCATATTTTCTGCCCTCATTGCTTCAAAGAATGAGCAGATTATAAATTGTTACTAAGTAGATTAAAAAAAAGTATAAACATTTTAAATACAGGCCTTACAATAATTTAAATATAATTTAGATACTATATTGGGCCAAAAATAAATAGCACCAATTAAAAAAGCCTGTTACTTAACACAAAGAACTTCAGTTTAAGGAATTTTGTGCAGCTTCCCATGCTAGACCAGCATGTATCTCCTTTACACACAAAGGGATTATTTTTGCCACACTTCAACAACACTGTCACGTGCTCTACTGCACCTCCACACCTTTTTCAAGAGCAGAAAAGCCATGAAGACTTCAAAAGTGACTCCAGTTGACACTTGGACTGTTTGCTGATTGCTTTAAGCTGAACTACATGTTACAGGTAGTCATCAAAAGAGGAGATCCTGCCCTTCCAGGCATGCACTTCTGTCAGGCTCCTTATGTTGCAATTGGCAATTGTGTAGCCAAAGGGGTAAGCTAGGTAAAAAAAAAAAAAAAAAAAAAAAACCTTACCTAGAGAAAGATAACTCACCACAAAGAACTGATCTCTCATGAGTTAGTTTTCAGTTCTCTACTGGCAACAGGAGGGATCACTTCTTTCAGTAGCAGTTGTTACTTAAATCAGCTTAAAACAAGGAAATGAAAGCACGGCTCTAGTGCTTGTCAGCGCTAAAGGACACTGCTAGGGAAAACAGAAGATCTTTGGATCTATACTAATAAAACATCTTGAAGAGTGTTATTTACAAAACCTTTTTTTTTAAACTGATACTCTATTTTACACAAATCAAAATTACATCGCCTGCTATCTCTGAGATTACTCTAGCCAGAACCTTAATTACAACAGTAAAGTTAAGATCTCACTGGTATAGAAGCAATATTGATGTTCCATCAATAATGTTCTGTCGTAAGTTCATTTGCCTTTGCCTAAGATTTAGATTCAAAGAATTAACCAATTGTTTAAAATCACTTTTAAATTAGCTGAGAAACAAACAATACAAAAGCCTGGAACAAAACTTTTCTACTGTTCTTACACAGAGACAGAAAAATAACCAGCAAATCCTGATATAGTTTAGTATTAAATTAGATCATATAAAGATTCTCTCCATAACCTGTTTCATTCTCAGTAAGATAACCCACATTGCACTTCCATCATTATATAAGTTCAGAGGTTATATTAAGCGTAACACCTTCCTGAAATAGCCTTTTAAGCCATATGCCAAATG
Source organism: Struthio camelus (assembly GCF_040807025.1). NCBI lineage: Eukaryota > Metazoa > Chordata > Aves > Struthioniformes > Struthionidae > Struthio > Struthio camelus. The sequence continues at coordinate 127,583,323 of NC_090942.1, read as the reverse complement.
TGGCTAACAATTTTTTTTTTTTTTTTAAATGAGCAGTATTTGGTTTACAACTGTTGAGAATGAATGGTGTTTCATTTTCACACCAGTATATACTACATACCCTTTATTTTCACCTACTATAACACACTGACAAGTAAAACCTTTTCAGAACAGAAAAAGAAATTATTTTTGACAGTTACATATAATCAATTATTATAAACAGACAACAATAACTATAAACTGTTTAACTCAGCCTATTGCACTTAAAAGAGCTGTTGCTTTTTACTGCTAAAGTAACTGAAGCCCGAGTCAGCCTTTAATGTATAGTAACAAGCAGATTATCTTTCTAAACAATCTCTGCAATAACTTCACTCTCAAGCAGAAACACATATATAAAACAATCCAGTGTTTTTTTCCACATAATTCAGACCACCTGCACTTCTATATCTCTTACCACACTTGCTTTTTACCTGTAAAATGTATTCGAATGTATATGCTTCATTGTACAAGGTCATACCCCAGACTGACTCAGCTAACTAAACACCACCAATCCTGAAGGTTCAGTTGACCCTCAAGATGTATTGTCCTTATTTAATTCTGACCAATTTCTAATCAGCTACACAATTCATCACATTATCGTCTCAAAAAATGAAAGCAAACTGAGAAAAAGGCCGGTAACACTACAGAACGTTGAACTACACAATGCACAGTACCTCACACTGCAGTATTTTGTTCTGCCATTACAAGACAAGCCAAGTACATATTAAATCTTCTCTTCACATCCGTGCTGATGCCTCTGATAATCAAGTTTGTGGGGGTCTTAATGCACATCACAGCGAACAGGTGGAATGTCATAAGTCAAAAGCTGTTCTCTCTTGTATTGGACTGCCTGCTAGATTCTCTCTGATCCCGGTACAAGTCAGTCATGCTCACACATAAAGTAGCATAGAAGAGTTTCCCTGGAGAAACTGGAGTAAGCAACTGTCTCCATCAATTTTTCTAGATGCTGAACTGCCAGGTAAAAGTTACAGCATTTATATCTGCCAAGACAAACTTCAAGATGAACAAAAGAACAGATTACTGAATTTTGTTCAAAGTGTAGCCTGACTAGCACACAAGGCAGCAGTGAGCTACCTCGAGCCCAAATCGCAAAAGATCGTCAGTTTGAAAGTTCTTCTTTGTCACTACTAAAAGCAGCCAGGAACAGTTTTGAAGCTCTTTACTTAAGAGGTGACCAATTTCTACATTCTCAAGTATCACTTTCACACCCTGATAATCATGCCAGACTGATAAACCACAGGTGCAAGACACCTGTGAGCAGTTGAGCCAATAAATACCACTAAACCCACCTGTAACCCAAGAGCAGCATGCCCAACTTTGGATAGGCTGTCCTATATCAGCATTTTCCAGAGCTAAACAAAGCTAGGACAACAGATCTGGCCTTTGGTACGCCATTTGGCTATGCAGGTTTATTTAACCTAAAAGCTGTCAAGTCACTTTCTTGCTTTTATCCACACTACCTTTCAGAAGTTAAAAGCAGTTAATCCACATCGCAGCATAAGGCTTGAACCTGCCCAGTGCCACAGAGAGGTCTTGGAACGCAGGTGCGCTGTCCCCCAGCAGGCCTGCTCTCCACTGAAGGCCTGCCCAAACACACACGCACACCAGTTTCATGTCAGTAAGAAGCCACGCTCTGGCAATGTAAGACAATGCACAATTTGTCTTTAAATGAAGGGTAAGCTCTTTCCACTCATGTGAATAGAGCACGAGTAATAAATTTTTCACCTTTGTTTTTCTGATTTCAGTTATGCCCAAAACATGAAGAGGTTCAAATCACTCCAAGCTAACCAAATCAAACCCATGTGCTTTCCTCTGTAGAAAGCAGGGGTATGCTGAAACTAATACGAGCAGAAGCTGGTTATCTATCCCCTTTCCCATCCCCTTCAGAGCAGCAATAGGCCCCCATCTTTAAATGGCAGTATTCAGATACTTAAAGTAACATAACCACTACCACACCCTACAGCCCTTATACTTTATTAATATTGCAATCAAATGCTTCAAAATGTTTCAATAAATCAATTTGTACCAAGAGCTCAACAGCATACATATTCAAAAAGACAGAAAAGATAGACAACTTAAGGTACAAAGCCATTTGTCAGTTCACTAGAACAGCTAAAACAGAACACCACCTCTAGCATCAAAAAAAAAAAATTTCAAATTAGGTAACATAGGTTAAGTTTATGTTAACAAGAGATGTGGTGCAATAGAAATAGACTAGTAGAGCAGAAGTGTACTGAGGAACCAAATGCTCACACTAACATGTGTTTTCAGTGATTTTCCTCTGAAACACCTCTCATCTGGTCCCACGGACTGAATACCTCGTAGCTGGAGCGCATCAGGCTAAACTGAGGTCTGAAGGGATGCTTCATTCAAAATAATTCAGTTCATACGCTTTGAGATCACTCTACTATAGGAAACACAGCAAAACACATTAAGGTGGAACGATCAAGAGACTTAAATGAGAAGTGCACTCATGATCTGAAATAAAACATCGGGCTTACAACCGTATTGCGAATTGGCTGAGTTCAAAGAATTTTTCTCCCCGTCACAAAAAAAAAAAAAAAAAAAAAAAATCTAGCCCTCTGTGAAAATCATGCGAGAAATACTCAAAAATAAGTCATATCATACTTTTTTTAAAAAAATTGAAGTAAACCAATAACAACCTATATTGCAAACTGAAAGGGATTTACAGTGATCCAGGGAATGCTTCTTGTACATTTCTCAGAAAACTGCATGCTAACTCACAGATATCAGATCAGTAAGTTTTGAAGTGTTTAAAAATATTTTGACAAAGTCCAGTAAATTACAGAAGCAATATGCTTCAAACATTTCTAATAAAGCCTTACAGTCATCATCATCTCCCAAACACCATTAAGAGCTGTACTATAGTATATACAGACATGACTTAAATATACTAAGCTATGCTACTCTGAGGCAGATGTCTGTAATACAGAGAAAAAAGAAATAAGAATATATTTTTATTGAAATATCAGACAAGTAAAAAAATGCAACAAATAATAAAAAATTATAAATTTTTCCCATTGAAGAATTAGTTTTAAAAAGTGCCCCAAAAGGTCAATATGCATTATCTCAAATTTGTTTATGCCAATTAATTTTTCTCTTGATTCTTCCTTTTTCCCCCCCAGAGAACTCACAAGGGGTATACTATAGCAACCTTGAAAATTTAAGTGCTTTTACAGCAATAGTCCAAAGATCCTCTACAAATAGATGCATCATGGAATCTTTGTACAAGAAAATATATATACATAAAATATATATTTTTTATACTTTCAACTTACTTAACTCCACTGTTATTAGCCCTCAAGAGTTTGTACTTGCTTTTCTAGACTCCAGCCTCTGCACATACACTGAATTTTTGGTCTTTTATCCTTTTTTTTTTTTAAATTAATTCTGATTGGCTCTCTACTTCCTTCTGTAATTACATCATTCTGCAGTTAAGATGATTTGGGAAATCAGTAAATAAAACACATACCTACACGTTACAAGTAGGTTAATTGTAACAGAGATGGTCTGGAACGTTATATGTGTAATCACAAAAAAAATTATCAGAATGTTTATTTTTGCTAACAATTTTATACATTCAGATGTAAGAAGTTAGATACTGACCTTTGAACTGTGTTGCTTAGGTATATTCTGCCAAATAAGACAGAACCAAAGACCAGTTCCTGTACTCAAGGCCAAGCAACACCACCTGACTCATATCCACATTGTTTACAGCTAGCCAACTCTGTATACAGAGTTTTGAGAGAGGCATAGGGGGCAATCCACAACTAAGCCAGGGAGAGAGCTAACAATTATGCAGTATGGATTTTATATTTGAACTTATTCCCTAGCCGTTTATTCAAGATCACAGGCATATCCTGGAGTGCCCTAAAGCATACTAGAGTACTTTTTGACCATCTAGAGGGCAAGACGCAAGAAAGTTTTATGGAAAATGTCTGGATTCAGTGCATAAGTGTTAAAACAGATATACTAAGACAATTTCCTTTACTTGCTCACATTCTCATTGCATTAGTGAATGATGGTACATAGAAACACTACACTTTTAAATCATAGTAGAATTTAACTGTACACTACAGAATTTTGTACAAGTTTTAGTCCTAGACATTGCTAAGTTATCAAATTAACCAGCTTTTTTTCCAGCCCTCATCAGGCTCTGTAAGAACCTGCAACCAGCAAAGCAAATGTTTCATCTGGGAGGTAGTTTTAAAAACACCTACCAACATATAATTCATTCCATTCCTCGGTTTGAAAGGTCAGACTCCAAATCACACAGCAAGCTACTGCTACCAGTTCTCGCAACAAAACAAACATAGCATATCGAATAATTGATCATATCAGATGTGATATGAACTACAAAGCCAAGAATGTAGGAACTAAACAAAGTATGTACAGGAAATTCTGGTGGCACAGTAATGTTGGACATTTAAGACATATTATTGGTTTGTTAAGACCAGTAAGCCAAGTTTGCTGTATTTAACCTATTTCTCAACTTATTTACAAGCACAAGTACCAGCAGGGCATAATGTTTACTAAAACTGATGTAAACTCATTGAGAGAAGTTTTTATATTGAAAACACTAGCCTTCAGCCGTCTGCAAAAAACCCTCAAAATGCACTATCTTCGCTTCTCTATATGTAAAAAGGAGGACAATACAGAATTCTATTTTAATTAGAGACTCAGTTTACCCAAAATCTTTTAATTGCAAGGGGAAAGCCATAATCCAAAAATAGTGAAAGCTAGTAAACATCTGTACATCTGAATGATAGCACTATTACTACCATTACAGAATTTAAGCAAACATTTCTACTAATAGCATAATACCCTTAGATCATTACAGCTATGAGAAAAGTAGTGTTCATAGGAAGAAGTTATATAAACACTCCTGCTGATACAAGCTACAAAAACAAAACAAAAAGCAAACAAAAATCACATTACATTACAATTTTGTCAAAAATATGTAATATTTTAGCATGAACATGCACTTATTCTAACAATATTACATACAAAGCAAAGGCCAAGACTGATGCTCCAACCAGCAAAATTCTAGACAAGCAATAGCTTTGTCGTAGAAACAGAATTAAGTAGCTCTCATTAACTACCAAAATTTCACAGATAAAAATCATTAAATCAAATGATACAAAGTGGTGCATTCTCTCCTTTGATTCAGTTTTAGTCAAGTATTCGGTTAGTGAAATGGACATGCTAGAAAAACTACACAGACTTACAGAAGAGGAACTGGGATGATCGTAGCCTGCATATCTAACACAGTGAATACCATGCTATTCTTAACGATCATGACAAAATACCCTTGCAGAGCAAAGTAGCCTAATTTGAGACGCATTTCAAACTAAATACATACAGCTAAGTTCTGCACATATTCCTCAGGGTCACTGTATTCACTCAATCTTATTTCATCACTTGAACTACTATATAACTTCTGTATGCACAGAACATAGCTATTCCTCACAAAACATGTACTGTTTTCGGGGGGACCATTCATTTGGTGTGTGGGTTCCTCTCTCCCAGACTAACAACTGGGCCACATTTCATGTACGTTAGTATCATAAATGTTTTGATTGTGCTTTTAGAAAAAGCATTTAAAAATGCATTTTATATTTTAAAAGTATTTTAGACTGTTAGAGAATATGTATGGAGACCATTAAAGATATAATCAGTTTATTATACTTTGCAGTAGTATCACAGCAATTTTTACAGCATGAAGAAAGTTACTTGGAAAAATGTACATAAATTCCACAGGCACTTTAATGACTGTTAGATGTTTGGTACATACTCGTATCTACTTTTATTTAATAACTCAGCTTATTCTTATATTTTTGAATAGAAAAAAATAATAGATGCATAAGGAATATAATTAATGCCATTAAAAGCAAAGTTACAAAGAAGAAAAGAAAAAAAAAATCAGAACTAAGAACGTTGTCATTGCATCTAACTTACACCATTGCGCTGGCAACCAAACAGTAGTACTGTTGTTTTATATTAAAGAAACACTGATCTTGGCTGAATTGGAAACTATTTCATTTCTGTTTTCACTTAAATGAAAATGCTCTGGTCATTCATTAGTAGCATCCGTTCAGGCCACAGCCTTGCTGTCAGAAAACCTTAAACAAAAAAAATGAAGCCGCTAAAGTTACTGTTAAAACACTGTGCTATAAAATACTATTATATGCAGCCTAAACACACTTAAATAGTGTCTATATTAATGAGTTACCATTTCCAAAAAAATAGAAGAAGATTCCTTAAAATACCCATTCGCCTCTGCTAGCAATATGCCAGCCATTAATATTTCTTACATGTTATAATGCTATTTTAGCTTTTAGAACGAGCATCCAATCCAAACTTCTCTTTAAGTTCCTGTAGTTAATATAGCTAAGTCTTCAAACCTATTATCAGAAAAACAAAAATAATTTCTTTATAACTACCTTTGGTGCGCATCAGTAGACACACATGCGCTGCAAAGGTATTTCACACACAGATCACATTGGTATAATAAATTTCCCAAAACTGATGATATATGATAAAATATATCAACAACACCTATTCATATTCTTATGTTTCTTAGTAAAGTTTAAGCCTCACAAAATATCTAATATGGTTCAATTTAAGGTATATGCAATTCCCGAGACAATGTAAGAATGCTATGACATTAGTTTTATGTCACAACATTATAACATAAGTGTTAAGACAAAATCATACATTTTTTTCAAAGGGTCATTATGAAATACACTATAAATTACATTTATAGTCTGAGCACATGCTACGGAATGCAACTCTACCATACTGTCCATGGAGATGCCAATTTGGAGCCATCCTGAAAGATACGTGTTATTTTCATTTCTCACTCATCTAATACTAAAAGAAAATTAAAGTTTTAGGCAGAGTGATCAAGTAATACATCCTCTGATTTTTAGTAAAATTCATTTATTTGTTTCACTCTGTATTTGAAAATGCAGTACTTCCCTGGATTTAGGAAAAAAAATGTGCTTATGAAATTAATTACCTTAATGTACCAAGGTTAAATGTTTTTGCTATGATTATGTTACAAAATAGTTTTGTCAAAAAATAAGAAAAGTTTCTACATCATGGCTGGCATTAAGGATATAACCACGTCCTTAAACCCCAAACAAATCAAGCTCAGAAGAAACGCACACACGCATTACTAACATGCTCTGCACAAAGTAACACAAATAAAAAGCACTCATTTCCCAATTTTTCATTTCCTGCCATACTACTCATTTCTTAACTATAAAGTGAGATAGTTTTACAACTGCTAGTTTTTGTAATTTTGTTTTGAGATTCAAGCTGTGTATGACTGGGTTGAAAATCAGAAATGTGCTCAATGTCTGAAGAGAGTAATACTTGTAAGAAAGTGGCTACTAAAACTAATTCCAGAATTAGGTACAAAAACAGCTTATAGACAGTATATAAGTGACCATTTTCAATACTATAGCCATTTAGCATGACAGAAATCTTGATACTGCTAATCAAGAAGTTGCTTTGTTTTTCATGATATTCCTCACTTCACCTGTCACAGTACTATACAGAAAACAAGAAACATTGCTCTGCAGAAAAAAGTTACAGTGTACAGTATATCATTCCAATGGATACCTTCCTTTTTCTTTTTATGGATGAAGCATAATAGAGGACAACTTTGATGCACCTGAACCACTTCCATACATGCAAGCACACTAATCTTAAGCAGATTCAGAAATTAATCTGAACATACACTTTTAAAGACCTAATTATTCAACGAATGCCTGCAAAAATCACTTAACACGAGAGGAATAGTGTTATGTTCTCCTGAAAAAGGTTTTAAAATTCCGTCTCCCAGGAAGAAAACTATTTTAACACTTCCCCCTCCCCATTACCTTAACATTTCTTTGAAAATTTAACTTAAATATCTAAAATAGCACCAAGTGATATCTAGTCTCCTAATGTGCTGTAGCAATCTTGAGGACATTTTTTCCAGTTACCTTATCTGTTCCCTAAATTGGGACACATGCTCAAGCACAATAAAGCTATGAAAAGAATATTTCACGCTTACTCTTCCTGAGTATCAAGTTTGGAGCAGGTTATCCTTTATGTTCTTTTACATATCAAGTTTCTGCCTATGTCATTTTCAACCACTTAGGGAATTATAAATTATTTTCAATTGTGATGTATGAAGTGTGGAATATTTAGGGAAAGAACAGAATGCTCTTTGTATATTTGAGGATCAATTTATTCATCTAATTAAAGAGGTAACATGGGCATGTTTTTAACTCTTCAATATTTTAGCAGAGCTAAAAATCACTAGATAGATTTACCACCCCTAACTCTTTTCCCAGGACTATAAGTTTTACTTTTCTTATTCACTTTCACCATTGAAAAAGGTCCATTTAAAAAGTGAGCTTACTCACCAGGTGGGTTCTCCCAGACATGCACAGCTGTAGCTGTAAAGCCACACAGAAGCCTGTTAAGTACCCTGCTGCCAAGGACTGGCTTTAGATCTATTTATAGAAGAAACATGGTGATGGCCACATAAATCTTATTAGCCTATTTAACGGTTATTTGAAGATTTGCTTATTTAAGATGCAATAACTTAAAAATAACTGTGTAAGGCTCAGTTTGCTAGAAACATTTTAAAGTTTAAACAACACTCCATTAAGATTGCTGACATAGATCTTGAAGAACTTCATACCTTTAAGGACTATAGAGTATGTTACATTAAAAGATGCCATGAATTCAAACAAACTAAACAATCAGAGCAAATAAGCCATTACATCACCTTCAAGTGATGTACATACCAAATGACCAAGGCAAATTCAGGAATAAATACCTTTTTGCAACTAGATTTAAATAAACTAATTTTGATCTTTGGCACTAGATCTCAGTAGCAGGAGAAACGTATGAAATCACAGACTCGTGTGGCTAAGACACAGAAGAATAAACATTACGGATGCACAGCTGTCACTGTAGGTAAAAAGACGCAACATAGAAAAAAGCAAAGAATGTGATTAAAAGATAAAAAAAAGAAAATAAATTGAACTCAGTAAATGCAATGGGGGGAAAAAGGAGGATACTTAAAGAGTAAGCCAAATCAAGCAAAGAAAGCTCTATCAGCACCACTCATGACTACATCACACAGAATCACAGAATGGTTGAGGTTGGAAGGGACCTCTGGAGATCATCTGGTCCAGCCCCCCCCGCTCAAGCAAGGTCACCTACAACAGGCTGCCCAGGACCATGTCCAGATGGCTTCTGAGCATCTCCAGGGAAGGAGACTCCACAACCTCTCTGGGCAACCTCCTCCAGTGCTCTTGTCACCCTCACAGTAAAAAAGGTTTTCCTTATGTTCAGATGGAGCTTCCTATATTTCAGTATTTGCCCATTGCCTCTTGTCCTGTCTCTGGGTACCACGGAGAAGAGTCTCGCCCTAGCCTGTTTGCACCCTCCCTTCAGATACTTATACACATTGATGAGATCCTCCCCTCAATCTTTTCTTCACCAGGCTGAACAGTCCCAGCTCTCTCAGCCTTTCCTCATCTGAAAGATGCTCCAGTCTGTTAATCATCTTAATAGCCCTTCACTACATCACTTCAGAACATCACTGTTTTGATGTAAATCAAAGTCTTAAAAAAACTACTTCCTCACAGGAAACCAATTCTTGACTCACAATTAAAAAAATACAGTTGAACTGATAACTATTGATGAACTACAACAGCTGGGTACATTTTATGTTGGGTGGGGGAAAAAAAAAAAAAAAAATCAACAAACCATGTTTATTATGCTCCACTTTAAAACAAAACAAAAAAACTAGTATGCCTTAACACAACATGCCAGAGGTTTAACACTTCTGTTTGAATTCCCTTATCATTTGAGGGGGAGAAAAGACTGAAGGAAAAAAAGAACAGAATTAGACTGTATCCAAGTTTTTCATGTATTGACTTCCTTTCCTTTTTCTAGTAAATTTAAAAGGTAAACATACTAGAAACATTCATGTTTGTGACAGATGCAGTGAAAGACTGCCTTTGAAAAATATTCCATTTCTTGCTTCTGTTTGCAAGGCAAAATGAGAAGAGCCTGTGAATTAGGCTTACTAATACATAATGCAAACCATGCAAACCTTGTCCATGCTGACAGTTACTATTGTAACAAATCGAATTGAAATTTGGTATTCAGAACAGAGGGAAAATCAGGACACTCTTCCAGTTGTTTCACTATTTTCTTATTCTTTTTTGAATAATTACTTCAGTTATGTTACTAGCTTTACAGAGGTGAACACAATAGCACCACACTGTGGGAGAAAGCATCTTCGTACGTACACAGGAAACGAGGCATTGATGAACAACTGAAACATCATAAGTAGTTTTTCCAAACGTCCTCCCCCTCGTCTGCTTTTTTCCCCTCTATTTTAGAAGGAAATGAGGTCTGAGATACTGTCTGATCATTTTCTGTACTGCAGAGAAAACAAATCTTAAGATGACAAGTTTAAAGGTATAATACAGCCAGATAGATTTTCAACATATTTCTGATCAAAGTAAACCTGAACACAAAGCTGTGCATCGCATTCCCAGAAATTCCACAAACTGGAAGACATTATGTGAGTATGTTTTCATAGGCCTTTCCACTCTTAGATACAACAAAAGGAGCTGCTGCATATAAACCTAGGTCAGGTCAAATTAAAAACTAAAGCCTTCAGCCTACTGCTGAAGAAGCTTCTACAGAAAAGAAGATGCAACATTTATTTCTCTAAATCATGTTTCACAGAAAAGATGGAGATGGGCCAATTGTGCATAGCAACCAAAGGTCCTGAAGAAAACTGACAAATCTATTCTCCAATTGAATTTTAATTATTTGGCCCAAGAGGAAAGGTTGAGGAAAACGAGCTTGTGTAGCCTGGAGAAGGAAAAGCTGTGGGAGTTATCTACCAGTAGTCTTTCAACACCTAAGAAGAACCAATTAAGCAGATGGAGCCAAGCTCTTTACTGCAGTATATGGTAGGAAAATGAGCCCCTTTGGTCATAAATTGAACTAGGGGAGGTTTCAACCGGATAGAAGGAAAACCTTTTTCCCTAGGAAGATAATTAAACATGCGAACAGGTTGCCCACGTTTTAAAGACTCAGCTGGACAAAGCCCAGACCAACCTGGTCTGAATTCAGCACTGACCCTGCTGTGAGCAAGAAGTTAGACTGGAGACCTTCTGATGAGCCTTTAATCTGAAAGATTCTATAAATAAATCCATTTTACCTTACATTTGCAGTGGCATAACAGCACACACGCAGTGCTCATGCACAGCATAACTCATTCATTCCCTGTAACTCATTCACATATCTGAGTCGTCAGGGTTTTTTTGTTTTTTTTGAAACAGGAACAACGAACATAGGTCTTACTTATCCACCCTACTGCCTATAAACTGATCGGTCACCATGCAAGAAAGAAAACTGCCAAAGCAACAAAGGATTAAAGGGATATTCTTCACTTCTCACCCATAAATCTTCAGACATTCAAACAAGCCAGCAGCAAGATAGCTTGTACTGCATTCAGTCTACATAAAACATTAAGCATCTCCAGCCTTGTTAGTCTGCAGCAGACAGCTGACAACCACCTGCTTCTTTCCAGCAGCATAAAAGACAGAAAACATCCTTGGGGAAGAGTGACAGACCACCACTTCTAATTGTTGAATGAGTATAAACAACTGTCTGATTGACAGTGAAAACGGCATCCTCTGACTACATCCATACACTGGAACCCTCTTTTTCTGTGACAAGTAAGGCCATCACACAATTCTAAGGAGACACAGAAAGCTGAAACTCATTACATTATCTTGCATATTTAAATGGAGAAATGTAAAAATTATTATGCTTAACTTCTGCTAAGCCAGTACATAAAATATGACATGAGCAATGGTCTGAATTGTTTACTGTATTCATACAGAAGGTTATTTTATTAAAAAGAAAAAAACCCACCCACACACCCAATCACAAACAGCAGCTAAGGAGAAGATATTTCCAGGTTTATAGTTGCAAGCTGACAATTGTTATATGGAAGCCTACTTCCAAGAACAATTAAGCAAGTGCTTTTTCCCTTTTAATACGCTATTAACAACAGCAGCTCTGCAAGCCAAATTCTATGTGTTGTTAACTTCACACCATCCTACCACCACTCAAGGAGACTGCAAAGATACTATAGAGAAGATTCTGGGTTTTTACTCCATTGCTGGTTTAATACTATATGTTGACCTCTATGAAGCCCACTTAAGTCTAGATTGTTGATTTAAAAACACACTCTGCTTACAGTATTCATGCTGGACATTACAGGAAACATGGCGAGATTCATGCTTGCATTTGCTACCTAATTTTTAAGTTTGTAACACTAGTTTTGTTTGTTTTTAAATGACATACCTGCAACATGTGAAAACATTAATGAAGACCAAAACACACAGAATCTCAAAGTGGAGAAGCTTCTTTTCAAAAGAAAGCCAATAGAAGTATCAGTATGTAGCTGAAAGCTACCTACAAGACTGAGAATCATAACATTAATATTTAATATTGAGCAATCAGCTTCACAAAACTTTAAATCAAACAAAACGTCTGCAGCAACCCCAAGATTTAAAAAAAACTTCGTTACTGCAAGATAAAGTCTTTACTTTCTGTGCAAGATGTTTGAAAATAATAGGTCTGCCAAACTGGGAGCTAGTCACCAAATTCTGTCTAGAAAATTTATTTAAGCTATATTGAAAATTTATTATAATTTTTTAAAATTTCTAATCTAAAAATGATAATTCCACCTTTCAAATAAGTTTGTGCTGTAACCATGGCATAAGCCAAAATACTAAGAATTAAGATCCTGGTACAACAGAACACTATGAAGATGTATAGCTTTATTTACAAAGCACCACAAATATTGATTTTTGATCTCAGGCCACGTGCATAAGTATTTATGATCCCAGATAAAATTATTAATAATGCCACTTAGCAACAAAAATCTATGCAACTTTACCATATTGTTATGGAATTTGTATTTAAAATGAAAAGTCTAACTTCTAATAAATTGTGAATTTATTTGCATTCGCAGAATAGCTGTAGAAAGAAGAGGATGCAGAATCTGAGAATCTAATCTGTTATAGAGGTATCAAACCTGTCTGTAACCAACCATTGCTTCCTCTGGGAGAGTTTAAGCACGCTGTCATCTCTCACCTTGGCCACTGTTCACTAACTTGCTTTTACTCAGAATGAGATAGGTTAGTAAAGACATAAAATCTGAAGCATTTAAATTAACCCAATTTGTTTAAAATGAAAGGAGCTGGGCCAAAAGGACTGGGGGCAAGGGCGAGGAAGAGCAAGAATGAAGAAGAAGGAATAATTTAAGCATAGAATTAAGAAAGAGTAAGAATGTAACTTGAGATACCTAACAAAAGGTAACAATTACCATCCACAGATGTCCCCTATGAATCAGCCCAGTACAGGTTCTGAACTCAACATTTTTGTTTACAAGTTTACTTTCACAGACTAATTTTTGCTTTGTTTGCACACAAGGCTAAACTGCTCGCCAATCAAGCAATGAACTGTTGCAATTAAAAAACGCTGTACTGAAAAGCAGAAGAGTATTGAGGGAAGAACTGATAGCAATAACCTTGTCAAATGTTCCGCTCCCCTCATCCCTCCATGAATCAATCTTTACACCCTTCTGCCCATGCCACTTAACTAAAATCTCTCTTTCATGCCTGATTGTGACTTCACTAATCCTAATCTTGCCTTTCAACATTCTCATCCCACTTCTACTCTTCTCGCCCCACTACTAGCTGCTTCTTTTCCACAACGTTTAGCTTAGCTGGCATGTTTTCCCACAGCTTCTCAAATATTTTTCATAAACCTATTAAGTAACTTCTACTTGCTGCCCCCCTTCCCTGCTTAATGCATTTTCTCCGTCCTTGCAGGCTGGCAGTCACAGAGCCTCACTGGGCTGATTATCCAATTTGATTTCTCAGCTATAATCTCTTATTCCTTCCCTCCTATTGGCCTACTCCTCCCTTCCCCTCCCTCTTCCTCCTACATTCACTCTCAGTTGGAATCTTTCCCTTAACAGCTTCCAGCTCCAATTTCTGCTCCCCTCTTTCTCATCCTGCTGCAACTGCAAACACACTCCTGAACAGAACTGCGCTGGAACATTCTCCTCTCAAAAACCAAGCTGCTAAAATCCACTTGGCCAGGATGTGAATGATTCTCCTTCCCTCGCAGGAACAGAAAAAAAAATGCATATCCCTGGAAGAGTTATGCCTTTACTTTAAATTAGCATTTAGTTTTTAACTAAAATATCTAAGTTTTCAAGCATATTAAGAGAGTACACCAGTAATTCTAAAACTTGAAGTCCTTCACTTACCATACACACACCAAACAAATGAGTCAGATATTTTAAAATTGCTATGAGAATTTTTAAGATCCTTATTTTTCTGATGTACTAATGTTACATGTGCCAGTTGCAGTTTTTCATACGTTTCCCCATAAAACGTTGTAATACGTAACTTTTAATGAGAAAATTAGTATTACCAGCTCTACGTGCAACATTCCACTCTGTTCCACGTGGCACACACACAACAATGAATCTTAAGTTATAAAGCTACAGCTTATTTCTTCAAACATTTTAGCTATAAATAAACACAGTAAGCAGCAAAGACTTTTTCATTTCTCTTTAGCTGAGTAAATTACACCTACACTGCCTGTACTTCAAAAGTAATACTTTCAAGTATAATCTAGGTGAACAGAATGTTACAAGACACTTGAGTCTCCTTCTAAAACACAACTTTCATTTTCTTTAAGATGGAGAAATTAGAAAAAAGATAGCATATTCAGCCTCCATTCCAAATGAGAATTCTGCTTGACTTGCATGATGAATTCAGGTAATCCAGGATGAAACATCAGTATAGTCATGGGTGAACTTTTAGACTATGAACACCATGAATTTCAGGGAGAAGGATAATTTAAGTCATCAACAACAACCAAAAACTCAAAGTTCTCAGTAAATGGTATACATCTGCGGCTGCCTTGCTCGTACGGAACAGAAATCTTATCTTTTCAGAAAGGGAACTGAATAACTAACATAGAGATGCTCAGGAGAGAATATTCTTAAACTACAAAATGAACTAACTTAATGACATAAAAGAAGCAGGAAATAGCTTAACATTTGACATGAAATCACTGAGAAGTACAGTGACTTCTAATGACATTCAAAAAAATAGCTGTATGTCACATGAAGAGACTATATGCCCCAATAACAACTGTGGACAGGTTTGCAGCTTCAAATCTTAAACATTCAACTTGCCCTTTGATTCTACCAGCAAGCCGCAGTGTATTGTTTACAGTACGATAACTTGCTCTAAACTATTTTTGCTAGCTATCCTCTATTAGAGGATGGTTGAACTCAAAGTGAGTTGGCGTAGCATTTAAAATAGATCAGAGGCTCAAGTGTCCTCTCTCAATACGCTAAATAATGGCCTACCAAAATTATATGCTTAATAACAATTTTGACTCTTAAGTGCAGTAAATTTTCAAAGCATCGTGACATTAACTTATGGCGGTCTATTGTCATTAGTGTCATGTGGATAAAGTATGAGTTGGAGGAAGATTTGAAATTTGATTACTACTTGCAATACACAGGCTCACAATAGTTACGCCTTTCGTACAAGAAATTCCATTATTTCAGTTTTCTTCAGAATAGAAGAGACACAGAGGCAGCTTTCTTAGGAAGTACAAGTACACATAGCCACAAATGTTATTTACAGTACACATACAAGCTACAGCAAACTCTCAAAAATGAAATCTAACCAGCAAAAGGAAATTTCCCAGATGTTTACTGGAGGGGAAGAAAAACAGTTAACATTTGGGTGTTTTTACTGAAGCCAAGTTTGAAAAAAACCCCATATATCACAACAATCAAAAATGCTGATCCCGTCTCCTTCCTGTTCATAAAGCCAAACTTTTTGAAAAAGTTTTCAATAAAAATAACTTACTCTTTAGAATTGACTGTAAGCCAAAATATAGTCACTAGCATGCAAACGAAATAATCCATGAACTGACAAAATTGCATGCGTGGCTTACTACAGGCTTATCATCAACCCCTCCATAAATTCGAGTCCAAAAAAAAATACAGTTGTCACTGTACATACATACTGCTGTTTCAAGCTCATTTCCATTTTTTCCTACAGTTATGCCCATATCTTTTCTGCTTGAATTCCACCAGGCTTCATAATTGTTAACAACTGGTTCTAATATTTAAGTTATTAAGTAGACCCGATAAAAATAAAGACCTCCACAAACACTTCTGTCATGTCCCTTTCCCCAAGTTTCCTTACCCCCCCCCACCAAAACCAGTAATTCTGCTTTTCTTTACATTTTAAATTGCCTTGCAGTCTGTAGAACGTATTTGCTTGTACTCTTTTCCTAGTCTTCATTTCTTCTTATTTACCAAAATGTATCCTCCTTATAGAAATTTTATATATGTAGCATCTAGAATGTAACTATCGTCAACTTTATAGAATTCTAAGAACTTAAGAAGTTCATGTCATTTAAAAATCTACATCAATTCTAGTTCCTCCTTTACCAAAGATTTCTTCTGAACTTCTTAAAGCTGCCTTCAAGTCCATTAATGAACATTTTAAATTTTACCATTACTACTTTTATTATGATGATATATATCTTTTTATAAGAGCTAGAAAGTGTTTTATATTATTGCATATAAGACAGTTCATTTGAAAAAACTGATTTAGTCAATCAGGCTCTTACTCTTCCAGAAAAGAGAGGGGAAACATGCATGAGCTGAACTGTACAGAAAGAGCCAAAAGGAGCAGCTCATACCTTTCTAGATATACTGAAATCCCAGATTCCTGTAACACCTCTCCTGCTAAGACTTAAGTCTTACAGCATCAGTGAAGATGCATAAACAGTATTAGAAGCGGACTCTCTTCAGTGCAGTTCCCTTCACAGGCAAGAATACTTCTTTTGGTGCTTCTTTTAGCCCCATAACATTGTGTTATTGGGTAGAGGGTCATCCAGCTGGAACAGCAAAACTGTGGAGCCTCCCACCTCAATTTAGCTAACCTAGTATTCAGGGCACTTAAGTCAAATTCAGGTCTCCGACAATCTGGGCCAGTGCACGAACCACCCACTGGACAAAAAGAAGTCACCTCCTATTTCCTCTCTCTGCTCCTACAGTTTTGGTCAAAACCAATCATGTCTGATGAGCTCTGCACCGAGGTCAAGATACTCTAAAATGGCCAGACATGACTTGAGAACAACTCAAGGGCTGAGGCCGACTTTATATAGTCTCCCCTTCACTGCTGCAACATAACAGAATTCAGACTGATCCTAAGCACAAACCTCATCAAACCAGGGCCCCTGAACATGTGTTTCTGGACTATGCTGAGGCACACTGGTAATTTTTTGCTCCAAAACAGAGGTATCAATTATTTTCAGCACCATGTGAAATTAAGATTATGTACAAAGTTCAAAAAGTGAATTGCTGACTAAAATTGAGGCACTGCAAGGCTAGAGCAAGTAGAATTTGGGCAGAAGTCACTGCTCTGAATTTAGCCCTAAATCAATTTCACTTAACACACAGATGCAAACTTTTCCTAGAGAGTTCTACTCAAGCAATGACTGGAACTGACAACTTACCCAGATTGCTACCAAAACAGAGTCTCTTAAAACGTCTATAATACTGAATATCTGTATTTATTTTTAGACAAGGACATTTGTGCATCTCTGTACAGCAAGTGCGGCTCAGGATGGCATGATATAAAACTCAGCTGTGTAGAATATCTATGTTATTCTAATAGCAAACCACAAATATACCACAACTAAATTCTTTGCAAGGTAAAACCTAAATGATCTGTTTACATTTTTGGTAGTATCATTTATATTTTTACTGTATTCACTTCCTGTATACCAAAAGAGCTACAAGCTCTAGTAAGAGACCAAAATATATTTTGCCAGGTATTTTCTGGTTTTATACACGTATGGAATATAAATTTTAAGCAAAACAAATTTATTTGTTTTATTTAAACAAATAAAGGGACATCAGCACTAAGAGAATGAAAGGACAATTAGTGTTCTGTCTTTATCACTTTTAAATTTACGAGACTTCAAGATGATAACCCTATAATTCTAGTTTATCAGTATTTTTTGCATTTTCAAACGTACAAAATAAATTTTTTCACGTACAACTTCATCCCCCCGAAAGCTCAGTGATGACCTCAATGTCATTAAATTGCAGACAGTTCATCACAATCTAAAAGCTTAAACTTAAAATTTGCTTTTTATACCTTTTACCCGTAAGAGATGTAAGTATATCCCAAAAAAAAAAGTCTGCACTGAGGATGTGTGGCAAAAAAAATCAAAAAACCCCACCTTTTTTCATCTTAAAGCAACAGCAGCAAATTACAGATTAAGGCAAAGCTCAGCAGCTCAGCCTGAGTGATCGCTACAAAAAAAGCAGGAGTTAAATACATTGATTGGACAGAATAGGACGAGAGCATTTCATCAACTGTTCTTCTCTCTGAATATAGATGACTTTTCCCGATTATGCTGTCTGACAGTCTTTAGTCTTTGTTGAGATCTTCAGACAAGTCTGAGGGGGAAAAAAGTCCCAGAAACGGACTTAAACAAAGAAGTTCCCACAAAACTTAACATTCAATAATGAAATTGGAAAGCATTAACGCCTATCAAGAAATTGCATTTTGAGTAAGAAAGGTTCACATATACTACAAGTGCATCTACCTCCCCAAAGTTTGGATACAGACAAGACTCAGTCTTGGCAATCATTCACTGACAGGAGAAAAACAAAGCATGCATCCTGACTGGCAGGGAGAGCCTTCTGCAGATGTGCTAAAGGATAATAAATTTGACACTGCCTTCTGCAGAAATGCAACTTCAGTACAGTCACAGCAAGTGGAAAAAAACTTCCAAGGTTGTATGCATGAACTTTCACAGCTGGGATACGGTTGAACGCTGAAAGGAAGAAGTTAGTGTCAGATATTTCTACAAAACTTCCTTTCCTTCGACAGGCTAAAAATTATGTTTTGCATATGCTTTAAAACAAACCCTTTTTTTGCTCAGACATAGTTATCTACTTATTATAAAATTCTTTAGTATGCTCAAGGCCATATTTCAGAAATTAACATACTTACTAAAATAAGGACCTTGCAGCAGCTAAGTAAAGTTTTCTTCAGTTGCTTTGTCCAGGCATTCATTTCAAAGCTATCCTTCTCTGCAAAAAACAAGTCTCCTTATATATCTCTAACTGAACATCCAATGCTATGTTAATGAGAATTAGGTGGAAACACGGCCACCATAATTCTCTCTTTTATCTCTGCATTCAGTGAGAAGCAGAAGAGACCTAGAACCAGGACTTCAGCCAGATACCACCAGTGAAGCTACTGGAAATTTCATTTCCTAAGCCTAAGTGCAAAGAAATTAATTCTAAAAATTGACATAAAAATCTCTCCCTCATTTTTAAGGTAAACTGCAATTAAAGAGAAAAAGCAACCATCCACATACTTCTGCAATTCAAATCTTGGTTCTCTTCTTCCCTCTGGGAAGAGAGCGTGTGTGCAGAATAGACACCATTTCCTCTCCAACTACAGCATTCTTCCTCAGAATAGAAAGTGATAGCCCCAGTTATTATGCGTAACTTACTCAACACCAGCTGCTATGGCCAAAAGCAGATCCTATTATCCATGAAATGAGCAGTGCTCTAAGATGCCTATAAATCATTATGTCTAGTTAATGGATACCGTAGTTCAAGTTTGTGTCTAGGGATGTAGCATATTTCTCTTTTTCTTTTTCCTTTTTTTCTTTTAATGGTTGACGCACACTTTCTAAATCGATTTTCGAATTCAAATTTGACTGCTCACTTCCTACCATAAGGGGAAGGACTACCTTCATGGGGATAGAGCACTCCCCATGTGTACAGTCTTTTCTGCAAGAATGTGACTGGAATAAAGCTTTAAAACTATTACTTTGTTATTCAGAGTCTGGTCACAATGTGGCTTCAAAAACATGTTGGGAAAGATTATGTCAAACTAAATTAAGTTATTTAAAGATACATACAATTGAAATTGCTATTGATCTTTTGGTCCGCTTAGTCTCTCTTCTTCCTTATGGACTTTTTTGGAACATTCAAGGAACGTGCTGACCTGGTTCTCAAAAATTAATAAATTTCTACACACAGGACTCTCAAGGGCTATATAAACCTGTTTACACATATATGTCTGTATATGACACTCCTCTGTGACAAACTAGATTCCAAATAGCACACATTCTACACATCATTAAGGCAGCTTCAGTGGAGAGGAGCCAAGGCCAAAAGGCACTTTCCATAGTAATGTTTTCTACCTCACGTGTCACATAACAACCACACATAATCCAATGGGATGTAGAAAATAGTTATCTGGAAGGTAGAAAATGGTTATTATTTGTGCTTTCCTTCTGAAGACAAAGGCATGTAATCTTTCTGATAAACTGTCCTGCTGACTTATTTGTTTCCTTGAAGATACATGGCTGTTCACAACAATTTGCTTTCCAGTGCTCCCTGATTCCTATCCAGATAAAGAGGAAGGCTGTAAGAGAAACTACTCTATACTTGCAAAGTTGGCCAAAATCCATGAAGAGAATGATTCAGTGAGAAGCTTGCAGAAGACCAAGAGAGATGGACACATACTCTCTTTAACCGTGATTTTTCAGTCCAGTTCAGGCCCCCCAACACAGCAAGAACATGAACCGGAAAGGCAAATGTGTATGTGGGGGGGGGGGGGAGGGGGGGGGAAATCACACCTGAAGAAACAATCTCCTCATCACATTCTAGAACAAGTTACACTGAGCCAAAGCCTAGCATTTGCTTCCAAGTCAGGTCTCATAACTACGCAAAACAGCAACAAGCTGTTGTGGACACAGAATCAACAGTAAGCAGAACTTCGTTCCAAAAATGATTTAGCTCCAAATAATCCTAACTGTAGAAGAATGCGAATTACTGTTTTAAACGTATTGCTTGACACGTTTTAAAAACCTTCATTTTACACTTCTTAAAATGTATATAAAGCTTTGGGAGTATAATGCTTTTCTGTACAAGATGAAGATCAAATTGATCTGCAACATTAATATTTTGAACATTTTCCACTAGAGTTGCTCTAAGTTTCCTCACAAGGAAATAGTTTCCATCATACAGAATTAGCTATGCAAACCTAAGATTTTCATATATTACAAGAACATTATAAATGGCTTATCAAGACCAATATGGACTGTAATTTAAATAAGTTGTTGTTACAACTGTCAAGTTTTAAAGTTAACATCTTCTATTGTTAGATACACATTTTCTCAAGAATATAAATTGAGAAATCATTTAATGTCACTTTAACTGATGAAGAAGCATGTACTACACAATTGTAACGAGCAAGCCACCTCCAAGACAATACTGAAAAGCTGGGCATGAATTCTTCAGTCCATTCCGAATAGCACCAGACATTCAAAAATATGCTGGCATGACTTGGAATGATCCATTATCCAAAGCTGTCAGTGTATTTACATTGCTGATTACTAGTTTGCTAACACCGAACTACACTCTTTCCCACCCTGTCTGTTAGAAAGGGGAGGCAACAAACTGAGCTTGAAAAACAAAGTACGAATTAGGAATATGCACTTTATTGAGAAACAGGACTAGAGAGAATATAGAAAACAGCTGAAACAACTAAAAATAATAATCAAAATCTAGCAAAAAGAAGGAAAAAAGAAAAAGAAAAAAGGACACTGTCAAATTAAATCAATTCTGACCATTTTCTCATTCCTACTCTATGTATTAGACATGCCAGGGTCAAAAATTTGTTCAAGTAAGATACTGACCATAACAACTCGGCCCATGACCATTAAAGTAAACAAAAAAGCAGATCTTTGCATGTTTTTTTAGGTTCTGTACTTCAATAAGGAAATCACTTATTTAGCATTTGGTCAAATGTGAATTTGAACTTAATATAATTCCGTGCATTTGAGCCACTCCGATCAAAACACATGCCGATCAAAAGAAGTTTGCATGTCATTAAATAGCAGCGTCCTCTTTGAAGGTTTATAAAGAACTTAGAGCATTCTCAAGTAGTACCTAACCTGATAGTATGGAAGATCATATTTAGGATCACTAGAATCAAAGGAGAATGGAGGGGGTAGGAGAGGGGAGAATTTTGTCACCAACTCCTGTATGTGTGAATAAAGTAAACAAGTACAGTGTTGATATCATCTCTCATTTACTAACAGAGTAATATTACACTATTTTGAATGAGCTTACTGGCATGGACTTTTCCAGAGAACACACAGAATCCTGCAGAAATATTACAGTTTCAGACTTTGGAGATATGACTCCCTCCTCTTCCTTGGAGCCTTATGTTTTTCAAGTAACAGGCTCTTGAACAAAGGTGCTAGGTACACGAGTTGTCACTTACTGAGATTTCAACAGTGATCCTGCAAAGCAGCAGCAGCTTAGCAAAAATAACAGGGAGGAAAAAAAAAATTTCATGGAATACTTTGTGTTGGAAGGCACTTCTGGAGATTATCTGGTCCAACCCTCCCGCTCAAGCAAGGTCAGCTAGAGCAGCTTGCCCAGGACTGTGTCTCCAGATCTCCAGAGGTCCCTTCCAACCTCAACCGTTCTGTGATTCTGTGAACCCTTACAAAACAGCAAAGAGAACAGCATGTATATTAATACACTTAGGCATGCTGCTGGAAAGATGAGTGCCTCGAAAACAGTCCATTAAACTAATTTTAATTTGAAATTTTAAGTTGTTTTTAATTCACCTCCCGCCACTTTTTCTTGTCTATAAAGTAGATTATTAAAAGATAAATAGGTGGTTGTTGGGTTTTGGTTTTCTACGATTTGCTTTTTATTTATTTGTTCTCAGCTGCCAGAGAATGACTGTATGTAGCAATTACCAAAGAATCTCATTCAGCAAACTACTTGCATGGGATAACATGAGCGGATGATTATTACCTGGCTGGAAAAGAAAGGCCACTGCTTTAACAGAACAGAAAAGGACAGGCTATTCCTGCAAAAGGGGCAAGGAGCAACACAACGTAGATGTTAGACTACTTACTAGATGAAAAGTAGTTTGAAGGATTATGTTTCTGACCTTACTCACATATATCCCTTACTAGCCTATCATACTACTTACAGGCTGTAAAGG
The DNA here is from genome assembly GCF_040807025.1 of Struthio camelus. Taxonomy (NCBI): domain Eukaryota; kingdom Metazoa; phylum Chordata; class Aves; order Struthioniformes; family Struthionidae; genus Struthio; species Struthio camelus. The sequence continues at coordinate 127,560,044 of NC_090942.1, read as the reverse complement.
GCAAATATTAAAGAGAAGATAAAGAGAACACAGTTGTTACAAGTGAAAAACGATGTCAACTCAGTTTAAAAAAAAAAAAAGAAAAAGAAAGAAAGAAAGAAAAAAACCACTGTGATAAAAACACCATTACACAGTATCTTCAACTTTTTAGTTTGATCTTTTGAAGTGTCCTCATGCCTTCTGGCTTTCTTAGCAGAAGACTCAATTCCTCAGTGTGATTATATGCACATGCTAAGGTAGTAATTCCACTAGGACAGTACAGTAACCATTTGTAAGTTTTTGAAATTTGTACCAAAAGTTTATGATGGTTATATTTCTACCACATGAAGTATCAATTAAGAAACCACTTCAAGAATTGCTAAACACTGAGTTCATATTTGATATTTCTGAAGCTTTCAGGTTCACAGAGGCAAAAAGCTTTTATTATCAGAAAATAGTAATTTTGAGTTCATATTTTCTCATGACATTATCTTTAACTTATGATATTACTGCATTGCAAACAATTGTCCATCCCTCAAAATCAAAAAAAAATTAAAAAACTGTTCAGTTTATTGGCCTAGACACAAGCAACTTTTGTAATTACATTTTATAAAACAAGCTTAGCATTTTTAAGAAATAATAAAAGTATATACTCCCACATTTCACAAGTTCGAATAATTTTTTTGTAATATCAAGATTTGCAAGTGTCAGAAAGTGACTCAAAGAATATTTCTATTAAATTCAAACCAAAAGATTTCTGAATCTTATTTTTCTCCTAATTTAACTCCACTCACTAATTTAACTTTACAACAGTTACCTTTTCTCATTTTTTAAAAAGACTTCTATAACTCAGTAATTATACTGTGCACAGGTAGAAAAGATTAACACATACTTATGAGACAGTGACAAAGCAATAATAGACCCCTAACTTTCCCCAAACTAATCCTTTAGAAAAGTATGGTTATTCAAACAAGAAACTCAAGATCTTATTCCTTCCTTGAAAGGAAAAGATTAGATGAACTTGTTTCTTCCACACATGCTCATGGGGAAACAATTAGCATGCAGGGAACTACCTCTCCTCCTTGAATTCTAGGTAGAAGCAGTGAAGCCCAAAACCTTTCATTTTTCCATGCTGCAGAGGCAAAGTAAAGAATAAATGCTCTTTCCAATACAAGTCTAAAGAAATATGAAAAAAAAAGACATCTAAGAACATGTATTAGATATCTGAACTGTTGTCTGAACTCTTAGGAGACAGTAGCAGAAGAGCCTACTGTGCTACCAGTCCCTTTAAGGACAGCAATTGAGGTCTCAGAACCATTCTCTCAGCTGTCTGCAGATTCGGGGAGATAACTGTAATAACCACATTCTTCAAGGGTTCTGCTTCTTGCAACCTTGAGAACTAACAAGTTCAACTTGAAGAAGAACTAACAAGAACAAGTTTTGATTTGAGAGACTTTTTAAAATCAGAGCCAGTTTTGCAGTACAGTTTAGCACACTAGTTTCCAAGGAAGTAAAATTCTGATAGGTCGACATCCTATGGCCTGTTAGGAGACCAGTGGATTTGAAGCAAACTAAGTGAGATCTCATTTTATGCCAGCAATATACATTCTGAAGCAACATATAAGAAGTGATGATATGAAAAAAGAAAAAAGAAAAGAAATGAAAAGCCAAGTGGGAGGGGAAACCTGAAAGATGCTTTGACAGAGCTACTGAGAAGCTTTATAACAGAAAAGAAACGCCAAAAGAATGAGAACAGGCAGAGAAACCCTTAAGTATATCCACAATTATGAAGACTACAAAAACATTAAGGTATATTGAGATTCAAACTGGAAGTAAAATGTTGATATTAAAGTGACTAGGAAAAAATAAAACCATACTATTTCATTAACCACTCACTAACCAATCAACAGAGAAGGGAGAGTCAGATCCAGTATATTCTTGTCTTCCCTTCCAAATAATAGTCTGAAGACACTCAGAGGAGTAGGAAGGGGGAAGACTAACAAAAACAGTAGTATAAGCTAGTATATTTATCTCTAAAAATAAACTTAAAACATTTCTGAAGTATCTTTTAAAATTACAGAAAAAAGAAAAGATTAGAAACTCAAGGCATGGTATCATAGTAAGAACAGTAACATAAGCATGACATATTTAACAATTTGAGAGCAAAAAGTGCTAAAAGTTAGCTTAACAACTACAGCTGGATCTGAAGATGCGACAAGAAAGAATACAAGATATTTCTCTTTAGAGAAACTCCCTTGTGTTTTCTAAAGGAAATGAACACAAGACACAGCTATCTTCTTTACTGATACAGGCTTTACAATAAAAACTCTTCTAACAGCAATCAGTCATGAAATCCAGCCAAAACTTGTCTTAAGAGTATAGATGAAAATGTAGGAGCAAATAACAGCTCAAGATTAATTTCCTCAAGAAACTAGAGATGGCAGCAAAGTCTCAAGCTATCAACCAAATGGCAAGAGAAAAAGTCAAATAAAAAAGATAAGTTCTAAATAATTCTTACATCCTTGTTCAAAACGCTAAAACCTTTCAGGTTACTTTTTTCCTTTTATAAATCGTCACAAAAAATAGGAAAATCCATTAAAAAGAAGAGTTATAAATGATAGCAAGCATTTAAAAAATGCAACAACTCCACAGAGCAATTTTTAGCACATTTCAGAAACAAAACATTTTAAAATGGCTTTCAGCGAAATATGTATGTTTAAACCTAACATGTATTGATATAAGTAGAAGTTACCAGATTTCTCAATGTTCCAGCAGTATATCTGAACCACTTTTCAGTTAGGCATTAGTTTCATGCTTTTCCTCAGCTTTGCAACTGTAAGAAGCACTGAAAAAATTCCGATAGGCTCCAGTTTCAGAAAAAAAACTCAGCTTTCTGCAACACCTTAATGTTTTTTTAAAAGTACCTCAGTAATATAGGAACCTAAATCCTATTCTCAAAAGTAACAAACATTCAGGGAAATAATCACACAAGTTTCAAAAAGTATTCACCTCCCTCTGCTGATTGCATCCCTGAAGATACTCTGCATCTCTCTACCTTTCTCAGTTTGCTGTTTAACTGTAAAACATAAGTAATTGGGCATACTGAAAAGCACTCCACATCAACAGCAATGAACAGCTCAAGTTTCTCACAACTAAGCTAGTCTAGGAAAATACCCAAACCAACAGTTCTGCTACTTATTTTGCCTGGGTACCAGCTGGGCCCCGTTCTCAGATGAAACCTACTGGTTTGTGTCTAGTGCCACAGCAGCTGCTACTCACTCACCCCTGCATAAAACATTCACTTAGAAATAGAGAGGTCCACATCCAAGTCCTTTGCCTAACCCACGGCTCCTTAAGTAGCACTCGCCTGGCTGTGGGAAACAAAATGTGTTCTCAGTACTCTCAGCTGATTTCTTATGGGGTCATTTAATATTCACCAGATCACTGAGAATGGAAAAGGGCATTCATGATAACCATACTAACAAAAAACAAAACAAAACAAACCCACCACACTGAATTCTAGTCCCTGCTCTGAGAGGATTTTAAGTATTTCATACATATGATGCAAGGAAAGTAATTCTGCGGCCAACAGTATATTTGATAATATTCTTAACCAGCAGAGTAGACAATGCCTATTCCTGAAAACTTTAAACAACTAAGAAACTAAGAAGCTGAAAAAGAAGGTATGTCTGCCCGAGTTAAGGAAGTATCCTGGCTCAATAACAGCTATGAAGAATTGAACACTTTCCAGCTGGAAGTGCCTGCAACTGATAAAAAAATTGAAAACACTTGAGATGTAAGATTAGAGAAAGAGCTCCTGATATTTTTAAGCACCCTGTTTATTTTTGCTATTAAAGACAACTGAAGCCTAAGGACTGAACATCTGAGAAATCCAGCCAACATAGAGGAGAAACGTCTGAATGTAATAGATGCAACAGAGCAAAACAATTCTGTTTGACCTTCAGTTTTGAAGGGCCCTTCTGCTGCTTTAATCTCTATCATGTTGAGGGTCCAGAATGAAGATGCTTGCATGAACACAAGCAAGAAAGAGATTGTGTTTTCCCTTTTATAGTCCTTAAGCCAGACAATATTTTCTGTAAGCAAAGTCAGTTTCTTTCAATTCAGACTTGATTTAGATATTAACACAGAAAGGTTCCTCAAAAAGCATGTGTTTTAATCAAAACAATTTTTTGATCAATATAAAATATTTTAAATTTAAGCTTACAGCAAAAAAAAAAAAAAAAATCCAAAAAAGGGAGCTCAGGAATTCTGAGAATATTCTTAACCCTATCAGCACTTTTGCACTCAATCACAGCACAACTAGAAGTAACAGATTTAGACATGGCTTCTTTTAAAAAGCAGATTCATTTACGAACGCTAAGCATGTTTGAGGTTCAGACTGCAGGCTCAACCTGCAGACTGCAGGCAATGCATGCAATTGCTAATACTTACATCCTGAAGGACCCCACAAAATTCATGCATGCTTGAAGAACATCCATTTTGCTAATCACGTTGTAAGCTAACGCACTTCCAATTTTTTTTTTTAATTCAAACACTCAAAAAACAAAAATATGAAATTTGTGGTTGCCTTCATAACTTTATTTTGATTCTACTGCACATCCAATTTGTATCCTGAATGAGATCAGGTCCTGACATAAAGTTGGTGCTTGATTTTAATTACGGAGAATGTTTGCTCGTACAGAGAGATAGGACAAGCAAATTAAGAACATAAAGCAACTGAGTGTGATTAATTTTTTTTAAGAGAAAAAAAGTTGCAAATTAAGAAACACAGTTTAAAAACACATGTATTTTTCCACTTCTTTTTTTCCTTTTCTTGCCATTTTCTGGATTGCTGCAGCTAGAGATTTGGGGCTATCTTCATGCTTATTACGTGAAAAAGCTAAACATGCTTTAAAAAAACAAGAAAGCATTTTATGATATGGCCTAACCTAATAGTTCATTGTTGCCAGAAGTGGGCGGGATCCTGCACACCCAACTCTTTCCTCCCCCACCCCTAAGCCTTCTACTGTGAGCTAGCTCTGAGTAGGCCAATTCAAGCTAGTAAAAACAGCAGAAAAGTAAGTATTCACTTTTTGGATGGGTTATTTAGCACACCTGGCTTATACAGATCAGATGAATGCTCAAGCTGGCACAAAGGAAGGGTGGCTCATACAGCAGGGAGTGAAAGCACAGAAAAAGAGCAAGACCTTCCTCTTTCAGCAGCAGCAGCAGACTTAATTCAGCTCACATAACAAAAATCACAGTCTTATGTACTCCTACAATACAGGATACAAGGGCACAAAGAGGAAAAAAGAGGCTACTACCACTATGTTTATAGGATCTACAGACCAGTTACAACTTGGCGCAGCTCTCCCTCAGGAATCATGAAATACCTGAAGAGGCTACCACAGCCTCTAGGACAAGAGGTGAAATCTAGCACCTCCATAAATTTTCCCAACTCCTGCCCCAGTTAGCTGCTCTGTACAGCTAGACTTGTACTGACCATGGCTAGATATTTGCTCCCAACCTGTTTGAATCCTGCAGGACCAAATAGGTTGGATTCCAGGTCAACCCTAGCAAACCTAAAGAGCTCCACAGAAAATCTGCTCCGTTCCCTACAATTCAGTACTTCATGGGAAAAGTTATTAGTTCAGATGCAGTACTGATGCAGAAAGGATCCTATATTTGAAAGAAATTATTGCCTAAATTTCTTGCCACCTCCCCAGGCTGTTCTTTTATATCATCTCTCCCTAAAAATTAAGGGGTAGGGGGGAAGGAAGTGAGAAAGAATACCTCCATTGCTTCTTAACCATCCTTCCCATTTACAGGTGAATAGATCCCTCTAATCTGAGTGTAAATCAGTGCTCTCCTGCTGTTGAGAATTGTTCCTCACTGTTCAAAATGGGGAACAACATCTGGAGCCAATAAAAGGAGAAAAGTGGGCAGCTGGCAGTTCAATTTGCAGCAGCAGCTGCAGGATTTCCCTAGAGGAGAATGGAAAGTAAAGTAATAGGTGACCCTTTTTGCTGGCTTCTCAAAGCTAGAACATCAGGAATGCAGCCAAAGGTTCTGCTCATGGACCCTCTCCCCAGAACAAAATCGGCAAAACAAAGAAGATACAGAAACATGTCTGAAGATCTTGGTAGGACAAAAGAACTTCACATATGAAAAGCGAAACTTCCTTTTAACAGAGATACTATGAACTTTTTTTTTCCCTTTTTTTTTTCCTTTTTCTGGAAAGAGCAAGACAGCACTCCATCAGAAACACAGAGGAACTGAGGAGAAGCTTCAAGGTGACCAGAAGTGATGGACTGGGAAACAGTAAAGGGATATACTTTTGAAGACTACATCCACTGTGTGAAATAAAAGCAGCATGTTCAGGTTGTAATGTTTCAGTACAACAGCTCTAGTTATAACTACTGGGAAAGCCCACAATGAATCTTGAAGGCCAAACAGAAAAATGGGTAGTGTACCCACATAAAGGGATATCTGAGTAAAGGCAGATCTCATATGCAGTTCGGAGTATCTTAAAGGAGAAAAATGAGGCCACTGTACTTGAGAAAGCTCAGCATCACTACAGCAAAACATTTTTCCTTGCCTACAGAAATCTTTGGCTCCAAAACTTTCAAATCTGTACCATCTTCCAAACTGTTAACAGTGCCAACTATGGCAAAGCTAGCTGACACCAATGAGATAAAATCAGTTTTTCAGCTTACCTGAAAATGCTTCCTAAACAACTAAACTGAAACAGAGTATCTTTTAAACCAGAATAAATACCCACATAGGACTTAAGCCCTAGCTTTTATTTGTAAAAAAAACTGTTTGTAGACAAACTCTCTACAGCTTTCTAAACCCAATTATCCTTAGAAATTTACTCAGTATTAAATTTCAGAAGTAACCAGTTACTGCTTACACTATCCAGAAAAGAAAATGAGGATGCAAGCCAAAAAAGAAATCAGAATACCTGTGACCAGTTAGATATGCCACCTAGGCAGCCAAAGAAACACGTCAAGTAGCCAAGTGAAAATTTATCTAATCAAATGCTATTTAGAAACCTCTAGGGGAAGGAAAATATAGAATCCAAGGCACATACAATAAACAGCCGAGGACTGTTTGTGACCAAAGTAATATTCAAGAGCATAGGAAAGATGTCTAAATGGAATTCTGTCAAAGCAGCAGCATTTTCTATAAGCCTAAATGGTTCCTTCCTCCTGAATATCAGAGGTGTTGTACTAACAGCAGAAGCATTAGTGCTTTAACATTACTTTATAATGGAGTGTGTTAGACAATTAAACCAAAGAAACATTACTATTTCTCTTCTAGTATTACATAAGTCAAGGTGCAGTTTTATTTTGTGGGGTTTTTGGGTTTGGTTTTGCTTTAGATAGCTGTACTCTTTCAGTGGGGTGAATTACCAAAATAACTATGCTAGTGTAATCCATTAAAGATAAAATTAAAAAATTAACTCTTACATCAACATACCTTATTTTCAAAGGAAGGGGAAAAAATTTTGTAACTGTATAACAACTACGCATCAGTTATAATTGTCTTCACATGGTGAATACTGTTTTAACCGTTGCTTTCTGAAAAGGCTAGCTCAATGTAAAAATTCTAACAAGTCCTAAGCCTCTAAAGAAAACACAGTCCCACTGTATCTCAAATATTACAATAAAAGACAATAGGCACTAGTGACTTTCTGGCTAACCTATCTTACTCTATTCTAGCAAAAAGGTGCAAAAGTAAGCAAAGCAGTTTTAATCAAAGGAAGGTCACCTTTACCTCGTGAGACTACATCAGTAATAATGGTATTCAAGTGACAGAGGTGATTCTCCTAAAGGCTGCAACTGCTTTGTTCTTTTCTTTCACACCTTTTCTCTTCTCTTTCACACCTTAAATTCTGGCTGTTAGAAGTTTGGAATATAGTAAATCTTTGTTCAAGACAAGATACAGCCCTCAGTTCTTGTACTCCTAAATTTATCCCGTATTAAGACTTGGCTAGATACCAATACTATCATTGTGTTAATCCATCTCATTCCCACAGAGTGCCTGACTTACCATGGACGTAGGGAGGATGAGAAAGCATGCCTTGCCTTACCTTACCAAATGAAATCCATGTCAAAGACAACATCTGAACACCTTAATCTAACAGCAGAATTGAAACAGATGCTATGCTCATTTAATAACCACCACTCGAGTGTTCATAAAGGAGGCTCAGCTTTGGAAACAACGGTAAAAGAGCTGACACCTTTTCCTGTGTTACTTCAGAAGATATCGGTAGGGTTGCAATGCAAAAGCCCCAAAACGCAATCTCCTTACTTCTCTCTGTGGGACTATCACAGGACAGTTTTGCTCCACCGCTCAAAATTAATCATATCCCAGATCTTATTTTTGACCTAGTTATCAATACTAAGAATACCGAGCCCTAAACACAGTCAATAAGACTTCACTTATTTTATCCTTAACAGCAACACCTGAATAACTAGAACCAAGAATGCCACAGAAAAGAACAGACCTGTTTCAACCAAGAGAGAGACATCTTTATCAGTTTGGTATCCCTTTGCCACTGAGTCTCCACTAACTGACCATCTCTGAACAACAGACTGAGACTACCATCTCCATTTTCCTCCACTAGTCTCTCTGTTTTCAGCATCCAAGTTACTCATTTGATAACAATTCACTCCCTGTACTTTAAGGAAACCATAAACAAAATTCTCCCTCAACAGCTATATGCAGTCCCAGGCAAACCATTCAGATGATACAGGCTCGAAGCCACCAATCTACAAATGATGCTCAAATCTACCTCTCCTTCACCACTTAAAGGCTCAGCAAGGTTTACTGGACAGAGTCAGATCACGGAAGAGGAAGAATTTGCTGAAGGTATATTCAAGCAAAGCAGATATGATGTTAATTAATAGAAAGAAAAAGCTTAAGAATTTACAGCATTAGTAAGGAATATTAATAACTGGACAGTTCCTTTGGAATCAGATACTTTGTTTTCAAAAAGCAACACTACAAGAGCATGTTATTAGCTTGGAGACTCTACACTATGGCCTCACATATTCACACTTTAATAACCTTTTAACTGCACTACAGTAATGCGTATGTATCTGGCTATGAAATCAGTACATCTTCAGAAACCTAAACTGTTATAGAAAGCTGCAGGATGCATCTCCCCATTAATACAAGCTCCTGTAAGCATTTCTACAGTGCTTTTCCACATAAATTGGAATGAAATTCAAGACTTCCATAATCTTCAAAATAGCCAACAGTCTGGGTTCAGGATAACTAACAAACTGCTTAAGACTCTACAAAGAGTATGATAGCAGTCAATAGTTTTAATCCTCAAGTATAATGAAACTTGCTATAGGAAGAATAAAGATCGCTCAACAGACTATTTTATATGTATCTCTAAGAGACTATGAAAAAAGAATTCCTTTGGGAATCAATGACCATTAAAAAAAAAAAAAAAAAAAAACACAAGTAAAACCACTGCCACCTAGAGTCCCCAAAATAAGATGAATGTTTCATACCTTCTTATCTCACAATAAACATACCATCACAGTTAAAAAGATAACATATGCACAAAACAACCATGACATGATACCACACTTCACTTACCAGGGGAATAAAGTGGAAAACAAGTATCACATGCACACAGGTCACTTTGCTGTTCAGATACTAAAGCCATGGTATAAGAACCTACAGAGAATGGGGGACTAAATGCTCAAGAAAAGTACTTTTGAAAATGTCTAGAGGTAAAAAGTCCATTCTGGTCATAATTCCTTTCTCATTACATTCGGACTGCAGCCAACCCAAACCTTTTCACAATTATCTTTTACATTACGAAGAATTACAAGTTATACACAGAGGCCTATCATAATCAGCAAAGACTTGCTGAAGAAGAGGAATCTTTTCAGAGAAACAACTAGAAAAGCAATCCAATCTAGGAGAAACATTTCCTTCTCCTGCTGTCAAAACATCTAGTAGAAAGAAAATATCAAGCTGCAAATATTATTCCAATCCTCATTCAGCTATTTTTATTTCAAAAAAGCAAAGATGTGGGTGAGAAAAGGGCTTAAAAACTAGTAACGCTGTTGTTACTGAAACACCAGAAACTAGTTATGCATTTCTGTTTCTGGGAAGGGAAGCATTCATTTTACCAATGGGCATCTCCCAAGAAATGCTGGAATTCATTCTGAATACAGCAGAAGTTTAGTAAAAGAAGTAATTAATCTCACATTCTAAAACACAGTTCAGTTTACAGATAAGTTGAAGTGAAGGCTCTCTGTTTCCATGCTTTGGATGGCCTTACCTAGGTATCTTTTTACATATTTATGTGAAATATGCAAAGAAAATGAAATGGGTTTCTTGGTGTTCTTTTTGCTGGGCATATTAGCTAACTGCTGCACTATCTTAAGGGGTCAGTCTAACTTTTGAAATGACTTTGAATGAGAATTTCGGTCATGCATATATATTTTCATATTGTATGTTAAAAAATATTATTCATCCCTGGAAAAAAGGAGAATCAGTAAGATTCAGATTTTTTATTACTATTATTAATGGCATAAAATATATACTTTAAACACTAACCTCTTTCAATTATGAAATCAACATTTTCTAGATGGCACACACAACGTGACTACAGGTCTCTGAAAAGCGATCTTTGCAAATACCATATTAGGGTTAATACTGCTCAATTACCTTTCATTATCACGATATCTATACAATGGATTATAAAAAGCCAGATGCATCGGACAGTGGGCTAATTAGGGGAGTGCTTGTTGACATAATACGTAGGTCTGTCTTTCTCCTAATATTTCCTTATCCTTCTTTAAGATGAAGCACTGCGAAGAGAGATGATCATCAGAGATCACTTGGGTCCCAAAGCCTAGACCTAATTACTGAAGTCAACGAAGCTTCATACTATTCTAAAAAAGGATCAAACTCAGCAATTCTTCAAAACAAGGTGGCTTTTTGTCCCATAACTTCTCATACAAATCTGCTCCAGTATCTTGGTAGTAAATTGGCTTAAAAATCTTCTAATTTGCAGTCTAAAATTACTCAGGACTAGTTTGCACGCATTTGCTCATCTGCTATTACCTTCAAGGGTTGCCTTTTCTCGAGTGTTTAAACACAAACATATATTTGCAAAGCTCTTACAATCTTTCTCAGTTCGTATTTTCCTAGATCAAATTAAGTTCCTTCACAGTGCCCTCTTACAAAGCCTCTACTTCCCAGTCATTACAGCCATCTTGTTTACATCATGAGGTTGTATGCAAGAATATAGCAGAAAATGAAACACAAACACAGAAAAGAACGCTAGAAAAAGCTGAACAAGTGGAAAGCAGAGTACTGATAAACAGGTATTCTGCAACTAAATAGTATAATTCCATTCTGCTTAGTTACAGTTGGAGAAAACTTCATAGGCAGAGATAGGTCAATATCACAGTTAGAAACCTTATCATAGTACCTTAGCTAAACAGATATTCTAGCAACTAGATACTTCAAATAATCTGTTAGTTTCCTAAAGCAATAACGTTACTATGACCTCATGCTTAAACCAAATATTCATTGCAACTTGTTCATCCGTTCATCTTAAATGCTTACTTTAACACAGAAACCAGTTGGGAATATGTTTTGTTAGTACACTAGTACTTTAGACTAATAAGAAATTCAGTAGCTAAATTAGACCTATCACTTTCCATACTCCCAAAAAGTTCCCTTCCTTCTCTCTCCTTTCCAAACAGTGAGTGCATACTGCAGTTGTTTCACGTTTTCATCTGGCTTGTCAAAATTAAACCCATCTGTTATTTGCATCCGTTTTACAGGAGATGCAAAGCTTCAGTAGTGTCCTAGAGAAAAAGCATATTTGGGGCACAAGAGTACTCCCACTCTCCAGCAGAGAAAATGGAGGCAACGATGATGAACAGCATCACCAAAAGCATCAAACTATTTCTATACCGTTTTGTTATCACAATACTTAAAGTTATTAGCACATGTCTTGGACAAGGAATCCATGAGTTCTCTCCTCCCTTCCCTACTCGTTCCTTCACTGGGACATAAATCTAAAGCATCTTCATCTCAAGATAATAGCTCAAGATGGAATTACAGCAACTCTCTTCTTGTATGACCTTACTGAGATACAGGCCTTGAAACTCTAATGCAAAAAAATCCCCTGTCCACTCCTTGCCCAAAGACCTCACTTCCCTCCTCCTACCTGCACACTTCTTGTAGTGTTCCTGAACTGCTGGGAAGCTGGAGAAGACAGGAACATTTCCAGCCTCTAGGTACTTTAGCTCCTCTTGCTAGACAGAAGAGGCCAAGCAGAGAGAATCATCCCATCACTGAGTCAGGAGGGATGAAAACAAACAAAAATTCTCAGCGTTCAGTGCAAAAAAAGGACCACTCTGAATCCAGTCACACTGCAAAGAACACCCTGAAAATTACAGTAGTATTAACATCAATCGTCACAATGTTTGTTGGTACTAAAAATACCAACAATTTCACATATATAGGGTCCAGCAATGGAAAACAAAAGTAAAAAAATTTGCATAACTAAAGAGTTTAAGTGATAGACAAATTATTTCAATTGCGACCAATACCCATTTTAACACAAATATATTCATTTTATCACATAATATTTATAATTTAATAATTTGGTGAGAAACATCCCAATACAAACTACTCTGAAAGCAATCTGCAATTCTACTGTTAGAAAGAGTAGTCTTTACGCTGCTCCCTCAATGCTAACATAAGTCAACACGAATCTTAAGAGGTGCATAAGTCAAAAACAGGTAATATGAAATAAACAGAACAAGGACTAGAAACAAAACTATCCCTACTATAAAAGCCAGTTTTCAGTCTTCTAGATTCAGTACCAACTATATTTATTCCAACTTAAAGACAGACATTCTTTTTGGCGTAAACAAAACTACTGCTATATGCATACACAGCTCCTACGATAAGCTTAGGACAGTTTTAACGTCAGACGAATACTCAGCTCTACACTCACTAAACTTCATGAAATACTAAATGCATTCTGATTAAAAATGCGTATCAAAAATAAAGAAATACATCTAACACTATTATAAACTGTGAATCTAATGCACTGTATGATCAATGTTATGAAAGGGTTCAATATTTTAGTTTGTGTACTTCTCAATCAATATACAGAGAGAGTCTCCTCAAAGGTTGTCCTTAAGCAAGTCTGAAAAAAATGCCATGCCTGCGCCTTACATCACCACCAGTTATCCCAAGACATGTTAACACATTTTCTAAGGGTAGTACAGAAACTTCCCAATTTACTCTTGCTTGAAGTGAGTTTGTGTCAATCAAGTCTGAAGAAAGGCACTAACCTAGAATGCAACAGATCTGGTATAGTAAAAATACATGACTAATGTTAGCATCTCAAAGAATATCACTTAAGTATAATAAAGATTAACAAGAAATTGGGGTTTTTATTCTAACTTTTAACTCTGTATAGCTTCCAGAAATTGAAAGTTATACTGCCAATATAGGCAAAAGAAAATTGCCTTTAAGTTCTTCTAGAGGAAACATGAACTAAAATTTCCCTCTGTTCCTCCTGGCCCTTTTCTCCTTCACCCATTCAAAATGAAAAAGGCATGCATAGAGAACTTAAACATGTGAAATGCCATGTAATAAACAGTTTATCCTTCTGTCATTTCAGTAAATTCATTCATATACTACTACATTGTAATTGTTATACACTCCAGCACACCAGAAGTTATTGTCATTGTGTTTATATAAAATAAGTCCATCACTTGGATCAGTTTATTGTATTTAAAACTGTTAATCTAAAGTTTAAAATAAGCCTCAGCAAACTGGACCACAGAGTTTCCCAGCTGATACTATCTCCCAGAGATTACTTATTTTTTAAAGTCAACAGAACAAGAACTGAGAGATTTCTCTTACAAGTTTGACTACAAAATGATGGAATGTTTAGTCTAAAATCTCTTTCCCACACCCTTTGTGAAAATATCTTTCTATCTATTTAAAATGACAGCGGTAACTACATATTTAGGAAAGATAAATTACACATTTAAATATTTCATGCATCTGAAACGCAAATCAGGGCCAGATATGTTATCTGCAAGAACTGAATTACTGTATCAATCAATAATAAATCACAGAAACATGGAGACATTTAGTTGATGTTTCACTGAAAGATGTTTAGTAAGATGCATATGTAGCAATTCAAAGCAGATTTACAGCAGTCTTCCTCAAGTTGCTTGAAGATGAGCAAAGCGCTACGTAAAAGACACTAAAAACATTGCATCCGTGGTCCCTAGGAAGGCATCCTTCATAGTGCTGCACAGAAACAAGAATATTGCTTAAACAACTGTATATGATACTATGTATTTCTTTCAAATGTTTTTAGAGGACTCACATAACATCTGTGCAGAAGATCATCAGCACTAACAACGAGCTATATAATCCTTCACATCACCACTGCTGCTGTTTTCAGTGACCCACTCTGTTTTTGCCACAGTGCGCTTGGCATCATTATACTCCTCTGATTTAACATTTGTTAGATTGATTTACATCCCAATGCGACCTGTACTACAAAAACGTCATGTGAAACTTCTATAGCTAATATCTAACTCACAGCTTTTGCGCTCTCTCTTCAAAATTCTCTGATCACAAAACAAAAAGCCCTTTGAAACGTGCAGACGTTTGGATCCCTGTGAATGATCCATTCTCTAAAAGGATGTGCAGTCACATTAAACATAACCACTACACCTTCTTCCTAACAGTAGTCAGATATGAATAAAATCAGGTATGCGAACTACAGTGGTTAGCATAAAACCACTTGTGAAATAAATGTGCCAAAAATAATCTTCAAAACACGTTTAATAACAGGGTTTTGTTTCTCTCCTACAGAAGCTCTTCACCAAACCACTAGCATTAAGTTAGAGCAATCACTTCAGTTTATGCCAGTAAACAAGGCCGTTGCAGCTCAATCTCTAGGAAAGTTGGTTATGTTAACAGAAAGCTAATAACCTGTTAAATGACAGAACTACGTGCTGAAACTTTTGCAGACAATGAAGTAACCTGCTAAGTCCAAGACCAGCATTTTAGTATAATTCTGTGGAAAGATTAATTTCAGATTATTTTTTTAGCCCTAACTTTACAAGTAGGCAGCTCTTGATATAGCAATTGAAAAGCATATTGGTGGAGAGTGGACAGGAAAATGTAGGAAGAAAAAATTATTGGTTTAAATTCAAACCAATTATTCTTATAAAATTCATTGTCACGAAGAAAAAACTGCAGACACTCCAAACAGAATCACTATTAGGGCTTCCACAGCAATCTCTGCTTTTGAATCAGAAACATACAGAAAATTAGGAAGTCACAATATTGGTACACCTCTCATGCCCATTTCGCAACACAAGCACAACTACAGAAGACATACAAAAGATGACAAAGAAACATAGAATGGATTTCAAAACTGGAGAGTCACAACCAATGGAGGAGGGGGGGGAATTAGCTTTAATTCTTGATTGTCCCCTGATTTTTGGGATTCTCTTCATTTCCTTGGCGTGATTATACAAAGACTGACACTCGGACTGTCATTTTCATCCACCAATCAAAGCAGTGACCCAAAACGAGCAGCTGGGCAATTCTAGCAGCTACCTCAACTGCTAGGTTTGACACAAGCCTTGAACATTGGTTTAATAGCGGTTGCATAATAAGACTCAAAAGGCCAAGTTCTCTTACTGCCCGATACATCTTTATTTCCACACGGATGAGGGTGGAAGGCAACTGAGCACTACCTGAGTGTGACTAGTACCGCCACTAACAAGCCGGTTATCATGCAGTAAAGGAAAGAGAAAAAAACCCAACACCTGGCGTACAAATACGCAGACGCCCAGTGGATAGGTGGATCCACAGAGAGAGATACCTTTCCTTTCCCTTCCCCAATAGGCAATCGTTGATGGGTGTGCCAGGAACGGGATATAGGGGGGAGGAGAAGAAAAGGGGTGGGAAGTGGTTGCTGCAGCCAGGCTGAGTGATGGTTAGGCGGTTAATCATGGTGGCTGAGGAAACATCGGGTCACTTCTCCCCCTTCCGCCTCCCGCGCAATAAAGAAGGTGGGCAGCGCGGAGAAGGCACTTGTCATGTCACCGCCACGAGCACAAGGGGGGCCGCGGACCCCACACCGCACGCACGGACTCACTGGCGGCGACTCAGGTGGGTGCCGAGCAGAGCATCCCTCTCCCTCCGCGCCCCGCGGGAGGGGCCGGGCACGGCGCTACCGCGGCCCCCGCCGCCTCCTCCCCCGCTCTGCTCGGTCGCGCACACGCACGCCCTGCCCGTCTCCCACTGCCCGCGGGACTCACTTGCCGATCACCTCGCAGAGCTCGTACACGTCCTCGAACAGCACGTCGTCGTCGGCCATGGTCCGGGCGGGGGGGGGATCAGCCCGAGAGGCGGCGGCGGCGCCGGCGAAGGGGGGAGGGCGGGCGGGCGGGCCGCGGGCACGATCCCCGCCGCGCGGCGCGCTCCTCTGCCGCTCAGCGCCAACCGCCACCACCACGGTAAATCCCAACCGCTACAACGGCTCCCACCGCCGCCGCCACCTTCCTCGGGCGCCGCCGCCGCCCGCCCGGCGGCTCCCACGGCCGCGCCGGGACTCCCGGCGCCTCCTCCTGCGGGCCGCGGCCGCCGCCGCTCCCCGCGCGTGTCACACACTCCGCGACCCCACCTTCCTCCTCCTCCTCGTCCTCCCCCCACCCCCCTCCCGCCCCCTCCCTCCCTCCCCCTCTCAGCCGGCTACTCCCCAGCGGCGGCGGGCGGGCGAGCGGGCAGCTCTGGCTAGCGGGGCGGCGCGAGGTCCATGGAGGGGACCGGCACCACACGGCGAGGAGGGAAGAGGGGCCGGCAGCAGGCGGCAGCGCCGTCTCGCTCCCTCGCCGGGCGGGCGGCCGCGCGCTCCCGGCCGGGCGGGCGGGGGGGGGGGGCGCGCGCGCGCGCCCGGAGGGATCGAGGGAGGGAGGGAGGGAGAGAGAAGGATAATAGTGGGAGGGGGAGGGGCGGGGAGTTGCCGGCGCGGCGGTTGATTACGCTCCGAGGCGCGAGGCGCAGAAGCAGCAGCAGCGGCGGCGGCCGCGATAGGCGCTTGCTTTACTGGAGGGCGGGCGGGCGGGCGCGCGCGCGCTCCCAAACACCGTCACGCAAAGCCGCCGCCGCGGCGCGCGCGCACCCTCCACAGGCAGGCCGAGCAGGCGCGGCACGCACGCATGCACGCACGCGGGGGGCTGCGCTCGTTTCCGCTCGCTTTTCTCCCCACCCCCACGCCAGCCCCGCCAGAGTCGTGCGCGGGGCCACGCCTACTGGCCGTTGGGGGCGGCCCGATGTGCGCAGGCGCGGGCTCCGATGACATCATACCGCGGGGAGGGCGGCGCGGCGCGGCGCGGCGCGGCGGGTGGTTGTCAGTGCCCGCTGGTGCGGTGCGGGGGTGGGGGGAGGGGAGTGAGCAGCCCGTCGGAGGCGGGGCGAGCGGCGGCGGCGGCGGGCAGAGGAGAGGAGAGGAGAGGAGGCGAGTGGGCGGGCGGGGTTCAGGTATTAACCTTTCTTATCTTTTAAGCCGCCCCCTCCCCCGTCGTCAGTGTGGGGGGAGGGGGTATCGCCGCCGCCGCCTCTTCCTCCAGCTCGCAGCGAGCCAACGACTGCGCGCGCGGCGCCGGTGGCGGGTGGTGCCGCGCGCGCAGCCGTTGGCCCCGTCGCTGCGTCGCTGGCGCCTCACGCACCGCTCTGCGCGCAGCCGCCGGAGGGAAGGCAAGGGCCTGGAGCTGGCGGGCGCCTCATGTGTAGGCAGGTGCGGGAAGAGAGGAGCGTTTCCCCACTTGCCGTGGGTCGTTAATGCTGTTATTTATGGAAAAGGTGAGGCGTTTCAGCTGCACGCGTGTTCGGTAGGGACAGGCGTCCTTTTTAGTTTTCACGGACTTGGTTGTAGAAATAAAGAACAGTTACGCAGAACGTTTCTAGAGCTTTGTCCAGGTGGAGTGTGTTTTTTTTTTTTCCTACCAGTCTATTAGTTTCAGGAGGATGTAGATATTTTCTGTAGCATAATTTGTTTCCCCTTCGTTATTAGGAAAACAGCCACCTTCTTACTAGTCCTCAAAGTAGTGAATTAAAAGAACTTTTTAAAGAGTGTCCCTAGATGTACTTTTTCTCCTTTGGGCAGATATGTCGTGGCTTTTTTTTTTAATCTTCTCTGAATAACCCTTTAAAAAGAATGACTAGACATTCAGTTAATTGTAAACATAACTTACTTGATACATTCTGTTCTGTTACTTTTGACCCATTAAATGAAATTCTGTACAAAAGATAGACTAAGTTGTTTAGCTGTGCTTTTCCAATGTTTGAATTAGATGGCTTGCAGAAAAAAGCAAAGCTCTTGAAGGAATTATCCAGGAAGTGTTTTGCAGTTTATGGAAATATTTATTTTTGCTGAAGTACTTTAGCACACATGCAACTTCTTAAAACTCATTAACACAAAGGGAAATTATGCATTTGTTTCCCCTGCACAGGAGAAAGCCTGTCAAAGCAAAATTATCCGATGAGATGCTTTAAAGATTAGCTTTAAAATGCAGAACAAAGGACACTTTGGCAAGAACACCTCCTTCCTTTCTCCAGACAAATTCAAAAGACAAATCAAGAGAATCTGTGGAAATAATAGCACGTATCTCCTGCACGGTGGTAGCCTATGCGGTGAGAGACATTCCCGTGAGACTATGCTCTAAGCCATACAAACCTTTATAAAAAATATTAAACATCATCTGCTATTTAGAATGCAAACAGAAAGCCAATAGTTAGATTGTCTACTCCCTGAATTTCACACTGCTAAACATGTAAGCAACTGTCTTTCACTTTTCTGAAGCCAGCACAACCATGTAGTAGTACCCTCACAGTGTTAAACTCAAGAAGTTGCAGAATATGGATGAGCATTCATTTATATTTTGAACAGAAATTGTCATCTGATTATCTGCAGGGCCATTATTAGAAGCTGGCAAGAATAATTGATACAAGAACACTCAAAGAAGAAAAATGCATATTGAAATAGCAGATCCATTCCACAGCTGAGGCAGATGCTTTTTCTGTTCTAGCAGCACCACTTCACAGAGGTCTCACCTTCTGAATGCCGAGCACCAAGAGGTACGCGAGGCTACGTCACCTGCGTTTGACAGACAAAGCCAAACGCTAAGAGTACTAAGCATAGTGCTTATGTGGGGAGCTTCAGGGCAAATTGTTATAACAGAACAAACCCTTTAAGAACCTTGGAGGGCAGCTGGCTCCATCGTGAGATGGCGGAACACGTAAACATGGTTTCCTAATGGAACAAGGTCTCAGCGCAGAGAGAGTCAGAGTCATCGTCCTGGGAAGGTAGTTTCTGGGAGCACACTTAATACAAATGGACTTTCCCTATGATAGGCGATTCGTTCCCTAGAGTCTAGCCTGCTTGAAGGGTCCTACTACCTTTGAGGAAGGAGGATGATGGCTTCTTTTTTACCTAATGGCCTAATTGTTTCTTTGCGGAACAAAATTAAGACACTCTTATTAGAGTGGCTGTGGCATTCATTGCTTGGGCTTGCAAGAAGCAAGACAAAAGTATCAAAGGCTGCAAATATATCAGATCTCCTCGTTTAACAGGAGGAAGACCAAAGCGGGTGCTAACTTTTGACTTGGGTGAAAAGAAAGAATTTGTCTGAAGCAGGATCTAGGATTTATATGCAGATCTGTATTATCAAAAGTTGCTACAAAAATAGCAGAATCAGTAAGGGTATCACTAAGTCAGAAGTTACTACGATTGATGAGAACTATGCGATAATCTGTATCTATGCTAATCTTAGATTCAAATTGATTGGGCTCACGAAAATAAGAGTGTCAGTTTGTCAACTTTGTCAGCAGCAAACTCCCAACAATAAGTATGATCATCCAGGCAATATACATGCAGGTATGTTTGTGATCATGAATTTCATCCCCAAGTTTGAAAGTGGTCATTCCCTTGCCCTTTCACAGGCAGGTGTTAATAATCTTCACCCGAATATCCAATATATCTCCTTGATAGATTTCAAGAGCCACAAGAGACATGGGTTTGATTTAAAAGCTTAAGGTTGAATTCTGAAATACACACATCTGAAATCTCATAAAAAAAGTATATAACAAAATTCTATTTGAAATACAAGCAGAAAAAAACTTTACGCTTGAGACCTGGAATGATTTGCTTAAAAGGATGATGAAAACAGTTCAGCGCATCAGCCATTGCAGGACTGGGAGAGGGATGTACTCACTTCTTCATAGGGAACACAGAAGAACGAGAACACTGACTATTGAAAGAAAAGATATGCTTTATCATCCCTGATTGCCTTCCCCAACCCGCTGCAGGCATTTGCGCTGTTTGTCAGTCAGATTCTGAGCTGCCAGTTTACAGTGTTATATTTTTAGGCAAACCACTATTGTTTAATTCAAAATTTCATGTTAAAGTCGTAAGAAATAGCTAAGTGTGGGTTTGGGCACTAGAAAATCTATTTCATAAAACTTTATGGGGTTTCCAAATTTTTTCTGGCTGTGGCCTTCTTACGGTGTGCCTGTATGTCTGTGAGCCTATATGGCTCACTACTGGTGAGCCACAAAGCAACAATAAGTTGTTCAAAGGTTGTTTATAGAACCATAATTATGAGTAACATTTGATCAGCCTTTATAGTGTTTTCATTTAAAAGCATGCTGTAAAAGGTACATGGTGATTAACATGAAATTCTAGGAGCTGACAGTAGTCTGTAATCCAAAAACTGTAGGAAGCACCAAATTTGATAACCGAGATGCTAAGCATAGTAGTGCTCCTGGTACTTTGATCTGTAACCTGTGTATTTGATCCACTCCCATTATGAGGTTTCAGAATGATATTGACACTAAAGATGAGTGATTAGTGTTAGTGATTCATAAGACAATTTTAGAGGCCTACCACATTTCTGACAAACTTTACCATATTGTTTATGAGTGCAAATTCTATGACCTGACAATTCATAATTTGGGCAACAGAAATGTGTTTAAGTTGCAATGAAAAGAGGTGATAGTTGGATCACGACATATACATTTTCAGTCCTTGTCAAAAATGTCTGTATCAGGAAGATCCTAAAAAGCCATCAACCAACTCTGAATAAGTCTGGATAACTCCTCACAGAAGTATGTAATTAAGTCAGCTTGGAAAGCGAATGTATGGCAGAGCAGTCTGCAACAGCTGAACTCAAAGGTAATGCATTGAACAAGCAGTTCCACACCAGAAATAAGAAGGCCTCCTTTCCCGTGAATGTGTATCTTACAGGTAAATGGTATGTGTGTCTAGAAAAATCTCTCTCTAACTGCATTTTCTCCTTACTGGAGCTTTTCAAGCTCCTCTGCAATGTGAGTTCTCCATTGTTTAATGAAAGGTGAACTTCCACTGCCACCCGTACTCAGTGAAGACAGTAATGAGGTCTCTGTCTTCTCTGCCGTTCCCTATATTCAAAAGACAGTTGAAGCTTATCTCTGGGATTTGTACCTTGTCTCCATCAAACTCCATTGACATTGGCCCACAGGTTCAAAAGTTCTTGGGAAAGGAGAGATACAGACGTGCAAGTATATGTGAACATGGCAAAGGATAAGCGTCTTTTCCTCAGGCAACCAGCTAAGAACTGTCTTTTTTTGTTTTGGACAAAGAATTCTTTTTCAGTGACCTTCAAACAGGGTGACTTCATCACCTTCACCATACTAAACTAGCTACCCAGCTAGAGAATGCTAAGTCAAGTAATCAGCCAGATCTTGGCTGAGGAAGGAGAAGGGAAAAAGTCTGGTTCCTCGTCTGTGATTAGACCGTAGTCGTAATAAACCACTAATGACAGTAACACTACTGAGGACAGTAAACCAAAACTTAGTGAATGTGCCTTGCCTGAACTCCCCATGTCTTCCTGCAGCTTAGATTCAGATTTTTGTAAAAGATGTTGGTGGCTTTTGGTTGTTGTGATCTGATACACCCAGAAAGCTCACAGTTACCTTTCAAAATCAGCTTCCAAAGGTGAAACGGTCCCATATAGGAATAACTAGCAACATAGACAGGAAAACTTAAAAATTGCCTAAGCCCTCACTTAATAGAGTTTCTTTGTTAGCTATTCATTTTTTCCCTTTCTTGTATGCTGTGTACCTGTGAACAATCTGATTCAATTACTGGAGAGTTTAAGGACACACACTTATTTCTCCTCTCCCCAGTTGCAGCTTTTCCTCATTGTCAGGTATGGATTAAGTAATATGAATTGTAGTGGAAATCTCCATGTGATCCTTTAATTGACTTAAAAACAAAGTAAAAAGCTCTTACAAGATGTACAGGGAATAAAAATAGGCAATAAAAACAGGCAATAAAAACAAGTCAAAATTCAGGCCCTCTCTTCAGTATTATCCTGAACATAGATTTGCTACCGTATGCTACAGTCATGCACCTATACACAGAAAAATAGTTTAAAATCACTTCATAAGGAAGACCTCCAAATGCCAAATACAGCATTAAAATAAAAAAAATATATGTTTTCTCCCGTATCTTCCTTTTCTTCTCTCTTGCATTTGTCACTCCCTCACTATCTTTGGCAGAACATAGTAGCTAGGAACTCCGGAAGGACCTCGCAAAACAATGTGTGGGGAAAAAGGGGCAGAGGAACTTTGATGTAGATAAATGGAAGGGAATACTGCATCTAGAGCAAAACTAAATTCATGCCATCTGTATCTGATGCTGAACTTGGAACAGGCAGTTACAGCTCTGGAAGGAGCACTCAGAGTCACCTCTGACAGTTTACTGAAGCCATGGCCTCAGGTGCAGTGGCAGCCGAAAAGTCAATAAAATATTGGGCGTCATCTGGAGAGGCGTGAAAACAGGTGAGTATGTCATATGTCTCCGTTTAAAACTCTGGTACACCCTCAGCTGAAGGACTGGGACAGTTCAGGCCTCCTCCATGTCCAGAAGGACGTAACAGAATTTGAAAAGGAACAGAGAAGGACAACAAAAGTGTCCTGGGGATGGACCACTTCCCTCAACAGGAGAGGTCAAAAGACTAGGATTTACCAGTTTGCAAAGAGATCACTGAAGGGGGATACAACTGAGATTTACAAAGTCATGAAGGTAGTAGATAAGGTGAGTGTAAAACTGTTAATTGCCAAATCCTGCAATACTAGAAGCAAGGGGCACTCGCTGGAACTAGTAGGAAGGCAGTTTAAAGCAGATACATGGGAGTACTTTTTTTTTTTTTTAAATATACATACACACTGGGTAGTGAACTTTTGGGAACATGCTGCCACAGGAGACTGTAGAGACCAATAGTATCATCAGGTTCAAAAAGGGATTAGGCCAATTCAGGAATGACACATCATTACAAACAAATACTAGAAGTAATAGGCAGGGATATGCCCTGGAACATCTCTAATACGACAAGTGCGGATGCTGGGGAAGTAGGAGGGGAAGTGACTGCAGATAGTGGCTAGGCTCTCGTGATCTTCCTAAATAGTATCTCCTACTATCACTGCTCTGTTTTCATTTTTAAAGGTGTAAAGACAGTCCTCCGCTACCACAAAGTATGCGGTCAACTTCTCCACGTTCAGGGAAATCATAAGAGCCAGCACACCTGAAATGCAAACCGTGAGCCTTATCTCAGGAAGACCACGTTAGTGAGCCTAGCGTCTACCCTATTGGGTAAGTAGGGCTAGGCTGACTTATGAAGACATTTCTTATATTCTCAGCCTTTTGGTTCTATCCTGTGCTTCATTTTTCACTCCCAAGGTGCTTCATCCTCTTCCTTGTTACCCAGCTTTTTTCCTTTCCTCCCAATTTTCTCAGCCTATGTTCTTTTTATATCGTGTAGAGCTTCAGAGAAGAGACAAAACTCTGCTCTGCCTCCCCACTTATATCTGTATTTACTTCCTGCTTATTTCTCCCTCTTATGATTTCTCTTTCTGAAATGTTTTGCTGACATTGTATGATTATTCATACCCAAACTTAGACGTTCTTTTATCCTTCAAGAACAAAACCACCTGCAGTTGAAGGAGTTAGTATCGACTTCCCGATGTGGACCTTCTCAAAGTTACCATTGAGTTACAGTTCTTAGATTGTTTGGAGCAGACCTCTGCAATTCAGCAGAGAGAAAGTCCTGGAGGGCAAAGATGTGTGCTTTCCATGTCCCATGAAATTCTATTCAGGTTAGATGGAGGGAGAAACTGGTAGAGTGAAATCCTTTTTTTCCACAGAATGTTATGTTGGCAGCAAAATTCCGGCAGCCTGCCACGATAACGAAACATAAGCATTCTCATCCTAAGCAAAGTCTACTGCAAACAATATTGTGCTGGGAACCTAAAGTAGATAGGCTGTAGCTAAAAAGCTGTAGTGAAAGTTTAGACACAGCACAGACAAAAACAAACCACACTAAGTTTCCTCTGTAATACCTCACTCTAAATCTTGCGCATAGAATCTATTTGATCTCTTCTTTTGCAGGCTCAAGAGCTTGCTTATTTTAAATAAATTTGAGCTATACTTCCCTGGTCATTACCTGTGTGCTCCATGTGGTCTGAATCTCATTAGAGATTTTTAAGAGTGGGTTGGGACTTTCTGATTTAAGGGAAAAGAATACTTCCACAAAGGCAAAATATTTTTTCCTTAGGAAAAGGTATTTGGGTGCTGTATGCGAGGCTGTTTTCAGGATTGCTGCCCTATTTGTGCTAAGTGTAGGAAGGTCAATAGAGACTGTGACAGAAGAGGGGAAGAAGCGGAAGGATGATCTTGATGTTAAGACGGGAGAATGCCATACAGGTCAACCAATTGTTGTTTACCTTATGGTAAAGTGTTGCACTGGGGAAGCTTTGCCCATTGTTTATACATTAGTGCAATATGCTCAGTTTCAGGTTCTTTTGGTTGTCAGTGCTCATCTGGAAACATGACTTTGCCCTTAGTTTTCTCAGACCTCCAGATGTACAACAATACCAACCATATCTCTCTGCTCCTTCACCAGTGTAGGTTCCCTATTTTATCATAGGAGCAGAGGAAAAACAAGGATCATAGACATATATTAATACATTTTAAAGAACTGCAGTTACAATGAATACCTATTCTTACATCAGTATATCTTTTATGGGTGGTGGCTCCCAATCAGAAGCTCTGTATGATGCAGGTGATGTCCTTAGCATAAGTAGTACAACAGCATCTGACAACTGAATTCTAAAAAATTATGCTTTTATTGTCAATTAAGGAGGACAAGTCTTTAGTAGTAATTATGGGAGGAGAAGAGCCAAAAGGAACACTTTTTGATGAATTCTAAGGAATTTCTGCCTCAATCACTCAAGGGCTGGGCTGCTCTGGAGGTATGGTTCCTTCAGAAGGAACACATGAAAATCAGGGCTCTGATGATGAAGGAAGGGGGATGTATTTTGATATCTCTGGCTTTCCCAAACTACGGCACAGAAGTCTGTCTTGCCTGTCACTCAGCGTGTGAACTGGTTGCTTACGGTGCAATGTTTTTAGGCTAATTCAAGCCATCACTGTTGCTGATCCAAAACTGCTGTAACAGGCAGCAGTTCAAGAACTGAGAAGCAGCTCTGAGGCTAGTGCAGAACACGAAAACACACTGGTGTCCTCACCATGCTGTACCTATTTGTCAGTCAGATCCCACAGACTCCCTTAATTTAGGGGTTCTCTTTGAAGAGGAATTACAAATGTCATGTTGTCCATTATGTGCTCCAGGCCCACAGGTTTTGGGTGTGCCTGTGCTAAGGTGTTACTACCTTGCTTAGAGGACAGCTCTTAGATAGGAGGTTTGAGTTCAGTCATAATAACTGATGCTCTCAGATCAGAACAACCACCACAAAAAACAAGTATGTTTTCTTGTTCCAGAAGAAGCCAGATGCTATCTAAAACCCCCCAAACTTATCGTTGATATCTAATAATTAACAGATAAGTGCTTATTTGCAGCAATTGGCAAAACAATGGGTAAATCATGCCACGAGTGGAAAAGCCCTGACTCATAGTCATAGGCCTGATGGTGGTTGTGTTGCCCCTCCTTTCATGCCTTTGATTGGAAGTAAGATGATAGTCACAGAGCAGACGTGGCCCAAAGTGTCTGACCAGAAGCATATCAACTCAAGAATATGAAGATCACACAAACCAGCAATGGAATATACATAGCTAAACACTCCATTACTGCCTCTGCTATAGCTACAGACAGTGCTCAGTAGTCAGGTAGACCAAGATTTTCGCAAGTGGTGATTAACTTGGTTTTCTCATCCTTGGAATTTCTAATTTTATCACTTCATGATACCTACTGTATAGAGGTCTACATCTAAGCTTGTTATTCTGGACTTCCTTTAGAGCCAGTGGTCAGAAACAGACATTTCTAGGGCATAATTCATGTCACTCCAACATGGACATGTAAAACAGGGCAAGAGGAATTGCACTTTAAAGTGTCACTTTCCCTCCGTAGAGTGAAAAAGGTACTTAGGATAACTAGCTTAAATGTAGGCTTCTCTATTGTTGATGTCTGAAAACATGAATCCTGCCTCAAGTGCTACCTATAGGGTATGGATTTTTGGCACTTCTGGCACCAAAGTTGAATGTTTGGCTGGACTGAGAAAAAGAAGGTTTTATATACTTGCTCTGGACTTGCTGGGAGGCAGTGATTAGCTTCAGAAAAATTCCAAGTTTTCCCTTCTGAAAGATAAGGAGAAGTCACCTTTAATCTTTCAGGGTGCATACTTCAAAATTTTCCATTAAGAAGGTAATGGGTGCCCTAAAAGAAAAGGAGAAAATGAATAGCTTTTAAAAAAGTAATGGGAGAAGTAAAAGTCCCTCCCATATGTTGAGCGTGAAGCAAGGCCCTAGGGACTGGGCTGTTCTGTGACCAGCGGGCACCAAGGAGTTTGATAGGGATCTGCCTTACTCAGTGTGAGCTCTTAACAAGAGCATTGCACTCTGCAAGCTTCTATTTAACAACTGGTTAAAACCAGAACCTCTTAAAGACATGGTTCCCAACAGCTTCCTTCTGCATCCTGAAATTAAACATTAGCATAATAAGGAAGTTCAGGTACTAACTTAATCTAACTTAATGAACAAACACATGTTCAATTAATCTCTGAGGTACTCTGCGCTGATTCATGGAATTGGAAATCTCTCCCAGAGTATCAATACTCTCACTGTCAGATGGCAGCAAATCTGTTAGTTCTAGTTGTGCCATGTGTGGAAACTGATTCATCTCAACCTACTGCAGCAGTTGGCTGTCAGATTTTCTCAGGTAAAACGGCGGGGTTGGTACCCTTCCTTTGGAAAAGGTGTCACTTATTTTTCTGTATATGTCCACCTGATGTATCAACTTTATCTGACCACAGAGTAGTTCTTGTGACGTTATTGCCATCCACAGTCATTGCTTTTCATTGTAGATATTCTCACAATTCTTTTTGCAAAATGGTGACAGTTCCCAGCACCCTGGATCATGTTTTCCTTTTACCTTCCCTCCTCCCGTCTATTTTCCCATACATCTACTGGTTGCCATGACTTTGACATGAATTTCTAATAGGGCAAGTTTTCTTGTTTTCAGTTTTCTGTTGAAAAATGTCAGTAGGTGACAAGTCATGTTACATCAGTACCACTCTGTTATTTAACGGTGCTAAGTATGGATCAGAATTGACATCCATTTCTGTATTCTCTTTAACACGTTTTTTGCCAGCCTTGGGAGTCTGGGGATGATGGAGGTTGAGGTTATGTGACTAAACCCATATTTCAGGGCAAACCAGTTAAACCTAAACCTAATAAATGTTAGACAGTACTACATCAAGTATACCAGGCCTAGCATATCAAATCAAATTTGGGATGTCATCTTTCTAAGCTGTTATGTTTTCTAGCAACACTGTCTCAGGAAAATGAGACTAGCCTGTAAATATGTAGCAAGGAGTAAGGGAGTGCTCACTGTATATTTTCCTTTTCCAGACAGGACATACTAGTTTGTTTCTCTTTTGCACTGGGAACAAATAATTCCTCTGCCATTTCCTGTGCCATGTGACAAGTCTTACCACTTCCTTAATGTTCGTTTAAGATCAGGATGAAGCTCTAGTCTTCTCTAGTCCTTCAGAAGGATTTTTTAATCCTTCTGTCCATTTTTTCATTTTTCAATAATATCTTAAGAATGAGTGCTGTAGTTTCTTTAAGCATACGTCTGGTGCTAAGAACTTCCCCCAACTCTAAACGGATAAAGTTATCAGTAAGGGCAGTATCATGTGCTGGCCACAGTATGTAAATAGTTTTAATTACATTTCGTAGGAGGTTTCTGGAGAGAGCAGCTATGACAATCAAAGTCTGTATTTTGTTTTTGGTGTTGATTTGTATCTGTAAAATCCCTGTAAAATCTACTTCTGTAAAATTCCAGTAAAATCTAACTCTGGACTTTGAACCGTCGTCCTATTGTTAAATGTTCTGGAGAACGTGCCTATAATCAACAAAGCTCTTCTAGGTTTACAATTGAGTTGCAAATCCTGTAGCTGAAAATCTGTAGCTGAAAAACCCTCTTTAGTCTGAAGTGTTGTTTCCCAGGTCCCTGTTGCTTACAGTCGGTTTCAGTGAGAACTGAGCTTGCAGAAGTTAGAACATGAACCTTTCTAACTGCTTTTTAAGCACGCACACTGGCATTTTTTTACTGCCTGCAACAGGCAAGCTGCTGCCTTGCTGTTGTGGCCATCCCGTTCATCCTTGTGCCACTGCCCTTCCTGGAGCCAGTGGTAGACAACTTAGTTCTGTGATTACTTCTATAGGCCATTAGGATTAAGGCCTCTTTAACTCCTTCAGTTTCTTAGAAGCTGTTTCACTAGCCTTAACCCTAGTTTCTCGAATGCTTTATCAAATCCATTTGTTTGTAGACTGGCGCTCTTAGAAAGCTTATTCTGGCAGCTAGATCAGGTGCATATTTGCCTACATCATTCCTCTTTCCAAGGAATACTTACTCCTTTTCTTGTCTGTCAGGCTAGGTATACTAATGATAACATCAACCTCCCTTGTGTGATCATTTCCTAAACCGTTCTAGAAAATGAGCTGGATTAATGAAGACTTATTATTTGGACTGCTGAAGCTACCCAACTCATTTTGACTGAACATGTGAGCTTTTGCCAGGCCTGCTAGAACTAGAATAGATGTCTATTGCTTCCTAAGCATCTAGCTTGTCCCAGTTGGAAGATTATATGCCTAAGTTTAAAACTTCATAAACTAAAGCTGCTATGGCTACATTTCTGATTGTGTGCTTATATGCTGAGCTAGTTTTGTATGACAGCATGTAGCTCTGCATAGGGTAATTCACTTTGCTGACAGATCACTCATTTAAAATTGGCTTAGATATTTGCACTTTCCATTGCAGTCTTCAGTGCAGTTATACCCTTAGTTCATTTTATTTTTGGTACCAGGCCTTGCTCCATAGGCACGCAGAACCTAGGAGTTTGAATGAAATCTGATTCATTCACTGTGTGATTTCTCACTGACCACCATGGCTTAACTTGGCTCTCCATACCAGCTGCTGGCTTGTTTCAGAACCTCTGAAAGTTACAGTTCTCCCCAATGAACAACCTTTCGGCTGATATTGTCAGCTAAAAGCAGTTGCAGTGCAGAAAATGGTCTCGGATTTTGTACTCTGTATCTGTGCATTGCACTCATAACTACCACTGATCTCTGAATCAAGTTCCTTAATGCTAAAAATACTGAAGGAAATAATTTGTTGTGGGTAGGCACGAAACACTGACAATTTAATTGTAATAAAAAATGGAATTCAGCACTCATGGGGATTCCATCTTAAATGTGAAAATGTAACAGGTCTCAGCAGAGAAATTGTACCCTTGTTCTACTAGAATTACAGTGAAAGACGAAAGTTAAGATTTTCAAAAGAACACCTCCTTCTCATTTTCCTTTAGGTTTAACCTCTCACTTCAAATAATAGAAGGCTAGTAACATCCTCTGCTCTGTTTCTTAAAGGTTATGATGCATATTTGTCTGATTTTTCATTTCATCTTTTCCTCTTTATGCTTTGATTTTTTTCATGTCACACAAATGACACAGTAGCCCTAAATATAGCATAAGATTGCTCGTGAGACTCTTTCTTAAATTAATCTTATGGAAAGAATTGATTAAACATAGTTCTTGACTAAAAATTAAATCTTCTCTTTATCTCTTTGTTTGACTCAAGGTCAATTATAAGCACCTTTGTCATTCTTCTACAAAGAGGCAAAATGTTTCAGAAAACATTTATGAGAGGGAGAAATAGCAAGTTAATCCCCGGTCCCCACATAATCTTAAACCCCTGGCGTTCAATCCTGCAGTACACTGAAAGATCGTATGTATAATCTGTTCCCTAGAGTTGGGTTTACACTCATATGTCAGATTAAGCATGTATTTACATACCTGAAACCTTTGCTTTGTCTATTTAACTGAATCGGCCTTCTGTTTGGTGATATCAAATTCAAATACTCTCTGAAAACATGCCTGGCTGTTTTGCAGCCGTTGTAGCACAAAGACCTCTCTCCAACAGGGAGATAATGTAGGAGAGATACTAGCCAAAGAATCCCCTACCAAATTCAGCAGCTAGCCTGCACTGGGTGGTTATTTCTTTGCTTCTTCCTCTTGCTGCAGAATCCCAGACCTCAGAACGGATCTGCGGGCCATGCGACTGGACAGATAGCATGAAGAAAATACAACTCCATAACCCAATGCTGTGTGCTTTTACCTTCCTCTTCTTACTATACTTATGGAAGAGATGCAAAGTGAAAAGTGACCCAGAGGGGATCTTCTTTTACAATATAAAAGATTGTTGTCGGGGATTCAGCATGAATGGTCATCTTCAATCTTTAATGCAGCTCCTTGAGATAAGGAAAAATAGTGTCCTACACAGATGTAGCACAAGATTGAAATAATATTTTATGATTCAAGCCCCAGCAAGTAGAAAAGAAGGGAGAAACTTTGCCTTCAAGTCTATCATTTAGATGGTGCTTTGGCAGACAGAAAGACTCAAGAGTTCTGCTGAAATAAAGAAAAAAGAAGTATGTGGAACATGGAAATGAAGACCATCCTACATTGTAGGAGGACCCATTGGCATTGGCTAGTGTTGTTACAATGTATTTATTTAAATAAGTATTTAAATATATATGTATTCAAATAATAACAGTTTTACATTTCTAAAGTGCTCTCTTTCAATCCATTTGCATTTTGGTCTTGCATCATTTTGAATGGAACTCAATGGCTCCACTAATTTTGATGTCAGCTACTAATGTTTTAAATGAAGTTACCATAAAGCTACTAACAAGCATAATTTACCCAACAGGATTACTACTCTGAACTCTGCTACAAACTAGTGACAAATAAACAAGTTCAAAATTCAAATGGTGTAATTTATCCCTGGCTTTCTGCAGTTAGGATCCTGTGCAATATTATATGAAGCTGAAATCCAATACAGTGTTAAAATGGCAATACTATAACAAATTACCCAGATTCTCTAAATATATTATGTATGTTAAGACCTTGAAACTAATATCTGCGGCATACCAGTGCCTTAATACTAGGACTGCACAGTTCTGGCTTTGAGAAAGAAGATATGCATTCCACAAAAAATGTTTATATCTATGTTTACATTGGCCATTAGGTCAGGAAACAATGAAAGCTGTTGAGATAGAAACCAGAAGAGCGGGAGCTATAAAACATATGTTCAGCAGGAAGATTTGGATTGTCATGAAAATTCCTTCTGCCCCAGCATTAGAATAGTTAAACTTGAACCGAAACGTTTGGCAACTGTGCCCTGCTTGGAAATATTTATAGAAGGCTAATACTTAGCAGGTGGTAAAATTTTCCTTCCAAGGATCTCAAAGCATTTTATAAAACATTAATAATCAAGCTTCATAAAAATTCGTATGTAGCTTTTCCAGATGTATCTGCACCCATGCCTAAACAGCTCGAAGCCCTACTTTCTAGCCTTGCAGAACAAGCCTGTGCTCAGTACCCGAGGAGCGTTTTCTGTCCGGTGCAGTATGGAGATACCTGGAAAGCTGGCGGGGTATTTGGAGGCATACAGAGGAGCAGGGCATCCTGCTTGCTGTGGGCTTATGTACTCAGACTTCTAATATTCTGGATGAGACATCTAACAACCCCCCAGAAATCTACACTGAGACAAACACAGAGACTGATCAGATCTGTTCCTGTGACATCATTAAGTATCATCTGCATTTGAGAAAGGAGGGAGATGCAGAAAGATTGGAAAACTTACTTAAGGTTACACTGCCAGTAACTGATAGAGCTGGAGCAAGAATCCAATGCTGACTCTGAGTTGCCTGCTTGCATCATTAGGCTGTCTTCTCTTCCAGGGAAATACAGTGCAAAAGCAAAATGAGACACTGCAAAGGTGTTAACTGAACAGATTGTAAGTGCTCTGGATGATCTTGTGATTACAGCCCTTGTGAGCTTTCTTTCACTACTTGGTAAATTGGATTAAACAGTTATGAATAGGTACAAGACACCTAAGTGGACATACTATGGTAGAGATAAGCCTTTTTCCATCAAAGAAAATGTAACATTTTCCACACAGGTGAATCAAAATTATTTGGATTCTGAAAATTTTCTTTGTAGGAACCTGTGAAGAAAGCTAATTGTTTTGGAGGAAGAGAAAGTATTGTCATAGATTAGAAACACAGTGAGACAAATAAAGAAATATCAGAAGTGGTGGTTGATTTTAACTGGGCAGAGATCAGTAGGGTGATGGCCTGAGGCTGAGTACCAGTACTCAGTGATTAATATAATTCACAATCTGTAAAGAAATGAGCAGTGAAGTGGCACCATTTGCAATTCGACAGAATCGTTTGGGATAATTAAAATGAGAGGAGACTAAAGAGCTCCACTGAGATAACTAAAGTAGATCACGGAGCAGTATAACAACAGATGAAAATTAGAGTGGGTACCACATTTTGGAAGAACTGCTCATGCAGATATCAGAGCTCAAAGGTAATTGCAACTAGTAAAAAGTTTTGAGTGAAAACTTCAGTGCAAAGCTAGGAGTGGCATGGAAAATAGCATGGATTTATATGCTAAATAAATCTGTGGTATGCTTGTCTAGAATATTTCGGTTCTGGTTATCCTATGAAACAGAATGAACGGCAAAAAAGGAAGAATTAGAAACAACTGGAAAGAATGGCATAGAAGAATTTCCATATAAACTTGAAATTAGCACTATCTAGAAAAGAAGTAAATGAAGAATTGCACATTAAAAGAAGAATTGCACATAAAAAAAGAAAAAAAATAGTAGAGGGAAGGTGTTTCATGTGCTTGTATTTGTGCTTACAATACAAGAGCAAAGAGACATTCAGTCAATAACTAAATGTACCTGATAGTATTTAAGTAAAGACAACAGCAGGTAATGGGTAGCAATGGGATGCAATACTACACTGTAACCCTGAGGCCAGGAGTAGAACCGGATGGAGGAAGTAATAAGATGTATGTATCTCCTATTAGAACATGCTGTGGTACATATAGAATTGAAGAGGGAAGATAGAAAAAGTCATCATAATTCGAGGATTTAAAAACAAACATTAAACTAAGCAAATGGGCTGGCTATTTCATCTTTGCACAAAGAAGAGGATTCTTTCTTCCTCATTGGAAGTGTCTGAGACTGTC
This sequence comes from Struthio camelus, assembly GCF_040807025.1. Classification (NCBI taxonomy): domain Eukaryota; kingdom Metazoa; phylum Chordata; class Aves; order Struthioniformes; family Struthionidae; genus Struthio; species Struthio camelus. The sequence goes on along the minus strand of NC_090942.1, from coordinate 127,526,359 downwards.
AATAGCTGCTGATATGATATTAGATTAGATGGTATCATCTATTTACACATTTGGAAGTCAAAGGTGCTAATTAGAGGAATCAAGATCATGGGCATATGAACAATAGAGGGAAAAAACAGCAGATTGGGTCACTTTCATATTTTGGACTATCAGATGCTTCATTTTGTTTAATCAGGATATTTATTTGTTACAAGGGTACATAAGACTGAACATAATAATTAACTTTAGGCAATATGTTTATCCTTAGATTCAGTTATTTCAGTATATAATGAGCACTTTTATAGTTATTCTCAGGCTAATCTGCAGGAGAGAGAAAATGTGTGAGCGTGGAGGAGTTCCTTTCTCAGCGTTGAAGAGTGTATGACCTGTGCAACCCAGCCATCTGCCCATCTTTTAGCCCAAGATAAATCTGCCCTGGTAAAGTACTTCAAAACAGAGAGGAAAGACCTATGGCCAGTTTATTAATAAGCAGAAATCTTCATTTGTCATATAAACATCGGAATGAAATGGTTTTGCTGTTGCACCTCAACCCTACCTCTTTCTATTTGAACAAGCCAGAGGTCAGAAATATTTCCATTTAAAAATAAACAGTTAATTACAAATTGACAGGTTATTCCGCAGAAACAGAGATACTCCCGTCTCAATCTTCAATTTCTTTTGTTTGCATCTACTTTAATGACTAGCTTTTCCATCCTGGCCAAAAAAAAAAGAAAAAAGAAAAAAAGCCCAAGATCTGTTGAAGATCACATTCTACTACTTTTGTACTGCTGATTTTATGTCTTCTCCATTTCCCTAATCATGTGTATGTCCGCAGACCAAGAAGGCTCAGTGCTGTGTCTTGTCAACTGATGTTATATTTTGATGGGCTCAATGCAATGTGATATAAAGGATGTAAATATCCTGCAAGACAACTTTCACTTTTTGATGTAATTGGAGTGGATGCAGAAGTTGTGCAGTACAGTGCAGAAGAGAGAAAGTTACATGTTTTAATTTGAATAGAGTATATACTCCCTTCAGAAAGAGATTCCCATGTAGTGGGTGCTGGGCATGTAAAATACATAACTAGTGGCCAGAAACTAAGGACACTTGTGTGGTGATTGGAGTCCTGTTACTAATGTACAATGCAGCAGTCCCTCAGGTTGTACTATGATGTGGAAGTGGCTGCACTAGCGTGCAAGGTCTGAGCCCCCATCTACCGGTGGCTGCCTCTAGCTTGGAGTAACTAAGTGTAGATGACTACTGGTTTCCTAGTCTGATTGACTGTTATAGAAACCCTCCCCCCAACACCTCACCGTGTTATTTAAATACCGTATTAAAGGTAAGATTGCCTATTATTAAAAATAACATTGCCCCCGTGAAAGGGTTAGGCAGGGTTGGCAGTACGGACCCTTGGGGAGCTAAGCCAGTGGGCCCTTGTTGCATGCTAAAGACTTAGGTTTTTCTCATAATGAAGAAAGATATTGATTTTTATGTTTAAAACATAGCTGAACATAGATGATTTGAATAAGATGATTTAAAACATAGATGATTTAAATAGCTTACATTTAAGTAGCTTTCTGTAACTTTTCAGTCCATGTTTATATCCAGGACTTTCTTTTCCCCCGAAAAATAAACTACTGGTTCTTATCTTCTGCATCTAATAGGTAGTGCAAGGGAACCAGATCCCCACTTTTGCTGAGGATGTGCCAGCATTACGGCTTCGCAGATGAGAGCTCTTGGGCCTGGCCAAGTGCTGCACAATGGTAGCTCCCCGGTGACTCCTTTGCTGTAGTGCCAGGCTGATTATGCTCCATCTCCAAAGGCAGTGGAGTTTGCTCAAACTCCACCTGGGTGAAGAAAGTAAGACGTTAGGCAGAGGAGAAGGCATGAGCATGTTTCTGCTCAGCTGTTTGCTATTCTGAATTGTGAAGCTGTATTGGATAAGTGTACTTTATACCTGCTAAAAGCCCAGTTACCTATTTCCACAGCATCCATGGAGGCATAATTGTCATTTCACTCATCCTCAGGCATTATAACTTAGTTTAAAATGTCTTCATCCTCTGTTTCGTGTTATTGCTCTTGCTCTAGAGACCTGAGGTTGATTGGAAGTAACTTAATGAGATTCCTATTATAGGATGTTCACAGCCTAGCTCCTTAAATATGAAGGGATTCTAATTTGAGAGCTCAGTCTTCCATTATGTAAACAAGTCTCATATTAATACCTGTCTTTTCTTAGTTCTGTGTTTTAAAACCAATACTTACAGCCTTTCAGAGTTTGTTTTCAGATTTATAGTACTCCCAAGCTTTCTTTGTCCTATCTTTGGTCCAAATTTTCATAGCTTTATTCTTTACTTGCACCTATAAATGGGAACGCTTTTCTCTTAATCTCAGAGTTTATATTTCCCTATCTGTATCAATTCTGACCAAAGGCTCACCTTTCAACTTTAAGACCTTCTCTATTCAATATTGCCATATTATTCTGCATATCGCATTCTGATCTATGGCTCATTTCTTAATTTCTTCTGTGAATCAATTTCTTATCACTTTTTTCTCTGCCCAGTTTACCTTGCAGTTGATATGCAACTGACTCTCCTTGAGTGTCTGCCTTGTTACACTTGGCTCCAGCATCTGGGGAGGACAATTCAGGTTTCCAGAGCCTGCTCATTTCCCTTGAGTAAACCTTTCTAAGAATTATTACCCTTTTACCTCAGCCATTTCCACATGCTGATAGCAAGACTTTTGGCATTCTTTTATTTTTTTAAGCTATATCATTTATTTGCATAGTCTTAAAGTCTATGGATTTTAGCAGATGAGTCATTAAAAAGTCACAGAGTGAAAGCTGTGAGAGTAATATATACGATCTTGGCTATTAAAGGAGAGTGATTTCTAAACAGAAGAAATATTGTCGGTGGGACACTGCGTGGGGCCCTGCAAACATTCTAACATACAGCTTATGAGTTTTTTCAAGGTGGCAGCAGAGTGTGTGTAATTGCGTTTCTACCTACAGTCCAGCTTGTATTATTACAATTATTATTATTATTCTTGCATTATTGTCATATTATATTATTGTATGGTTCAGATCAGCTAGTTAGCAGTACCTGAGACAAATACTACAAACAAAAGATCGTAGCCCAAGATGATTAGATAGCCACAGGACATGAGGTTATAGCAGGAACTCTCTAGGGCCATGGTGTATTTGTTGTACCATTTGCCCTTTACCTCTCCTTCTCACAGGAGAGTTTCTAAGATGGTGCCGCAAAGTCTTTTTTATGACATTAGAAGATGAAGTTTACCTGCTCTGATTAAATCAGGTTCAGCAAGGAATGCAGCTGCTTTAACCATAGTCTTATAGACCAGAAGGAAGATCTCCCATTAGTCTGTCGGCGCAGACTTCAGACATTCTCCCAGAGATCCAGCCGACTTGATAGATTTGAAAGGCAGAGATTCAACAGTTTGTTGTGGGTAAGCAATCTGTTAGCTTGGCTCTAGTGATCTGAACTGATGGACACCACCAGCTTCCTCATATTCAAGCAACCTCAGGCCAAAAGTACTATTGGGACACTGTGGTTCTAATCTGAAACAAGCCTATAAAATCTGTGACAAGGGGGCTCCAGGTGGGCTGCCTCTGTCATTTCTATGTCAAATGTATTGGTTTGCCAGATGCCAGCTTAGGAAATATATCCTACAAGTTAAGAGTGTGTTTTCTGTAGCTTGTGAGTGATCAGCAGCAGGATTTTTAAATTTGAAATGCAGTTAATGGGTCTCATGGCGAATCATGAAGTCTGATGATTCATAAAGACACCCCAGGTTAGGCTCCCAGAGATGTATGCGGTACTTACAAGAGCAAAAACTTACATTCGTCTACAAAGATTTGGTGACTCAATCTATAAAGGGAGCAGACCAATTCAACTGAGAATTGCCATTACTAAAATAATTTCCTTCCATGACTGCATTCCGGTTTACTTTACTGAGAAATCCTGTTTACACAGAGATAAAACCATATCATTTAAAATTTGGTATCAGACTAGTTAATTTCACAATGAAAAAAGACAAAACTTGAAATATGCATAAAATAAGTTGTTTGTATCAATGCGCAATGGCAAAATACTGAAACCGACAAAGATATCCAAATAAAACCCCACGAGTGAAACTCAGTGCTTGAAAAGCCAATTGCTTTCTGATGAGCGTTAGAAAAATCTTGGTTTTTCCTCCAGCCCAGAATGCTGTCAAAATGATATTCATATATGTATGCTCTGTGGCTATTTGGTAGGAAGATTGCTGCAAGCCTTGCTTATCCAAATATTGTGATGTATGTGTTATGACATCATCTCAAAATCTTTAGCTGGCAGTAATGGAAGTTTGTAGAAAGTATGGAAGTTTGTGTTCATACTATTTTCTTTTTTCTGCTTTGTCTATTAAACGTGGGGATTTTCTTGTCTAACAGCCTCAGTGGTGATGTACATGTATGGTGTCACTGAAGATACCATGATGAATATCTCTAATGGACAGAGTGAGGGAGGTGCAAGTAATATTTATGATATCTCTATGATATCAGAAGCTTTGCAGGTTATCTCTTCACTATTAATATACCTCATATCCAAGAGTTAAATCAGAAGAGGCCAGTAAAGAAAAATGGCACAGGAGATGAAACAATGGAAAAGATATCACTCCCTACAAAAAAAGTAGCAGAACATCTAGTGAGGAAGAAAACGCATGCTTGACTTCATCCAGGCTAGGAATGTTTACTCTTCCCCAGGCTAACGCTTGAGATCAAAGCGAATGCTAAAACTCACAAATTCTGACCCCAGGAATAAGAACTAGATTGGCGGTAAATGGAAGCTGGTATCCACGCAGAGAGAGACACAGGGAGGGAGGCATACATACCGAGTGTAACAGTATGTTAATTCAGAGATGGGGAGAGGGTCGATCTCCTGGAGCTAATGGTCGAGAGATTAAGCCAGGGCAAGCAGATGTACGTCTAGGCCAGTCACTGTGTGTGTTCATTTTCCCGAATATCATGTATCTTTCAGGAAATTGAATTAACAATGCTGTGTTTCAAAATTGTTGCCCCTGTCTCATCTATACTGTGGCAGGATTGCAAAGGGAACTCTAACAGTGGCAAATTCACTTTAGGCTGACATTGGTAACTTGCCTGGGAATCTAGACTCCTTGTGGTGTGGTAGTTTGATTACATGGTTTCATCCAGACGTGGATGCAGGGAATCATACCTATCACCTAATGGTTCAGCCAAAAGAGACAGAAAAGGGTGCAGGGCTTTATTTCCTTATGTTACATGCCCATATGAAATGAAATCTCGTGTAAAAACATGTATTTAAAATACTGCAAATAGTTCAATAGTAGCTGAATCAGATTCTAAAACAATTGGTAGTTTATTTTGGAAAATAAAATTGCAATCTAGTCAAGAGACTTACTAAGTTACAGTTCATATTTAGATATAAAATTATTCAAAATTAAAACAATGCTCACTATTAGGGAAATAACAGCACTGCATCATTAGTTCTTATAAATGCAGCGCTATCTATTTGATTTATAAAAAACGTGTACTTAGTTTCCTATATTCCAACTAATAAGTATTTGAAACAAGAAGAGGAATATCTCAATGAGAATGCTTCTATTATAATAAAAAGTTATATTTTTTACTTTTGGAGTGTATAAAAAATGCCTGATTTTTTTTCGCTTTCACTATCAGCCTCCTTTCAGCACCGTAGTGTTGTTCAGGCCTTTGTGAACATGAGGTTGTCTGGATGTTATTTTTGCTAGGATGCGGAGAGGTCCATCAATCAGCCAGAAAGGGGAAATTTCCTCTCCAAAGATTCTTAGGACCCGAGTGTGGGAACTGTAATTTGTAGGTCACAGGTTTAGCCTGAAATAAAGAAATTCTAATAAAAGAATGCCTAAAACCTTTGTCTCTGTAAGGATTTTTATTTAAATAAATGGAGGCTTTACTCAGGTAAAGTCATCATGCATACAGTGACTGGCTTTGCTGTGTGGTTCCTTGTCATAGCTTAATCTCCCATCCTTATCGCGGGGAGATCTAGCTTACTGCAGTCTCTGAATTAACAGACCCAAACTGGCCTTTTCAGTGCATGTCTTTTATCTCTGAGAAAGAGATGAAGATGCTGACGGATTAGACCGTCTTTTCTTCCTATTTGACAATGTTTTTCTCGAGTAAGCCCATCATTCCCTCTGGAATAGCAACATAGGCTGCAGTGTTAATAGTTACTCGTGGTATACCTTTTGAAATTGTAGCCTGCTCTATAAAGATTACTATCATCATGAAAATGTTAGTTAGAAAATAGATCCAAATAATTTAGGCCAATTATTAACCACAGTTAACAAGTATGCAGGGCTGGGGAAACAGCAAGATTTAGTCTGCCCCCTGCACTCTCTTTGCTTTGTAGGCAAGGATACCACTACCTCCGTATTTTCCCCCAAACTGGCTGGTAGCTTTAGGCTTGGGGTATACGCTGTATCTTTTAAAGACACAGCAGTTGTTACCCTTAAATCTATTATCTCCTGAGCATCACTAGAGCATCACTAGAATTATCCTGGCAATTAGTACCCTTAGGTACCCTAATTGCTTTTAGGAGTTACAGGTGAATTTGTCTGCTTATCCTTATATCTTATTATTGGGTCATGCATTCCAGGGAGAAACTGCAATAAATTTCTTTGTCTAAAAAAAAAGACAAGTCTAGCTTAAAGTCCACTGTTATTCCCTACCTATGCAATTATTTATACCATATAAAGTAGCAGTTAAATGCTACTCCTGAGAATAGTTGCTTGTATTCACTTGGTAGTGATATAAGGGGCAGGCAGTGATGAATCAGACTATAAAAAACCCACCAAAACCGTTTTCATTAGGACAGGATAGCCAAGACTTCTTATGGAAATTTCACTTTTCTTCTCTGAAAATAATTTCTTCCATATATTGGTAAATTGAATGTGTTTGAGCTTGTATTGCGTGGTATTGAATGCTTAAGCTAAATATTGAGTGTAATGCAAATTTGTTTTGTAAGCTACTGTTTACTGTTTGAAGACAAGATAGTTCTAGCTCATCTGAATAATAGTTTTCTTTTTAACTAAGCTAACAGCAGTGGTGTCCCAAAGCACCAGATGATGAAGCAAGAGAGTATATAGGAGTGTAATTTGAAAGTTTATGAGGGGCTACAAAACCAGCTCATCTGTTAGGAACATATAGATGAAAGAAAAAACGGATCGATCTAACAATAGTCTTCAAGAGTAAAATTTGCGGTGACTGTGATAGAAAATTACGGGAATCTCTTTAGGGTTCCATGAAAACTAAATTTCTTTGGAGAAGGATTTTTTTTCTATTTGTACTGTATATTCTGCAAAAGTAAAAGGATACTGTAATTATGATTAACAGGTAACCTTTTAGAAGGAACAATCTAGTAAGAAATTAATTTTCATTTTTCAGATACTAATGATTATTTCTAGGTTTTACTAGCTCACGAGAAACTAGTTACAAAAAGTGTCAAAACAGGTTTCTATGCCTTGTTAAGGCAAATAAAGGTAATTTATATAACTAAGATCCCTTTGACAATAAGTACTACCCATGCTACATGTACTAAATTGCAATTAGCCTCAATTACCATATTATATCTGAAATTACTTTTTTCTTAAAGGAGACTTTGGGGTTATGAGGAACTCCAGATTTGCTCTAGGCATCTTTTGAAAGGTAACTTTGAAATACTATGCTGAAGTTATTGGCTTCTTAAAATAGGACTATATCATCTTTTTTTCAGTGAGTGAACAAATCTCTAGGGAGGTGGTAGGTGTCCCACATGTCCTGACCCTTTTCTCTGGCAGTCCAGCTCTGGTGGACCTGCACGCTCAATCACAGACCCTCTCTCCAGAAGGGTGTATAGATGTGTTTGGGAATTCCTTGTCCATCCCTTGGCTGGTGACATGCATGAGCCCATGCTGACATCTCCCTGTATGTTCTCCCTTTCTGCTGCATGTTTGTGGGTGCTGAGCTGTAGTGCTCGTAAGCTCCAATAAGGTTTCTATTCACTTCTCATTCTTATTCAATTTAGCTGAGATAGGAGATGCTCAACACATCAGAAGACCGTAGACTTTCTGTAAATTCTGCTGTCTGTAGTATATGTGTGAACTTTTTGTTCCCCCTTGTAACAATGATATGGAATATTGTTCTTGAAAGATTTTGAGCATATTATCCCCATGTTGTTTTATGGCTAACTATCACATGAAATACATCTTCATACTGCCATTTTAACATTTCATATATGCAATTATCAGCTATACATTACAGATTTTCCAGAGGAAATGAAGAGTTTTTAAACATGATAAAAGTGTCAATCTTTGAAGTTTGGGAAGAATAAAGGCTCTGTCTGCCCGCAACCTCAGGCTGACTGTCTCATTGTAATATGAACACTCCTCTAAACACTATGCAGAGATGTATAATTGCTTCCTGTATTTTGAAAGAATTTAACACTAGGGAATTCACTCGTGTTGTTTTACAGCTCTGTCCAGCTGGCAGTACCTTCGCTTGAACCTCAGTGACAGCAGGTAATTGTAACAGAACAGTCCCTGTCAAAACAAGAAAGATTTACTATGCCGGTAGATAATGAAATGGAACAACTCATGCAAGCAATGAGGAAAAAGCGCTGCCAGAAAGATAGAAAGGCAGATTCAGACCTTTAAAGACCACAGGAACAATACAGTAAAAGAGTGAGCTGTTGAGTGTATCACTACTCAACATCTCAGGACAAAAGGAGAGTTATGTTACAAGCAGCATCTCTAGACTTGCTTCGTATCTGGGGAATGCTTGCAGAGCAACTGTGATGACCATTCCCAGCATCACTAGCACTCCCTGTATCAAACCCTATACCAGGAACTCATCTATTCCAATATAGTAGTGGCTAGTTTATGATACTAGCCAGTTTATGATACTAGCCAGTTCCAAACAATTTAGAAAATGGTATAAGAGACAATTATGAAATATAACATCTGTAGTGTAAACTTTTCCCCAAATCCTAACAGTTCAAAGAGCGTTTTTGCTGTTACCTCTTAGCCTTACTGTTTTTCAATGCTTATGTGTGAGTTCTCTTATTTATGCTCTTCTTATAGTTTATATCAATGTCTACTGTTTTTTGAAATTCTACTGATCTGTTGGCCGCAGTAATGTGTATTGGAGAGGAACTCTGTCAGCTAATTATGCCTTGTGTACAAAAGTCTGTGCTAGGTGAATTTGTTTTCTCTTTTGCTTGTTTTACGTGAAAGAGTAAATAAAAAGCACCCATTCATCTATTGTACACTAATCATTATTTTAGGTGTAATAGCATGCTTCCTGTTATTATTCAACCCTCCCTAAACAGTATCCTAAAGCCACTGCAGTTGCAGCAATATACTGGAAGGATGTTCAAGCCAATTTGAAATTAACTCTCACAGCTGTTGTTTGCAGCTCAGTGGTAGCAGCTCAGAGTTCAGCCTGGGCTGCCAAACCCACCCAAGAAGCAATTAGCACCAAGTGAGATCTATACTGCTGCAGCTAAACTAGCTAGATTGCATTGCTATCACAGGCAGCAACGTAGATATGCCTTGATCATTACAGTCTTTCCCTGATATGGAAATATCTAATCCATTTTGTAACCTAAATCAAAACCCATCTAATAGTGTCTATCTTTCAGATGACCAGGAAAATGTTTTCAGTATGTTTATATACATTTCCTTTTTCAAGGAACATACAAACGCTAAGTTCTCAGGTGTTCTAAAAATAATGCAGATAAAGTATAGGGATAAACGCATGGGTAGCAAGGACTGTCCTTTCACTTCATTACTCTCAGCATCTTCTGCCCCTGGTAAACTGCAGTGGTTTTTTTCAAACTGTGTTGTGTCAAGGACTGTATGCTGCCCGGCAATAGGCACATCCTTAGGATAATAGCAGTAACAGATTATTATAACACTGTGAAAGGAAGAGGTGAAGGCAGTCTAGTTCCTTATCCTTGGAGCTTTCCTGTTCTTGTTGCCCCTGGAATTTGTATTTTTGTTTCTACTCCTAGGACTGAGAAGCAAAACCAGGGGCTGTATTTCTCTTCTTATGGTTGAAAGTAGTATGATTTCTAATAGGGTCCTCTTTTGGGCCAGATTCTTGTCTAAGATTTGGTGTCAGAGGCATTGCTATTATTTGCTATATAAGAGAGTCATTTTTATTATTAAATGCTTTTTCTACTTCTTGGCATTCAGGAGTTAAAAAGTACCAGAAGGCGCAAGAAAAGGGAGACAAACGTCTTATCTTTTTGTGGGAAACAAGCTAACTTTTATTTAAAAGTTCATGCTGTATGTATATTGTCATGTGTTTAGTTCAGGCAGGCTACATTTATTAGAGTGACAGCGTTGCCACTAAAATCTTTACAGTTTTGCCTTTGAGAGAAGATAAGATCACTGTACTATTCCTTAGGTGTTGTTTTTTCTTAACTGAGGGAATGCTTTGAATACAGCAATTACTTGCACAGGCATTTATATAGATTTTTAATGTTGACACCTATAATGTTTACATATGATTAATTGCACTTTTGCAATGTGTATATAATGAGATATGAGTTATGGTCAATAGTATTTCACTATTTGAAGCACGTTTCATGAAAATAATTGCTTTCCATATTTGTGTGTTGGTTTAAGTGAACGATCTCAATGCGTAGAGCAAAGTCAAACAAAGCACCTTCCTCTGTGGTGGAAAAACTGCTGGAAACCATTTGAGAAAATCATTTGTATCGCTCTTTTCTTCTTGGATGAGAAAAATTAGGAGTCTGTCTGTCTTTTATTCCTTTCATTTTGTAGCCCTGCTCCCTTTCTTCAGTGTCTTGTTCCTCCTTCTTTCTCACTGGTATCAGTCTTATTCTAGCTGTGTTTCATGCATTAACAGAGGTGGTATATACATTTATGTAGATCTATCCAAATTATACATTGGACAGAGAGTATTTTTACATGCCATCCCTCGGAAAGTTTAGTCTACTCCCTGTAACTGTTTTCAGATGAGACAAGAATAAGTTTTCAAGCCATCATCATTTTTCTTCTTTTTTGCAGCACTTTGTATAATTCAATAAAGATCAGAGTTGGTTTTATTTAGTGTCAAAAAGTGCTTTATTTTGAAATGAATCTAACTTAGACTTTGAAGAGTCTCAAATGGCAACTCTCTGGAGTGGAAGCATATGACTGAGAATGTTTGCAGAGCTTTCAGCTGGGAGTTGTGTGCCCTCAGCAGTCACAGATTAAATGCCTGCATGGCCTTTTGCTTGCTGTTGTGTTACTTGATGTGGAATGTGGTGAAAAAACCTGCCAGAAATATGCAGAACAAAAGTGGCTAGAAAAACACCACTTTCTTGTCATGTGACTTTTGCTTTACCATTGCTTTCACAAGGCCTTTAATTAAAAGAAAATACAATTATTGCATGAACCCAGTAATCTGTCAGACTGGTTTTACAGACAGTCAAAAATTAATATAATTTAGATAAAGGGTATAAATGTCTGACAACAGTGAGTTTGGACTGACAGCATGCATTAATTTGCCTGCAGTCTCTTCTTTACACGTTCCTTTTATATTATATCCAAGACTGATACCATATATATCATGGTTGCAATAGTTAATATTCTGATATTAAAACCAAGAATTCCTAAATAAAGGGGAAAAGGAAGCCTTGGAGTGCACAGAAGCTTCTACCTGTCAAAAGGACAATCTGTAAAGCATATTATACACAGAAGAAGAATTTGACAAATCAGTCCCCTCTTGTGCACCTTTAAACATCCAGCTCATTATGAAATAGTGGCAATGGAGGAAAAAAAAAAACAGTCACGAGGGCAGACACAGTCCCTTGCTGCATAGCAGTTCTGTAGAGTTCTCTGTTTTCCTTGTCCACTTCATATGGCTCAAGTGAAGAAATAAAGTTTAGTCCCTACCCAAATTTGCAGCCTCATACATCTTTATTGTGAACATAAAATAGTGTCAGACACGGCAGGTACTACTTCTTCAAGATGCAAGCCACAAACCATTAGGTGTCTACATTATCTTCTATAAGACACAAAGAACTGATTTTTGGAATGGGTCTACATGCAGGACTACTTTTTCAGTTGAACAGCTAAACGGATATGCTCCAACTGATGCTCCCTCCAGGTTCACATGCAGGATATGACTGATTATTTCAGACGAGGGGGGAAAAAAAAGGAAAGAATTCAGTCAGAAAGTTAAAAAGAAAACTAAGAGATATATGGGGCTGCTAAATATTAAGTTCTATTACAGAATCTGGTCTGGCACAGACTGTGCCTTTTCTGAAATCAGAATCGCCATTTCCTCTCTAGTGTCACCCATATGATATAGGAATAGGAATCTTCTCTATTCAAATTAGTCACTGAGGATGGAGAAATCCATTTAAATAATTGAAATGCAATAAATGTGGTATATAGATTTATATAATGGCAGAAATGAGTGCAAGCCACACCCTTTATCCTGAATGCTGTAATACTATATTGTCATCCATTTATTCTTATTATATCTGATGTTGGAATAGCCACTGAAGTGCCATGCCATTGTTTATGTTCTATAATTAGATGACTGTCTATCTTCTTGTTTATAAAAGTGCAAATACCTTCACAATGAACTTGATTGTCTTTATAGAGAAAAACAATTTTGTATGGATATTTACAAGTAAAGGACCAAAGGCATTGTGAACATCAAAGTGAATTCCTGATTTTCATTTCAGACTTATGCCTGGAAGTACACTTTTGCATCGTTCACCTAAGTCAAAATAACATTTTCAGTAAAAAGTCTTTGCTAAAGATATGAAAAAGATGCATTTAATGATCAGTGTGTTGCCAGAGGAGACATAAAGGTGAAGAGAAATAAAGTTATAACCTCTACCCAGGTCACAAATGAAGCTGAACTGACATAGTTGACTGCTATTTTTACAAGGCAGAGGGCAAAGATGTTTTCAGTTCCATTGGCAACCCCAATCAACTTCACAGAATCACAGAATAGTTGAGGTTGGAAGGCACCTCTGCAGATCATCTGCTCCCCTCATCTAGCCCCCTGTGGAAGCAGAGTCAGCTACAGCAGGTTGCTCAAGACTGTGTCCAGTTGGATTCTGACTGTCTCCAAGGATGGAGACTCCACAACCTTTCTGAGCAGCCTGCTGCAGTGTTTAACCACCCTCACAGTGAAAAGCTTTTTCTCACGTTTAAATGGAATTTCCTGTCTTTCAGTTTGTACCCATTGCCTCTTGTCCTGTCACTGGGCATCACCAAATCTGGCCCCATCCTCTTTACATCTTCCTATCAGATATTTACATGCATTCCCTTTGAGCCTTCTCTTCTCCAGGCTGAAGTCTCAGCTCTCTCAGCCTTTCCTTATATGAGAGACACTCTAGTCCTTTAATCAACTTTGTGATCTTTCACTGGACTCACTCCGGTATGTCCATGTCTCTCTTGTATTGGGGAGCCCAGCATGGGGCCCAGCACTCCAGGTATAGCCTCATCAGGGCTGAGTGGAGGGGAAGGATCACCTCCCTCAACCTGCTGGCAACGTTCTGCCCAACGCAGCCCAGGATGCCATTTACCTTCTTTGTCATGAGGGCTCATTGCTGGCTCATGGTCAACTTGTTGTCCACCGGGAAACCCAGTTTGTTTTCTGCAAAACTGCTTTCCAGCTGGTTGGCCCTAGTCTGTACTGGTGCATGGGGTTATTCATCCTTAGGTGCAGGACTTAGCATTTTCCCTTGTTAAACTCCATAAGGTTCCTCTCTACCTATTTCCCCAGCTTGTCAAGAACCCTCTGAATGGCAGCACAACCATCTGGTGTAATAGCCACTCCCTTCAGTTTTGTATCATCTGCAAACTTGCTGAGTGTGCATTTAGTCCCATCATCTAGGTCATTAATGAATACCGGTCCCAGTATCGACCCTGCTGGACGTATGGCTGCTCCTCACAACCCTCTGAGCTTGACAGTTCATCCAGTTTTCAGTCCATCTCACTGTCCTCTTATCTCACCTTTTCTTCATCAGTTTGTCTATGAGGATGTTAGGGGAAACCAAGTCAGAAGTTGTTTATCGAGACTTACTGAAGTCTACTATATATGTAGTCTACTAAAGATTACATGCACGGGTGTCCCGTCATCCACCAAGCCAGTTATCTCATCACAGAAGGCCATCAGATTGGTTAAGCACTATTTCCCCTTTTTAAATCCATACTGGCTACTCCTGATCATCTTACTATCCTTTACATGGCTAGAAGTAGTATCCAGAATTAGTTGCTCTGTCACCTTCCCAGGGACAGGGGTGAGGCTGACTGGACTGTAGCTCCCTGGATCCTCCTTCTTGCCCTTCTTAAAGACAGGAGTGACATTTGCTTTCTTCCAGTTCTCATGAACCTCTCCTAGTCACCATGACCTTTCAAAGATAATCCAGATTGGCTTTACAGTGATATGGGCCAGCTCCCTCAGCAGTCGCAGGTGCATCCCATCAGGGCCCATGCACCTGTGTATGTCCAGATTGTTTAAGCATTCCCTAACTTGATTCTCCTCCACTAAGGGTAAGTCTTTGCTCCAGACTTCCCTGCTGGTCTCAGGGACCTGGGATCACTGAAGGGCAGTCTTACCAGTAAAGACAGGTGAAGAAGGCATTCATTGCCTCAGTCATTGCCTATGTTCTTTGTCACCAAGGCCCCTGCCCCATTTAGCAAGGGGCTCACATTTTCCCTAGCCTTTCTTTTGCTTCTTGGTAAGATAGTATGTGTGAATGAAGCCACAGTAAGGAAATGCACTTTTATTTCAAGGATTTCACAAGTACTGAGCACAACTGAGCAGTTAATATAGACTGTACAAGGGAATTACATGGTAGATGCTGTATTCTATTCAGTGCTTTTTAAAATGAAATTTAAAACATTTTTTTTGAGCTGATTGCACTGATATTTAGCAAATTGTCCCGGTTAGTGAAATGAAGGCAAGAGAAGTCCACTGCTGACAGCTATTGCCAAGAAGCTGGTCAGATGGTATAAATGAACAAGAAAGAAATTTGGCCTTCTTGCTAGAACACAAAGAGAAGGCCGGGGAGCTGTGCTTGCTGAGATGCAAAAATGCAAGTTTCATGAAGCCAGAAGCTTTATATCAGCAATGAATTTCAATTTCATTCATGTAATCACAGTAATGAATATAATTCATTCAATCTCAGGTATTCAGTTTTCTCCATCTGTGTGTATACTGCTACCTATCATTGTTCTCTATGAATGGGCTTGGTTTGGCTGTAGTCTGTTCCATTGCTGTCACTAGCCATTTCCGGATAGGAGAGGCTTGATTTTTTGCCTAGGTTAATCCGAGAGCAATGTTGCTAATTGTTCAGAATCTGGATTCCCCTGGACAGTGCTAAGCAGCTTTTGGGTGCTGAGTGAGACTGAGATATCTTGGGAATGGGGCCTGAGAAGCTCTATTAATACCACAGAAACTAGATGCCGAACACTACAGAACCTGGTAACAGATTTGTGGTGCCAACAAACAGGATATACCTCAAAGACAGGGGTACTAAAGGTCTCTCTCACACATTTATATAACAAAACCATATCTTTGTTAGTGATGTTAGATGCAAAGTTTATAAAGTACTTTGAATATTTACTATACAGTAAAAATAAATGGGAATTACAAGGCAAAGAATGAAATGATTGAGTAATACACATTTGAATGTAAGAAATGCTTTCCTAATTAGGGCAGCTAAGCAATTAACACGTCTACACCCTATTATAAAATTTATGCTACAATTAAAATATATGCATTTTGGAGTTTGAGGCAGGGCTCATTAAAGCAGAAGATGTCAAGTTAAGAATTGGCAGTACTAATAAGTTGCATCTGAAAATACTGTAAGCACTTACTGATAGAAGAGAGATCCAGTATAATATGAGCATAAGGGATTTGTTATCTTGTATAGCTCCATGTCTCCTTCTGTAATCTGGGCACTGTTCTTAGTTTGGCTCAGATAAAGAAACCATGACATATACCTTTCTCATATTTAAACTAAACAATACTTAAACTGATGCTAGCATTAACTATGTTCCTGAAATAATAGTCATTATTACATGCTATTTGTACTTCAGTGGCCCACAGAGACCTTAGCCAAGTCTGGTCATCATTGTGCTTTGCACAGTATAAACATCCAGTAAATTATAGCTCCTGCTGCGGAGAGCGTACTATCTAAAAAGAAATAAACCTGGAGGCTTGTGTCACTGTGTCCTTCTGTCATTGACCAGTCATCCTGGAGATTTACACTTAATCTTCGGAGGCTATGGCTTCACAGGGGTTGTCAGTATCACAGTTTTTTGAATTGCTGGTGAAAAAATACCCTCCTCTTCCTTCTCCTAGTTAGGTTCTACATCAGACTTCTGTTGATTTAATGTGTTTCTTCCTACAGAATAGCCATTTTCCTAGGCAGTGATACAAGTCCCTTTCACAGCACCTATTTTATACCATTTTATGACCCGTATCCTAATCTCCCTCTTGTTCACTCCTTAAGATCAGAAAGGGTGAATCTCACTCCTAAAGAACAAGACTTGCGGGGATCACACTACAGTTGATTTCTGAGAGGTAGTGAACATCATCTCAGATTCCTACCAGGATTTGATACTTTTTCATAAAGACTTATTTCAAACCCTAGACTGACGCTGAAGATGTTTTTAAGGAACACAAGTTATTGAATTATATTTTAAATAAGGAAAAACGGATTATGTTCTATAAATATTAATCTCACAGTTTAATTACTCCACTGCTCTATTATATTATAATAAGCTTGCTGGTATTACAGCATTTTAAATAAGTGCTAGATGATTTAGTTTGTTCTTACGCTCTTCATAGCAACAGTCTTCAGTCTGAAACAAGATTGTAATTTGCTGATTAAAGAGGTATCACCTAATCAGGAGAGATTTATGATTTTTTTTTAATTTTTACTTTTAACTTTTTATTTGCTTCTACTAAATATTGCACTTTTGGAATAACTTAAGTGTTTTTCACTCTGTTTAACTGACATTAGCAAAATGTTCCCAGCCCCTTAAACCCAGAAGGTATCGCCTGTACAAGGCACATGGGAAAGGTTTGGTTTGGAAATGCTAGCTCTGAAAACCCTCTAGAGTGACAGGAGTCCCTCAGGATGTAATCTGTTAATAAGAGCTGTTCTGATGATGTAATGTTTCATATTTATTTTACTCCTACATATGTGACTGGTTGGGAGACTTTTGTGAAGGGAGGTGAGAGAAGTGGATTATATTTAGAGCTAATTCTCCAGTAAAATGATCTGGAACAGCATATTGGAACCTGTCCTTGGTAAAAATACCACAGTATCATTTGATTGGCAAGGGGCATCTGGCCATATATATTACGTATTCTGGCTCTTCTGTCCTTTCACGGAGAAGGAGCTACATGCGAGGAAAGAAGAGAAGGCAAATCAAGTAAGATGAGTAAGGCTGCAGCTTTTTGCTGGAGTAAGATAATTGAGTTGGAGTTGGTATTCACTTTCTTCAATCAAAATGTGACAGTGGTGGAATCTATGTCAAGAGATGTTTCTCCCATCACATCTCATGTCGTTTAGCATCTTATTAGATGTAGTCAAATATTTTAATAACTCATGCCTGTGCTCTTAGTCTTCATTTCTTCACAAACAGCTGAAGTCAGAAAAGAACCTACATATACAGTCAAAGTCACTTTAGTTTTTTAAGTAGATGCTCTTCTAAGCATGCAGGTGCCATTCTTTGCCTTTCCACACTGTGGACCGCCTTGGATCACAGTCCCCACAGCCAAGCCCCTCTGAAAGCAAAAGATACCTTTATTTAGATAAGGTGAGTGAAACTGGCCCTGAGGAAGTGACTCAGAATGAGCTGGCTTGTTGGCATGGTGGAGTATCTGAGGCCTCTTGTCTGTCTTTCTGCTCGGGGTTCTCCTTATCTTTTCTTTCCCATTATTTCCTTCATTATTCACTGTGCTGTATATGTCTCCTTTTATCATCAAACTGAAATTCCTCTACTAAGTACCACAAAGTGCTTTCCTCATAAGACATCATGTAACTTTAATGTATCTTTGAAAAGTGGTAATTGTCACAGCGCTCCGTTTGCATGCATATGGATAACCTCACTGGAGTACTTGAATTACAAGGTGGAATTTGGTCCAGATTTCCAAATGTTAAAGCAAGTGTAATCTAAATGAGGGGCAGGTAAAAACCATAAAGCCGTGTGAGTAAGAAAGAGTTAAATTTGTTACCTCTGTGTTCACTTTTAAAATATTTTTAGCTTTAATATTCTTAGGATAAAGTGTCCTTAAGGACCTTTGCACAACACCTGGATCGATGGAGACTTGGTTAGGATAGCAGCTTAGTGTGTGGCACACATCAGTGATTAGCAATCGGCACAAACATTTCTGCAAGCAAAATGAGAGCTGCACAAATACTCACAGGAAGTGAAAAATGGTATCAGCTTAGGACTATGTGACAAAGAACATGGTCAAAGTATTTTTTTTAAATAATTTCTAATGGCTTGCTGATACCTGTGTACCAGAATCTATTTTTCCCCTTATATAATGGCTTTATTAATCACCGAAGCACTAGATTTGTATTTAGGGTGTGTCTACACTGCAGGCATGGCTGTGACAGGAGAGTAGAATAACAGTATATAATGTAACTGTACATTAACAAGACTTAGTGGTCTGGTTGTAGCAGTGCCCAGCCCAGCCTGGAGATAAATGTCTTTTAATTTCACCGGACAATGTTTAATCAGCCAAATTATTTTAGCTGGGAAAACTTTAAAATGAGAGAATTGGAAGTATCTTAACAGTTCCTGCCCACTGGGTCTTCCACCGCATTGCTGTTAAAGCTAGGTAATTTTAACTGCATGATGGTAACCTGAAGGTGACATGGGAAAACACATTGTTTTCTCTGTTTTAGTTATACTTTTAAAAGATTTTATAATCAATGTGACAAGTGGGTGCAACCGCAATATTGCACATATGCATTACAGAACACCTAATAAATTAATTCATTTGAAAGTAGTTGTGTTGTTCTTTTGCTAAGGGGAGTCTAAAGAAGCAACTCATGGATAAATATCCATTTTCTTTCAAAAGCAGTTTTTAATTTTCTGTTGGAATTACAGGTGTTCCCAAATTCAAGCACATTACATTGCTACAGTTAAAAGCTGAGTAATCAAAATTGTATTTTTCAACTAATAAATCCACTAAAAAGGAAATCTCATTAGTGTAATGAATGCATGGAATGGTTGTTTGTTATACACAATTAACCTCCATTAATTGCAGTGGTGTGCTCACATAGCACAGAAGAAGGTTTGTTTATTTGACAGAATGATATTTGTGGGGAGAAGAAGACATTTCAGACAACTGGCCAAAATAACTTCATCTCTTCCTGATGACACTGAGTTACTCAGGGCAGCACAAATGAAAGCTGTCTGAAGAGTTATAGAAGGCTTTCATGACACTGACTGACCAAGTGGTAAAACAGCAGGTGAAGTTCAGTGCTGATGGACATAAAGCAATGCTCACAGAGACTCTTTTTGCCGGCTTTTCTTGCACAGCGACAGGTTCTGACCTAGCTATTACCGCTCAGCAAAGGCCTCTGCCTGTAGCAGATAGTTTTACGAAAACGTCAATGCTCAGCAGCAGTCAAAAAGTAAAAAGACTGCCTGGAATTGCAGGGAAAAGTGTAGGTAACAAAAGAGAGAGCACCACTATGCCATGGTGTGAATCCACAGGTCACCGATGTGTGAATACTATCAGTGCTCTACTTTCCCCAGCTCAGACAGGGTGTCTTTACCCCACTGCTGGCGGGCGCTGAGGCTGAGGCCTCGCAGCCTCTCGGCTGCTGTGGGTACGGGCTGCTGGTATGGTATGAGAACTGCCTCCAAGGCACGGGCACGGGCACGGGCACCCTTCAGCTAACAAGATTATTTACAGGTCCAGCTGGTGGCCCTGCAGGATGTGGTTTCACTCACTGATACCCTTTCTTACCACGTGTGTTTTGTGCCATGAGGACCATTTGCTTGCATTTGAACAGGTATGCCTGTGAAATGCAAATCAAACACAAATCAATGTGGACATCTCTGTGTCAGCCTGAGGATAACCCTGCGCAGCAATTCCCAGAGCTGGGGACTGCTCCTCCTTGCTGCGAGAGGCACTGACCTCAACGGCCCCTGAAAGCAATTTAACGCTTGCCCAGGCAGCAGTTACATTGCTGAACTGAAGGCAACCCCCAAAACCATGCAAAGCAGGGTGGACATTTTGAGGATCTGCACAAGTTATTTTGTTGGCTGTCACATTTCGGTCTTGAAAGTGTGCAGGTTTGTCCTCAGGTTTGGTTCTCCCATACTGAAGGTATTCTGCAGAGTTTGGGATGTTGTTATACTGATATAAGGGAGAAGCAGGGTGTTACAGTTTTATCGAGAGCAGTGCCAGGAGATGTCTAACCTTACAATCTATTTATGTCCTTGGAAAAAAATGTTACCATCTCTGTCTCCCTCTGGTTAATTTACTGGCCTTTGGGGACAATTGCTCAGTCATAGAAAGATGAGTTACACAGAATGGAGCCCAAATACTGTAAGCTTTCCTGCTTTTGCAAGCACTGAAGTCTGATATATATCCAGTGGAATGGAGAAGGTACTAATTAATATGTTTTTGCTATTGATTTTGCTTTTTCCTCCACTGCTGGATCATTTTGCTATCAGCTTTACGATTCTGTTGGTAGATCTGCATAGTTTCTTTTTCCCACATTAATTTTCCCTCGTTCGTGAGATGGAATTAATGTTGCTATTAGGGATCTTTGCTTTTTATTATCATCACAAGTATAGGGAAGGCATTATTATCTTTTTAAAACTTGCATTGTCACTTACTCATGCAGCTAATTGTTAGGCATTCTGTATCTGTGTTGTTGTCTATAGAGAAGCCAATAAAATGCTGATGAAAAATGGGCCAATTCTAAAAAGCTGCAATCAATATGCAATACTTCTTACATGTTAACCTTTACCATATGGATTTAATATCACGTCTGATTTGCACCTAGTATAAAAAGTGTCTGTCTCTGAAGTCATTCTGACTTATTTTTTTAGGATGGACCATTTTCCACTTCAGATGTTACTGTATGTCACACTTTGCTCAGGGAACCATTATATCACCCAGTTACCCTTACCCAGCTAGTCTGACTTCAGTAAAAAATCCTGAGCTCAGATATTTTACAGTGAAGGGGAAAACTTGATCCTTTGTTCCAAACGTTACCTTCAGTTCCAATGGTTTAAACCTGGAGAAGAGTCATCTACTCAAATAGAAGTGCTCTGGGCTTACCAATATAACCAACACATACATTTGCCATGCTATCTCTGGACTTTTCTATAACATTTTAACCAAACTCCCATGCATTTCTGGCCAAGATAGTCAAATTTAGCTTGTAACTTTGACAGCTAGAAACGGATGTCCTTCTCTCCTGACTTATAAGTCTATTCAACCCTACTAACCTCAGTTTGATTACATAAATGTGATTTCAGGGCAAGTCTTGCCTGGTGGCCTTACTGCTAGTCTGCATCTGTAGATATTGCAGAAATATTTCCCTGAGGCTTAGTATCTAGGGAGCCTGTCCCATGGCTGCTTCCCTGGTGAGGCCACTGCTGCTAAATGATGGAATATGTTTACAGTGAGAACATCCTGTTTCAGACCCTGGAACCTATTTCAAAGATATTCTGTGTTTTTTCTCTTTAGTATTTTTATTTATCTCTTTAGTTCATAGTACTTCAAATGCTGACTGCGTTAAAAATGTGTGTAATGATTTTATTTTGCTTAATTAATAAGCATCTACCCCATGACTCTAGGGCTCTGGTAGCAGTGGAAGGATACTTCCAAGTGATGACAACACATTTGTCACAAGATATATTGCTCCCTGATATGCCAGGGCCCTATTGCCACAGTGGAGGATTCCTGGGCCCCAGCACAGGCTGTACCACGAGTCCAGGATACCTATGTTTTTTCAGAACAGTTTTTCCCATCTACGCATCCGTGTGTATAAACGCTGCCCCAGCAAAGAACCAAGCCCTTGGCCTCAGACACTGTGCACGTGCTACAGATAGGTCTAAACTCTAGAAGATAATGAGATGGTTGGTTTGCAGCCTGCCACTGCTACTTCTTCATCCTATTTTCAGAATTTTACCATCTATTATCTCCTCCTTTGAGGGCCTTACACCCTTCTCCAGAGGCACACTGCAAGACCTAGCTTAATTCCTAGCATACTCACACATTCTCTTTTCTCCGAGCTTCCTCTAAGCTCTGCACCACACCTGACCACTCATCCTGTTACAAGTCAAAAAAAATTGTGCAGACTTAAAAAATACAAAGTTCTAATTATTGTAATTATACTACTGAATAATTGACTGAAAAGCAGGATGCCTGGAGTGCATCAAAGATCTCGTGAAGGTCTGTAGAGACACCTGTGTTATTTTAGGAAAAAATATATGCAGCTCAAGTAACGTGTAACCATAGCATTTAAAGCTGCATGGCAGGAAGAGAACACAGGGTGCATCTAGTGACAGGAGCTTGAGAGCATCCTTGGCACAGGAAGAGAGTGACTAGCTCACTGCAAAGCTTATGCATGTTGGAAGATGATAATCAGTAGGAGAAGCACTATAAAATGAATAAAGGACTGAATAAATGTCTGTCCCTCTAAAAGGAGCCACAGAGAGGAGCCATAGGTTGAGATTGGTGGCTTCAAACTGTTGGACATTGGGGTGCCTCTGTGAGCTGTGTGAGAGCGTGTACTGTGTTCTTTGCTTGTTGTCTGCCTGGCAGGGAAACCCACGGGAAGATCTTGTGTCACGTGGAGCGGCTGGGCAAGGCAAAGCATTGTCCCTGGGAGAGGAGGGGTTAGAAGCAGGCTTGGAGCCACTTACTGTGGTGAGCATTTGCCCCTGGAGCACTGGTGACCTCACCAGCGCTGCTGTGGCTGGGGCAGAGGGGCCGTGGGAGAAGCTGCCTTTGGAAAGACACCCACCCTTTAGATGTGGCTGTTGTGCACCTGAAGGTCGTGCTGATCAGCTCTTTAGCAGACACCGCAGCTTTTGAGCCTGCAGAGTACAACACTTGCAGCCTTTTCCAAGAGAGGCTTCTGGGGACCTCTGTGTTTAGGGAGGTTGGAGTTCCTTCCTGAAAGAGCAATAATCAGAAGGGCTTCTGTAGGTTTGAATGGGTCCTTGCTGGAAACCCAGGAGCAGCTCATGGCATTTTCTGAGTCCAGTAAATCCTCTCACAGACCTGTGCCAAGTGGGCATGATATTGTTGTGACCCTAGGTTCTCTGATGTCTAAGTGTGGGCATGTAGTATAAGAGCAGAAATATTTTGAGGCAGTCCCTTATGCCTTCCTCCCTGTTCCACCAGTCTGCTCAGACAGTAAGGAACAGGCCTGATGCTGAGACCAGAAAGAGGCTGAGGAAGTCATTATTTGTGGGGATTACTGGAGTCCAAGATCCTGACTGTACGTTCTCAGTGATAATTAATTCTTTATAGCCAAAGGTGAACTGACATGAGAAGAACACCCAGGAGGCCAGGCAAGCTCTACGCTACTTTTGTGGTGAGAGGCAGAAGCCACTTCAGAGGGATAAACAGCTGAACGCTGAATTGGTGTTGATGCTGTTGCTGAGAGAATTTCTTGGGCGTTAATTTTTGAATTTCGTAGCCCAACCCTGCATTACTTATTTATAGCTCTTTTCTTCTACCCCCCTCCCCCCCGCCATGGCATCTGGCTGCTGCATATGAGACACGTGGTTGCAATTCTGAAATGTCTGCTGAAAAATTATCACCACCCCTATCTGCTGCTAAGGATCGGATACCTCAGGGCAGCAGGGAATTTAGCAATTGACATAGTCATCACTAAGTTGTGGCACCTGCAGCCTCAGAAGCCTATGAGCACAGAGGGCTGGACCAGTTTTATTTGGGGCCAGCCCCACACTGTGGCTCGAGTCTGTCTTATACCAGTGCTGGTTGTTGTGCCAGGGTGCAAGGTGGGACTCACCCACAGGCCTCTTTCCTCCAGCAGCAGTAATAGGGTCTCTGTTGCACCTCCAAGGGACATAGGTGGCTTTGGTTCTCCCTATGGTTCATGTGAGAAATGGAAATGAATCAGTTCAAATGTTTTGAGTTTACTGCAGTCTTCCCCTCCTATGTGTGGTTTTTTAATGCATTGGAACAATAACCCTGCATGCAGCAATTTATTCCTCTCAGGGGCTGTGTTTTGGGCTGTCTCTGGACTCAGGCACTATTGCTGTATGAGTTGTGCAGGGTTGTCTTTTAAAGGATTTTGTGCATGTATTTTTGTGGCTTTTCATTTTTATTGCAAGTTGCATCACAGCTATAAGTTTCAATGACAGCAGGAGCTGGTATCCTCTTCAGAGACCTACTGGACCTACAAGGGAAAGGCTTCTTCTGGAGCACTGCCCACACGCAGAGGACGTCTGGCTATGACATCTGCAGTTGCTGTCCTAGGTCTTCACAGAAGTAGTGAAGCAAAGTATTGCTACTGCTGTGAAAGACTCAGTGAGAAAAGAGATCTTTTGAAGATAAAGGTGTTACATATGCAGTACAAGTTTATGAGGGTAACCGGTATTTCCAGTAACAGCCAGAAGCTAAGATAGCTATGAAAACATAGTAGGTCATGCACATTATGTTTTCTGCCAGATGAGATTTCTCTGTATGTTTCAAAGATAGCCCCAAGAAAAAGTGTTTTTTCAGCAGCCAAAATGTGAAACTAAAAATGCAAGGAAAAAATTGCACAATCACCAGTAGAAGTCAATATTTGCCACCTCTTACCACCTTGTGATTTCTAATATATCTCTATTATTTCCATATTCTGTGCTATGCTAAGCCATGGAAATCTGAGTTATGACAGTTACTTTTCACTGCAGTGTTGATGGAGGCTTCAAGGACATAACATCTATCTGATACTTCATTCTTCTGTGTGAGTGCAGAAACATTAGAAGCAGCTGCCCTGCATTTTTATATTTTACCTTGCAAACGCTTCAGTTCAATGTATTGCTCTGCAAAGCTCTTTGTCATTTCAACACTTCAGTTTCATCTACTTTTGCATTCTTATTGGATATATTTGTGGTGTCTAGGTATCACTGCTGGTACCTCTGTGTTTTTCTGAAGCTGAGAGATACCACTTAGAATATATTTTTTCCTTTTCTCTTATATATGTTTAATGATCAGTTTTCAAAGGAATTATACTTTTTTTTAAAGATTATTGCAGAACTGTTCTGATGCTGTTGACAAAAATTGTTAAGTAATTTTCTTCCATGGTTGTGGTTCATAATATTTTGCAAAGTTCTGTTTGATGCCCAGTTTGAGTGAATTTGATTTTCTTTTGCCCATTAACTCCCCAAGTATTTTTGTGTAATTGTTTCACTTACAGAATAATTAAAGGATTATATATATATTTTTAAAATCCTACTTCCAATCTAGACAGATTTGCAAGCATTAATGGGAAGTTCAGTAGCAAGAGCTGAGTAAAATCTGACATTCCTGAATAGCAGGTTTAATCCTATTCTAAGAGGAGCTCTGCAGATATCTCTGCACATGTCCAAACCTCTATCATAGTCATCATTTTATTTATTTTACCATATTATTCAAGTCTTTTAAATTCAAGTCTTCTACACAGAAGAGCTATGTTTCATGATGCAATGGACTGAGTAGGTGAGATAAGCCAGTTTTTGTGCAGAGAGGTGTTTCAGTAGCAGAAATAATCAGTGGGAACGGCAATAATTTCCTAAGTGGCATTTCGTCTTTATTGAAAATTTCAATGGTGTTGCTATACAGCTGTCATCTTTCAGATTCAAGAGTTCCATCTAGAGGAATCCTATTTTATGAGCTTTATTTTGCTGATCTTTTAATGTGTGCCATATTCACTAGCTGAAAATAGATTAATTAATTCTTGTTTTTCAGTTTCCTTGTTGCCTATCTATAAATTCCATTATTTTTTCCAGCTATATTTGAAATAACATTTTGACATCAATATTTCCCGTTTATACTTAACATATCACATCCATATTTTTGTTTAACAAACATATTGAACAGAGAAGAGAATTCTGATCAGCTCTGACTGGAACTTACAAATTTGTAGCCCAGAAAGTTACAATGATCAGATGTTCATATCAACAGTGATAAAATATATCTTTAACAAAAAAAAAAATGTAGAGTACCTGAACAGATTCTGGCAACTGTGAACCATATACTAATATAGAAAATATTGAATGTACACATACTCGCTGAGAATTGATATTTCAGCTCGGCTACATAAATCTTTGTTCAGTTTGTTTTAGGAGCTACTGTTTCCAAGTCTTTTTTTCATAACCTGAGGGAAATTTGGATAAAAATCCAACTGAACTGGAAATAGAAAAGATTTCCTCCTAGCTCTTGGGGTTAGTACTTAAACTCCTGTTTTTTATCTAATGAACATTTTAAGACCTTCTGCAGTTCAGATATGCCAATTTATCTCTTCTAATTTTCTTTGTCAGATGCAGAGATAAAATACCTTGGTAATGTTTAATAATGAAGTCTCATATCTAAAGCTGTATTAGGAAGATGTTGGTATTCAGTTGTGATGAATTTGCCTAACAGAGAAGCCAGCTTTCTAGATGTCAGAGAGAAAAGTTTTTGCTGTCAAAACCATGTTAGTAAAAGGGTGGCATGGTGCAACCAAGGGGAATGAGCTGAAGAAATTCCACAGTTTATGCTAGCAAATCTTGAATCTTGCAGGTATAAGTTAAATTGTTTAAAACAAAACAAAAATGTACTTCAAGCTTTCCTGTGGCTCTACTTTCCCAAGCAAAATTAGCGATACTTTCAAAATCCATGCCTGCACTAAAAGTGTAACAACAATCCTAAATGAGGATCCTAGACTGGTGTATGATCCTTACTGGTGTAGCTATATTAAAAAAAGCCCTCCAGCTTTAAATCTGATTTGTTTTTTAATAAAATCCTTTGATGTTTCCTTAAGAAAATTAATTATAGCAGTAGTATATGTAGAAGCTGTACTAGAAAATTGAGGGCAGGCCAGTAAGTCTGAGATTATAAAAACAAGTTTCTGGGGATATGTCTATAAAATAATAAAAGAAGACCAAGGAGGTCCTGAAACCTAGTGATGTGGATTAGTTTGAATTTACATTGCTTAGGGCTAGTCCCTTGGTAGCAGACTTGTGTCGGAAGGATCTGATTGAAGCAGTCCAAGACATTGTCAGTGATTACGCTAGCTTCTTGGCCTCCTTTTACTTAGAAGTGAGGATTTACCCTTTATAATAGGGTTCACGTAAAAAAAAAAAAAAAAAGCGCGCACATACACACACACACACAAAACCAGGTACCTCTAAAAATATAGCAACATGAATTCAACTGAGCACAACAGGTGAAGTGCGTTTCTCTGCTTAGTTACATTTTTTTTCTTTCAAGCTCAAAGTAAAATGGATTAATTTTTAACTACATGTTAGAAACCTGATGGTTTTTCTGATTTTCAACCTGAGGCTTATTTTGGTTTGGATTATGTGATAGCAAAAATAGAACTTCCTTACTGTGTTATTCTTGATTTAATTTTCTGCCAACATTTTCTGAAATTTTTAGATGTCATTATAATGACAAATTAAGGTCAATCGCATAACCCCAGGCTTCAATTTGGTTTTGTTTTTAGTGAAGCAACATTGTGGTATGCAGTTATAATTTAATTTATCTAATCTGCCACCTGCCACCTTGTTTCTCTCAATGTTGGTTTTACATTTTTTGTAGTTGCCCTTAACTTTCTCCCCCTTCATTTTGTAACCATCTTTCAGATTGTGCAATTTTAGGAATTCAGCAGAGGCAAAATTAAGTTTGCATTATGTTTATTATCTGATCTACTGTGGTTATAAGAAATAACCACATGGATATTTCTGAACAATTGGATGCAATTGACTGTGATGAGAAGTTTGCTTATAAGACATTGTAGAAAAGACCATTTTTTCACATTCTGTTAAAAAATTGGGCAGCTTTAGAAAGAGTCCTAAGGACTGCTGAAGTTTTTTGCCCCTCAGAGTACCTGGAATTGGCTAATTGCATGGCAAAGCCAGGTGCAAGTGCGTAGATTTAGGCACTCAATTGAAGTGGCTGAGAACAGACACCATCTTCCTGGCCTCCCTCTATGATAATGTTTTTCAATCCCTTTTGAACTGTCATTCCTTTAAACTTTCCAGTGGAAGACAGAACTCTTGTACAGTTAATTTCAGCTTGCAGACCATGGGCCTTTCTTTTCTTTGTTACCTTTCAGAGAACTCTAAAGAACTATTTCATAGTTGCCTCTGGGTCTACAGGTCACAAGCTGAAAATGCAGCTCTGTGACCAGGGAAAAGGACTTCAGCTGTTCCCTGCTGATGACCAATGAGCTTTGAATGACGGTTGATATAACTTGGGTGACGAGGTTTCTGAATTACAGCTTTCGTCTGGATATCTCAAGGTAGGTAGGATCTGGGACAAAATGCAGATATAGAAAGCTGAAGGAAAAGTTGATTTTTTTTTTTTTTTGGAGCCAATATTAGTGGAAATAGTATCTCCCTAATATTCCACTTGAAACAAGAGAAACAACCACTGAAAAATCTTACCATAAAAAAAATCTCATCATTGATCTCAATCACTAATTTCAAAAATAGGACCTTTCAGTCTTTGCCAGGTCTGTGATATGGTGCTGTGATATTGTAGTTAAATGCCACTCTGTACCATCTGCACTAAAACACAGGCACTATATTCTTGTTCTCCCTTCATTGTGTTATTGAGGTGACAAATTTATGGTTTGGTGCTAGCATAAGGCCAAAGTAACGGGTTTGTTGCTATGCTTTGAGAAATAAGTTGCTCGATGAGGCTTTCAAAATCGGGAGAAAACTCATCTATCTATTTGCACATATATTAGCAGTGAGCATAATTTCACCTTGGAATTAATAATATTTATGTAGTGTAATTTCTGGAAAAAAATATGAGGTCCATAAAGAACTTCCCAAACAAGATAACTGTAAAGCAGAATTAATTGTGAGAATTTATCATTTGGCAAAACAATGAGATAGTTTAATAAAGGTGAACCGAGTACTGAAAATTCAGGAAACAGGCAGTGCAAAGCCTATTTCAATTTTAGTTTTACTGTCTGTGTCCGTACATGCTCACCATCCATCAGCTGAAGTTCCTAACTAGCTGCCATATGAAAGGCATCTTCAGAGTATGTGCATTTGTTTTTTGCATAATGCCATTTGTATTGAAAATTACTGTCCACTCAGTGTTAAATTGTGGTCTAAATTGATAATAACTCCAATCCACAGAGTTGTTTAAGTATATGTTAACAGTAAAATTAAGTATACTTTAAATGCCCCCTTAGTTGGCACCTAGGAACAGATCTTTGAATTATTCCCAGGCGTAGGACTAATTGTATAGGAACCCAACATTTTTTAGGCAGTGAACAGCTGCTGGGTGCAAGGTGCTCGCTGCCCTTTTCTGAACTTCACAGAAACCTCAAGAAGAGCGGACAGAGGAGAACAGAGGATGGACTGACTGTTCCATAAACAGAGAGGGCAGAAAATGTCTCCTGTCTGATGAAATTTTTTTCAGTGGAAAGTGTATAATTTAATCAAGATGGAAATGTTGCACAGGAATTTGCCATTTTCAACAAAATTTTATTTCAAAAATAAAATTAACATTATGATTATTTTCACCACGATTATTATTGATAGTTATAGCTTTTGTTTTAGGACAATTTTTATGCTAGAAATTTCATTTTAATGGCAAAATTTGGTGTAGATTAAATGCATCCATTTTAATCAAAGTGGAGCGCTATCAGCTACCTGACATGAGACTGTGTTTTTTGGTGGGGGGGAAACGTAGATGTATCTTGGCTTTGTTCTGAATCAGAACAAAAACAGGTCTTGGAGTCTCAATGTGTAAAAAAATTTTTTTAAATGAATATACATACTGGATCAGGCTATAGGTGGCATTTAAAGGAGAATGAATGAATTGGTAGAAGGTACCAACAATAATTTATACCAAATTCCCTTACTGAGACAGCAGCAGAATTTAAATGACTGCCTGAGCATATTCACTGCCAACATCTGCCAGGAATATTCATAAAGGAGACAGGCCAGAGGTGGATTTCAGGATGATCTTGGGCGGTTGAGGACTTCAGTTTCCATTAGAGAGATACAAGGACAGAGATAGGAGACTCCTATGTAAATTTTATTAATTTAAAGTCTCTAGACATATATAATATATCTCTAGCCATCAAAATATGATAGAATTGGGAATAGTACAGGTGATTAACTCATACCCTTCCCTAAACTTCTGATGGGGTTATACCAAGCCCAGAGATCACTTTGGTGGCTCTTGACAAAAATGCTCCATGTCTTTATTGTCAGCATGGCCAGCCAAAAACTTTGGAGCAAAAGGTTACATGTCAATGATTTTGTGTTCTGAAAAAGCTCCTCTTAACAATCTACAACTTACAAATTTTTTCCTTTGATTGGGAACTACGCAGGGAGTAGTGCAGAGGAAAAAGTGCTGAGGAATTCTAAGGTAATCAAGTTTAAAGCAAAAATTGTTTTGGAACTTAACTAAAGGGCATTACCATGACTGTATTATTATTATTTATTCATAGATCAGACTACTGTTTCTGCCTTAGCATATTGTGGCTGTCCTTAGCTACAGAACTAGAATATTCGTGGCTCAGGTAGCTAAAACAAGATGCAGAATGTAGGATGCTTCAAATAATGCCAAACATTTTATATAAGATATATCTAATTAGAAGTAGTTTCCTACTCATTAGTAGATAACAGATGCCTCCAGAAGTAAAATACCTTTTCTTTTATCAGTTTTGCATGCATGAGATGGGTTTGAATCCTGACAATGTAAATTTACTTAGTGCGGCTGTCTGTATATTTGTAAAACTAGTATAATAATATATAGTATCAACTTGTGTGAATTTCTTCCCTTTTAATCAAACTCATTTTGAACTTCTATTTCTTTTCTTATCTTTCAGTGCCTCAGAATAAAATAAATAATAACAATAGTGATAATAATAACAATAAGGAGCTTCCTCTTTGAGGTCCACACAGACTTTAAAACATGGATAGAAGTCAACCATTTTCACGTGTTCTGCGTTTGGCTTTGTTCCAAATTAGCTGATAGGCTTGCACATGAAAATACGCCAGCGAGAAAGTTGCATTCCACCAACTAAGATTCACCTGAAATAACCCTGCTGTTTTACAGCGGTGTCTTTCAGATGGAAAGATTGTCTTCCTATTCTGACAATGTAAGCCTAGCTGGCAGCTCCGTGAAACTCCTAAGTGAAGATATTTACGCTGAGATTTGAAACCAGTGACTGTGTCTCTGTACCTGCCTGACCTCTGGTAGTGCAGAGTGTCGAATCCTGCGTTTACCCTGATGTGTTCAGTAGCGCAGCCAGCCATCATGGTCCTTTTTTTCCCCCGACACGTTGATGATCCTCTAGCAGTAGTGAAAGAATTTTTGTCCTCAAAGGCAGATGTAGGCATATTCAATAAAAATGCCTTCACAAGCCCGAGAAACTCTTCAGTGTTTATTCTCACTTTTTTGGCATTAGGTACTTCACCTCATCTCTTTTGCCAGCTGCCTTGGGGAGACATGTTTCTGTAACAGCTTATCTTACAAGTTAAAAGGCAGGAGCTAAAGCTGATGGTTTATGATATAAATTGCTTTGCACAGAGGCACATAGGAAGATCATTAAAATCCAAATGGCAGCAGATGAAAAACTAACTCACACAACAGGTACTGTGTCTTGATATCATTGATTACTCAGTAGCAATTTCAAAGGTGGGCTTTTCATGGTAAAATTATGGTATGGAAAATTTACCAGACCGGAGGATCTCTGAACATGTTGTTACAGGTTTCTAGCCTCTTGCCATTGTACTGGGACAAGTTGTTGCATCTCCTTCTAGTGCTATATGGGTCACTTGCTGCAGCTTAAATAGCAGAAGCTGATCCCTCTTCCACTGTTCAAAAATTTGCATGCTAAATTCGAGTAAATATTAAAAGGCTAACATGCAGCTTACTTCCTGTCCCAAAGCATGTGGGAAAAACATTTTTTTTTTCTACTGTTTGACTTTGCCTGTCACCTTCCCTGAGGTATTTAAAAAAGTAATCCCAAGGATATTCAAAGCTAACAGTAATGAGAAGCAGAATTCTGCTAAGGTTTTAGGTGTTCAAAATCATGCACTTGTGGCCTTAACTAATGAATCCTCACAATCCTTCCAGAACTACAGCTTGCAATAAACATTTTATGGTCTGGATTCCATCAGCTATCATAGTTGGGAACACACAGGTTATGTTGTACATGAGGCCAGGTAGGCAGTGCCTGGGCACCCGAATGCAAGTGTGGGAACCAGGGATCTTACTCCTGCTCCATAAAAATGTTGTTATGTCGTTTCTATGTTTCCTGCCCTCGAAGTGCTTCTATACCTATGCATTCACCTTCACAATATTAAGGCAAAACATAGACATGCACCAACACCTTGTGCATTGCTTCCATGGAAAAAAGCCCAGGCCTGGCAGGCTGAGCTGCAGATGAGCGTGCTGCAGATGAGCAAAGGATGAGAACTACAGGGTATCTATGCTCTGTAAGTAACACCCAGCTAGTAGGTCAAGACAGCTATTTTCTCTAGGGCAAGTCCCCTTTTCCCTCTGGTTTTCTCTGCCTTTCTTAATCACTTTTGTTTATTTTTATGTTGTAATCTCTGGAGGACCAGGACTCTCCCTTTTACTCTGTACTATGCCTACCAGCTGCTGGACCCTAATCTCAGTTTGACCTGCTGGATACTGCTGTAGTACAAATGTTGCTTAATAATCTGGACAAAAGTTCAGTGTGACTTCAGTGTGTCGCAAGGCCATGAGTGACTCTGTGGAACTTCCCAGGAAACAATCATTACAACCATAAGGCAATGCGGCACTGTTCTGTACACTTTATAAATCCTACTACGCCACACTTCTTAGATATCTTGAATATATTTAGGAGATGCTTAAACCCTGTATTATCACTGTGCTTTCCTTACATCAGTATGTGAGGCAACGAAGCATGCTCCTGAGTTACCATGGAGCCGAACTGCACAGATCTTGGGAGACGGTGAAAACTAATAAAACAGAATGAGAGAGCAAATCCCTGGGAGCTGGATTTTCAAAGTCCAAATAGCTGAATGCTGCATCAAATGTACTGTTGCTCCTTTCTTAAAAGATAGTATATCTGGGTGGACTTTGTTGGTCAGATTACATTGTCTGGTATATCAGAGATGTACAGTTGGAGTGTTTTCCTTGTGTACAAAATATATCCAAGCATTTCCCCCTGAAAGGAGTTTCTGAAGCCTCTGTGTCTCTACTGGACTCTCCTAGAACCTTTCAACTAGAACGCAGAGCTTCATCATCCTCCTTTTATCTCTGGCCTTCCCCTGGCAAGCACTGCCCCCAGCGCTCATCAGAAGGGGCTTCTTTTGGAGCTTCAGCATTTACCCTTCTTTTGGGCAGCTGCTGTGCAAGAGAAAGGAAAGAGTGTTCCCTCCTGAACAACTCGGGAAATGCAAGCAGCCTCAGGAAGAGGTGGGATTCATTTTGCTAAGTTTGGATACTTACATGTGAGCAAGTTGCCCAAGTCACTGGAGAGAAACGTGTGCTCAAAAGCTCCTATTTTTGGCTGAGATGAATAACACCATAGACCCCCATGGCTATATTGATTAGATTACCAATGATTATAAAGAGACCTTTTGATGCCTAACTCTGCCGGAGACATCAACACTGCAGGTGAATCTCATGCAGGGCACTCTGCACCTCGACAGGCTGTCTGGTTACAGTGAGAATTTTACCCTGAATATTCTTACACCAAGGACTCAACACTTGCCTGCCATTATCACCTTTTCCCATAAGAAACATAGTTAATTTTGTTCCTCAAAATCAGAATCTGAGAAGGAAAGATAGAGCTCTGCAAAGGTGGGAGTGGGGACTGGAAGACCTCTGGAGGCAAGAACGTTTTATTTTCTCTTTACAGAAGTAAAACGTAGAAAAGCTTTTATTTTTTCTTTTTTTCTTTTTTTTTTTTTTTGCAGGCATTTTATAAATGACTGAATGGATTAATTTGTTTTCCTATCTGAGCAGCTTTGTTAGCCAATTTAACAGTAGATTCCTGTGTGTATTGAGAGAAATCAACTATATTCCCATGGATTTTCCAAAATATGACAAAACCCCTGCCAATGAATTCCACAGAAATGTATTAGATTTTTGGTGAGCTTAGAAATAACTTAATATTCACAAGTAGATACTAGGAACTATAGGTCAATTCTTGCAGGATAACTAACCAGCTAACCAGCTATTAACCACCTTTTCCTTATGAACTATAGAAAAATAATGAAATACTAAAACCTTTGGGTCCCAAAATGACTCTCATCAAGCTTCTGGTTAAAATATCAGCCTACGACTATTTGGTCATACGTAAAGGGGACACCAGAAGCAGCCAGTATTCTACAAGGATGGCGTTGCTTTATTTAAACAGTGCCTGTTTTCTTCCTGTGAGCAGAAGGATTCTCACCTGCAGAGGAAAATAACGATGCTGCTGCAGTTCAGCCATTACTTTCTTCCTTTGCTTCAGAAGCTTTTCTGCAGGGAAACTGTAGGTGGGGATGGGGGAACTGCTCTTTGAGGCTGCTCATCCTTTCCTCTTTGAGGATTGCTGGTGCCTGACGTACTGAAATCAATAGCATGACTGTTACTGGCGTTGCAGGGAGCAGGACTGGGTCATTACCATGTCAGAGAATACAATTTTTTAGCATTTGGCAGTTCTCTCTGCCATTTCCATGACTCTTCATGAGCCAGTTCATCAGGATGGATACTACATGAGGCAGTGACTGTCCAAGGAGCCCATGAAAGCAAGGAAAGCATAGAGGACTCACCTACATGTGATTGTGGACTCTGACAAATCTTCTGAGGCCTATTGAGTATTGAGTCCTTTTACTGTTCAAACAAGAAGGGAAGGCCACTATGTGCCAGGCCACTGGCATGATGGCTATGCCATGGACACAAGTGTGTGGCCTGCCACTTCTTCACTGTAGGAAAATCCTGCAAAAGAGGTGGTCTTACCTTGGTACGTTTTATCACACTGGCAATCACAGGGAACATTTGAAAAATGGAACAGAAAGAATTTGAATTTTATTTTTAATAAGGAGACAAAATGACTGTAATGGGAAAAACAAACAAACAAACAAGAGAAGCATCTGCACATAGGAAACACTTTTCTCTGGAATTTGCATGAGAAACCTGCTCCCAGGAAGGTGGATACCTCAGAGCACATGGGAAAAATAGCAAAGTGACAAGGCTATACCACTGTGTAACTTACCATGTACTGCTTCCTCATAAAAACCCATGAAGGCTGTCTAGCTGTCTTGGGAAGCATCTAACCCCTCATTACTCTGAAAAGTAATCCTTCAAGACTCACTTAAACCAGTCAACTGGAGGATTATATTCACTGTGGTTGGGAAGTTCCACTTGTGGCAGATCAATCTTCTGATAGCAGGCAGGTCCCTTAGACAGGGAGGAGGGAGGAATATAGTGCTGTTTTTGAACTTCATAAAGCTTCCTCATAATCTGTCATGAAAATTGATGGTTCATGAGGGATATCAGTTAATTTAACTAGAGTTCAGCAGAGTTTGTTTTTCCCGGGGAAGAATTTTTACTGTGTCCATTAGGGACTTTTATAATTATTTTCCTTGAGGAAGAACAAGAAGATCCATCCCATTCTTGAGAGCTGGTACTGTGCAAACAAACAGCAAAATTCACTTTGCCTTAAACAAATTTCAAACTATGCTCAAGTATAAAAGTCAGCAAATGGATTCAGCAAATAGGCTGGGGGAGCATAAAATAACTGCCAGACAGTTATGACCAGCATGAGATCATTATGATCAACAATCTAAATTATTATTGTACATCCCTAAATAGCCTATTCTGGCAGCCCCGTAACATATGTAACACACTGTACCTTCTGCTGCTTCCTATCTTTATAATTGGTTGCTGGTAGTTTCTGTCCTCATCACGGTATTTGATGTTCGGTGCTTTCTTGATTGTTTTTTCTGCTGAATGTAGTCAACGGATGAAATTTACATTCGCAGTGCTTGCAGCTGCCTGCGTTCTGTAGAATTTTTAAATTTAAGTAGTTGGAAAACAGCCTTGATTTAGGTTTAAGATAAGTAAGATACAATTAGAATAATTTAATTGATCATTAAAAATCTTGGCTTCAAAGGAATTAAAACTCTCTCTACGATATATTGTCACCTCATAGTCCATTTACTATAATTTGAGCTCTTTTATCAGCAGAGAATCTTACCAAAGGCTTCACGAACATGAGAGATAATTAAAAATCAAAGATCAAAGCGTGCAAACAAATCCCATTAATAAACTCTAGCAAAAGGGGATTGTTAAATTATTAAATATGAAGCCAACTCAAACAAATATTTGGAAACATTGAAGTGGGATCCCACTGTCACTTTTGGCGGGGTGCATTGTCCATACTGGGAAGATGTTAATACTAGTCTTTGTCCTGCTGCCATTGGTCTAAACAGAAGCTGCATGTGGCGATTCTCATTGCATCTCTCTTCTCTTTCACAAGGATTTTCCTTTTTCAGTGCCATGCTTCTAAGTACCCTGACAAATCAGCAAATAGTTCAACACAGTAAAGGAGCAGTGAGCTTAAAAACATTGTATTAAACCCCGCTGCTCTGCTCAGCATCAGTACATGGAGGGTCCTATCAGGAAGAGAGAGAGCTTGATCAGCCCCATGTCCCACAGTGAGGTACCAGCCATCTGGGAGATTTAACAGAGTGTCTTGTGCCTTCTGGAAAAGGTTCAATGAACAGAACTTACACTTTGGGTTTTTGTAAATCCATTTGTCACTAATGGTACTATTATTAAACAGTTCTTCTGAGGTAGCATGTAAAGGCTGTGACTAATTTGCCTTTGTCTGTGGTTAAGAAATACAAACTGCTTCCTTGGATTCAGAATAATAGAATGAAATATTCCCATTTCCTGCAGACTAGTGAAAATAAACAGATCTGATCTCAGTTGAAAGAATGTAAGTAGAACAGGCCTTCATTTGTAGGGGAAAATAAACTCTGCTGATCCCTTAGATCTGGGAGTATAAACAGCGTCTTTTTTCTCCCAGGGCAGTGCATAATGTGAGTGCATGGTTTGTACATCTTCAAAATAAACAGCTAATCACCCTTTCCGGCCTAATTAGGTTATGTTCTGGCCCTTGGCTCTAGGTCTCAGACAAACTATTTTCTCCAAAGCAGTGCTGAGGGAAGCTCCGTTCTTCTCCAAAGAAAGAGTCAGTCCTACTCCATGTTGTCAGTTAATATTTGCTCTCTGAGGAAATCCAGCTTGGAGACCTTCCTTATAAGCGTGGCAGATCCAAGGTGAAAGTATTTTCATTGCTTCCTGCAAGGAACAAATGTAACCCTTCCTCGCTCTGCTAGGGGCAAGTGCAATGTGGGGAACAGCAGAATCAGTTTTGTTTTTTATCTTTTTCTCGAGTCAGCTGTCTCCCTGATTGCTGTGTATCTGCACATTGTAACTTGCCAGGTTTTTCATATGGGAATTTGTTCACTCCTTTCCATAAAAGTGATTTAATGATAGTACAATTTAACTGTCAGTGTCCTATGCAAATGATAACTACCTCACCCATGAGGATTGTATAGGGCCAGTGTTATTACTACCATACTACAGACAGGGAAAAGAAGCATGGGTCTGTTGTATGGCTTGCTCAAGCGGACACTTTGCAAGGAAAGACATGAGAATGCAGAGGCTGCTCACTGGAGCTCACAGGCAAGGTCCTGCATTGCTGGATCCTTTACAGGGCTGCCATGAGAGCTACTGTGCTTGAGCTGCGGCATTGTTATTGGTAGCAAACAGAATTCATACAGACACAAATCAGTGGCAAAGGCCAAGTGAACGTTTTAAACTCTGGTTCATCAGGGCTTTCTGGGCTGCAGCGTGGAGTCTCTCAGAGGAGAAATAGCTGACTGGATTCAGAGCATTACCGTATTGCACATTCCTGGATTTCTTTTAAAGTATTCTTAGATCTCTGAATATGTCTCTATTTCTATTTTTAAATAAAAGTTCTTCCATATCAAAAATAGACCCTCCTAACTTTAATCTCCCTTTTAAAGTATATTTTTGTTTTAGGAATACCTAGAGGTGCTCCTAGGACAGACTGGAAACTCCAAGATTCTGACAAAATTCCCATTTAACTTTAATTCCCAGCAGTGCTAATTCCTGTTCTCCTCATTTGTGACCAAGGTTTCCACTAGAGCTGGGGAAGAGCTGTTGAGGACCCCAGCTAGGCCAACTACTTTCTCAAGTAGTCGTCTGTAGCTGGATATTGACCAGGTAACGGCCCATTCGATTTCTTATTGGACCCAGGTCATTGGCTCCAGGAAGAAGTTACTGCTTCTAGCACTGGGTCTAGAGGGTCTGGATCTTATCTCAGACCCTTTTTTGAGTGCTCTTCCTCCAAATCGAGATGCATTCAGCAATCCTGTTGCCGCCAACCCTGCAGACGAGCCTCAGGTCTTTTGAGCCCCTCAGATTTATGTTCTGTCACACTTTCTCCTAGATGTGGAGCTTCCTTTTGTAACAATAATCCTGGAAAATAAGACAAGCTGAGCAAGGAACGTTTCTTAGCCACAGGCATTTAACTCTCCAGGATTTCCTTAGAAGTAACTGTTTCTGTACACTGCCCAGTTTGGTAGCACTTCTCTGTAAGCGCTGTATTTGTTAGTCCAGAGGCCAAGCTGAGACACTGCTTCTCTCTGAGCAGTTACCTGTAATCCCCCTGCTGCCTCGGAGCACCAGAGCCATCCCTGCCCCTTTCTGAAACCAGCCTCCCTTCTTTTGCCAAGGAGCTGCAGCTTCACCCACAGCTGGGGCTTGCTGCAGAAAACCGCATCTATCTGTGTGACCGGGGCAGCGGTGGAAAGGCAGCTGAAGTCTGGCTGCCTTAAGATAACCTCATGGTGATGGCTTTTTGGCAAGCTGCTTTGTAGCTTCTCCAGAGCGTGATTGCTATCGGTAGTGCCACGCGGGGACCTTTCCCTGGGGGAGAGGGGGCATGCGCTCCGTGCAAAATGGGAGGCATAATAAGGCAGGGAGGCAGCAGCACGAACAGTGTTCACAGTTTAATAGACATATTTCACACTGTCACAGCATCTTTGCAAGAACTCAGCTCCGCATTTAGGTATCTGAGTAAGTGACAGACTGTATGGAAGGATCTCGGTAGAGAGGCGTCTCCCTGTGAGCTGTGTTCTTTAAAAATCTTGATGACGGATGCAAATCACTTAGAGCCAAATTAAGGAAAATATATTTAGGCACCTAGAGAAGTAAAGAGGCACTTAATAGGATTTTCAGAAGTGCATAAGCAGATTAGGCAGCCAGCTCCTATTGAAATCAATGCTGACTGAGCATTTAAAAAAAATCTTTAGGTACCTCAGCACTGCTACAGACTGGGTGCATTTGGGGGAGCGAGTGGGTTCAAAGCCAATTTTTGTTCAGGATAAGCATTACAAGTAATAGAGCTCCCTGGTGGTGCCAAATCTCCAAAACCATAGGAACAGGTCCTTAAGCTCTTGCAAAAGCTGAATTATACTGGCCTGTGGGACTAAAAGAGCAAACCCTGGAGGGAAAGGTAATGAGCTCTGAGTGACTTGATGTGTGAGAGAAGCAGCAGGACTTCTGCAGAAGAAATACAGAGAGCAACACAAAACCAAGGAGACAGAATAATCACTGGATCATTGCACAAGAAAAGGCCTTGCGACAGCTTTTTGGTTGCAGAGCTGGCTGAAAAGGGCTAGGTGAAGAATCTGCAGATTGTTTGATTTTGACAGGGAAGCAGCACTTTTATATTCCTTGTAAATAAGCAGATTTGTCCCAAAGAAATGTCTTATTTTGTGGCCAGTTTCTCCTCCGGGTAGAAAGCACTTGTTAGATCCTGAATTTTGCCTCTGTAATTTATATATGGGCCATAATACCCTCAAGTCAGTTCCCTGCTTTCTCTGAGAGTCAGTTCCCGGTCTGTCGAATTGAAATCAGTCCTTATTTGCTTTATAGAGCAGTGGTGAGGGTACATACATTAAGGACTGTGAAGCGCTATGGTAACCAGGGCCAATTAGCTACTACCTAAGGGCAGTAGCTCCCAGATGTGGAATATCCGACAACCGCGAACCTACAGAATTGCTAGCAGATCACTCATTATTCCCCTCTTGAGACTTTTAATTGGGGAATTAACACATGGTATTTTTAGCGAGTGTCCTCAGAATGCTTATCTTATTCTATGGCATGTCAGTCCCTCGGGGAGCGCTGTTTGGGAGCTGCTGCTTGAGGTGACAGAGAGGAGTTCTCTCTTCTGAAATTCCTGTCGACACAAGCTGTTGATACAGGCAGTAGGCAAAAGATATGTGTGCCATAACTGTACTCTTAAGTATATTAATAACATTGACTGAATTAAGCATTCTCATATAACGTAGGGATTGCTAACTCCAGCCTCACGCTGATGGTTTCTAAACTGAACTTGGCTATAGTTGGCCAACAGGCTAACCTCTGCTACCATGAAGACCAAAGGAAACGACATGCCAGAGAATTCGGAACCCTTGTTAATGTGCAATGTGCGCCAAGAGCCAGGCAAGGGAGGAGGCTAATTTCTGGGCCCGCAGACAGCATTCAGCGAGGGAAGTCCTATTTAACAAAAAGACAAGAATCCTAGAGACAGGAAAGAAGATTCCTCTGTGTTACGTCTTACCTGATCAACACCACCGAAAACTGGTTGTGGCAAGTTTCTAGATGCTGCCAAAACAAATGATTTTCTCAGAGTTTCTGGCCTTTTTTGCCTCATAACACCTTTCCTATAGAAGTTAGACCCTTTTGGCCTGACTGTGGTGGTGAAACAGCAGATACATTGATGTGCTTTGCCTATCTGGAAGGAAAGTAAAAAGGAATCTTGATAAGCGATGCATGCATATATTTACTTACAATCTTTTTCTCTGGGTTGTAAGTGCTGAATTATTAGTGTCATGCCAATAAAGTCCATTTGAGCTCATGGAGCAGGCGCTTTCTCACTGAAGAAGTGAATTTGGCAATCTGCCAGCTGGCTAACAGGACGTTAATCAGACGATACCTAGGGACCAACACCACTACACTGCTTTTAATCTTTTGTCCAGTAAGGAAAACAGGAAGAAATCCATTTCCCTCCTTTCTTTGCTCAATGAGATAACCAACCAGTATAGAGTAGCTGCAGCTCAGCTCAATTTGGGAGTAAATATTTGGGTTTTAGCTGGGCAACTGAGAGAGCAGCACCATTCCTCTCAGCGGCCTTGCGGCCGGGTACCATTCATGCTCATAGTGGGGCTCCTCCAGGGCTCTGGCTCCCAGAGCCGTGTATTAACAGCAGAATGTCACCCTGCATTGGAAAATTATGTAGCTTTGGCTCTGATGTGCCTAGAGGAGCAATGTTTGTCTGACAGTGTCCAGCAGGCATTTAAGGGGATGCTGGCAGATGGTGTTCAACACCAAATATGGAGCCCAAACAGCGTCTGTGTAAGCGCAGTCCCAGGTGTGACAGGAGGAGGCTCCCAGAGCATGTGGGCACCCACCGAGTGAGACCACCCCACGCCTTGTGGCTCAACAATGCAGTGCGAGAGGGTCTGGTTTCTTTGCCCCCAGACATGAATACATTGTATTTCCAGGAGCTTGCAGGACTGCCGTTGAAGGACACTGGAGATGTCCCCCCTTGAGTCTGCAAGGAGTGTCCGATGAGAGAACCGCAGCAGCTGCTTGGGGTAGGAAAGATGTACTCTTTGATGGGGTGTAAACCCAAGCTGGTCTTGTCTTGTTCCTATACGCTTGGGTTAGGAATAAAAACTGAATAACAGGATCTTTAAGGCTGATACTATATTTTATACATAGGCCCTCCTGCCCAGCAGTGAAAGACTGACCAGTACAAGCATTTACACTGTTATCCTGGGGCACGTCTGTCTCCGGAGGTGAGTGGTTCAGTTCCTTTACCTCGGTGCTGCTCTGGGGACTCCCTGCAGGCTCGGGCAGATGGTCCTGGATGGCCGCTCGTTTCCCTCACAGACGCTGCTCCTGCCAGGCTCCTCTCTTCAAATAGCACTGTCTGCACTCTCCAGAAAACTGTGGGGTCACAGGGCTCATGCAAGCTGGTCCCTTTTGAGACCCAAAAAAGAGCCAACCTTCTGAAAGGAGAAGATTTCATTTAAGTTTCTTTTCACCTAATGAATGAAGAAGCTTTTACCTGAAGAAGAAAGCAAAAGTCTTCTTTATTTAGTTTCATCCCGATAAAAAGAAAATCTTTCTTTGACATGTTTTCTGGCACGTGGCTCTTGGTAGGCGTCAGCCAGCCAAGCCACTTTTAAATATACAGAGAAGTAGTTGCAGCAAGAATCAGTCAACGGGAGCTGAGGCAGTCAGGGTATTCTTTTGTACAGAAGTTTTGTGTGAAAAAAAATACATTTTGGCTAGCTAAGATGTCTAAGAAAACAGATTTAACAACCTAATACAAATCTCAGGAACTGAAGTCATGGAATCTGGCTCTGTCCTGGAAGATGAAAAATCCCAGCCATTGCTGGGCAGGGGGTTGGCTAGCTTTTTAATTTCAATTTCAAACCCACTGATTTAGACTCCTCTAATGAACCCCTTTGCCTGATGATGAAAAATTTAATGTCACGCCAATTTTTCTCTATTGCTTAGAATGTGTAACTACTAAACTGGAGATACAGCTTTTGGTGTAAGCCATCATAATCCTTTTACTCTTGCAAAGTTCTGGTATGTAGTATTTAGACCACTGTGTGGGTGTGGGTGTGGGTGGGGGTGGGTGTGGGGGTGGGGGTGGGGGTGGGGGTGGGTGTGTAATTGCAATCCAAAAGATATTGCTTAAAATTCATTATGTTTGCCTGGTTTGGGGCAAATGTACTACAAATTTATAAATGGAAATGATGGTAAATAAAGCAAGTTACTCTTTGTTTTCCTGCATGGGAAATGCTTGAGTTCTGCATAGTGTCAAAGCACTCTGCAAGGAAATGAAACAGTTCAGTGTCATGCTGCAATGGTATCATTTTGAATGGACTAGTTACATTTCTTGTTTTCATGAAACAAAGAAAACCCTAACTCCAGCAGTGCTAAGTTTGCAAAGGAATGGATAGTTTAACTGTATCATACTGAGACTGTGGAAGCATGCTCTTCTAAACAACTAAGCTGATTTTGTCCAGGCTGACTAAGCTAATAATGACTGACTTTTTGATAACTTCAGCCTCCTGTAACAAGGGCTGCTATCTCTGCCATGAGAACTGCCAGTCATTACAAATCTCACCAATGAAGCCAAAAATAACGGCGTGATTTAAGCATTCTGCTTCGCCCAAACTCCCAGTGAGATTGGGAGACAGGACTTAAGGTAACGGCAAAAACTGGTGTTTATGGAGCTGGAGGTACCTCCTCTCTTTAAAGTCTGGTCTAAAATCTGCTGAGAAGATTCCCATTGCCTTTCAGCCTTTGGGTCAGTCTGTATGTGAAGGAATTACCTTATCTCTACCTCTGGTGTAAACTACTTGGACGAGTATGTACGAGGGAACTTGCAGTCATTCTGTTAACATTCATGGGTATACTTTTCTGGAGAGAGAATTGCCTGTGCTGTTTTGTCTCATAAGCACAAAAATCCCTAAAAAGATCTGGCCCTGTATGAGATACAATTTGCTTATGCGTTAATTTTCTTGACTAGAATGAAGCCAGGAATAAGCTTCCTATTATGTCTAAGGGAAGCTGGGCAATATGTAGAGTGAATATGTCAAATAATGGAGGTTGAGGGTATAGCAATGAAGACAACACCAATAAAAGTTTGCTGTCTTTCTAACGTGATCTTCTACATTAAAGTGTCAAATGTGCCAGGACTTATAATGCAAGAAGACAGGAGGTTTCCAAGGCAATGAGATGAAGGTAATTAAAATATCAGCTAGTACAAGCTTATATTGTTTGAATCAGATCTTTATATAGGATTATAAGATGGATTATTAGATTATTAGAGGATTATTAGAGGGCCACAAATTCAACTTTTTTACAGACAACAGCTTTACCAATTTTTTTACATCACGTCTGACCTCTGTTACCTATGAATTTGGATTGATATATCAAAATATATATTGCCTTTTAATGCTCCTGTCAAACCTGAGCTGTGATGCATGGAGTTATTCCCTACTTGGAGGGATGCCTCTGTAAAATTTAGCTAATGTAGGACATGGAACAGTGAGTGACTGATGCTCTGTTCTTTCAGAGTGTGTTAGCATAGGACAAATGCCACGTACACGTCCTCTTCTTGACACAGAAAAATCATATGCATCTAGTAAAAAGCATAAAAGTATGCTCTAATAGTCTTGCAGTGACCTTCTCATCTTTTTTCTCACTCCTCACACACCTTTCTCTCCTCTTGAGTCTTTCCCTTCCTTCCCTCATATAGGCTCTGAGCCTGTAAT
Source organism: Struthio camelus (assembly GCF_040807025.1). Classification (NCBI taxonomy): domain Eukaryota; kingdom Metazoa; phylum Chordata; class Aves; order Struthioniformes; family Struthionidae; genus Struthio; species Struthio camelus. Next base: position 127,481,740 of record NC_090942.1, on the reverse strand, counting down.
TCATCTTGCAAGAGTAGTCCCTGTTACCTCTGAACACATCCCTTAACACAAGCTCACAGCAGGATGTGGGCTTCATTTGTGGAAGATCCTGCTTTTTCTCAGCTTGGACTGTGAGAGGACAGAAGAAAGAGCTTATCCTAGTAAAATCAAAAAAAAAAAAAAATCAAAACAAAATCAGCAGCTAATCCAAATCCCAACTCCAGCAGACTGGTATTTTGTCAGTGCCAGGCCTCAGCCCTCTATTAGTCTTTTTCTGGAGAGAGATAACAGGGCTTTGTTGACAAGCTGTAGGACTTATTTCAGGAGCTGGCACCTGCCTCTCTGGCACGTCCCCCTGACGGCTGTGTCATGCTCCTTGAAGTTGCTTTTGGCTCTGTAGAGGTTACAGTGAGAACTGGCTGCCTTGTGCTCCCGAGCCTGCTTGCTTGGGAACCTTGCTATTTATTTCCATAATTACATGTCCGTGTACCGGTGCCCTTAGGCCTGCCACACACTTAGCAAAGGCTGCTGTGCTGGCAGAATACAGAGCTCATCTCCTCTGCAGAATATATCCAAGCAAAGAAATGGGCTCCCCTGAAAAGTGTTTGCATCCTGCTCAGCTGCTTTTTATAAATGGCTCCACGGCAGTGAGAAGCGCTCTGGCTGCCTGCGCCAGGGCTCAGCTTTCATTTCCATGCTTAGGCAGGTCACTTCGGTAACTGCAGATTTTGTAAAATACGCGCAAGTTGGCATCCCCTCTCTTTCCCTCTCCTATAGGTGCTTTATGTGGCCTTTGTGAAAAAAATACTGCTTTTTGCTAACACATTTGCAACCAGCCGGCCCAATGCTGACTTCAGGGGATTGCACCATTGTAACTGGAGAGGGCTTTTGACAGCCTCTTGGGCCGATTTCTGCCGCCTGCCGTGCTTGCTGATAGCCCGGACCCTGCCACCAGTTCACACGGTACAGAGCGAGGCGAGAAGGTTCCTCCCCTTTTCCCCTGTGGGGCTGAAAGGTGCTTTTGCCTTGCAGCAGCTGTCTGACCCCACTCTCCCCGCTTCCCTGTGCCCCCTTTTCTCTCCGGCTGCCTGCTTCCTCCACAGCCGTTTGCTGTCGGCTTTGCTCTGCCTCGCAGCCCGTGCCTGGGGGCAGCCAGGGGCCCGCGCTCTGGTCGGGCTTCCTGCATGGACCCTGCAAACGCCAGAGCACCGGCTGGCAAAGCTGCTCCGCGCGGGGAGGCCGGGGCTGGAGCTGCCTGGCCCGCGCGCGCTCCCCGGGCTGGGGAACGCCTCGCCGGCGAGCAGCCTCCCTTCCTATGCGTGGCCGGGGCCCCCGCGTTTTCCTGAGCCGTGTGCAGCGTCTGATGTGGAGCTTTCCTGCTCCTGCTGAGAGAAAATACTTAGCGTTTTAATATCTTTTCACATTTTTAGAAGTAATTTATGTATGAGCGTACATAGTGCTTAGTAATCGTTTCTCCAATGGATGTGGAATTTTTCTAAAATTAAACTATCACTCTTTCCTCTTCACACTTGGCTGTCATCTTTCTTAATGCAAATCAGTCACTGACTAGAGACACCTACTGTAAGGAGCTATTTTAGCTGTCTGATCAGTTATATATTGATTTTAAAAGTGAAGACCGTTTTGGGGAGATAAGCTGCCATTGGAGGGAAATGGAAAAAATAATTCAAAGGGGAAGTTTTCTGTCTGAATGTAAGTGATTATTTGTCTCGTTCTTGGAGCAAAGAATATAATCCAGGGGTCCGATCTCTCTTTCCTCCTGCTCTCTTAGACTATAAATCCTTCCCCTACCCCAGGCCCTGCACGACTCAGTACTGCTGAAGACCAGCAGTAAGTACCCCAGCACAGATCCGAGGGAACAAAAATTTTCCCTTTCAAACTCCATTTGACATATGGCAAAAGGAAAAAGGGACATTATCTCCAAAGGACCCTAGCTACTCTTCTGTCTGAAGCAAGTTCCTTAACACAGGCATAAAAAGGAATCCATTATGGTTCGTTTCAGAGAAAACTCTCTCCACTGCAGTATTTCCCCCTGCTATGCTTCAAGTGCTCTTCAGAGGGAATATTCACATTTTCTGCGGAAAGAAAATGGCTTTGCTAGCACAGTAGTCGTCTGCACAAAGCAAGAGTGAAGGAGAGAAGATTCACTGAGTGAAACTTTGAAAGTTGGATAAATGAGAACTGTTTTTCATTTTCCTTTTTTTCAGGGCCAGCTCTGATACAGTCTGCTGGGGCTTGAACAAGGGGCTTAATTTCTAGGGCATGGCTGCCTTCTCTCTTTAGGTTTTGTTTTGTTGCTTGCACTGCCCGTTCTTAGTACATAATTAAAAGATGCAAATAGTGGCTGAGTTTTTAAATGAGTTCAGTCTGAGTGAACACGCTTACAAACTTTTGTGTTTCCACGCTATGCCTATTTGAACAATGGTTATACTGGCAGGAGTGTTTGGTGAGAGTAAGTTTGAAAGCCACACAGATAAACAGATACAGAAATCAACTTCTGAGTACAAGTGCTTCTGTGCTTTCCTGGTTTGTAAACAGAAAAAAAAAATTCCTTTTCCCTAACAAATTACAACTAAGCAACACAATTCAGATTTTGATTATTTATGAACAATCCACCTTGTCAAGAATTCTGAGTAGTGTTAATCAAATGCATATGAATAAACAAAATCCTGTAAGATGGTTGCAGTGTGCTTGTGATATTCAGAGAGCAGGAGAACCTAACAAATCAAATAAATCACAAATTGCATGTTCCTTGCATAGCTCTGTTGTCCCCTGAATGTTCATAATTGGAAGTTCAAAGCCTAACATAATTTGTTAGTTTGTTAAAGTTCAAAAAGGGATGTTTTTTTAATGCCTAGGCTTGCAGTTTCTTAGATGTGTGCAGGATCTTCCTTAGTGCTCCATTTAATACAAAATTCAGGGCAGTTATAATCCTTCTCTACACTTGGGTTAGAAGCAGAGTCCTGAGATTAGATGGCAGTTTCAGAATGAGGCCAACTGTTAAAGAAGGTGAGTCTTTCTTCCTCTACCTCTGTTGACATATTCAAAAAACCCCCTCACCTAACTTACCGCAAAGCTCCCTGGGAACCCTGCACTGCAAACTACATTGATATGAAGGTGCGATGGCTCTGGCAAGGCTACGTGTTATAACCTGGAGCCACCCCATCGTACCACACTGTAAAGGGAAAGTACTTCCTGATTCCTTTTGACAGCTCTTCACATCAGCTGTGCTCAAAGTCGTATGCCATCTGTTTGCATTTTTGCAGTAACCTATGAAAGTCTATTTTATTAGGAATTTAATGCCGGTGCCTGGGCTGCAAGTGAATGCAAATGCGTGACTTCAGCATAATTACACAGGAACAGTTGCGCAGGGGTAGCCCAAGGGGCTGTATCCCCACTGTCCTGTTTTGCAGCCATGACCAGCCGGGTGAGGAGGGCTGGACCTACCTGCTTCCCAGAGCCAGAGGCAGGACATGCCATTTGCAACCAGAACATGAGGGACAGCTCTTGATCCTTAGCCGTGCACCATCCCAGGAGGCTGAAGAACCACAGCTGCACCCTTGGGACACAGTGTGGCCCACCTAGGAATTTGGCCATATCACTCCCAGACTTTCTGTCACACTGCTTGGCAGGGCAGATTGTGGCTGTCTCCTGGGTACCCTGGGGGCAGAGGGCTCCTCCAGGTGCTATACACTACTGCAAGGGCTTGGGCAAGCACTGCCCCTGCTGGAGCCTGTTGGTTTCAATCAAGGAACTGTCAAGGCTACCCTTGGGTGGCCAGCTCCGACATCAGATTCTTCCTCCCTTTCCCCTCTTGAGAGAACAGGATGTGCATAGGCTAAGGATGTGCTTTTTGTGACCTGGAAAATCTTGTGCATGGAGGTCTGCCAAGTCACCTGCCCTGCAGCTGCCTCCACCTGGCTGAGCTGGGTGAGGTGCTCCAGCCTGATGGCTGAGAATGCGTGGAAATGAGCTCTTTGCAATCCATGCACTGCAGCATCCCATGCTTGGCCTTGCTATCCTTTTCTTCTTGGTTGCTCACTGAGACAAACACAAAACTAAAATGTTCACGTTGTTGCAGAGGTGGGACTGCAGCCTCAGTTCATGCTGCTGAGACCCACTCATACACATGCGCACCCACAGACACGCACACACACGCATACGTACACACACGCACACATGCACATGTGTCTCTCCACTAGCTGGTCGAGACCTATGGTTCCTCCAGTAGCTGACTCTCAAACCTCTGCTTTCTCTGCAGTATCTGGCCCCCGAACCATGGTGTTTCTAGCAGCTCACTCCCAGACCTTTTATCCTACCTGCTAGCTAGTGCAGCTTGAAATCTACTAGCAAATTATACATACATACACTTACAGATGTACAGATGGTTGAAGTTCCCTAGGAAAACTCACACAAAAACACATACACACACACCAGTCTCTCCAGTTGCTGGCACCAGGGACACACAGGTCCCTATGACCTATGGTCCCCTTTCCCTTTGCTGGCACTTAGACCTCCATATGCACATGTGCATACAACATAGGGAGTCTCTCTGCCCAGGAAAATAGTTAGAAGTGGAGTTTAATAAGAAAACAGGACAGACTGCACTGATCAGGTGCAAGGCGTGGCCAGACAAATGTCCTGACCAGCAATCAGTTTACACGCAGCTGGCTCCTCTTATTTTCTTTTCCCTCTATTTTTCCACAGTTGTTCCTCTGCAACTCACATTCATCACTTCCTTTTCCTGACTTTGGTCTTTGCCCTTAACATCCCATGTCTCAAACGTTTTTGCAATCGCCTTTAAAACGTTTCCATAGTAAGTTATACACAATGCCCCAATTGCTTTTCTTAAAGTCCTATAATGAGTACCACACCCCTGGAGGCAGTAACCTGCCTCAGTCTGCAAGGCCGTCCAGGGAGAGGATCTCCTGTAGACTCCTCTCACAGCCGGGCCATGGCCTGGCCACCCTCCTGTGATGGTCATGGGACGTCAGGGTGCTCCCTTGGCAGTGATTAGGTTATTGGGGTTCCCCACCTGGCATTGTTCCTCTGCTCCTTGTCAGGTCTTCATGTTTATGGTGCTTGGCCCATAATTACATAACCTAATAGAACCTGTAATGGTAAATCTCAATAGTTCTCAGAAGAGTAATCTCTGAATTTCTACCATAAAGCCACAGCAGATTCACAGTTAGATCTTCTGGGGCTGTGTTTTGCATGTCTTCCATGTTCCTTTGATAAACTTTTTTCAGTCAATATGGTTTATACAGTCACATGTGTAAAAAATCATCTACCAAAGCACATTTTACTGCTATTTGTTAGGCAGTCACATTATGAAGCTAACAACTAACATAAATGGCATTTAAAGGATAAACAGAGTGGGACATCACATGTCTTATTCAGTAATTTCAGAGAAGGAGACACCCTTTAGTTCAGAACATACCATCAACTTATGTATAAGGCAGTGTGCTGTTACTAAATATTCTTCTTTTTGTGTGCAGAACATTCAGTGTGAGCAATGCTGATAGCCTTCAGGAGAAAATCAGGAGAGAAGGTACCTTATCCTGTATAAGCAGAATTGCTGTTCTGTTGCCATTTGTAAGACTATGTCCAGAAAACCTATCAGTTATTGCTGCGAGATGTAAACAGTGAACATTCAGCATCAGAGACAGCCTATGGTGGTAGGGATGGGACTGGCCCTCCCACGTTACAGACTGGCAGAGCACAGCAGAGCTGTAGTACATGCAAGAGAGTGCCTGGCCTGTTCACATTTGCTCTCATATCAAAAGCAATCCAGCAGTACAAAGTTCAATACTTCAGTTTGGAATGATGTATTGGCAAGCCACCACCGTGCTGACTACCAGCCCTCAGCTGTTTCCCTGTGACCGGAGGTGACATTAGGAATCAATGATTTTGCAAGTATTAGAACTGCCAAATGTAAGTATTTTTGATTAAACTCTTTGTGCAAAAGCTATGTGCATAAATGCACAGGCTACATGGAAACATTTTGGGGATGGTGACTTCCAAACCACTTGCAATCTTCTGTTTACTATTGGCAAATCTTTCCAAGAAACATGTTTGTGAGAAAGATGTGTAGAATTTTGCACCATAGCTTGAGGCTCTATCCAACAGCTAATGAAGGGTTGGCACAATACCTGTGTTGACAGGCTTGACAAAGTTATATGTGAAACACTTCTTTAGATTATTATGGAATTAATTCCTTCCTTGGCTGCAGAATAATCAAATTTGATGTTGCCCATTTGGAAGAGACACTTCAGTGTATCAGCAGTGTTTCTGATAACATCTGCCAAGCTCATTTTGACTGAGTCCTTTGTGACTACTCATTTTTATAAATCATGCATTCGTTTGAAGTATAACTCAGTCACCTAAAAGGTTTTGAAAGTGAAAACCTGACGGCATTTTGAATTCCTTACATTCATGTTGTAAACTTTATGTTGTCCAGGGAAGGGGACCAGATGTGACTTTTAAATTCCTTCAGTATCATGGTTACCTGGACTTTGGTGTATAATAAGCTATTCTGTGAGACAGACCTACTAGTTAGCCAAGTAGTTGTCAGAGACATCTTAAAAAGCTGTGATGGTTACCAGAAGCACTAAAGCTAGTGAGAAAAGCAATAGTGTGTCCAGTACAAGCTTGCATTCTGAGATCATCGTACAGGTTACAAGATTCAGCAGCAGCGAAAAATTGAGACGCTCCTTGAATGAATCAGTCCTCCTCAAATTCTTGGTCAAAGACTGGGAAAAATGCCTTAAGAAGATAAACTATATGACAACATTCTGTAGAGCATGGGCACGTCTCTGTGTCAGACTAACCAAAGACCACTGTAAGGAACTGGCTTCTCAAGTCATGCAATGAGTACTGTAACGTAACGAGTAACTTTGACATAAGTTTGCTTCTCCTCTAGGCCTCAAATAGTGGATAAGAGCTGTTATAATCACTGCTGAAAACAGTGATCTTTGAGTTCGGCGAATCTATTTCTTGCGAGCACACTGGAAAATTGGAAGGTAGACCTGGGAAAGGTTCACTTAGAAAAATCCAGTATACGTTGACTTGCAACTTACACATACGAGGCACCGATTGGCCTGCTGCCTTTTAGAGGCACAATAATATTGATGTTTGTGAGGACAGAGGAATTCTGGGAGTTTAAAACTTATTCGAAGGGAGTGCACTTGAAATTCCCTGGCTTTGGGCAAACATGGGAGCTTTAAGTGCAGCTTTCGGAAACTCCAGGAATTCTTGAGTCATTTGTGCACCCCTGAAATCGTAACAGCTGGTATCAATGGCTGCTGTTATCAACTCTGCAGCAGCAAAAGGGGTGACACTGACTCCAGTTAATTGCTAGATGAAAGGATGTTGCCTTTAGGTACATTATCACCATTAGTAAGCCACCCCTTAGAAAAGGTTATCTAGATGAAATCTATAAACAAAAAGCATCATTGTTTTTTGTCATGTCAGCCAGTGACAATGGCGGAAGTTTCTAATCTTGGGTCATGACTACATACTCCATCCTCTGTACAATCAAAGAAGCTGTTTTCTGGCCAGTGATGGAGGCCTGAACACGTTCTCCTTATCCAGTAAGTTTTTGTGGGGGGCCTATCTGAAGGTATTTGATGTCTGTTTTGGTTGTTGGAGTTGCATTTTTTGCCTTTGTGTTATTTTTGCAAGGCTGCTACGTGGCATTTTTATTACAATTTGTTGTGAATATACCCATATTATATATGATTGGTATATATAAAATAAAGCTGAATTACTTACAGTAATGTAATAGGAATGATATAAAAAGATAGCTACTACTGATTTACTGTTCTAAAGAGTCACTGCATTTCCATAATGATTAGCCAAATAAGATTGAGGTTGTTGTCTCGAAATATTTTTAAAATATGAACTCTGTTTGTAGACCTTCACCTGCTCCTGTTTCCAGCTGAAACTGTGCAGCACAGAAGTAGATTAGCAGTAATGCTTTAGGTTGAATTCTGTTGTTACTTTTTTTTTTAATTGAATAGTAAAATGATGAACAGTGTATGTAAGACATGATAGAGCAATATCCCTGTATTTAATTTTGCAATTCAAAAGTTAAGAACATTTTGGTTAATAGAAGGTGAAGTTATCATTAAAGGGTTTATTATTTATCAGAGATTTAGGCAGTGACAGGATTGTATTGTAAAGCACTGAGTTAGAAAAATTGATATATTAAGTCTCTTTGACTCTCAGGTGTTGGAAAATTGCCCTCACTTCTTACAGAGTTATGCACATTGGCTGATATATGTAATGTACAGACTGCATATAAATTCATTTAAAATTCTCAGGTGGGAGAATTTTAGTATGTTTTCAATAAACAGTCTGTTTTCCCTTTGTAACTGAGGACATCACATATGAAAAATGTGGCATGCAAAATGAGTCAGCTTAAATCCGGATAGAGCTGTATGATCCAGTCAAATTCACCTTTCTGAGCTGAACGTGACCTTTAATTACGAGACTTTTTTGGGGGGGGGGGCGGGGAATAGTAGGCATATCTCAGATGTTCTAGTTAAATGTTTGCTGGGTAGTGATGACAATTTAACAAGTTAATTTAAAAAGTAAAAAATCCTATTGCTTGCATTATTTCACCATTTGTAAGACAACTCTTCTAATAATGTGTAAATTCCTCAGGGCAGAGGCTTTTACTTCTTTTATGTTTGTAATCTGTCATTCAAATCAATGGGATAATGTAGTCCATAAACCGCAATAGTTGAACACTAGCTAATTCCTGCTTACAGGCTGAGTAAGAAATTTAGCCTGCAATTCTACTTCTCTAGGCATGCTTATGTAAGACTTTTTATGACAATTATTATTATAGTAGTAAAAATTTTAACGTGATCCCATGACAGGAAAATATCCTCAGTCAATCTAAACCAAATGCCTCTTAGGACTTTCTGCACTTTTCATTTGTTAATCTAAGTGTTATTGTTTTATTCTGACAAACCTATTCAACCTATCAATTCAATAGCTAAAAAGAATGTGCTTTTTCATAGAATCTGATACAAAAGAATAGGAGCTTACTAACATGCATCAGCAGAACATATTATCTAGCACGAAGGCAATGCTGTTTTATCAAAAAAAGAAGGCATGTTTCTGTAATAGCAATTTGATCTATTTCTAATATATGAAAAGATAAAGGATAGCGCAGTTCTGAAGATGAGCCTAATGAGAATTGCTGAAGCTCAGAATGCCAGAACTTCAGCACTGAAAGATAAGCAATAGCCTTATACCACTCAGGTACGTGATGCTGTCTAGCAGAATGAAACCAATGAAAAATCGTATTTTCAGCATTTTATTCTAATTTTTATTATTGCTTTGAATGCTGTACTCTTTTATTATGGCAACAGATGTTGGCAGTACTGTACAATGTGTGTCTGTACAATATGTGCTCTCTCTCACATTTTGTTCTTACAGAGAGTGAGGCTTGGATTTATTTTTATTTAAAATAAAAGAGAGAAATTTATAGGATATTCAGTAACTGGAAATCTTAAAAGCTCTCCTTACAAGGCATTGGAAGGTCCACTATACAAATGTATTCTGTAACGTCAGGGGAAGTATAGCTTCTTCCTTCCTCACTTTCTCTCTTGCTGGTGATGTAGGCATTATATTCTGAACAAAGAATAAGACCGACAAATACATACTTTTTGTAGCTTAATCAGAAGTTAATCAAATGTCTGCTGTACAATAATACTGAGATATAAGCTGCAGTCAGCTAAGAATTGTCATTATCAGAAAAATAGAGAGATTTATTGAGGAAATCCACAAAACCAGCAAGCTTTGGTCTGGCCCAGTCTTTTTTCCTCCTTCATGTCTCGTTTCATATGAATAAATATATAGACGACGTCCAAGAGAAAAGCTGAAATGAAATGACAATAGTGTAGAATTGTCAATATGGACTAGGGGTAACATTTAAAAAAACCCTATGTGCCTGAGATATCTACATCCCCCTTTGAATGAGATTTGGGGAATGCTAAGTGACTTACAAATGGGATTTAGACGTCTCAGGCTGCAGACCTGTGTGCTCTTGTCTGGGTGGCAATGACTTCTTAAACAGTTTCCACTCCCTCTCTTGCGCTCCTATGCTCCTTTGTCCCTTCTCTTTCCATCTCATTCTTTATGTTGTTGCCAACAGAACTGTTTGATCATTTAAAAAATAATCTATACTAGTTTTTTCCATCTCCCTCTGTTCCTGATGCGGTTCTCCGTGTGGCCTCACACAGAGTTGTGCCGCCATAGAGGCAAGATTGGGAATAATTTCGGCTAGGTGAAGTAAATCTGCCACTGCATGTGAGCACATGGACTCAATCATTTTCCCGATTTATAACTTAGCATCTATCCAAGAATTAACTTATCAGATACTGAGGCCATGACTCTGCCTTAATCTCCTATTATTCATGAGTAACTTGCAACATCCGCAGAGGCTGAATCTCTACCTGAAAGTCAGAAAGTTGCTGCAAGCTGAGCTTTCACAGAAGTCTGTCAGCCTTTGTTGACAGAAAGTAAATAGAAGTCTGTTTAACCTTTGAAGGGCTAAAATGTTAAGCAACACAGAATGTAATACTGTAAATTGCCAGTGCCACTGTATGCTGTGAAAAGACTTTGCTGATCAGGAGCCCAAGCAGAGTGATTTTTGCGGTGCAGTGAATAACAATGCTCTATGCTCTTCGACACCGGGAGCAGGAATAGTCTAGCTCTCCTTGTTTCCTTGGCTGCCAGGCTGCCAGCATCTGGATATGAAATGGAATAACTGATGTTGCCTTTGCTGTGCCGGTGAGCTTTGCCCCATGTGCAGTTTAAGGTTTTGTCATTCCAATCAACAAGTTTTTTGACATCTCATAAATTTACGGCTTGAGACAGCTCCTTTCTCTCTCTAGGCAACGTGAAGGCACGAAGGAGCATCCCCTTTGAAGGAGGAGGGTCAGTGCAGTGAGGACAACGACAGAGGAGCCCCACAAGCCATTAGGTCTCCTCTGCCTGAGGTGGATTAAGAAGTAAGTTGGAGCATGCCTACGTGACATGTGATGCAGAGATCGCCCAGCTAGTGCTGACCCAAACTGATAAACACTGCTGTGGCTATGCTTCCCCGAGGGTTCATCAGCCTCAGGCTGAACCTGAGCTATGAAGCCCTTCCTCTTTCTCTTCCTCTGTGCAGGGCCTCAGATGTGGGTGCTCTCCCGAGGATAAGTTTCCATCTGAGACATCTCCAGATCTAGCAGCTGAGCCCTCTGCTCCACCAGTGCCTCTCCTGCTCTCCTGCGTCCTGCAGGTGCCCTGTGGCGGCGGTCAGCATTCCCCTGGTGAGCAGCACCAGGGCTTTGGCCCTCCTGTGGCAACAGATTGGTGTTTGTCATGCTCTGAGTGTAGTTACTGTTTTGGAGCCTGCTGGTGAGACAAGCCTACATTTCGGTGCTGCAGTGATTGACAAGGCGGTGCTAGGTGCTGAGGTGATCCAGGAAAACTTCAGTACCTGTGGGACTGACTGGCAGCTGAGTGGCAGCCTTGAGCTTGCTGTTAGCATATAAATGATGGTCTTAGGTAAGCAAAATGATCAATAGGTGCCAAAATAGCTTTAAGGATATGTTCTCAGTTCTTCCTGGTGAAAGCCCAAACTCAAAGGTGAAACTTCTGTTGTGGATGTAAAGATAGGGCCAGAGACTGCTCAGAGGACAACAGCTTTTGGCTCATAGAGGGATATAATATTACTCTCCTCTCCCCCCCCCCCCCCAGTTTCTTCCAAGTAAATGAAATTAAAATCTCACCCTTTTGTTCTCAAATCCTTGGAAGGGAGTCAAGGCTTGCCAAAAACCTCTGCTAATACACCAAAGGAAAAGGAAGCAAGTCATAAAGTGTGTTTTGGAGCAAACAGTAACATTCTGTTGCACACATCTAAAACACAGTGGAAGGAACACAGTGCTGCTTTAGAGAGTGACTAGGGACATGAATCACGGTATTAGCTGATATTTGCCTAAAAGGCTATAAACCACTACCACTCAGGCAGCTACACTTTGTTTTTAGGTGCTGTGCAGTAAAATGTGCTACTGCAGCCCTCTTTGGCTTAAATGTCCAATTGCTAGTGTTTCCCTATACTCCAAGTAATTTTTCTTTTCTTTCCTTCTTTTGAACAAGGAAATTTTATAAATAGACTTGCGATAATAGAAGAGAATGCTCCACCTTGGAGTCATGCGAGTTAATTGACACTCAGTAGTGGAGTGTAGAGCTGATTGTCAAGTGGTTAGCTTTGGGGTGTTGGGAGAAGAGGGTTAGTGGATTATATTCCTGTCTGATGGTCTTCTGGTAACTTGTGAAACTCTTGACTGCTTTAAACCAAACTTGAGAAAGCATTTTCAGTAATAATAATTTATTAATTGAATTTTGAAAGAAAATACTGGAGGGGGGAAAGCGAAAGAGATTGTCTTCGTGACCTGTCTGGACAATTCAGTGCCATGTCTTATGTCTGGCAGCCCGCCAGCTGGCTGGGAGTGTGTATCTTCTGGCTAACCACCTCTCCAATGCATCCTTCCAGCCTAGTCACACGATTTGTTGTCTCTTGCCCTTGTGGCAAGAGAGAAAAGGAAAGCAGGGGATGAAGAAGAAACTAGGGGGATTGTTATCAAGCCCGGGAGACAGGAAGGCAACCAAAGGTATTGTAGGGCAAAATGTTATAGGGAAAAGGATTGAGGAGACATGGGGAACTCTAGATAGTGGAAGCAGATAGGGGTTATTTGGGGTTGAAGAGGAAAGCTGTAAGACACTGACCTGCAGGAAATCAAGGTTCAGTAGTTCTGTTCCTCATGGAACAACTTGTCTCTAAATCTTGAAAATATTCCATTGTGGTTAAATGTGTCTCAAGGGATTCGTTTATTGCTATTTTGATATATGGATCTCTTACTGATACTTATCTCAGAGGCTGTGAAGGAGTTCAGTTAGCAATGGCAGGCTATAAATGGGGAGGAGAAGGATGTCAAGCTTACCAGTAGGAAGGAAGGGAAAACTAAAATAATAAATATTGATTTGGAGTATGTCTTTTATTATCTCCGAGCGAACAGGAGAATGTTATAAAAATGTGATCTTTATGTGAACCATAAATTATCCACGTGAAGCTTTTCTGTATTGATGTTGACTAATCAACGAACCATTCTGGGGAGCTGTTGGCTATACTATTCATTCAACAGCTTGAGTTTGTTATCATATTTCATTGTTCCTGTAGGCTGTACAGTTTTATTAGTTTATAGCAATTTGTGGGATGCATGCCCTGGAATCAAGGAAATCATTCTTGCCAGATGGTTCAAATCAGTTAAGAGTCTCGTCCTCAATTCAGAGATCCTTCGATCTCTTCCCTATTGCACCATGTTGTATTGCTGAAGAGAGTTAAATAAATCATGAAAATAACAACCTTTTTACACCGTTAAATTGTTTTGTATGGATCCTGACTCTATATCAACAGTGAGTTGTAAAGCTAAAATAAGCATCGAATATGTAAATTGAATGCTGCGTTAACCTATCCCCATGAGATGGGGATACATGAGATGTATTTTGGGAATAATAAATGTTACTTTTGCATCTGAAATTTGCTTGGATTTTATCCCTTGCTGACGTCACTGTTGTGGGTGACAAGGGGATTCTTACATGGACAAGCCTAGCTAATTGCAGTTACCACGCATGAAACACTTCCAAGAGGAGAGGTCAGCAGGAAAGCAGGGTGGTGTCTGTGGCCTAAAGCTTCTTTCCAAGAAATCTGAAGCAACGCTGGCTCAGACCTGAGGCAGGAGTCTGGGAATGAAATGATGCTGTTCGGGTGTGGGCTGAGCAGTCTTCTTCCAGTGACAGGCTGAATCTGGTGATTTGAAACAGCCAGGACCATATGGGGTGAGGAGGGAAACACGGAGCTAACTAACTTGGGAAAAACACATTCAGAAATCAACATTTTCAAGCTAGATCCCTGTCCCAGGACATTATTTGCCAATAGCCTGAATCCTACTCTTCCCCTTTCACACTTGTTGGCAAGGGCTGTATTAGGTGGGCTGGCACTGCCACAGCTCTCCTGAGGAGACACAGGAGCCTGAGGGACCCCAAGGGACATCTTGCTGTGGAGGGGTTGACCCAGTGCTTTGTCCCATGCCCTTCCAGCTCCCCTCTGCCAGCTGTGGTCAGCATGACCAGCAGTCCTGCTTGGTGGACATAATTCTAAGTAGAAAACCTTTTCATTTTATTTTACCCTGCCATTAAAAATTTAATGGATTAAGTTAATGAATTGACCAAAACAGTCCCAAATCTTCTGTAACAGAAATGCAATGTGGGTCCTGGCCTATTCTGTCCTGTCCCTCTCTGAAGAACAACAGGCACCAGCAGGGAACTTCCCTTTAGCAGGTGGTCTTTGCTCACCTGGCTTTCCAAGGCCAGCTGGGGCTGCATCCCTCTGTGTTCCAACTGAGGTGCTAAGCTTTCAAGCCCCGGGGATTACATGTGTTGACTACTCATTGCTTTAAATTCATTCACAAAGTGACAAAAGAAATTGATTTTTGTTAAAAAATCTTCTTTTTATGGAATAACAGGAAAAGGAAAGCAAGATTTGTTGTCTCATAACCTTCTCTGTGGAAAAGAGTGAGTAACGTGGCAACTCAGGATTCCTTAATACCTAGGTCAGATGTAGGAAACCTAAGTGAGGGTATGATCCCAAGTTTTTTCCAATCACGAATCAAGAAGGAAAAGTCATCGAAAGAGCTTGTGCTGTGTGTTCACCATGTGGTCACACTCTCTTTTGTGATCTAGGGAACAGATCGTGGAGCTAATATCAATACTCTCAGACTTAGTTAGATGTCAATGCCCGAGCTGTGTATATTGAAGGGGATATATTAAAGTCACCTGTGTCTCTCAGGGCTGTTATCTCATGTTGCTGGCAGACTCGTTACACCTACAATGACAGTTTTGGGCAAGCCACCCGGTCACGTTCTTGTCTCTGTTCTTGTCCCCTGTATATTCACACAGGAATACCTTAGACTCTGATTCAACAATTCTATTGACTTTCTGAGGTGAGTCTAGCATAAGACTCCAAACTCTGCTCAACTTTAGAGCATTTTGTAGCCTCTGCTGGTACCTCTCTTGCCCTGTCCTGCAGGTTTCAGATAGCAGGCTGGCTCAAGTGACACATCTTCACCTGCTAAAAAGCATTTACATGTGACCTGAAGGAGGACTCGCTTTTACATTTTCCACTTTAAAATGCCAGTATTTTGCTCAGCCACCATGGACTGTGAGGCTAAGGCCCTTTGGCTGACTCTCTGTGATAAGTATGTGTACCATAGGCTGTACGTATGGAAGGTGGGGAAGTGCATTCATTTCGTCATAAGCCACCCGAACGGCGCAAGTGAAGTGCTTTTTGAGCAGATGCGTGTAACCTGCTAAAACCCCCTTCGCCCAGGCTGACTGGGGAGCAGAGAAGTGACAGACTCCATAGTGGCAGGAGAGCAAGCAGACCACACAGCACTTACGAAACTTCTGGCAGTAAAACCACAACCTGGCCCTGGCAATAGCTTGAGGGGCCATGAATCCTTTCCTGTCGCAAAGGAGAACCTTGCCACCACAACAGCAAGCAGCTGATATTTTTGTGTGCATGGAAGGATAACATGGAGAAGGATGGAAACCAATGTACTGGGGCAAATTTAGGATGAAAATAGCATTTTTGGAAGGTGAAGAGTAGGCTACCAATTGTTAGAAATAGAAAGTGTTGTTTTGTTTGTCCTAGATCTATATATTTTGTAGCTATCAGTTTCTCTTTATGCTATTTCTTTCCTCAACTTAATGAATTCTTGCATTTTTCTTTCTGTTTATTGGTCTGTGAAATCTGCGTGCGTGTGTGAGTGTCTTATGGTGTGATTTGTATATACTATATTGCATACGCTAAGAAATATGTGGGTGGAAGACTTCAACCACGAAACACGTTTGAAAGGGTGTGAGCTTGCACGACATGTCTGAAAAATCAGAACCCTGCTAAATCCCACGTCACATGTCTAAAGAGGGGGACACGCAGAATCAATGACCGCATTTAAAAATATATTTCTGCTGACTAAATCTCCTTGACTCAGTTAGCATAATTCTCCTATGTACAGTCACTAACAGATTATCAGGTTTGTGTAAGTATGATGAATATTTGAAATGAGGAAATTTAGGTAAAGATGAAGGTATTTTTCTTTATTAGGAAATTGCTACATAGAGTCTTCTGGGAGCATTATTTTTACTGATGCTCATTATTATTGGCACTACAAAGCAGAGTCTGCCAGAGTCAGAATTTTTTTTGAATTTTGTACTGTTTGACACAAAATAATTTTCAAAATAAAATCTGGTAAAGTTTTAGAACACCAAAATCTGATTACTTTCAAATTTTAATAGTTTCAAATATTTGTCTGCAACTGTGGACAGTAAATGGAAGCTGAACAGGCACCTCTGCCCACACAAACAATTTTTTTTTCCATTTTTCAAGTGTTTCTCTGAGTAGTTGCTACTGAAGCACCTTGAAAAACCTTTTCCAGTGCTTGAAACTTGACACAAAGGAGGCATTATTTCATTTTTCATTTTCAAAGATGTAGAAATTCCGAAAGTATTCAAGGCAATACAAAGGAAATTAAAACCCAAACCAGAAAAATTTTGATATTGTCAGCTTTACTATCTCAGTGTCAAAAGGAAAGAGGAACAAAGTGAACAAATCTCTCTCTCTCTCTCTCTCTCTATATATTGATTTTGGTAGGCTTCTTGTCTGAAATTTTTTTGTGAAACATTTTGATATGCAACGTTAGCAATTTTTCTAGGAAATCTAAATCTTAATTTTCAGATAATTCTAGCAATAAATCTGGCTTTTTCTTAGAAAAAGGAATCCCTTCTAGGTATGAACTAAATCTCTCTTGTTATCTAGAGAATGTTAAGTTTGGCCAGTTAAATAATAAACAAATGTTAATTATGTATCTATGATTCCAACACCCCTGCCCTCCCAAATTATGAGAGAAAATTAAACTTGTTTTTCAGTAATAATTACCTTTTGCTTCTTCCCGTAAGCCAAGACTGTGAGCTGCAAAAATAAATAAAGGCTCTCAACATCATACCTATTGTATTTCAGGGAAATTTCTTGTAATGTATTTGCAGATTTGGACTGCATTCCCCCCCAAATATATAATGGAGTTTCCAGGTGGTAGCTATCTGATATTATGTCTATTTTTGTTTTAACACAATGAAAACTCAACAGCAGAATAATACTGCTCACTGTCTTTTCCTTCTAATATTGTTTATGGCAGAAATCCAATTTACACAGTGCAAATAATCATTATTTTCAGAAGGCCAAGAATCTTTCCTGGCAAGAGCATAACCAATGTCTTCTACTCCTACTTGTGTTATCCATGTTATTTCAGTGATATGAATTAGCATATAAACTCCATTATGCATAGAAGGATTGTGGGAGGGGAAAAAAATGAAAAAAAAAAGACAGTGAACATGCCTAGTGCTGCGAGGCAGAGAGTATTAAAAGCACATAGCGAAGCAGGTGGGAAAAGCGGACAAGGAAGCTTCATACACTGAAGAAATGCCGAGCGCATGCGACCCTGGGGAAGAATATTACAACTGGTGTCTTTTTGGCATTGTTCAGTCCCTGTGCATCATTGTTTGAGAGTTAGGTATTGTTAAACGGCACTTTTATGAGGAGCTTGTCAGAGTCCCCAAGCCCTGTCCTGAACCGCTTGTGATGTATGAAGAAAGGATTTGAGAACTGATTCCTTTCTCACCTGGAATGTTTTGGGGAATCAAATGCCAAATAAAGCTCTTAATTGTCTTTCGAAAACAGAATCCAACAGAATGATAAAGCGAGAGATTGCTTTTCATCACTGACTTTGTAAACGGGAGTGACTCATGTGCCATCTGTTTTGTCCCTCCATCTGATCATATGGTCTCACTGTTTATGCTGGTTAATATATTTGCTATCTATTAAAGGGAGAGGAAACTTAGGAGCAGTCAAAACAAATATGCTTAAGAAAGGCAGAAGTTTTGAAAGGAGTTGCTTGGAAAACCCCTGCCACTATCACTTTCTGTTGAAATGTGCGATTGTGGGACAAGGGCATGCTTGGTGACAAACTAGTGAAATCTTCTAACAACGGGACAGGGACATGTCGGTACTATGTGAAGCAGTGACCACCTTAGCTCCAGAGCACGCAAAATGCACAAAAGCAGGACACAGCACCACATCTTGAGTGGGCTAGCAAACCTGACTCCTCAGTGCCAGTTGTCACCATTCAGTAGTGCGCTGAGGCAGCTGTCCTGCTTTGCAGCCAGAGTGGGACTTTTCAGACTGGAAGGAAGAGGAGTGAGTGGGAATTATGAGACAGGGCAGATTTACAAGTGGCCTGGAGAAGGCGAGTGGAGACTGTTCAGGACTGCCCAGAAAAGGCTGTTCCCTGTCTCCTGTAATGTAAAAACTGGGAGGCAAGAAACGAAAAGCAGCAGTTGGTAGGTTCAGAAAAGCCCAGGAGCTAATCCTCTATCCATCACACAGCTAAACTATGGAACTCCTTGCTGCAGGATGTTGTGGATGCTGAAGTCTTATCTGGGGCTTAAAATATGCCTGAATAAAGCCATGGAAAAAAAAAAATCCACCAACAGCATTGAAATACAAAGATGCAACCTCTGGCTCTTTAACTGCAAATCACATAAAGCCAGGAGAGTATACCAGAGAAATATCTCCATATACTCGTCCTGCTCTTCTTCCTTTTCCTAGGCCCCTGCTATGAACCAAGACAGGATGCTGGGATAGATTACTTCGTTCTGGGCTTACTCTGACTCAGTATGGCAGCTTCTGCATTTTTTGGCTCTGGTGCCTCCATTTTTTGCTTCATTCTGCAGTGTGAACTCTACATTATTTGGGGACTAGAACTTGGACTCCAAGATCACTAAACCTCATAATAGACTGTACAGAAAAATATCAGTATAAACTGGAAACTGGGTTATTGGTGCCTAGGCCATTCACAGGCTGTCATTTTACTAAACTTTTTGCCTTAAGCTATTAGTGGTCAAACAAGAAGGTCATGTCCCCATCTGAGGAGATGGGCCATACTGAGGATGTTGCGAGGATGTGGCATGCTCCAGCAGTTTCCTAAGGCATCACCTACAAACATCATAATATGATGGCAACAGTGCTTACTAACAGGAACATTTATAGACAGTATCACTGGAGGCAAATTAATAACTTGAGCTCTTCTTAAAACAGCCACGGTTACACTGATGAGAAGCGCTGCATCATGACAGTGGGCAAACAGAATAAACAGGATCAGGGAACAACTTACTAGAACATAGTCTACCCAAGGAGCAATTTCCTAACAGCCTTTCCTCAACAAAGGTGATCTTTCCCTTGGTGCTTTGCAGTCATGTAGCTGTAAATCATTTCACTCAGATTTTAAAGTTTTATATGTAAATTTTTAGTGGCAGAAGTGCAAGGAATGCTATATAAACATGTGAAAAATATCTTCTTGTCTTGAACTACCTATAGTTTTGGGTCCCCATTGGGCAACCTGACTCAGTGACACACAGCACCCCAGAAAGAGCTCACAGGCCTGATGACATCATTGCAGTAGCAGAGCTCAAGCCTAGGCCTGAGTCAGAAGGTGTCACAGTCTTGCTCTAACTGGTTTGAGTTTCTCTTTAATGAGTGAAAATGTTACCTAGTTAAGTGAAAAAGAGGAACAAACTGTGCCTATCACTACAAAATCTCCCTCCGAAGCAGTTTCCAAACATATACATTAGGTAATGAGTCTGTTTTCCTGACTATGTGTTACAGCGTACAGTGCTATTCTGGTGATATTTCACAAGCTGGCATTGCTTTTTAATGTGCTTGCTCCTGGTCTGTTCTGAAGCAGTTGTTCTGCATACTCTCAGGCTGCTTTTACGAGAAACCACAGTTATGCTAGGCAGCTTCTATCGACTCCATGCCGTATTTCTTGACAGAACATTATTTTCAGCTCTCTCTAGTTTTTCATTTTTCCTGTCTCCAGCTATTTCTTTTTTCAGAGTGGTGTGAAACCCTTTGTAACAGGAAAAAGCAAAGAAGACATTCCAGTGGCCCTCATTCCTTGCCAGTGACAATAGCTACTAACACACAACGACGTAATTCAGTAGAAGTATGAATGCACTCAGAAAATATGTGTGAGGTGCTCAAAAAGCCCAGCCGTGTGCTTATAAAATCTCTGAGAGCGTCTTGTGCATTACATCAGTTTACAAGGCTTTTTTTTTTTTAACCTCTGGAAACATTTGTCACAGGGGATTATTTTATTCACTGCTGCTGTACGTAGAATGCGGAATATTAATACTTTATTTGGACAAACATGCATAATTTGGGAAGACAGGTGATGTGATGGATTAATCATCAGGCTTTTAGCTTTAAGTCTTGTTAGCTGCAGGTTTAAATGTTGTTTACTTGAAATTACAGTGTGGATATCATGTCTAAGTGGAAGCTCTTTATATGTTGATAAATTAAAGCTGCTTTTGCTCTTGGTGTTAAGCAAGAGGTTTGATGCAGAATCTGACATTTTCTCTTATACCTGGATATTCAGATAGACTTATCACAAATAATCCAGTGGTAAAGGTATAACTACTGCAGTGGAAATAACGTTTTCCTTCCACTTTCTATTAATGTCTCCAAGCCTTGACTTACAGAACGTCTCCTGCTTCTTGTGAGAAGGTAATTACATCTGGATGCACACGTCCCCTTTGGTACCTATTAAAACAGCTAATTCTGGCCCTGTTTGTAATAGTGGGTGTGGGCTGCAGCTGTCAGTCAGCTACAAGTTCAAGCAAGGGCTCTGCCATCCTGAAGGCTGTCTGACAGAAGCAATTCCTGGACACTGTCAGCCTGTGGATAGACTTGGAGGGAGCTCCTCTGTTACCCTGTTGCCATTTTCTTGAGATTTCCACACTACTCCCTGTTTAGATATTTGCAATGTGGAAATGCACCTTTGGATTAGGAGAGCTGAGCTACGTTCCTGGCTCTGCCTTTCTCCATGACCTTTGTGAGCCTGGTCTGCAGACGAACACCCCATGGTTGAGCTGCACAGGGGTTCCCCAAGAAAAAGTTCTCCTTCCCTGCTACAGGAGGCTTGGCAGTTCCTCTTGTGGAAAATTGCAGGCATCTGGATACATGGCTAGGAGTCTTTGGTGTAGAAATAGATTGAAACCAATTTTGCTGCTCTTGTTGAGTAGGGAAATTGCCCTTTATACGGCCCACAGCTGCCCCAAGTCACCTTTTTCGGCATCTATTTATAGATTTTATGCTCACGACATCTCACCTTCAAAAGAAATTCTTCTTAGCAAAGAACTCCGTATTATTTCTGAAGATAGGGGTACTCCTGCTTTGAATTTGTACTATAGAAGAGAGAGAGGTGAATGTTAGATTTGTCAGAATGGCGACTGAACCAAAAGAACAGAAAATCACTAGCCTGCTGTTGAGCCAAAGAAAGTATTCTTTTATGAACTTGAAATGCTTTGTTTAAACTAAAAAGAATTTTTTAGATCTCATTTTGAGATGACTTAATCCTTGTAACCTTTTTTTACTTTGGTATTTTTTGTAGATAAGCAGTGTCATTTCAGGATGAGAAGAAATGTTTGTTTTGATGTCAGATGGAGCACGCAGGTATTTCTGAAATGAAATATGTTATTACACAGCATCCAAACACTGTGTTTTGATGTAATATTCCAAGTACTTTTCAAGCTCTATTTGCCACCAAATTTTGTGGTTCCCAGGGATGTTTTGTGCAATTCAGGCAGGGGCTGATCTGGAGCAGGCAAAGGTGAAAAGCAGAAATTCCTTTCTGAAAGAGTTAAAGATAAAGAGTATGTTGAGAAGCAAATACTTTATCCTTGATTAGTACTAGAAATAAGCAGTTCATTACGTGGTCTTTGACAATGCTGGTTGATACTCTTCCATATTCTGCCCTCAGAAACTCATATTTCTTTTCGCTCAGGAGAGGTACAGCAAGCTCGCACATGGTTATTTGTTGCCACAGTCACGTTCTTTTCATTTATGGGTTCTAACATTTTAATTTCATGGTGACTGCCCTGTTTAGAAGAAAAAGTCATGAAGACTGTGTTCAAGTGGAGCCTCTTTGCAACACTGAAGATGCACCTCGCCCGCCAGAATATAGCTATTTCTTAGTAAATGTAATTACCCTGAACAAGAAAAGAAAGTAAGTTGGAGGAAATCATGATCAGACCATGTTTTTGGTATCTTATGAGATACTGAATTATTTTCTATGCCTCCCTGTTCCTCATGGTTCCTGGTTTACAGCAGGTTATGATAAAAGGCCCATCTCCGTACACACAAAGGAGCACAGAAGAACAGTGACAAGAGCGCAGGGGCTCGTGGGAGACCCTCATTAACCTAATCAGAGAAACGAGCCTGAAACAATCCTGAAAAGGCTTTATGTATCCAGCTCAGTTTATGTCCACTTCAGCATGTCTTTGAAGTGAGAAACTCTGGGAACCAATGTCATCAGCAGTCAAACAGGAGAGGAAGATGTGCCAGCATTTGTTGTCTGACAATAAGTTCGTCAGCAGGTTGGCAGCAGCAGCTAAGATGATCTCCTCTACGTTTGGAGCTGGGTTGTAGTTCAGTTGAGTTTATGACAGAGGAGAAAAGCTTACGTACCTCTTTTAACTTTCATGTTGCTGGTTGTGACCTGAGGTATAACTGGACAAAACTGGAAGCCACTGGAGTTTGACAAAGGGCTTCTGGGGAGTTAAATTTCTGTGAGACTGCACACAGACCATGCCACAGCATAAGAGCATCAACTCAGAGGCAGCTCAGACATGCTCTCTTTTCCAGAGCACAGGGTTTGATTCTGTCATTGGTTGCCTTGCTTGGAAGAATTTCTTCTAAATTATTTTTTATTTGCTTTTCTCTTCCTAAGTCACTGTTGTGGCTGTTCATAGTAAGTTATGTTTAATTCATATTTATACTTATTTCCTGTACTGAATAACCACTTCTTAATATTAATTACTGGAACACAATAAAGAAAAGAACAGGAGAGAGAAGGAATTAGCTTTGGAGTCATCTATTGATAGCATTCCTGTATTTACCAACTAGATTTTAACTCCTATGAGAATTTCAAATGTATCTCTCTCTCTTTGGTAAAGATATTTCATCCTACCCATTCTTGTTTGTTTCCTTGTGTCAGAATCCTCTGTTTTCCTTCTTTCTTTCAACTCCTCTATTTATGTAATATTTCTATTGTAATTTAAGGCACTAGAACAAGAACGGTACAAGCTCAGTTTTGCCCTAACCCAAGCCTCTGTACTCCTAGGAGTGTACTGTACTCCTAGGTGGCTGAGTGGATTAACCTCTCTCCTTTTGCTGTGCAGGACTGCATCAAATTGTTACTGAAATCACGGAAGATAAAATCCTTGACGGTTAAAATTACATATTTTTGGGCTGCAGCCTTTTACATAACACACATTTGAGACCTCTAAGTGTTATCTGGAGTCTGAGAATTTTATCAGATTTATTTTCAGATTTTTAATAAAGGGATGGACTCCATTTAGGAAGCAAGTTTATTGTTACCCAGCAATGGTCTGCTTGTCACTGTGCATGAGAGGATTTTAAATTTGTCCTTTAGAAGATAAGAATGAATCTACTGATTGCACTCCCTTTGGCTTCAGGATTGTGTCCAGACATCTGAGCTGCAGAAACAGGGAGATAGAAGCAGATCAAGCACTTTATCGATCTCTTCAATGTGCAGCATTTTGAGTAAAATTCCAGCCTCCCATTACATTACTCTTCTTCCACATCTGGGTCCTAGCCTCACTCACATACTACTCTTAGCTTTGCTAAAGGAAATATGCAGCAGCAGTGTTGATCGCAAACACTACTACAGACTGTTTTATTTAACCAATAGCAATTGGAAAATGGGACTGTGTCTGCTAGGCAAACACAGTTCGGGTCAGAAATAGGCTAATTAAAAGGAGATAAGCAAGGCAGGAAGTCACGAAATAGATAGTATTAGTTGGCATGATCTTGACTTTGAAACTTACTTAATAGTTTTCCTTTCAGATAGTTTTTTTTTCTTTTCTAAATCTTATTCTTTTGGGCAAGCAGGGGAGGAAATGTGAATAAGTGAGATTAAGCAACATTTAATTCACATTTTTTTCTCTTTTCTGCTCTATGCCTGCTCCTCCTCTTGTTGAAGTCAGTGCTCTTGCTTTCAACAAGGGCAGAACCAAAGTCTAAATACATGAGAGCGCCACATAAAATTTCAGAATTGTGATGATATTGGATGCAGCAAACTCACATTTGACATGGATAAAAGACTGTGTGTGCTAAACCACAAGTCTGGGGGTTTACTTAATTAAAGCTCCTAGAGTCAAGGCAACTCTTATCTCCTCCAAGGAGAGGAGAGAGACAATGATGGAGGGAGAAAGGGAGAGAGAAAAGTCTGTGACAGACTGGTAGCAAATCTTTCCCAGATTGTGCTATGGCTGTTTCATGGACATATCCATGTTTGCCAAGCAGTCACCTCTTAGCTTATGCAGGCATCCCACATGAGGTCTAGTTTACCTTATGCACACTTACACTCACTTCTTACAGTGGTAGCAAGCCCTCTTTAGTTGTCTGCTACAACTTTTTTTCTACAAGTGAGACATGGCCTTCCCTTGGTGACACAGCTAACTGCTTGGAGGTGTGGACAGCCTACAGGTGGCTCAAGAACTACTAAAGAAAGCTAATAATGAAAATAATTTCCAATATATATTTTCAGGAGAACACTGCAAAGGTGCAGTAGCCATTTGAGGGGATGCAAGCAGCAAAGTGGATGGGGCACCCTACATGAGGGTGATAGGACATTTGGGCTAAGAAAGCCAGAGGAAATTCAATCTGATCAGACCTGACATAGTCTTATTAGGATATAGCTATCCTGACCATGGTGTCAGTGCTCTCGGAATGGTATAGATTTAGCTTATCCTCCTGAGGCAATGAAGAGATGCTGTTATATTGATTGCCTGAGAGCAAAATTTGGTCTTCTTTCCATAGTGGTTATTTCAGACTGGAAGTTTAGATTGGAAAACTATACCTCCCTCAGCCACATACAAATGAAGTAAAGAATTTATTTTCTCTAGAAATCAGATCTACTATGAGATGAACTTTCCATGACTTTTTGGCAGTAAGAAGTATGTTTTTGGCTGAGTTGTCTTCTTCACATATTGACTATGCTTTCCATGACATTACAAAATACATTTAACATGAAGTTGGCCAGATTTCACTATCAATTTTCTTATTTTCACCTTTGTAGAAGGCTCTCGCAATGCTTAGTGACTGGGCAATAGAATGACAAAAGAAATTCAATGTCAATAAATGCAAAGTAATTCATACAGGGAAAAAGCACCCTAGCTGCACATACAGAATGACAGGTTCTAAATTAGCTGTTACCTTTTAGGAAAGGGATCCGGGAGTCATTACCAATAATTCCCTGTGAAAGTCATTTCATTGCTCAGTGGTGGTCAAAAAGATTATTAGGGATTATTGGGGAAAAAATAGAGAACAAATAGAAAAAAATTAGTTATGCAACCATATGAATTCACGGTGCATCTGCATCCTGAATATTGCATATTGGCACCATAGCTCAAAATGGAGACTCGCAGTGCGATGTGGTGGCAAGGGCCCCCATCCGCTGGGCAGTGAACGTGAGGCAGAGCTGAGGCCAGGGCCAGTGCAGGATTCAAACAGCACCACAGGGCTGTGGTGGGGCTGGATCTGGCACCGCTGCAGTGTCGTGGGGCAGGGACTGACGGCCCCAGGCTGGGCTGCGATGGGGGCTGGGGAGAAGCCCTGGGGGGTGGCAGGGACAGCGAGGGCTGCTGGTGCCTCAGGGTCCTGAAATGGCTTTTGTGTGAGGAGATGCTAAATATACTGGGAATTTTTGAGCTTGGGGAAGACGTGACCTAGAGGGGAGAGAATAAAAGCCTGGTAGCACCATGAACGACAATGCGTAGTTGGGGAAAAAGATTAATTATTCCTTCCTGACAGTGTAGGAGTAAGGGCTGATGAAATAATCAGCTGGACATTTAAAAAGGAAGCACTTCATCACCCTGCACATAGCGAAGTTGTGCAACTCGTGGCCACAGAATGTTATGGAGAGCAAATTAACAAATGGGTTCAAAAGTTGATGGGACAAATTCACAGAAGATAGGGCCGTCAGTTTCTATTCAAAATGATGTTCAAGATGAAACCTCCAGCTCAGAAGTCACTGAATTGCTATGACCAGAAGCTGGGAGGCAGGGAAGGAATGCTCAGTGCCTACATTCTTTCTCAGGTCTTGCTTGAGCCTTTGTTTCTGACCACATTCAGGGTGTAAGTTAAGTAAATCTTTGCTCATCCCTACAACGACAGTAGGGCTATTCTTATGACATACTCTTCTGTCAGTAATATTAATAACCAACATATTTATTTATTTTTGTTTAGATGTTTTTCCGTATCTTCCATCAGTGCATTATCTGGGTGACCTAAACTTACCAGTGAATTCGTCCCTCACAGCTCCTCAAAATGGCAGGGAAATGGCACAATCCCTGTTTACAAAGGGAACCTCACCTCAGGTGGAGTCTGCTGGGCTGGGAAGGGCCTCGAGGGCCTGACAGCCTCCTTCACCTGCTCTGTGGAGTGCTCTGGAGAAATGGCCATGAAGTGCCTCACCACACCAACCCTTCCCTTGCCAGTGGTCCCAGAACTGGCAGTGCTTTGGCTGCACCCGGCCCTAATGACTGAGACACAGAGAGAGAAAAAAGAAGAGGAAGAAGAAAAAAATACCCCTTCTGAATATCCCCCCCTAAAATCCCTAAAGTCCTTAGTCAACACTGAACTGGAGCCTACGTAGTTTGGTCAAAGCCCATTAGCGTGTTTGTGGAAGAGGTGGAAGCTGGATCCAGCCCTTTTCTTTCTTGGATAGTAATGTGTATTCGTGGTTACTGGTACAAGATACCTCATATATCCTTTCTCAGTCTACATTTTTCTGTTTTTTCACTGTTGGTGTAACCTTTTCTTGTATTCAGTGTGTTGTAATTTTGGGTTTTTCCCTTTATAGCAGTTAGTTTCTCAGAGTAATCCGTGACCACAAATACTTTTGAGTGCAACATCTGGTTCTAATGTGCACTCTAGAAATATTACTTTCTGCAATATTCCACTTTTCTCCCAAAAGATATTTTTCCTCTTGTGTTTGCCCAGAACAGCTCGTAAGCTGATCAATATCTGAAGCAACAAAAGAACCGTTTGAGAACAAAGACTTCACAGGCCACGTAAGTGATTTCCCAGAACTTGAAAGGATGGTAGGAGAGTTTGTAGTCTGGTGATGCTAGACCAGAGCGGTATGTGGCTGCCTTCTTTCTCTTTCTCCGTTTTGGCCTTCCCCATCGCTCCTGCCACTTACCATAACTGGAATACCAACCTATCTCAGCTGGTTTCCTTCCCTGTGATCCCACCTAGCTATCATCTCCTTTTTTTGATTGTTCTTCATCTCTAGCCAAACCTGTTCAAATGTTCAGAGGAGGAAATACTGTTATACAGTTCCTTCTGTTACTTCTCAGCTATCATTACAGCTGCTCTTTCAGAAATACTTATTTAGAAACCATTTTGTGTTATGTGAGTTAGCAAACTTTCATCTACTCACAAGGTGAGTAGTGCTCTGAGTAAAAAGGGCTGTGTAGTTAGTAAAGTGGAGATACAGGATGAAGCAGGAATGTTTAATGTACTTTCAGGCATGGGAAATATGAAAAGCCAGCTGAACTCCAGAGGAAACTGTAGTGCACTTCTGGTATGTCTGCAATACATATGATGTGAGTAATATGAGACTCCTGGAAGGAGTGTAGGAATATATAAAGCTTTATGTAGGGGAGCACCGCACACATGCAGGAGATGCAGACACACCCACAAATCATGGGCTGGATGCCAAGCAGTGTAATGGTGCCTGCTGTAAGTGGGGCTCAGGGACTGAATTACTGTGACTCACACCCTGAAAGGGTAAATTGGGCACTACCAGAATCCATCATGTTAATTTAACATGGGAAAAACAAACAAAGCTCCTCTGTGATGGAGGAGGAGGCTTTATTATTCCATTATTTTATCTTTATAAGCCCTCCCATAGGCAAATATGATCATGGTTTTGTAAGAGTTCACATGAACTATATTGTCTTACTGGCCAACCACTTCATCAATACCATAAAGCAGGGATAAGCGGAGCATGATGCAAACATATGAAAAAATGTAGCTTAATCATTTTAAATTCTTTAAGGTTCTTGCTGTTAAGAGGTGAATAAATCTGTGAATGCTCTTGAAGAGCCTGTAATCCATCCATGTCTCCTGCTGGCAGCTCTTCTGCAAGTCGTGCAAGGTGGGGTTTCCCCCCAGGGAAGTGCTCCCACCCATGCTGGGCTGGGTGCCTTCAATGGATAAATCTGGTGTGCATATCTCACAGCTAGGAAGGGAGCTTTTGTGTGAGGAAAAGGAGCAAGTTGGGAGTTAGAGAAGAGATAGGAAGGCTTGAATAGTAGCTGGAGACCGAAGAGCTGAGGCTGAAACCCCATTGAGCTCCTTAGAGCCTGCGTCATGGATTTCTGTGTACTGCACAGCAGCACAGTCTGTGTACTACTGGCTTATTGACTAGGGAGGGAGACTTACTTCTCCAAACTCTGCTCTTTGAGGCACGTTTGGGATCTGACACCCCTTCTCCTACTCAGCTGCCCTATCTCTTTGCATTCTAACACAAGCTGTGTCCCATATCCATTTTTTCTTAATTAAAAAAAAATAAACAGTACAAAACAGAAGATAGAAGAGAAGCTGCAACCTTGCCTCCCACTCCTGATTCACCCTTCTTGTAGTGTTGCTCCCTCCTCTAGACCCTGAGAATATGTTTAATGCCTTTTTCAGTGTTAGGATCTGCAGCTACCCTTTTTTCATCTGCTCATCCACCCATTTAAAGCTTAGCTTGACCACAAATGTTTGCCATATGAGTCTGTCTCTTGATATTTTAATCTGACCTGAGCTTTGGGTCTGTAGTGAGCAATAAGAATAATTAAAAAAAAGTCTGTCATACGTGAAAGGAAATATAATTATCATTTTTACTCTTCCAAAGATGCATTCTTTTCTTAGACATCTAAGAAAATGCTTACACAAGGATTTTCTTCTGTCTGTGTTGAAGTGAGGAAAATAGGATAGAGATTCCCTCTGTAATCATTTGCAAGCTTCTGATGCTGTTTAGCAAATGATAAATGTGATGAAATATAGGAAATGATTTGTATCGCCTGAGGCCAATAGCGATTTCAATAATTTTACAAAATGTGCCTAGAAAACCAGCTGGCTCAGACAGTCACACCGGAAAGACCTGTTGGTCACCTCTCATAGCTGCCAGCAGCCTCTTTGAAACCTTCCCAGAAACATCTCTTAGCATGAAGTCTGGTCTTCAGCGGCTGCTGCACTGGCTTTACATACAGCCTCTGGAGCAAAACTCCTGCCGTGTTGGGCAGCCACCTTTCGCCAGGCAACTCTGGGTGCATACTGGCTGCAGGGAATACCGTTTATTGCAATTGAGGAAATCAGGGGAATTGGCTGAGGGAGCTCTGAAGGAACAGGGATGCTGCATTTTGGTGCTTGCTGAGGTCGCCTGACCTTCTCTTGATGTAAGTAAACCAGCAGACAGGTATAAGGCAGACATCTGTTTCATCTGCTGCTTTCTTGGGCCATCATAGGGAGTATAAATGTTGGTCAGCCTCTTTTGGGAGCTGTGCCTGGTGATCTATATACAGCAAGGACACTGGCTTGTGCCACAGCCTGGCTAAGCTCTGACCAGAAAGGGCTTCTTGGAAGTGAAAAGGATGACTTTAGAAACTGAAGCCATTTAATCATCATCTTTTGTGGGAAATGCTGTAACAGATGATTTTGTCTTTGTTTATTAAAACTCTTCTTTGATCGGAAAAAAAATCTCATTTTGTAAGAATACTGTTCTGTGAACAGTATTTTGAACTCCTTCAGACATAGCTGGCAAATTTTCATTATAGACGAGCACTTACTTTAGCACTTTTTAGTTGTATTTTACTCTTCCGAAAGCTTGATGGGCTAGAGTCAGCAGGATGCACACCTGACTCTAGCCCAGGGAGGAGGCTGGGCAGAGCCTGAAGAGCAGACCCTGCAACACCCACATGTTCTGCACTATTTCCTGCTCAGTGGCTTTTTGAACCCTCTTGGGGATGAGGTGATATACCGATTAAAAGGATTTCTTTTTTAAGGGAAAGCTTAGGTAACAAAAATGGCTAGAAACCATACTATTTCTGATATTCTCATTGAACAGCATCTGCGCTAGTGAAAGCACTGATAGATTCCTGAAATTTGGCAGGTGTTCAGGTTTCATTGAGGTAAATATTTTAAGCTGTTTTCTTAAGGAGGAATGGCTGGAGGAACAAAACTGGCTTATTTTGAGGAAAACAGCACAGATCAAAACAAACAAACAAAAGGCAAAATAGGAGAAAGTGTGATTTGATATCAGTTTTGAATTGTCTTTTTTTGTCCTGAGTAGAAGGTTGACGTTTTGGATACGCATCTAGAAGGGCGACACTTTGGAAAGAAAGGAAGTGAAAGAAAGGAAGGAACCTTACACCTGCCTACAGAAACAGGGATTTGCTGTGCTGTAGTGGAGGAAGGCAATGCAGTCGAAGGGGTAGAAGGGAACTGATGTCTTTACAGACTCCCTGCAAAACCAGACACCACACCAAGTAAATGTGTAGCCTCAGCATGCTCTGACAACACTAGGGGTGCATATATTTTTGACAAAAGCCCTGTTACTTTACCTGTCATTCTGATTTATGCTTCTTAGAAAACACAGAGCTGCAGTTAAAAAAAAGGGAAAAGCCATATGGCAGATTATTGTCAGACAAACAAACACATACAATATAGATGCCAAACAGATTTTGTACAAACAAAAGGAGAAGAGCAACAACTCCCTCCTCCTTTGATACTTCTAAATGCTTTAATAAAAGAATATTTAGCTGGCTTTTCACCTCTGTTCAATCGTCTGAGGTGTCTTGCTCTGTTAGAACATGTTCTCAAAGTATTTCCTAATTCTAGTTCCTAATTTTAGGAAGATTGCAGTTTGCAGAGATAAATATGGCTAACCTTAGATTATCTCTGGAACTGGCATTAACTTTCAAGTGTTAGCACTGTATTTTAAGCAGCTAAAATATTGTGAGATGGAAGGCAGCTGACTGGGCAGGCACTGTCATACCTCAGAAATGGTCTTTATAAAGGGCATCCTTCAATCTAGACTAAAAATGACATCTTGCTCATTTAGTGCCTGCTGCTACCTCAGCCCTACTATGGCAACTTATGATGCCATCCTTACTCAGGCAAGTAAGACCTTGCTTATTTTGTGCCTGTGAGTTGATGGGTGTGGGAAGGCTCTTCAGGAACCTGTGATTACAGTGTCATTTATTTAAGGAGATAACTTTCATACCATTTAAAAAGCCCTAGGGCAGCACCACTGCAACTTTTTGCAAGAAAAAAATGAGGATATAATAAAATTCTCTCTCTAACTTATATTAAAGAAGAAAAATGAGTTTTCTCAATCGTGAAAGCCTTTAATCTGATGTAGCCTGCTGAAACTGTACACCAGATAAAATTATTTGTAGCCGATGCATGCACGTGCATACATGTGCGGACACATACACACGAAAACACACATGCATACACACTTTCAGGCAATATAAGTTGTACCAGGGTTGCAGTTGGAGATGAGATTGTGAACTTCACAGGGAAGCATCAGGGACTGGCTGGATAAGGAGACTAGAACAGCCAAAACTTGAAAGAGAGTAGGAAAACTGGTACTGAGAGCAGGGATGACAACAAAAACAGGGATTTGGAGGACTGGTCTGGAAGGAAAGACAGGGCAGCTGCCCAAGGCAATGGGGAAAAAAAAAAGTACAAGGGGCTGGGGACTGAGAGCAGCCAGGAAGGAGTCTGGAGCTCTTGTCATTCCTAAATTCCTCAGCTTCATCGTTCCTCTGCTTCCAGAGAAGGGCTATGAATGCCTTTATGAAGTGTTTGTTTCAGTCCTCTCTAAAACTGATAAATGTTGAAGAAAACAACTCGCTGTTTCTGTCAGCCACTCTGCCACTTCCCAGAAGAACAGATCTGGACTAGAGACTACACGATGGCTGCCAGTGCTCCCTGCTCGGTTTGTGCCAGTCTGACTCCCCTTGCTGAAACTGTTGTATTTTTGCACTAGAAGATTACATATTTTTTGCTTCCCATTTCTCCTTTTCCCTCATACATACTCACACGTGTTCACTTAATCAGGAAGCTCAGATTGCAAAGTTTGGAAATGTTAGTACCTGAATTCAGCCCGTTGTATGTCGATGCACCATGGTTTCTTCTTTCAGCTATGCTAGTGCACACTCACTTTTGTGGGGTACTCATCCCTGACTGAATATAGAGGTTGGATAGTGCCTAACGAATGACAGTGTTTGCTGTATGCCAGCTGCCTGCATTTCCTAGGGTGTACTGCACAAGTAGGCTGTGATACATTGGCATCGTATAAAAACAGCTGCACTAGGAAACACCTTCAGGTCCTCACTGAGAAGAGTTTAGCTTGGGATGCCTGTTATCATACCTATCCACAGCTGCCCATACTGTCACTTGCCTTAGACATTTCTATTTCCCCTTTGGGAACATTTCCACTGTCTGTGTGGTGCTTGCTGAACTTCTGCAATGATCAGCCCAGTAACCTGAGCTGGGTTCAGTGGTGGCTGTGGTGGCAGCCAAGATATCCCTCCAGCTGGATGTGAAAACTCAACAAGCTAAATCAGTCCTTCCTGTCTGTCAGAGTGCTTGGTCATTATGGTGCCAGATGGGAATGCTAGAACTTGGCTAAATCCATTTTTACTTCTATCTGTATCATGGGAATAGCCTACAATAAGGGACTGCTGTTATAAGTTGTCTATACATTCATCCATTACAAAATGACTAACTTAATGAGAATTTACCATGGATGCAGGAGATCTTATTCCACAGAGGAGAACTTGCGTCAATGGGTGGTGTTGATCACACCTCTATTCACCTTAAACCGTACAATTAATTTTATTTGGGTTACACAGCTCTCTTGAGGAAGTCTGCTTGAGTGCAGTCAGGTGCTGCTAAGTTTCTTGCCGTACGAAGACGAGTGGAAGAGTGTACTGAGGATATGACTTAATCCAGAGCAAAAAGGACAGAAGGGAGGAAAACGAAAAGAAATCTAGGTGCAAAAACTGAAATATTGTCTTGGAACTTAGCCTTATGATAAAAATACTAAATAGCTACATCTATTGTAGGAAATGAAACAGATGAGAGCAAGTTCTTTCGCACCGAGGGACGTGACGAAGCACCACCTGCTTCCGCGCTGCTTTGTTTTCTTCCCCTGCAGAACGGAGTGGCCTTGTCCATGCAGCCGAAAGGGAACAGCCGTGGTCATGCCACCTCTGCACCGTGAACAGCTGTCACGTGGCAGAGTGCTAACAGGTGGGAAGCTAAACTGCACAGGGAACGCGCTATCATGTAAACTGTGGGAAGTGCTTGAACCCAGGCCCTGGCCCTGTTTAGTTTGCTCGTATTGACAAAGCCCATCCATCTCAGATCTGTGGGCCAGTACATTTTTACTGTGTAAAGTCTCCATGCTTGCAGGATATAGTAAAGATAGGCTTTTAGATGGACATTTCAGATTTATTTTTGAAATTCTTCACTTCTGAAACTTCAGCTCAAATTCTTAATATTATGCTAATATAGCTTTTTGTGGTATAATTTCCATTAGCTTCAATTAGGGTTGAGGGATATTAGCCCAGTAAAATCCCGGAGGAACAAAAAAACCCTAGTCTTTTTCTTCACCATTTTTTGTAAGTGAGGTAATTAGCAAGGATTTAGAGTAGGTAATTCTACCCATGACAGTAAAAAGACAATTATTTGTGAAGAGGCAAATAGACATTCAAGCTAGGCAAGGGACACCCAAGGTAGAACCTCAAGAGATTGTAAAAGACGCCTGCTGATGTGCAGGTTTCTGACTTTCTGATGTCAGCAATAAGCGACACAATTCAGGTTAGACAAGCCTTTTCTGTGTGGCATAGGCTTTGGCTTCCAAATGCCTTTTTGTGCCTGGTGAGCAAGACACGAATATTTGTGTAATTAGACACAAAGCCACATGGCTGATCAGCACATTTGAATGCTAATCCCTCCTCTCAAGTTTAGCTTTAGCAGGCTGCAGAAATTAGTCAATTTATAATGTAGTTCCAAAGCACAGGCTGTAGACCACATACTGGTTGTGTTGCATATGAAAGGGGGCAAACAAAGCAACAGCCCAATGAAGCTTTTACTACAACTGTCCCGCTAAGATCTGGAATCTCAGTACAGGTGGTCACAGGTGTTTGCAGCATGTGCTTTGCTGCATAAATGCGAGAAGCCTAACACTCTTGGCTGGGCACTGTCTTGGTTCTCAGAAGACAAAGCAGCGGAAGACTTTAAACAATACAATGTAAAGCATTCCCCACACCACCAAGGCCTAGCTATCAACACAGCTCTGATGGAAATCCCCTGGCAGGACCTTCACTAAACAGTCTTGTTTGGTTTCTTGCCACGAAAACCCAGATTCCTGAAACTCCTGAAGTAAATAGATTGTCATACTGCCCACTGTCTTGGACTCTCTTTTGTCCTTCTTAGGTTCGTTCTCTGCTACCCTCTCATGCAGGCAGGATCCTCCAGCTCAACTGCCCGCAGTCTTGGCAGCACAACTGGTTTCCGATGGGTGCCCTGTTCTCTCACCCCATGTCAGAATTTCACATTGCGAGTCTCTGTAGAGTAATGCTTCCTCTGTTCAGGGGTATGCAATGCTGAAAGCCAATATGCTTAACATACTTTTTAACAGGCTATAGAAACCCAATATTTTTTACTTTAAGAAGGTTGACTTGATGATGCATTTGCTCTTGTATTTTCAGGCATCTCTATTAATACACTGATAATGTTTAATTCTTGACCCATTCAAAGATAGATACTAAGGCTGGCACCAGGTCTAGTCTTTCTAGCACGGCTGCATAAATTAGAACACAATACATGGCATTGCCAAGGACATGAGCAGTTCACGTAATCCCAGTAGAATTAATAAATACGCTTCGAGATATTCCTTGTGTTGCAACAGATTATTTTATTTTTATTAACACCACATCTTTGAATGTTGTAATCATCTCCTAGCTCCAGGAAATGCTGTGATTCCTGCTCCAAAGCTTTTAAAATTTTATATTAGTCACAAATCTATTACTGAGACTAAAGAACTAACAGAGCAAGTCTGACAATGGAATCTGACGAAAAGGAAGGTTACAGCTAGAAGATCACCTGTTTTTTTCTGGGGACATCATAGCTGCATCACTGAGATTTAGGAGCATTTTTTTTCTCCTGTTAACATTTGATTAGAAGACATTCATGTGTGTGCACTGCAAAGAAATAAGTCTTTCCATAAGGAAAGAGTGAAGATGGTTTTCCAAAGAGAAGTGCCCATAACCACCCTAGGCACTTTTTTAAAGTAGCCATCTATATATTCCAGCAATTTTAGGCCACACTAGGGTAGTTGCTAGATTCTCCTGTCCATGAAGTGAGATGAGGGACAGAGAACAGCTTTTCTCAGCCTGGTACCTGCCTCCTCAGTACTCCTGTAGGTGCCCTGGGGAAGCAGTGCTCTGTCCCTTTCCACCCTGAGAGCACAGTTAGGAGAGGCCTTTGCAGTGACTAAAAATGCATAACAAAGTTTTTTTCCTGCCATTCCTCGCATACTATATGCATCAAGGCCATTTCTGTGGCCTCTGTTCTTGTAGTGACTGAGTACCACTCAATCCTTGAGGCGTCTCCTCTCTCAGCTCGGCCATGCAGCACAGGATTGCTGCCCTCCATAATTCACGGGTCAGCTGTGAAGTGCAGAGAAGATAACCAGCACGCCCAGAGTTATTCAGGGTGGCTGTGGCAGACAGTGCAGCCTCCCGCCTGCAGAGCTCTGTGCCGGAGCTGTGTCCGCTGCACAGTCCTCCTATACAAGACTGTAGATAAGGGGCTATACATCATTTTAAATACTTCATTTACCATTTTCCTTATCACCTCACTTTTGTGCTATGAATTCTGGTTACCGCTCAGTGCTGACCTATAGTGCATGCCTATGTTGTAAAGAGGGCTAGAAATGGTCAAGGCCTTTCATTCATGACCTTTTTAAAAATTCAAATAAATGCTTTACCAAAAAGGCTTTGGAAATAACAGGACTGATTTTGGGGAAGGTGGGAAAGGGAGGCTATTACTGAAAAGTATATTTGGCAAACTGAAAACAGAATATTTTGGGAAAGTCAAGAGAAAATTGTTATTAAAATAAATACATTTTTCTGGATCATCTTACTGAGTTTTTGGTTTCTGAAAATGATTTCCTTTAAAGATGTCAAAAAATGCAAGAGGAGAAGGAAGTTCTGACTTATTCTACAGCTGAATGTTAATAGGTCAGCCTTCTGTAATAAAAAAACCTGTTTGTTTGCCTTCCTCCCTCTCTGCATCCCTCCTTCCCTGCCTCCTTCTCTCCCTTCATCTGGAGTTCAAATTTCACCATAGAGTCTGCAAACAGTGGGTCCAGTTACAGTTTCAAACCAGACCTAACCAGACAATGACACATGTTAGTGTTAAAGCAATAGCCTTTGAATTTTGACTGAGCCAATTAAAAGAAAATAATTTAAAAGGCACTTTCAAAGCATTAGTGGACTCAGCCCAGCCATTTACCTAGTTCTTTTCCTTTTTTAGTAACTTTTACATTAAAATGCATCCCAATTTAAAGGAGGAGAATCATCAACTATGTCAGTATAATTTGCATCAATTAGTCACCCAGAAGTTGGCACAATTCTATTTTGATTGTACAAAAAAGCAATAGCCTAAGGATCTCTCTAAAGGGGGACTGACACACTGCCATAATGTGTTGCTAAAAATACCTCATAGATGAGTGTGTCTGTGTAGGCCATAGAGAACTCCTCCTCCTTGAGAAGAAAGGTAAAGAAGATAACTTAATGGTTAAATCTGTGTGGATGTTCTCGAAAGTATTTAGTTATTTATTATAGTAGTAACGTAAAAGACATTTAAATATGAGGATAATCTTATCTGAAATATAAAAGGGAGAAAGACAAGAAGACATATGGTATACAAGTATAAACAAACAGTACACTTATTGCCAAAATTTTCTGCCTAGCATCTCCCTCTGTTATAGCTGACAACGTTATTCTAATAAAGACCCGGTAATTTCTATTTAAAGCCACTTCCATGACTGTGAGAGGTAGAAGAGCCATCCCCAGCATTTTGCCAGTCTGGCTGTCTTATTTCCAGATTTAATCTTATCAGTTTTCATGGAAGGCTCAGTCTTGCAAATGCTCCCCTTTCCGCCCCCAGTGCGGCTGAGGCAAGGACTGATGATTCAAGCCCTCTCTACACACTATTGAAAAAGAAAAGAAAAATAGCAATAACAAAAAAAGCAAAACGACTATAAAACCAAAAGCAGTGATGGACCTGAGGGTGGATGGAGTTCACTTAATCACAGAATCACAGAATGGCTGAGGTTGGAAGGGACCTCTGGAGATCATCTAGTTCAACCTCCCTACTCAACGAGGGTCCTCTAGAGCACATTGCACAGGATCACGTCCAGACGGGTTTTGAATAGCTCCAGCGAAGGAGACTCCACGACCTCTCTGGGCAACCTGTCCCAGTGCTCTGTCACCCTCACAGGAAAGAAGTTTTTTCTCAGGTTTAGGTGGAACTGCCTGTGGTTCAGTTTGTGCCCGTTGCCTCTTGTCCTGTTGCTGGGCACCACGGAGAAGAGTCTGGCCCCACCCTCTCGACACCCTCATTGATGAGATCGCCTCTCAGTCTGCCCTTCTCCAGGCTGAACAGGCCCAGCTCTCTCAGCCTTTCTTCAGAGGAGAGATGCTCCACTCCCCTCATCATCTTTGTAGCCCTTGCTGGACTCTCTCCAGTAGTGCCATGTCTCTCTTGTCCTGGGGAGCCCAGAGCTGGACACAGCACCCCAGGTGAGGCCTCCCCAGGGCTGAGGAGAGGGATCACCTCCCTCGACCTGCTGGCAACACTCTGCCTCATGCAGCCCAGGAGACCATTGGCCTTCTTGGCCACAAGGGCATCTGGTTGCTGGCTCATGGTTAACTTGTTCTCCACCAAGATACCCAGGTCCTTCTCTGCAGAGCTGCTTTCCAGCAGGTCAACCCTCAGCCTGTCCTGGTGCAGGGGTTTTGTTCCTTCCTAGGTGCAGGACCCTGCACTTGCCTTTGTTGAACTCCATGAGGTTCCTCTCCGCCCAGCTCTCCAGCCTAAACCTTTCCAGTTCATTCACTATTATTTGGGCTCCTTAGTGTTTACCTGTTTCTCACATATATCATATAGTCAAGTTCATACATTTTTTTATTTTTGACTCTACCACAGGTGAAGGGATCTTTTAACAAGAGTCTACTTACCTTTCCAATTTGCTGACTTTCTTTGAACATATAATTTCATAGCTACAGATCAGTACTTGCAACAGCAGCAGGTAAAGAACAAAGATGCCTTTCTGGGAATATGACTGGCCACTGACTATTACAGAGATTTAGTAGGCTATTACATAGCAGTATTACATCACTTTTATGAGGTTTCAAGTTCTTGATTTGCATGTGTATTCAGACTAGTATTCACATATTGTGAATATGCGCTACTGTCTGGGATAAAACCATTGGGTGCTGCAGCTGTCAGAGGGTGGTACTTTATCAGAAATGCTCGTTTTCTTCCATGATGAGGACAGGCTTGAAGCTCTTGGGAGGAAAAAAAAGTGGTGTGCTTTTCCTCGGCTTTCCATCCTTTTGTTGCAGCATGTTCTCCTTCTCTCTGTTACTTGTAGCTGTGCGGAGATCTAGCAATTTTTTGTAAATGTATATTTGCAATTTCTGTTTCTGTTTGTATTACCTGGAAATCAAACCAGAACCTTCCAAGGACAGTAGAGCCTACATGGCAGCTCTCTGGAGTCTCAGTGGCTGCAGTGTGTCTGTCTATATGGAAAATTTTTTTAAAAACATGCTGGCTATGAGGACTAAATGGCAACATGGGCTGTCTGCCAATAACCTCAAATCTGTAGTGAGAAGTAATTCAGTCTGCTTGCAAGCTGAGCTCTAGCCTTCATCTCCTGTATAGACTGTCAATTTCTCAGTGCTTTACTAAGAGTAGATACAAAGCATATTTTATTAAGGCAACATCTTCCACTCAAATCATGGTTCTTAAAGTAAAATGCCAACATTTTGCTTGCTGATCCCCAGCATCTTTAAGGCCAACTTTTAAACTTGATATAGGTGAGTAAAGATCTTCATCACCGGTGGTAGCTTTCGGCATAAGTCATTGCTAGATTTAGCTGCTGCTTCCATTTATCATCAAGTATCTTGAAGCAAATTCACTACCAGAAGGCTGGTGAGTGTCCCTGCTGCATTTTTCCAGCTTATCTATATTGTTGAAATAGTCAAGCAGCATGCACTTAAAGTGGAAGTCCAAAAGCAACGAGCTGAGTTTTAGTTGTTCGGTGAGTAAAGATGTAAGTGGATGTAAGTGACTTTTACTATTTGCTTCTTATCAAATCCCATAACAGAGATGATAGAACATCTCCTTCAAAAAGCCCTTGTTGTCCTCACCGAAAGCAAACACTAAGCTATTGAAGTCAGGCAAGGGAGACAATGTCTATGTTTCATCATCTCTTACAACCACTGCCAGGTGTGAATTTACAAACCTGCAGTTCAAAACGCATTAGAGTCGTCTTACTGCTTTTGGAGCAGGCCCAGCTATGGTGTGGTCCTGGTGCAGCTTTCAGACAAACCATGTCGAATGGTGATGTGACATCCTAGTGCGTCAGAGTGAAGACGAGCCTGAAAGGAGCTGTGGAACTGTCCAGCTCAATATTTGGTACGGAAAATAAATAAATGTCTAACTTGTGCGCACACTAAAGATTTGTCAGCCTTTAGTGCTGTCATGCCACATCTCCAGGGACTCAGCAGTGGAGGTTTTAAAGCCCAGCACCAGCATTTGCATAGTCAATTAGGCAACCTGCCTCCCCTTCTCTTCCTGCCCCATTCCACCCCCCTGCCAGGTTTGTCATACCTTTAGTTGCATCCTTTGTTTGCACAATGCATGGTTGTCATTTTACATGTTTGTATAAAATGTAGCTTTCAAGCTCTAAGGACTGTGCACAGTGTGTGGTTGATGGCACAGCTAAGCTGACCGAATGGCTGGCTGCTGCCAAAAGGAGCAGCCTTGCTCCCCATCCCCCTCTCCCCAGAGCAAGACTGCACACTCCAGCTGCTTCCTTCACACTGGCACTGGTGTTCGATCGACTCCGTGATGTGCCAGTTCAGGGAGTAGCAAGCAAAAAAATACACTGAAGAGCTGTTCTGCCTCAATTGGTCGCTCACGTGGTTATACCCATGCTCGTATTAGGGAAAGGGGTGGAAATGTGTGGCTGGGAAAAGGAGGGGAGAGGGGCAGACATACTCTTTTTGGCCGCAGAGGCAAATCACCACAATCGATTAAATTCGGGATTAAATTCCACCCTGCTAGTGTGCAAGGAACATCTCATTTACAGTGAGGACATGAGCTGCTTACAGATGAAAGAAGGACTGAACCAATCATTATTCTCTGTGTTCATCTTCAGCTTCATGTTTACTGGCCAGAAAACCAGGTGGTGGCTGCGTCCAGCCCATGCCCAGGAGATATCAGTGCATTCCTAAAGACAGGAGGTAGCAGATAACAATCCCAAAGGTGACTTGATAAGAATGGACCTGTTGATTAAAGATTGAGTTTATCAATGCCAGGTAACCTTTCAGTCTATGTCTGCACCTGAAAAACCTGCAAAGAGAAAATGAAGCTGTAGGAACGGGAGAGTCCCCAGAGCAGCATCCTATTTTGTGCCTTGCCTAAGGAGCTAGAAAGCAGTGGATGTGTTTGAGTTCAACATAAGTATTCAGGCTTTCCAGCCACTTAAGGATCTGACTGTGTTTTCTGGAACTGCGACAAATCCTGACAGTACCTCAGCTGGATGAAATAAAGAGAGCAGCAACTGGAGCTAAGCCAAGATACAGTTTACAGTGAGATACAGTTTCCTTTTCATTTTTACAAGTTTGCTTCAAAACTATTTTATTAAGCTTATTCTTTCTTTACTTTTAGCCAAATACTCATCTACTTTTCAGAAGGATTTCCAGCTGACTGGCAAACCATTCAATTTGCAAGGAAATGTTAATGCTAAATACCTATAGATCCCAGCGGCAAGCATAAGGGTGGGGTGCTGAAGAGATGCAGCAGGGGGAATCTCCTCTTTTGAGAAGTATAGGGTCTAGCTTGCCTCCTGCAGACAAGCTTTAGCCAGCATATCCAGTGATTCAGCAGGGCACTGGATATACCTTACAGAGGATCTTCTCAAACGCATAACAAACAGGAACAGGGAAGGCTGCTATTAAAAGCCAGGCAGACTTAGAACTAGAGTATTGCAACTCTGTGTCATTGCTGTGGTTGAGTTCGCTGAAATTGAAACGTGAAGAGAGCGAGGAGATGTTGTGCTTCCTGGAAAACCTATTCTAAAACTGTTTGCTTTGGTTTGTTTGTTTGTTTTTTTGCTGCACTCCTATGTTTAGTACAGGCTGCAGAAAAATCTCTCTGGCAGGTAGCCACAGGTGAGGAGCACACCTGAGTGCTGGGAATCCCCAAGAAGTTTGTGGCCATCAGTCAACACAGACATGCAGAAACCAAGGAGCTGGAGCACAGTCAGAACCGCAGCGTCCTGAAAGTGAGACTGAGAAAGGAAGTTCCTTAAGGAATATTAGCAGCTGTTTTTGGAGCATGCTACACTGAAAAAGAAGCGTTTCTGTGCTGAGAAAATTTGGAGCCAGAATGAGGATGGTAGATAATGCTGATCTCAAACAGCTACAGATAGAAAAGTTAACGCTGAAAAAAAAATATCGGAGAACCAAATGGAGGGGTATAAAAAAGGAGGAGCAACAAGACATCGTAGCATGCTCAGACTCAGCATGCAGTGTTGCCTGATGCTAGGCAGAGAGAAAGGGAAAATGTAACTGTAGGGAAGGACTAGCAAGTACACACCAAAAGTAAGGGCCAGATACGTCTTTGTCTTCCCTCTGAGACCTGGAAAAGTAGCAGACAACACGGGGCCCTGCTGCTATCAATGGGAGTGTGGAGGTCTCGGTCCCTGTCCTAATCAGGCCTTCAGATAGTGGAGCTGCAAGCTGCTCAGTGCTCCTGCAGATAGTCAAGATCGCAGCCAGGAGAACAGAGAGAAATGCATAACAAATTTAATGGGATGAGGCCCAGTCACAGCAGAGGTAGGGATTCACTGTAGAGGGTAGAGACTAACTGTAGGGTAGAGAGTGTGTGCCTCAGTTAACAGGAGGATGTTTAAATCTGCACTGAAATCAAGCTTTTATCAAGGCTTAGGATCTGGAGTGAGAGGGTTAAGTAAATTGCATTGATTCAACTTAAATCAATTCATATTTGATTTGGTCAGCCAGCCCCGAAGCTTGTAGAGATATTCTTATTTCAGTAGGGTAGTGAATTATTCTTCAAATGAGAGGAATTAAGTAAAGCCAAGATCAGACATGTGCTCTTGTTCCAGCTGGACCTGTTTGTAAACCTGCTGCCCCTTTGCGCTTGAAGAGCTAGGCGTGGGCAGCTGAGTTAATTATTGTATTTCAGCTGATAGATAGTAACCTCTTGCTGAGGACAAACCTCTTTAACAGGTGTGCAAGCTCTTTGCTTCTTAAGCTAAATCAGCGTGA
Organism: Struthio camelus; assembly: GCF_040807025.1. Classification (NCBI taxonomy): domain Eukaryota; kingdom Metazoa; phylum Chordata; class Aves; order Struthioniformes; family Struthionidae; genus Struthio; species Struthio camelus. The sequence continues at coordinate 127,438,828 of NC_090942.1, read as the reverse complement.
ATGACTCTTAAACCAAACTAAGCATCTTCTTGGAAAGGTGTTTCCAGAAAGATTGTATATTTTGCTGTTGCTTGATTGCGTGAGCTTAAAATTCACCTTAAATCAAATTGGTGGAAGTTCATACATTGTCTAGAGTATAAACTTGATAGTTCTCAAAAATTAATATAGCCTCAGTCTGAAGGTGAATGAACAAGGAAGAAGCTTTATCCTAGACAGTAAATCTGAGTGTGATTCTGATCTTCTATGAATTAACCTAATACGGTGCCACTGATATCAAGGGAGATATTCTTGCTTTACACAGAAATAAATTTGATCAGCAGCTGGGCTGTTAATTTGGCATTATTCAACCAGATGTAAGATTTTTAAAACATTATCAGTTTATTAAGAGTTATTAATAGTTGAAAAATGAAACTTTACATTAGTGTCAGGGATGTGGGGCAGAAGCAGAACTTAGAATCAAAGAAGATGATAATATTTGCCCAAGGCAGATGATTAAAGAGCAATCTACTTTAACAATGTCACCTATGTAATTTCTCCTGCCTGCCGTTGCCACGATTTCCCTCCCCTCAGAGGCAGAGCTGGCATTCTCCAGTAAAGCTCCTCAATGGTTTCTTGTTTCTGTGAGGTACTCTTATTAATTAATTAATATCTTTTTTTCCAGAAAGCAAATGGTAAAGCCACTCTCAGACCTCCATAGAACAACACTGTGAAGTTAGCCCCGTTGCGGGAAGCAGAGAGTTGAATGTTGCTGCAGAGCCGTTGCTTTTCTTCTCTCAGGATTCAGCAAAGTGGGTGCATAACATTGGCAAAACGACAACTTGGTAATTTAATTGTTCATATATGTATTATATGGAATTTCTTAATAATACTCTCAGCTTCTCTTTCCTGCTCATTTTATTCAACAAATTTTCCTGCATATGAGAGAAAAAGTTCCTTTCATCTTCAGGAGTTCATGTCCATTAAAATATTGTCTTCTGTTTAAAAAGCCTAAGCTCCTCACCTTGGTTTGTATAAACACTTTCTAGAAAGACATGTCTGAAATGATACATTCTCTTTGAATAAACTATGTACAAACTCTTCCTCAGTCTTTTGGAGCTAGCCACTTGTTTCTGAAATTGAAACACTGCTGTACTACCCTGCCAGCCTGCTGAGCGTTGTAGTATGACAAGATCCCCTTACATTATTAACTTTATGGTAACCCATCAGTGACACTGAGTATCTGTCTGACAGAGGCTGTTTCTCATGCAGTCAGTCAAGACACCTACTTTGGCTTGTGTCATTTGTTTTTGTGTTGCCATACTAAGGATGCCTGTTCTTGGTAGGGTCCGCTCTTCCTTGAGGCCGCTGCAGTGTCCCCATTGACTTCAATGGTTCAGCTGAGGGTGATTATTCTGAAGAAGAAGGAAAACCTTTGCTGCCACAGTATAATACAGGTATAAGTATGGGAGGTCGGGATATATCTAAGAATGACATTTGAAGAAAAGCACCAAAGTTTGGATGTTTTTAAAGTTTTCTGCTTTGGTTTGGGCTTTATGCATGTTATCACGTGTGTTACAGAAGCCATTAGGGTAAATATTTGAAACAGTAATCCGTGTAATTAGGGATAAACTGTATTAGATGTAACAAACCACTTAAGGACTGAGTTTCCCTAAGGATGTGTTCATTTTGCATACTTAGTGTTTTATGGCTCTGCCTGTGGCAGATGGCTGCCTGTTAGAGAGACTGAAGATCTATGGCTGGACTTGGGAGAAGGTGTCATATACACCGACCCCTGAAGCAGCAGCACTGATGCCTCACCTAGAACATCCGGAGGGAATGACTTCTTGAACACTTTTAGGAAATGTGGCCTTAAAGTTGCTGGACTTCATTTCAAATCTTTGTTTTGCATTTTGTAACCAGTGAACAGTAACAAGATTTTCACTCCTGCTAACAGTTGTGAAGAGGATGAATGATCTCCCAAACATGCATGTTGACAGATGTCTATTTTTAGATTCTAATTTTCTTTTGTCTGGCTGCCTGAAAATTTTACAAGGGTACCCATTGCCTTTGATACCTAAAAATGTTATTCTTTTAACCTCTTTGGCCTCTGGCATTAGTTTTTTGGGTTAGAGTTACCTCTACGGATAAATAAGAGGACAGCTTTACACAAGGGGTATATCATGAGTCCATGCCTCCTCCTTTGGAGACTTAGAAACAGCTGTCAATTATTTAGTATGAACCCATTAGGCAATTCTGATATTGATTTGACTGTTTATTACTGCTTTATCTCACTAGATTTAATTATGAAGCATTTACTTGGCTTACTGGAAATTACTTTCAATAATATCGTTAGTATTGCTCCTAGACCAACATGCAAAGGTGTGAAACTTAGTCCTGAACTGAAAGGGTAAACAGATTTCTTTATAAAGTAAGCCCTTTGTAAGAAACTCTGAGTTAATAATAGTAATAATACTGTTCATTTTGTTTCATTGTTACAAGCACATCCTTCTCTGTCATGACCTTACAGATCAAGCTAAATGTTCAAAAAAGAGAAGGGAAAGCTAAAATGCTCTCATTAGTCCACCTTTTAGTATCAATATATTTTCAAACAAGTCTTGTGGTTTTGGTAATCGAAAGCAGTCCTTTTCTTCTAAATCATAGCCTTAAATGCAACCCAAGCTGATGTGAGCAAAAGTCATCATTTTTTGATTGCTCTATGATCAGCTACAAGATTTGAAGCTGAAGAGGTCAACTGTTTAGCTGTCTGTCATAATTGGCACCTGTGTTGAAAGTCTTAACAATGAAGTCAAAGAGGGAGATACAGATACTGAGTACAAATGCTCTCTCAGCCCCAGAGCTGGCCGCATCATATACGTTAATATATCTGTCTATCTATATCCATAACTTATGGATTTGTTTACACTGATTGCATGACATCTGGGTGTCTATTTTGGGATTAGGCAGAGGCATTCATTTCTAACCCCTGAAGAGGCTCTGGTGCTGGGGGGAGGACAGGTCAGGTAGCCTGGGATTGGAGAGGAGCTCCTGTGGATGCTATGTGGAGACCACACCAAAAGGTGTGGATTGCAGCTCGATGTAAAGCAGAGTCTGTATCTGCAGGTGTACACACATGGGCAGCATACGATAAATAGCTTATGAGGGATAGGCTTCTTGCGGGTCACCTAAAATAGTAGAACAAACATCCAAAATATTCTAGCGAGTCTTTGAATATGACTTCTTAAGAAGACAAGGGGGAAAAGCTAGTCAGCCTCATTAAGGCAGAGACTATTTTACCGAAAATTTTAATGGAGCATAGGATAAAGGCAAATATTTTAAGGTCTTCCATTGCACTAGGAAAGACAATGGTGTTTGAGGAGTTAATCTCTGCTTTTTCTATTCTCAATATTATTGGTCATAAACAAACGTTGAAAATAATCAATTTGATGACACAATGGACAGGGACTAATTTTAAATTCAGCTATTGGGAAGTTGTTATCTTGAATGCTTCTCTTGCAGAAAAAAACCAAAATGATTAGGTGGTGTAAGAGTTTTCAAAATGTGATGCATATGCAAGTTAAAAGATGAACTCTATTTTAAAAAATTTCATGATTTCAAGATCATGTATTTTTCTGTCAGAAAAACAAATGATGGTTTTATTTTATATTTTCAAGTTTTTACAGTATGAGACTGAGAAAAAGATGAATAGAAAAATCAGAAAATTAGAAAAGCCATACTAGAGATGTTTAATTAGCTTCTCTCCTGGAGCACTCTTTTTCATATATAGGATATAGAAAATGAGTTTCTTGTATTAAAGTACTCCTGGTATTGAAAAATGCAACCTGCTGAGTAAAAAGCCTTTTCTCACATGTACAGAACTTCGGAAGACACCTTTGCATGTAGTTTGGGCATATTTAGACCTTTTCTCTGAACATACTGAACAAATAGGTAACTTTGTTAATGTTAGGAGGTGATAATACTTTAAATGAGCCTGTGTGGAGTTGCCACCACTACTTCTTAACAAAGTCTACGGGGGAGGTTGTCCTTTAGAAGCTGGTATGCACTAGTGCAGAGAAAAGCAGCAAGGCTTGTAACTTTTGACGGCATCACTTAAAAAGTAAGAGACTTACTTTTTTATTTGCCTTTTCCTACTCTCTCTTTAAGTTGTCATAACTCACATTTCCCTTGTTGAGAAAAAAAAAAAAAAAACATCCAGAGAAGGCAAGTGATCCTTTTCCAAAATATCTGAGGTCTTTCCAACACATTTGGGAGAAGAGCCGAATTCTTTTACTGGCATAACAGTTACTAGCTGGACATAACAGTTACTAGCTGGAAACACCTGGCCTACTTTTCAGATATCCAAGCATCATCAACTGAAAAATACAACCTCTCGCAGTCACTTTGACTGAACATCCATATGGGCCAGCCAGAAGATCCAATGCCCAAAGCTGTAGTCTTGTCTCTGTTTTTCCAGGCCGTATATCACAACTCAGTCACAAGAGCACAACTAATAAAATAAAAAAGGAGTTCAACAAAATTCCTCAGCTCAGGGTTCCTAACCTAAACTCAGCACCCAAGGTACTCCAGGTACCAGTCCTTTCCCTAACTGTTTTGCTTCTCTTGGACTACTGGCCCTGCCGGTATTCCTTCCCGGCTTGGATTAACCCCTGTGTAGCTGAGGTCTTGACAGCTCCTGTTTTCTAAAGAGCTTGCAACTTTCTGCTCTTTCAGTTTGTTATTTTAAGGTCAGGATTAGGCCAACCCCTGCCTCTCTATGAGGTAAGGCTAGGGAAGTTGTTAGCATTGCCTCTCATTTCTCTTTGAGTAGATAAAACCCTTGTTCTACCAGAGACAAACACGGTCTAGTAATTCCTCTGTCTGCCTGTGGCTTGCTTGCCTGCAGGAAATGCTTTGCATAGTTCAGTCTGGAAGTTATAGAGCACCCTTATTCACCGCATACGCGCCCACCCAGTGAAAAAGTTGCCACTTAGCCCTGTGCACATATATCAAGTTGTAAAACAAATGAATCTTACTTTCTTCAGGTTCCTGAGGGACTGCCAGTGAGCAAAACCTGGTGAGGTTCCTCCTATCTGGGTATAAAGTCCGATTTCTGCCAGTGTGGGTTGAAATGATGCTGTTGTTTTAACGGGAAGACGGGGAGGGAATACACTTTTGTTGCTTTTAGAACTGAAGTTTTGTTTTTTTCCTGACTGTGTCATAAACACATGGATTCTTTTCCGGTGACTAGGATATTCTCCACATCAGACTAGTCGGACAAAATACATTTGTGACTAGGACAGTGTCAATTCTATTTCTGAAAGCACACCCCATGCAGGCTTTACGTTCTTTTCAAAATGTATATATACTACAGGGGAGAAGAGGGTGTAGGCTGTAGCTGAATCTCACACTGCTTCCTTATTATTCCTGTGATGGGGTTAAGAAAAGGCTCAGCTGGTAGTTTGATAAGCCCAGGAACAGAAGCAATAGACTAAGTATTGTTGCATTTAGTAAAGAGCAGAAGTCAATTACAGCACCACCCAGGAGCAAGGGTAATTGGGGCAAGAGATTCAGCAGCAGGACTTTGCCAGCTCTCCCCTTCGTTCAGCACAGTTATATATATTTAATATCCTGAATGTAGGCCATGCTGTGGAAGAAATCTACTTCGAGCTTGAGGTTTAAAAGCAAACCCGTATTTGAATAATTCAGATACAAAAGACCTCCTAATTTTTGGTGGAGATACATTTTTTGTTTCTTTCTTTGGTTGAATAACGCACATAAATGTGAGGGAGCTTTTTGTTCTCTCTTTCAAGGGTGCCATACATCTGTGCAACGCAGAACTGCCTTGCCTCCTTGTACTGACATTAAGGAAATCAAGCCTTTGTCTGTAGACTGAGTATGAGAGTGCTATCTGCCAGAAAGAATAGTGAGAGTTAAGTCATGAGGACACAAAAGTGAAGGTTTAAGGTAGGCTTTTGGCTTGCCTGACTGCATTAGCTCTAACTCTCGCTGGCAAAGAAACCAGAGAAGCGGGTTAAATATCCTGTTAATCACTTACAAGAATGTTTTTCTGCTAGCAAGCGACAAAAGTTTGACTCACTCAAAAAAGGGAGTTCCATTGACCTCAAAGGAGATGATAACTTGTGATTTAAAGCAGAAATGCACAAAGACGACCTGGTGCAATGATACTGCAGAAGGTTCCCTCTAAAGCCTAGTTAAGCTGCAGCCTGCTTTAGTTACCACTTATTTCTTTGTGTGATGACAACTGACAATTTTACAAGGCTCAGGCAGAGTCAAACATCGGCATCATTGCTTCCTGTTGATATTAGATTAATAAACAATAGCAATTAGACCATGTGTGCATTTACAGGCTGCTGTTGTAATTGCTGAATGTTCTGCCAAGCCAAAAGATGGCTGTTTTATAATGCGAATCTGAGGCTTTACTCACCTGTGCTCTCACTAGTTGCTTGCAGAAGTCAATATTAACATTCGTACTACAGATGTAAGCCCAGCTTGTGACCTAGTGCCACAGTAATGCTACATTGTCCATTTGCAGCTAGACTGATTCATACTCCCATAAGTACCTGGACAGCTAACCAGAGCAGCTGGCAAGGTGCAGGGCTGCCCACCTTACAGTGCCCGAGCAAACATTCAGGTGCCAACTAAGGGACTTACTTTGGATACTGGGTTGAATGTCACATCATTGTGGGCATGGCTTCTTCCCCAAGCACCCTTGGCTCCCTTTGTAGGCAACTAAGAGAAACAGGGACTTCTGGGATAGGGTCTCTCTCATTTATTTTAACTCTCCCCTTTGTTACTTGCAAGAAGCAACTATTTATCTCCAAGGACAATGAAGGAGCCTGGACAATGAGCTCATGTGTGGCCATCAGCAATGCAGACATATATATTTAGTTGGATAATCTCCACATTAGATCTTGTCTGCATACTCAGAAGAGTCTTGGTGAGCAGCCTGAGTGAGGGGGGTTGCCAGGGTGAGGAGACTTGGCCTCATGACATCAGTATCATCAGCAATCTGTGTCATCAGGGTGGTGGAGGACAGGAAGAAAAAGCTAGCTCAGCCTCCAGTGATCCCTGTTGGCATGGATGAAATGCATCTCTGCACCCCTTTTAATTCTTTCTGTTCTGCTCCTGGAGCATGGGCTACGATTGACTGAGCATGAAAAGACACTGCGGGGAGAATGTTTACTTTTCCTACAAAAAAACCCCCCCAACTCTGTCACTTAATTCACTTAATTCAGATGTCCCTGGGACCCCAGTCAGGACTTTTCCCCTTCTGGCTGAATGTAGGGGGATAACCTGAGGCAGGACAGGCGGGGTCTCCTCTGACCTTCCCCGTATGCTGGGGCTGTGATTGCTTTGCCCTGCTCAGGCCGGTAAGCAAAGATGTGCCGATGAGGTGGCCCACGTCAGCGTGTCTGCTGGTGGCAGCACAACTGCAGAGAGCCAGAAGGGAGAGGCAAATTCTGTCTGAAACGCAGTGCCTGTGAGCACACAACAGACCTGCTCTGCCTCAGCTCTAAGGAGGACGTCTGCATCCCCTGTGGATGAGGAATTGCCCTTTCACAAAGCGATATGCAAACATATAGTGTATGGAAGGAAAATAGTAGTTTAAGCACTTCCTTAATGGGGCATCCACTGGGTCCAGGATGGTAGGAAATGGCAGGCCTGCCCTTTCCTCTTGCCATACTGTTTTTATGACACAAAATAACCCCAAACGTGCCCTCTGCATAACTAGGCCTTGTAGGGTAGCTGGCCCCTTGCCCCCTGCAATCTGCAGTGCCACTTTCTGATTAAGCCCTTTGCAGAAGTGCAGTAACAGCACTGGCTTCCTCTGCAAAGGGTGTCTATAGATTCTTAGGGACAATTGTTAAAAAGAAGCCAGAGGAAGAATAAATAAGTCTGAACTGTTTGTAGCAAAATGATTGAGATAAACACCAGGAGCCTCTAAACGTCATCCTACTGTGTCATCCTACTGTGCCATCCTACTCTGTAGCTCTTTCTCCCTGAAGCTGCATGAGACTTGCCTGTGTTGTGTGTTGCTTTGCTGCTCTTTGCTGAAGGCTGGGGTCCTCCTTGAATGAGTAATCAGTCAACGGTAAATGAAAAGAGAAGGCCACTGAGGCTTCACTAACTGCATTCATTACAAATGCTGTAATTGTAAAGGTTTGCTATAATTCAGTTAGCTGCACTAAAACCCTTGGCAAGCCACATTATTGAAATGATTATTGTTACAAGATTGTCGTAAATTGGAGTCAATCATCCAAACTTGAAATTGTCATTTTCATTTGTGTAGTACACAACATCTCTTCCCCCTCCTATTTCTTTAAATTAAATTCCCTGGTTGTTGTACCCGGAGTACTAAATTGGACAATGGGACCTCCTTCCCCCCAAAATGGAAGTCAATCAAAGCTTCTTACCTCCTCAGCAAAGGAGCACTGAGTCCTTCTCAACTGAGAGCCTAAGTTGTTGCCCTCAGCAGTTTTTTTGGTGCTGTCAACAAATGGCTGTCAGGAATCACATAGCTAACCCTGCTTTGCAATAGGCAGTGGGGCAGCTGGACAGGACCAGTGCTTCTCCACCTGCAGCTTGTGTAAAGGGATGCTAAACAAACAAATGAGCCGAGTAAAAACATACACGCAGATTTCTAGGCACGTACCAAACAAAACTATCACGGAAAAATATTATTTAATACATGTTCCAGGTTTTGCCTGATTTTTGCTCATTATATTGGTTTATTTGTCGTATTTTATAGGCATGGACAGCTGCATGGGTGTAGATTGTCCTGGCATTACAAATACCTGTTCAAGGGTGGCAGTTTCAGTGTCTCCTAAAGGTACAACATTCTCTGGGTTGCATAAAATGGCTGATAGGTACAGTTATGGAAAGGAGATAAAGGAGAGCAGCATAGCCTCAGGGGAACAGAGATATATCCCAGTTAAAACTCTTTCTGAGGACTGGGTTGATGATCGTGGCAGGCCTTGGTATGATTACTCAGTGGGAGAGGTTCCCTTTACTTGACTGGTGATGCACATATGTAAGTGTCAGGTAAAATATAGTCCTGCATAGCTGTTGACAGTAGCTCTTTCAGTGTTTATGTGCTTTGCCTGGGATGAGCTGCCAGTTCAGTCAAAACAAAAAGTCCTCTCTAAGATCTGGCTCGGCTGTGCCCACCACAGGAGCAGGAGAGTGGGAGGGAAAGAGGATTTTATATCACTGGGTACTTCTGTAGACTGTAGGGCCAAGTACCTGTCTAAATAAGGTTAGAAGTCTTTTATGACTGCATTGTATACTCGGAGCAAAAAGAGTCAGTCCTGATGTCTCTCATTGCTCCCTTGTCAAGTGATAGCATCTAGCGCTCTTGTGGAAATTGTGGAAACAGGCACTTCAGCTGTTCCTTACAAAACCCTAGGAACTCCTCTGACAAGCCAAAGTTAGTGCTGCTTCAGAGCTGAAAGTGGGGCTAGACCCCAGCAGCCATCATGAAAGCAGTGGGAAATGTGGTAGAACATAGCTGCCTTCTGCTCCCAGAAGCAGAGGCACACTGCTGCTGCTGTCCATCCCCTGTGGGAGCAAAACTCCCCCAGAGTTTCCCTTTACCTCTGCCTGGTGCAGAGAAACCACTTAGGCCAGTAAGTCTGGAATGAGAGCAGTGGAAAAAGCCAGCGCTTGGATCTGGTTGTACGTGGTTTGCCATCCAATCCTGGCAATGCAGCAAGGTGCCCTGTGTGGGACAGCCTGACTGCCCTCTCTGAGCAGAAGACCTTATTGCTCCCCACCACAGAAGCCCTCTCTCTTCCAGGCAGAACAGCTCTGAGGAGATATGCTTTGACCATTGGCGTCATCAACAGAAAAGGTGTCGTAATTTCAGGGAGGAAATGTCAGATCAGGTCTGCAGAGCTACTTCTATCTAAAAGGTTTGTTGTGGAATTTTAATCGTATGAGCCCACACAATGATAAGTATATTTTTCTTTCTACTTCAAAGTTCTATATTCAGCTGAAAGTGATGCTATTGTTGTATCAATGAAATCAAATACAATAACTCCAGCCCATTATCTCCCTTGGAGAGAAAGTAATATCAAATGTCTGGCAGATGAATCTGGGACAAAGCTACCAAAAAAAAAAAGTTGCTAATTTCAGAGTGGGCAGCGTAGAGTGGTGGTCAAATTGGGAGCCTGACACACTACTGAGCTGAATATAAAGGGTTTTTTTGTTCCTCTCCTGAATCAAAGGGTTTCAAAGGCATTTAAACAAAACTGAAATGATGTGATTAGTACAAGCCTATGAGAAGTGACTGAATTAAAAAGTGTGCCTAGTGCTATGGCTACATAATGGAAGTCTTCAGTTTTTATTAATTACATGTTTGAAAATCTAGATTAAGCAACCAAACTAATAAGTTAAAACACCAGTGTAGGATCCAAAGGACAATGGCATTGTCACTCTGTATAGCAGGGCACCAATTCAGTGCTTAATTGATACAAGAGCTTTAATAGCATGGAGCATGTTTAATTAATAAGACTCCTAATCAGTCATGAAACTTTTAACGAGAGTGCTCGGTACTGTTAAATTGTTGTAGTGTACATCCTGCGTGCTACAAAGCATTGGATCTCTGCAGGCCATGTGTAATGTTGTGTTAGTAACTATACACAGACGAACACACTTTATCACGCCGTAGTGCTGTGAGGGGGTGAGGCTGACTTTTGTGTCCTGGTGAGATAAGTGCTCACAGCTTGCAGATGAAGGGCTAGAGGCTGCTTAACCCTTGTTTGTGGAGAAAGACTCATATGCCATGGCGACTGCTCATACAAGCCTGATTAACTGCGTTGGTCCAAAAAGAGGCAAAGAAATACTTGCGTTAAAACCAAGGTTGGAACAACCTCTTTTAACACAGATTAGGAACCGTATCTGAATTTTGGCTGATGGTTTGTGTCTCCCAAAAGTGTGACTGTTGCCCTGGGTCCAAGGGATGCTGCGTGATGGGTAGCGAGGCATTGTGTTTTCCTCTCCCAGTGCTGTTTCAACATCTCACTTTGGCTGGAGGGGAACTTTACCAGCTGGGGGGGGAGCTTTACTGGACACAGGCAGTACATCTTTATCAGTGTATCATAAACAAAAAAAATCATATTTGAAAGAGTTTGACCATCCAGCTGGTTGAAAAGATTGGATGTTATCCTGGGTTTGCATTTCACCAGGAGAAGTAGGGCAGAATGTAGAAAGCCTGAACAGGCAAGGTGAAGAGGCTGAAATATATGATGATGTGGCCTGTTGGTTCTTTGCTCATTAGCTCCAGCTCCTGTTCTCTGTTTCTGACTCTTACAAGCGTTCACAGACCAGTCATCTTGAGAAGTGGCTCGGTCAGCATTTTATGGACTTTCTATATTAAAGGAACAGTGTTTATTTTAATGTTTAAGCCATATGATGAAATTTATCATCCTTCCCATTTAAAGCAGTTCATCTAAATTTGATCTGACTCTTGTGCAATAAAAAAGTATAATTAAAGGTGAATGTAAAAATTATTGAACAAATATAATAAAAGGGCAATTAAAATGATCATACTGAGGGGCTATAAAAATAAAAGAAACTAGCAATAGTCTCTTAAACTACTCCTAGAGCAGATATATTTAATCATGAAGACTCCATTCTTTTTTCCCATTTGCACAGGACTATATGAAATGCTGTTGAATCAAGGATACACTCTGGAATTTTTTCCCCTAATATGCAGTAAAATCCATAGGAAGCATGGCTGGCTATTAGTGTTGGCTTCTATTGCTTTTCTGAAAATTGTCATGCTCAGGGCGGCAGTGCACTTGATGAAGAGAACAGCTTATTTAACATTTCTTGATGGATTTTTTTCCCCCATGAATATATCTAATCACTTTTTAAAAGCTCATATGAGTTTTTAGCATCCTCAGTGTGCTACAAAGGACTCCAAAGCTTAACTTCCCCTCCTGTGAACTGCCAGTTGTCATTTTCTACTTGAACCTGCCACCTGAAAGTTTCACTTGGTGCCCTCTCTTGTTAGAAGAGACAGTGGAAAATTATTATTTTCCTTTTCTCCATTCTGTCTACTCACAAAAAATTTTTCTTGTTTCCAGAAGAGCAGTCAAACCCATCTGAATACTCTGCAGGAGGCCATCCTTCATCATAAGATTAATGGAAAGAAAGTGCTAGGAAAAACTTCTGGCCATCTGTAATACTAGCACCTGAGAAGTCTGCTACAGTCAGAGATAATTTTATGTGGTGGTCAGGGGACTTTGGAGGAGTTAGATAAAGTTGGACAACTGGTTCTTGGAAGAGAGTTACCTTCAAAATACAAAGACACTGACCGGATATGCAAAGAGAAAGTCTCTTCAGCCTCTGCTCTGTATTTTCTTGTGCATAAGGTAAAACTATATTAAGAAGATGGAAACCATATTGACGAGAAAGTAATTTAACAATCAAATATGACAAATAAAAGTATTTGCTTTTAATATGGCATCAACCTGAAAATACCAGATCCATTACATAGTGTAACCTGAGAGCAGCATTTAATCTGTGATGCATTTTCATTTGCACCAGATTCTTAATCTGAAATGTAGCATCACTACCAGATGTATTGTAGTGAAACTTCTGCGTCTTGTGGCCATGATCGGAGGTGAAGTAGGCTGCAAATGGTGATTAGTGAAGATACTGACTCCTCTTTTTTCAGTGACCTATATTCAGAATTTATTTTTAATCCTTTATAACGACAAAATTAAGGAGAAACTAAGCCAGGTAACAAAGAAGCAGACACTTCTTTGTGTGCATGAGATGCAGTAAATAAAAATAACAGCTATTTGTGGACTTAGCAGTGTTTGTTGTTTAACGTCTGCATGCCCTCTAATGGCAGTTTCCGCTGCTTGGTTTATATACTTGATTGGTATGGTTCACTGGCTTGTGGCTGTGATTTGCAGAAATGTTCAGAAGCTCACTGATAAAAGGAGTACATCAGAGTGAAGTGTAAGATGGGCTGGAGGTTTTGAAGCTAACTCAAAATCTCCTGGTTATAGAAGCATGGCTGAGGTCTGTGGTTTCCCAGAGTTGCTTTCTGGCTTAGCTGGGTGAGTGCTCAGTAGCTGAAATCACTTGGAGTGGTTGGCTGCGTTCAGTGGCTGTTTTCAATAGGCTAATCACTGCTGTGCAGCACACGCCTGCACACAGCACAACAACTGGCAATAGTTAGTCCTTGAGTCTCTTAAAAGGTGCAGTTCCCCACATGTGGGACAGCAGAGCCATGACTGGGTCGTCACTTAAACAGAAAGCCTTCCTCACTAACTGTGTTCAAATGGATAGAGACACAAATAGCAGGAGAAGGAAGCATTTGTGAAACATTCCAGTGCTACTATCTAACTAAATTAATTTGAACTGAATTAAAAAAACAGAATGTCTAGTGCTGGTGTATAATTTGCCAGCCTGGTGCCCCAGTCTCTTGTGTCTGCGATCAAGAATTAGATTCATGCCCATGCTTCATGAGGTCATGCCCGTGAAGACGATGGCGGTCAGCTGCAGCAGTTCATAGGACCTAAGGATATTCCCTTCTGCTCCACTCTGTGGTGGTAATCCTCTTCCCCTGCTCTTTCTCCCTACAGCCACTGCCTGCCCAAGGGTTGAGGGCTGCACTGCAATGAGCAGGGCTAGGGGCCTTGGGGAGGGGGAGAGACAGTGCCCCGGGGGTCTGTGGGAGGCTGCTAGGGTGGGAGAGGACTGTGAACGCTATACTTGCTCCAGGCTCTGAAATAGCTCTTGGTGGCCCTGCCACCTAGCAGCACTGCTGACTCTGCCCTTCTGAGATGTGCTTCAGTCAGCACTGGGGTCATGGGCCTCCTTTGACAATAACCTTGGCTAAACAGGAATTTCTCTGCTGCAGCAGCTATGTCTTGGCAAAGCAACAGTTTGCCTGGGAGGGGGCCATTGCTGAGGGAACAGCATCTTCCTCCTTTTGATCCTTCTCTGTAATGTCCATGCTGGAGATGTGACACAAATGCTTGTTCTGGAGGAAGGCTTTGGGTACAATCCTGGCCCCACTGAAGTCAATGGCACCATTCCCATGGACTTCAAAGGGGCCAGAGTCTTGTCCTTTATCCTTCTATTTCCCGTTTCTTCATTCTGGAGAGGATATTTACTCAAAACAACAAATGCAATATATTTATAAGCCTGATGGAAAAAAAACAAAAAAGAAAAAAATCCAACCCCAATGTTAAGAAAGATTGAAGTAGCATGGGAGTGCCAGGAGATGTGAGGGGTGGGGGCTTCTCTCAGGAGTAGGGCCAGCTGGCTTCCAGACACAGGCTAGTGGGGAGGCTAATTATGTGATGCAAAATACAGAGAAATAGCAATAAGGAACATCCCTAAACTTGAGAGTATTAGAGAATGCAATAATATACTCAAACTTAGCTCTGCCAAAAATCAAGCTGACAGAGTTTAGGAAGAAAAATGTTGGTGTTTCCTGCCCCCCCTCCTTTTCTCTTTTCTCTTCTTTGATTTTTCCAGCTGGCTCATCTAGCTTAACTTTGAACCAAGTCTGACTTCAAGTGCCTTTCCGGTTTCTGTGGAACGTTTTACATAGTAATCTGTCTGATATAGCAAGACTGTGGAATCTGTAAACCACTGCTTGTTCTTGTTGCCACAGTGAAAATGTAAATGATAGCGCTGCCCCATTACCTTTTTAATGATTGCAGTACAACTCCCATTTAAGGTCTCTATGGCTTGGGAAAGAATTTTACGCACTGGCTGAATTTTTTAATAGCTGTCATAGCAGAGTAATGCTGGGAATTTAGTGGGGGGGCATGGTATGAAAACAAACATGACTAACAGCTAAAAAATGCAGTGTGCCAGCAAAACTTAATACATGCCTATTAAAGATGGGCTTGAACCAAAATCTGACTCCACCACATCACAAAGCATGGTGGGAGTTTGGAGCCCAAGCCCTGATCAGGCACCTTGTTGATCCCTCTCTCTCTCTCTCTGTAGATTGAACCATATCCAAAAATCTCGAGGTCTGTTAGTTGAGACCCGTCAGACATAGAAACAAAGAAAAATGTAACTGGCACGAAAAGCTCCTTTGTTTTGAAGCATGTACTGACAAAGAGAGTCAAGGAAATGTATTGCAGAGGTGTTTTATTGCCTCTTTGGATAATTTCTGTGGAGTGTATTTTATAAGCTTCAGCCACATTTTTACATAACTGGTGAATAAAGCTCTCATTGTTCAAAGGGAGTCATCTGGTGACTCATGAATTTCTCCAAATGCTGCTTAAAAGAAACCCTCATGTGATATTGAGAATGCTACTATATATAGCTATAGGCCTACAGAAAAATGAACCACTTCTGGGCTTGATCAATTATTGGACCGCAGAGGCTCAGACAACTCAAGATTAATAGACACAGGGAACCAGTGAAAGTATGGCATAATCTCTGCTCCTCATGGTAAATAAATCTCCTTGATTTTTGTGTTATGAATGCCGATTCTGTTCTTGCAACTCACAACTTCACTCTGTTAGTATGAGTTGAATCTAAAGTGACTCTAAGTTATTTTATTAATGAATGTTTGCTTTTTCCCTCCCCAAGTGAACAGAAGTGCAGACACGCCTTGCATAGCGCTAACTGATAAGAGTGAAGTTAAAAGGATTCTTAGCTGGACAAACAACTGCTTTACAAGATTTACCTAACTCTCTAGGTCATTCCAGATGAAACAAGTCTTTCAAACCAAGCTTCTCTACCAGCTTGACAGTATAAGGTTGTGTGCCCTAGGAGGCTTTGGGGTGCACAACCTGTCTGCAGCCCAAGCCGCTTTCTAGGGAAAAGGCCTGTCCCAGCTGGATGAGGGACTACAGTCTACAGCTGCAGCTGGGATCAGTTTTGGAACATTGATCCTAGTGCAGATGTGCATCGAACCACTTTTTACATCACCTGTGGCTTAACTTTAAACATCTTCATGGTATTGCTGAACCTCTGTGTATTAACAACATGTTAATAAAAAAAATCTCACCCTTCCCACAGGAGTATCAAGTAATCTTCTAGATTACCTTCTGCTGAACCTAAAATAATTGTGTCTAGTGCATATCTGGCAGAATTCCCTGGATGTTGACTACTATATTCCTTTTTTTCTCTCTTTTCTATCTTGCTGTTTCATTATCTAGTGTGCTAAGGGCAACATAGAAATACAGTACGTTGGTCCCTGGTAAAAAGTAGCTGAAGAAGAGCACAGCTCCAGGCTGATGACTACTAAAAGGCGTTGATAAAGATATTTTCATAGATTGTTTTCAACTTGTAAGGATTACCTTCTTATTGAACGTTGGCAGCTGGGAAACACACCCTAGGGTCATTCTGGGGAACTGAAGAAAGGACAAGTCTGTAAATCCGAACCTAAGTTTATAAATCAGAGATTGAGATTGGAATGTTATACCCATTCTAATATGGGGGGGGAGGGGACAAATTGCATGGGCTGTCACGAGCCATTAGAGTGCAGAGGCTGAAATTCAGTTTAACTCTTCTGCAGACTGCAAACGGAGACAGCTTCTTACATTGTTCCCTACTACTACATGTCTGTGTAGAATCAAATTTACCAGGTACTGTCTTGTTGACCACACTAGGTTTGAACCAAGGCCCTTGAGAGCTGAGAGGTAGGTGAGAACTGAAGCTAGAGCTCCTCTCTTTGTGCTGGGAGACTCAAATGTTTGGCATAAAAGGGCAGAGGAGACGATGCATGCTGTACTCACCACTGGGTTATGTGCTTTAGCCTGAAAGGATGTCAAGACTGATTAGGTCCCACAGGGTCATGTCGGGGAACTTGGGAGGTAAGCATCCTCCTATGGGGAGCTTTGACATTACCCCACATCCCATAACATCCCTAGCCTGGGAGACTGCACTGCATTTCCTATTTGCTTTCTACAGCTTACATTAATGTAATATCGCATTCAGGCAGATGGTTACTGTGTGTTTGGAAGCACAAGGGAGGAACTGAAGAGGCGAGCTTATCCTGTACAAGAGGAAAAAAAAAATCTTCTGTGGCAGCAGGGCCTCCAGGAAGGCTCAGCACTGCAGATGTTTTCCCTTTTCTGTATAATACTGAAGTATTAGGAGGAAAGAGGGAAGGCAGGCAATTGCATTATAATCCTCTCCCTGCCTCAGAAATAGGGAGTCAGGAGATATCCACAGCCGGTTCCTCTGGGAGCTGGATACTGTGGTGTGTGTACTGACTATGAAGACCTAAATACCTGATTAAAATGTAGCTATGGACACCCAGGACGACCAGAATTTCGGAGGTGCTGAGCTCTTATAAGTGCCTTTGAAGCAGATGGGATTTGCAAGACCGTGGTACCTCTGAAAGTTAAGCATTATTAACCTGAGATATGCTTTAATACAGATCTTAAAGTATGTAAAAATACTTACCTCATAACCTGAAGTACTGAAAAAATTTAAATTTAATACATTAAGAAAGATACAAATGCACCCAATGCAAATAACTTGACGTAGAGAGTATTTAGTGAAAATATTGATATTTTCATCCTCAGCACTGCATCTCTAATAAGGACACAAAACTATAAAAAAATTTACATCCAAATCAATGTATTGGTAAAACAGCAAATCTCCAAATTACCCAATTGCTCAAAGTTAGTGCATTTCTCCACGTAACCTTTCACATTATTAGTAGCAAATGGAGTTCTAGTTACTCATGTGAACACAACAACTGACCAGTCAATAACTAAATATCCCTATAGCTCTTCCCATGCTCTGTTACGACATGTCCGGTGGATAATCACAGAAACACACATTCGCAGAATCACAGAATCACAGAAGGGCTGAGGTTGGAAGGGACCTCTGGAGATCATGTAGTCCAACCTCCCTGCTCAAGCAGGGTCCTCTAGAGCACACTGCCCAGGATCACATCCAGGCGGGTTTTGAATATCTCCAGCGAAGGAGACTCCACGACCTCTCTGGGCAACCTGTCCCGGTGCTCTGTCACCCTCACAGGAAAGAAGTTTTTCCTCAGGTTCGAGACGGAACTTTCTGGGTTTCAGTTTGTGCCCGTTGCCTCTTGTCCTGCTGCTGGGCACCACGGAGAAGAGTCTGGCCCCACCCTCTTGACACCCCCCCTTCAGATACTTGTACGCATTGATGAGATCACCTCTCAGTCTGCCCTTCTCCAGGCTGAACAGGCCCAGCTCTCGCAGCCTTTCCTCACAGGAGAGATGCTCCACTCCCCTCATCATCTTTGTAGCCCTTGCTGGACTCTCTCCAGTAGTGCCATGTCTCTCTTGTCCTGGGGAGCCCAGAGCTGGACACAGCACCCCAGGTGAGGCCTCCCCAGGGCTGAGGAGAGGGGCAGGATCACCTCCCTCGACCTGCTGGCAACACTCTGCCTCATGCACCCCAGGAGACCATTGGCCACCTTGGCCACAAGGGCATCTGGTTGCTGGCTCATGGTTAACTTGTTGTCCACCAAGATACCCAGGTCCTTCTCTGCAGAGCTGCTTTCCAGCAGGTCAACTCCCAGCCTGTCCTGGTGCAGGGGGTTGTTCCTCCCTAGGTGCAGGACCCTGCACTTGCCTTTGTTGAACTCCATGAGGTTCCTCTCCGCCCAGCTCTCCAGCCTGTCCAGGTCCCTCTGAATGGCAGCACAGTCTTCTGAGGTATCAGCCACTCCTCCCAATTCTGTATCATCAGCAAACTTGCTGAGGGTGCACTCTGTCCCCTCATCCAGGTCATTGATGAATACGTTGAACAAGACTGGACCCAGGACTGACCCCTGGGGGACACCGCTAGCTACAGGCCTCCAACTAGACTGCACCACTGACCACAACCCTCTGAGCTCGGCCATCCAGCCAGTTCTCAAGCCACCTCACTGTCCACTCATCCAACCCTCACTTCCTGAGTTTGCCTGTGAGGATGTGATGGGAGACAGTGTCCAAAGCCTTGCTGAAGTCCAGGGAGACAACATCCACTGCTCTCCCCTCATCTACCCAGCCTGTCACTTGATCACAGAAGGCTATCAGATTGGTCAAGCATGATTTCCCTTTGGTGAATCCATGCTGACTACTCCTGATCACCTTCCTGTCCTCCACATGCTTAGTGAGGACCTCCAGGAGGAGCTGTTCCCTCACCTTTCCCGGGATGGAGGGGAGGCTGACAGGCCTGTGGTTCCCTGGCTCCTCCTTCTTGCCCTTTCTGAAGACTGGCGTGACATTGGCTTTCTTCCAGTCCTCAGGCACCTCTCCTGATCTCCAGGACCTTTCCAAGATGATGGAGAGTGGCCTAGCAATAACATCTGCCAGCTCCCTCAGCACTCGTGGGTGCATCCCATCAGGGCCCATGGATTTGTGGAGGTCACATTTGGACAAAAGATCTCAAACCCAATCCTCCTCGACCAAGGGAGTCTTCCTTTCTCCAGCCTTCCTCTCTTGTCCCCAGGGTCTGGAATTCCTGAGGACTGGCCTTAGCAGTGAAGACTGAAGCAAAGAAGGCATTCAGCAACTCTTCCTTCTCCGTATCCTTTGTTACCAGGGCACCCGCCCCATTCAGCAGCGGGCCCACGTTTTCCCTAGTCTTCCTTTTGCTCTTGATGTCTTGGAAGAAGCCCTTCTTGTTGTCCTTGACATCCCTTGCCAGATTTAATTCCAAGTGGGCCTTAGCCTTCCTTGTCACATCCCTGCAGACTCTGAGAGCGTCCCTATGTTCCTCCCAAGTGGCCTGTCCCCTTTCCCACATTCTGTGTACTTCCTTCTTCTGTTGGAGTTTTGCCAGGAGTCCCTTGCTCGTGCGTGCAGGTCTCCTGCCCGCTTTGCTGGACTTCTTACTCAGAGGGATGCACCGATCTTGAGCCTGGAGGAGGTGATACTTGAATATGAACCAGCTTTCTTGGACCCCTCTTCCTTCAAGGGCCCTACTCCAGGAGACTCCTCCAAGTAGGTCCCTGAAGAGGCCAAAGTTAGCTCTCCTGAAGTCCAGTCTCCTGAAATCCTGCAAAGCTTTCTCAGTCTAAAGGGGCAATACTCTGTCAAATCTTTCTCAATTTAATGCCTGAATCTCTACTTCTTCCTGTGCCTGCATGCCTGTCGTATCCCTGTATCCTCCAGACTGGGTGCCCAGGGAGCACTGCTATGCCCTCTCTTCTGGTGACTGCCCCGGCTACAGCCTGACCCTCTATCACTGCAAGTTCTCAAAATGAAGAAGGGTCCTTCTTCTTGGGCCTCCTTCTCCAGCTGGAGAAACAGGGGCACAAGGAGCAGGGAGCTGTGCTGTTTGTTTCCTAGATGGATGTGCAGCAGACCCCAAGGATATCTGCATGCTGGTAGTAGAATGCCATTTATTTCCCATGCATCATTGATGATTCCTATTTTCTATTTCTCTGTGGCCACCATATACCTATTGTACCACCACTTGTGCCCCTAGTGCTCCACACAGGCATTTCTTCCTTCTTCAGAGACGTAATGAATGGAAATTAGCAGTTCTGCCATTGACCTCAATGAGCAGGGGTTACGTACCCTGTCCTTTGCCTTTCTGGAAAGCAGCAAGGGTCTGCCTGGAAGGATGCCCCTCTTAACTGTACCATCAGTGTGGCGAGTGGCTAAATGGTAAGTCAGCATGTGAGGTAACCGGATGTGCATCCAGTCCTTCTGCAGTTGCCACAGAATGTGTCAGTCAGGGCCCTTCTAATGGTGATTTCAGTACAGGAAGGGCATATTTTCAATATGAGTTCAGTTGACAACTGGCAGTGAAATAGTTTTTTGTTTGGAATTTCTCTTCTGCAGGACCAGTACCAAACCACTGCTGTCTTGCTGCACCACACAGGCTTGACTGCAGGGCTTGGAGGGAGATTGGAGGGATAAAACCTTTGGATAGAGACCTAGCATGACCTGTTTTATGTAGCACACAGATAGAAAAGGATTCAAAAGTTTACCCTCTTAACTCTGGGTATTGAAGGAAATCTAAGCTGTTACTGATTTGTTACTGATTCCTCAAATTACCTATTTAAGATATGAGAACTAAAATTTCCCTTAAAATTTACCTTTTCCTGAACTATGGACGCTAAGGGTGGCTGAAAATCATCCCTGACCATTTTACTTCAGAGAGGTTGCTGGAAATACCAGATGGCAGTGACTTTTCATGACTGATGACCTGAGTACATTTTTCATTGATTAAATCCTTGCCTTTGTTCTCAAATGCTAGAGAGAAAAGAGTTTGTGGTCAGTGGTGCAGAGTCAAGTTGGAGGCCTGTAGCTAGCGGTGTCCCCCAGGGGTCAGTCCTGGGTCCAGTCTTGTTCAACGTATTCATCAATGACCTGGATGAGGGGCAGAGTGCACCCTCAGCAAGTTTGCTGACGATACAGAATTGGGAGGAGTGGCTGATACCTCAGAAGACTGTGCTGCCATTCAGAGGGACCTGGACAGGCTGGAGAGCTGGGCGGAGAGGAACCTCATGGAGTTCAACAAAGGCAAGTGCAAGGTCCTGCACCTAGGGAGGAACAAAACCCCTGCACCAGGACAGGCTGGGAGTTGACCTGCTGGAAAGCAGCTCTGCCAAGAAGGACCTGAGTGTCCTCGTGGACAAGTTAACCATGTCCAGTTAATGTTAAGCATGTGTCCAGCTCTGGGCTCCCCAGGACAAGAGAGACATGGCACTACTGGAGAGAGTCCAGCAGAGGGCTACAAAGATGATGAGGGGAGTGGAGCATCTCTCCTGTGAGGAAAGGCTGCGAGAGCTGGGCCTGTTCAGCCTGGAGAAGGGCAGACTGAGAGGTGATCTCATCAATGCGTACAAGTATCTGAAGGGGGGGTGTCAAGAGGGTGGGGCCAGACTCTTCTCCGTGGTGCCCAGCAGCAGGACAAGAGGCAACGGGCACAAACTGAAACCCAGAAAGTTCCGTCTCGAACCTGAGGAAAAACTTCTTTCCTGTGAGGGTGACAGAGCACCGGGACAGGTTGCCCAGAGAGGTCGTGGAGTCTCCCTCCTTGGCGGTAATCAGAAGCTGTCTGGACACGATCATGGGCAGTGTGCTCTAGAGGACCCTGCTTGAGCAGGGAGGTTGGACTACATGATCTCCAGAGGTCCCTTCCAACCTCAGCCCTTCTGTGATTCTGTGATGAGGCTGGCCAGAGCCATTAAGGCTTATTAGTGCACTCAGGGCTTTGATAGATGAGATGCCTCACTTGATCTCCTCCACCCTCCCCTTCAAATACCGTATTCATCATTTGGCTATGGCTCATAGATAACACCTGTGAAAAGAGGTTGTCCCAGTAAACACTCCTAGTACAATTTGAATATATGCAAATACCACTTATTTTACAATGTTATATCTACTTTTTCAACAGAATTGCCTCTCCACCCTTCTTATTACAGTTGAGACTGGTAAACCAAGTGCAATGGATATCCATGGAGGGTGTCTACTTGGAGATTCATTGGATTTCTTTGTCAGAAGGTGATATTTCATTAATGAATGCATACTATAGTTTTAAAGAATTGTAGGCTTTGAAATGCCAGAAACGAATAGCCAGTACTGTTTGCTAAGTTAATGTTCTATTTCTTCCGTGTTGTATCAGACTTTTATAATGAAATCATTCAAGAGGTATGGATCAAGCTGGGACTGTGCTAGCTGCAGTGATGGCATAGGCCAAAGAGATGACCCTTGCCCCACAAATCTTAGGTAGGGACAAATTGTCATGTCTTTAGTCCTATAGGTTAGGTATTAGGGTACTAGTGCTCTAATTTATTTGAGACACCTGGCAGCACATGGCACTACAAAGCAGAACAATACAAGGAACAGAAAATTACCCTAATTCAGCTGGGACATGTTTCATTTCTTTAAAGAAATACTTTAGTCTATTAGATTAATCTGTAGTTTTGCTCCAGGCACTCAGCTGTAAGGGGGCTGAGCTGAAGGCAAACAGTGATTCAGTTTTATGAGCACTCTGAAAATGCAAAGAAATCTGTTTCTCCTGTGTGCTAACTGTAATGCATGCGCAAGCGCGGAATTCTTTAATTGGATACAGTGGCTTGAGGTGCGGATTTATGTATGTGTACATCAGTGAACTCCTCTTAAACCATAAACTGCTGTTCAATTATTTTATTAGCATCAGCTTTCTATATGGAGAATGTAGAGCATATGGCAAACTCAACAGATGCCTATAGCCACCGTCCAGATAATGTTACTAAAAAGAAAAAAGAAAAGCCATTACATTTTTGGTGTATTGACTGAGAATACTCAAGAGGCTAAACTGGAGACTGCTGTCGTATTTGTCATCCTGTTAATTACCTAACGTGAAACACAGGCCAGCAACGTGTGGGAAAAGGTAGACACTGTGAAGGACTGGAGTCTGAGCACTGGGACTAAGACACTGCAAAGAGTGACCTACACTAAATATTTAACAACAGTTCAGAAACCCAGCTTCTGACTGGCAAAAGACAGGCTATTGACTGCGAGCAAAGCTTTAGGTTCTTCTGAGTGGTTAGAAACTCACGGTGTTGTAGATGCAACATCCTAAAAGTCCTGGAGGAAGAATAATGCTGGCAATATGCCTGCTGGCTGATTCATGGGGAGCAGCTGTGGAGAAAATGTGTCTTCCTGCCCTCCCAGATGGATAGAAACTCTCAATAAAGAGCCTTTACAAGGAAGGGTTGGCTTGAGTTGTAGCCTACAAGTAGATCTGTGCGGAAGTATTATAAGGAAACAATTCCCTGGATGGAAAAAAAAATCCCAAACTTCCTGAATATCCCCATTCAAAGCAAAGTCTGTGTCTGTTCCCTTTAGGAAGTGTGCAGGGCAATGTGGAGCCCTGGAAAGTGAGATCTTCTGCTCTCTCAGAGACAGGAGTTGGTGCTTGGATCTGCTGGTTTAAAATTACAGAAGGATTGGGCTTTTCTGAGTGAGCAAGTTTCCTCCTGTTTCAAAGGCGAAGAGAGAGAAGGAGAAAAGGAGTAGGGAAGAGGAAGCTCAGAATGAGTAACCATGTGTTCTCTTCATGTGCTCAAGACTGAAGGTTCTTGAAAGAGCACATCAGATGCCTCAGCTAGATTTCTTTTTTTTTTTGTCATAGTGCTAGGATAAGGATACTCCCAATCACTTTTGCTGCTTTCTAATACTGGTGGGCAGTGCTTTACAGCACACTAAATACAGGAAAATAGCTCTTCTTGCTATGGAAACAGCATGGTGATTTCTACCAGCTTAAGCAGTACTGCCTCTGTAAGTCTTCCTTATTTTCTAAACAGAAAAAAGATAATTTTCTTGTACTTCTGAATAGGAAATGATCTTGGGACACAATACTTCAAAGACTGCTCCAAATACTACCCTCCCTTCCCAGGATTTCTGAGTAGCCTGCTGGCTGTTCAGCTAGGGCTGGGATGAGGCAGCTAGCTTCAGTTTTCAAATATATGTGGATTTTCTGTGTTTGACTAAAATTTGGTTGCAAACAATCACAATTAGGGAGAATTATGAAGGGGATCTTATTTTCTCTTTCTCAAGAGAGTCCACCTGAGTAGGAGAAGGAAAGGAGTATGTGTGTCTGCACAAGACAAAATATTCCATTTCTGGTGCCATTTAATTCCAAAATTTGTAAAGAACTATTATGTGCCTCCTCCATGACTGCTTTCAGGAGACATAGAGAAGCGGTAAAGAAACAGAACGATTGAGATGATAATTGACTTTACTGAGCAAGCATGCAGGTGTGCAGGCAGAGGGCTTGTACAGCTTCGGTGGGGCTGTGGGCAAGTGGGATTGTGGGAGGGCAAAGCAGGATTGATTAAGAGCACAGGATCTGCCCCAGACCCAATCAGGTACACACACATGCACAGATAGACATTATAGGTAATTGGATCGTGGTTAGTGACAGTTAAAAGAAACTGATTCACTGTTAATTTTGCATTTCCTTTGTTTAATAGCCCATATTAGGTGTAGTTTAAAGATATATACAAACTAATTAGGAAAGATGTATTCTGGACTGGAGTCACAGCTGCAAGATGTGAAATGCCTGCTATCAGTAGTAAAATGTAAAAGGCTTGTTTACACACTTCAGATGTCGAATTTCAACTACACTGCCACGAGTGGCTGAACTTGTGATATTCCTTTATTCCTTCACAGTAAACATTTCTCCAAGAACTTGTAATACTGCCTATAATATCAGTTGTAAGGCTGCATCTGAATTACGGTTTGTGTGCACTCTTGTCCATTTTTTTCTGACAGTAGCTGTTGTTTGAATAAAGCGTGTTGTTACACATCCCCTGCAAA
Source organism: Struthio camelus (assembly GCF_040807025.1). Classification (NCBI taxonomy): domain Eukaryota; kingdom Metazoa; phylum Chordata; class Aves; order Struthioniformes; family Struthionidae; genus Struthio; species Struthio camelus. The sequence goes on along the minus strand of NC_090942.1, from coordinate 127,413,602 downwards.
ATTTGCTTCGTCTTTCATATTTTCTCCCAGCTATGTTACTAGTATGATTTCTACAGCTCTTTCAGATTTCCATAGGGTTTCTGACCCTTAGATGAAGAATATTTTTTTCTACACTGCATCCAAACTATCACTGTTTTTGGTGAAGGTTTGCCTCCTCCCTTGTAATATGCAAAGGGTTTAAGCTTGTTTTGATAAGATCTCTGACTGTTTAGCTCTATGGTATTCATTATCAGCAACTGATCATTTTACTGTACCTTTTCCCTGCCTCTACATGTATGTAACAAAAAAAATCCCTAATATTACTTCAACTATATAATAAATGTACATTGCATATTACAATAATGAATATAAAATGTAATTACTAATATAGTATAAATTACTATATAATGTAAATGTATTCAATATGAACATATTATAATATATACACTATACCGTTGTCTGTATACTGTGCAGTATGCAGGACTTTCTGCATCAGGAACCAAACTAAAAAGGAAACTTCAATGAGATACAAAAACAAAAGCCACTTTCACCTTAATATTTCAATTTTTATGTATTTATTTTAATTTTATTTTATTCAATTTTATTATTTTCATATATTTGCGAAAAAGAGGTCCTAGAAAGCCGTGGAGAAGTCTTCCTCGTAAAGTAGGATCTTTTTGAAGATACTGGATCCTGTGTGTTATATACTATATCATGACTAAATGGCTGAGGTACCTTTTGCAATTTTAGATACAGAGCCTGCTCAATTGGTGCTAACAGGGTTGTATTTTGCTTTGCCTGATGTCAATGTGTACTACAGTGCATTCCAGAAAGTTCTAGAAAATCTGTGAGGAAACTCTATCAAAGGTTTAAGGCTCATGAGCTATAAACGGTTTGGAAAAGCTTTAGAATAACCTTGAGAAAGACACAGGTTTACATACCACAAATATTGACTAGCTAAAGGACAAAGCTTAGCAAATAAGGCTTGATAAAGTCAGCTGAACTCTTTCTATTATCTGTAAATGAAGTGCTTTCTTCTGACTTTGAAGAGTTTTATTTTGCTCCCACTGATTTCTTAAAGAAGGTTCCTGTGGTCCTCTGGGTTACTGAGAGAAGATTTTTAGCTGGCAGCAGAAAGACAGTCATGTTCAGGCTGTCATGGAAGAGCAAACACTAATGAGACAGAGATTAGGCCCAAAAGATACAATGAACCTGCATGGACAGATGTTCAGAAGCTGGCCTGGAAATCTGAAGCGTCAAATCAAGCATCTTTACTTAATCATCTGTCAAGTTTATCAGCAAGTAATTCCGGGTGGGAGGATAGAGACTCCACTAAGGCTGGTCCAAAACTGGGAACTGAAAGAGAAACATTTAGGAACTGTGTAAGTCCTCAAAGCTACTTAAGAAACAGAAGTTCGATCTTAGTATCAATGTTTCAGGCTGAATTATGTGCAATTGATACTCAGAAGTGAGAGTAAAAGGGAGTCTTCAGTCCTTTTGGTAGCGAGATAATCAGGTGATCACATTGCAGTGACAGTGATTAAGTTTTCGTGCTCTTTAAGGTCTCGGTAGACAGTACGGCCATGCCACTAGGACAGACCTGCACATGTTCTCAAGGGCTAGCTGGGCAGTTAGCCTGTGGGTCAGGGTCTGAATCAGGCCTGATGAGGGTAACTGCGGTCAGAAACAGCCCTGTGATGGCTGGGCTGGGCTGGGGCATGGGGCTGGGCTGGGTAGTTGCCCATGATTTGGGGTGGGGATGGGGGTCGAGGAGTATCTGTGGCTGGGCAGGGGCAGGGCCGTGGTAGGGCTGGAGCTGGAACTGCTGTGGCATCACAGGGCAGTGACTGATGGCCCTGGGCTGGGCTGAGATGGGGCTGGGAGCTGGGAGTGGGAGAGCCCTGGGGGGGTGTGGGGACAATGAGGGTTACTGGGGCCTTCAGCGCCCTGAGACTGGTCCACAATGTGTTATGGTCATAGCTGATACTAGTGCTATGGGTGAAGACGAAATTCAGTTCAGTGGCCTAGAAAAACTTGTCTATGTCAATTAAGCGAATTATCGTAGAAATTAGTGTAATCTTAGAAATAACTGAACTATTGTTCATATCTAACAGTACTCTATCTCTTTCCATCGCCTTTGTGCCATGGGGAAATCAGCTCTGGGAATTCTATGTTTTGGTTCATTTTGGCTTTTAAATCTGACCATTTAGCCATTTTTCATTCTGAACCACAAGTGCTTAGTGTTCATGGACATGTTTGTTCTTCCCTGGGTTATACAATTTGTGAGAAGAATAAAAACACAGGAGGTGTGGCAGTGCAGTGATTCATAGTGATCTGCCTCTTTCCTATTCCTCATAGCAAATGAATAAAGTAGGGGAGAATAAGGGGTCCCAAACCATGGGCCTGGCCAAATTGCTTGTCACAGGGCCTAGGGAGTAGGGAAGGATGTATTTTACTTTCTATTTACATACTCTCCAAGCTCCCAAAGGCCAGCTTCCCAAAATAAGCAAGAGCAGCTCCCAGCCAGGCTAATAGTCAGTCAACTATTATGTAGCTGTCCAGTTAGGATAACATAATATAGTATACCAGGACACTGTGGACTGTGGTTTTTTTCCAGATACAGATGGCCAAAGGAGAGAGTGGAGAATCTGAAGATCTTCATGGCTGAGAAGTAACTCTGCTACCCTCTTCATAGCCTAGTAGCTAAGAGAATATGCTCTCTTTCCTTTGTCAGAACCCAGTTATGAGAGGGATCCACTGCGTGTGTGTGTGTGTGTGTGTGATCCACTGAGTGCGTGCGTGTGTGTGTGTGTGTGTGTATGCGTGCACAAGCACGTGTGTGTGAGGGGTCTGAACCACCAGCTGTGGTCTTGGGGGCTCAAATGCCTAGGTGCCAGAAACTGGGGAGACTGGCGAGACTGAGAATCCAAGTCTGATTGCTGGAGGGATCCGCACTGAATATATCTATATATTTCCCGCTAATGGACCTTCCTGCTGATCAGCCAGGAGAACAAGATGAGGCCATTGGTGCTGTTTGTGTCTGAGTGAGTACTGAGTGTTTCTGTCCATGTTGTTCTGCAGGGCCAAGCACGTGTATATTTGTATCATATACACGTGTTTGTATGTGTGCCTATTGTAATACAGGCTCAGCCTCACTACTAGCTGGATGTAGGGACACGGAGTTGCAGCAGCCTCACCTCCCTGGTTTCAGCAGCTACCTAAGAGGCATGGGTTTGGCCGAATAGGGTTTTTTTTAATTGCCATAGTGTGCATGGATGGACCAGGATAATGACGTACATACTATGATCCTAAGAAATCATGCAGAAAAGAGAGATGTCTAACATTTTCCTTTCTTTAGGCTCAAGAGAGAGAGATAGACATGGTACCTTTGGGGCTCGGTAAGACCTGAATATTCCTATTAGTGATCCAAAGCTGTGACTAGACCAGTGTTCCTTGAACTCTTTGAAGTAGGAGCCTTCACCTTGTCTTCTCTACTAGCTTGGCATTTTGACAGGCCTAGGACCACCAGCAGGGAGAACTAAATGGAATATAAGCTTCCTGAACCTGGCCCGGAGATAATGCTAACAACTTAAACATTTTTCTTGCTAAGACAGACACCAAAAAGACAAGTGTATCCTCCTGAATATTGAAGAATCATACATTTTTTATTATGCATTCTCTAAACATGTATTTCTTAACTGTGCATACTTACCGGGTTGTAAAATAATGTTTATCACGAATGCTGAAGGTGGTTGATTTGACCTTTCTGCATAGCTGTCCATGTGCTGGAAGAGTAAAGGCATTAGCATGAGTGCATTGTGAGTAAGCATACGAACCAGTATTTGAAGCAAGGAAGGTAGGAAGAATGTGTTTGGGATTTCCTCTGAACTAGCAGTAGGTTGAGCAACAAGGAGTTTGATGTCAGAGAAAATTATATCAACACCACAGAGAGCAGGACCATTTTCTTTCACTCCACATAGCTAAACCCTGAAGGTTTATCCATTCAGAAAGCTGCTTATGTTGAAACATACTTGGTGTGGTGACAAGGCAGGCTTGACATTGGCATCTGCAGCACACTTCTTTCTGCTTATTTCTACAGCATAAAGTGTCCTAAGAGACAACAAAGACATGAAGTATTTTAATTTTTAATTAAAAAAATTCTGAGGTAGTAGCAGGAAATCATCAGGGTTACAGAAGTTGGTGACTGGTCCCAGCAATGGGCTTTGCTTTATCAGCGGAGGGCTACCAAGATGATTAGAGGGCTGGAGCACCTCTCCTATGAAGAAAGACTGCAAGAGCTGGGCCTGTTCAGCCTGGAGAAGAGAAGATTGAGAGGGGACCTCATCAATGTGTACAAGTATCTGAAGGGGGAGTGACAAGAGGATGAGGCCAGCCTCTTCTCCGTGGTGCCCAGCAACAGGACAAGAGGCAATGGGCAGAAACTGAACCACAGGAAGTTCCATCTGAAGCTGAGAAAAAACTTCTTCACTGTGAGGGTGACAGAGCATTGGAACAGGTTGCCCAGAGAGGTGGTGGAGTCTCCTTCACTGGAGATATTCAAAAGCCGTCTGGATGTGATCCTGGGCAATATGCTCTAGGTGACCCTGCTTGAACAGGGAGGTTGGACTAGATGATCTCCAGAGGTCCCTTCCAACCTAAACGATTCTGTGATTCTGTGATTCTGTGTGATTCCTGAGGATTAAATCAACAGGGTCATATCTTGGGTAAGATTATGTTAGGCTACCCAATAGGATATTATCAAGATACTGGTGAGGGGAAACATTAGGAGTGGGGGGAACTTTGGCTAACGCTGCAGGTAAGAGGTTGTAAGTGATGGTAGGCCTGCAGCAATAGCCTTGAGGGAGGCAGGAAGATAAAAGAACAGGCAGGACTGAGACTACCTTTTGCAACAGCTGAGACCCCTTAGGGCTAGGAGCTGCACTAGTAAGGCTAGTATTACTGACATTGGATGAGTTCTGAGCAGACCAGGATCCTTAACTAACAGATGCCATTGGGCTTCGGTGGGACGGTGTCCTCGTATGTCTACATCTACCACTGGGGCAGCATGTGGAGCATGATTAACTACTAGCCAATTCCAAATCCACAGAAGAGGTCCAGGGAATAACTGAAAGTTACCAGTTGTCTCAGGGAATTTTCTGGCCAGACATATGTGATGCCTTAAAGATAGAATCTATTTTCCCCTGGAACCTGGGGATAAGATTACTGACTCCAGCGTGAGGGTCTAGGCTTTTGACTCTGAAATCTGAACTGTGTCCTCTGCCATGCAACATGCTAACAAGGTTAAATGAATGGATATAACAGGTTGGTGATAACATTAGGTCAGTTTTATTAAGTTTATGATGGTGAAGAAGCATGTAGACATGCCCACTATGCTTCCAGCAGCATACTTTAACAGTTCTTTGGCTCTGCAAGTCTGTTTGCGATTCAAGGACAGTGGAGTAAGACATATCCTTGTCTGAATCAGAGTTAGACCAGATATTTCTGTTCCAGTCTTCTGGATCAATATATAAAGTCTTATGAATTTTTGTTTCTGCTTTGTTTCTCCTATGTTGCCTCTAACAGCTAGTCAAGTTATTCCCAAGAGGATGCAGCTATTGGTGGCCATGCAGCACTCCAACTGATCCACACTTGCATGGAGACTCTTAAAAGTGGCCCAGCCCCTTATCGTCTATGGCAGCTTGAGGGTCCTGCTGGGCCTGGGCTAATTCTTTTTGTAGGGAGGCAACCTGGATTTCAGCTGCATTCAGGCAGTGCTCAATATCTTTAAGATAATGAGCTAAAAGGAATAAACAAGACTTTCTGGCTTTCTCTAGTCAGGGTAGTTAAGGAAAGAGGTAGCTTCAACCAAAGAGTGTGATGTTCACAGGCAAGGTAAGATCCCCCCAGAATGAATTAAGGCAGTTACCAATAGGTCAGAGCTAGTCATGGTGATGCATATAATATCCCATTTCTGATACCAAAAAATGTACAGAAAAGTTTATTTGCAATATTGGTTTGGGATATGATAACAGATACTGAAACTAGCAGTTTAAGGCTGACTAGTTTACTGGGAGGGTTTTGTGATAGTCAATGTCTCCTTCCCACAATCTAATCAAGAAGTACTCATCTGGAAAGTCATTGTGTGCTTTTGTGTGAAAGTTAACACATTTTTGTATGCCCTCCTGAAAGGAAAAGGTGTAAAGGGGACACTGGTCTGCCTCACAAGAGGATGAGGTCATGGAGCAAAGCACATGTCCAAAGGTGTAGTTGAATGTAATAAAAAAACACAACGAAACCGTGGTGCCACACAACTGATCTGAATAACACAGACCGTCCCCTCCATTGCTCCCCCTTGTCACTCAGTTCCTAAATACACCCACATGTTACACTGCTCCCTGCTTACCCAAACAGCAAGTTCCTCTTTTCAATCCTGCACAATAGAATTACTTATTTGTCATTCTATGAGAAGCTACAGCTGTCCTTCACTACATACTTAGAGAAAAATACATAATATATTTTACAGGGGCATTCCAAGTAAGATGGAACACTCTATCATCAGTAACTTTTACATTACTTTTCATATATTTCCATTTATGCATTTTCCTTTGTAGCCTCCATGTGCACAAATATAACATTTTGGCCCCTTCAGCTTACCAACTTGACAACAGATCAATCCAGTGACACTAAAAATCTGATCTTCCAAAACTATTTCAGATTTTTCTTTATATTTCTTCAGTTACCCATTTTTGCCTAGTTAAACATATACTCTAAAAAACTCTGCACTACTTGCGAAAAGACTCTTTTATGCTGCATTTCCTTTTAAAGCTGTATGATGGTGTTTCTAAGAATACAAAATAACACTCTTCCATTATTTATTTCCTTTTCCACCTTCCTTTATTTTCTTTCGTTCTTTCAGTCACTGTGCTTTAATACGTTTTGTCAGATAATTCAATTTTTATTCTTTATACCTTTGACAGTGTAGCAAAGGTAGTTCTTATTAATATTTAAATTTCTGTCTATTACATAAAATACAAAAAGCAAGTCCCAAGCTTAATAATGATAGCATAAATACTCTGTAAAATGTAGTCTCACAAAAATCACTTAGAGGATTGAAATTATGCTTTACAATTATTTCATTTCAAACTTCATTACTCATGGCACTCTTATTGTTACTTCTATTCCACACATTTCCTATATCCTAGAATTCTTTCTTCAAAATCATTTACATAAAAATTCCCAGATCCTAAAACTCATGTGACATAAAAAGTCAATCACAATAGTAATAAGTTTGTTCTTTGTTTTCTGCAGCCTTCAGTTAACAGCCTCTGTCATCAGATTCTCCCTACACTTAATTCTTGCCAAATATAACAGAATCCTTCTATGATTTACCACACTAAACATTATAACTGTTTTTATTACTGTCTTCTAACTTTTCTGATACTTCTCCAAATCCCAACCATACCCTAAAATTATGAGAATTTTTTTTTTACAAAGAAAAAGCCTTTAAATGAGAAATTTCCAAATGTTTGAACTGCTCTTTGCTTTAAGGACAGATGATTCGTATTTTCATCTGTTCCAGCTTTGACGCTGATTGTTACATTTCAAAAAATGTATTGAATCTATTTAAAAAAATAACTTAGCGATTTCATTTCCTTCAAACACTTAGGAACTGAACCATAAACGTTTCAAATAAAAAATTTCTTTTCTTTGGTATACCTTAAAACTAAGCTACTTCAACACGATTTTATTCTACAACTCAGTACCTAAACAAAGTAAGATTTAAAATTAATTTTGTCATTGTTCCCAAAATTAATCTTCTAATTAAACTTGTGATTTTTCAAGGCTTTAAAAACTTTCACATATTCAGATGTGACTAATTCCTTTGTCAAATAGCCTCACCTCCACCATATGCTTTCGTTATAAAGCAGAAGATAACCTTTTGCTATGTATTTATTTTTACGTGCAGATACTGGAATCCACATACCATACCATTGAAGGGCTATATACTTACAACAATGCATTCTAAAAAATCATATTGCAAAAAAACCCTAAATGCTACTTCTAATAAACAAAAGCAAACTTTTTCGGAAAAGATTTTATTCCAATGGTAACTGCAAGCTCAGTTCCCATTTACAGTACCTCTTGTTTCAAACTGCTAAGAAGTTGCACATTCTGAAATATATTTGGAAAGGATTTTTAAGATTTTTTTTTTTCCATCACCTACCCATAGACTAATATGAGTCTGACCACTCAAATTCCCTGCACCCTGCTTCTGATACTAGCTTTCTTTCAGGCCTCAGGAACGCTCCCCAATCACCACTAGCCTTCAGAAAAGATCGGGAGTGCCCACAAAATTACATGGACCAGCTCTTCCAGTACTGCTTCTTCCAGTTATTTAAAAAACTCCCCCTCTAAAGGGAGTAGAGGTGTACGTGCTCTCTTCAGGGATTGCCTTAAAAGTTACTTCAAATCCCAACCTGCTGTGGGACGTAGTCCCACCTCCATCAGAAAGCCTGCACTCAAACACTCAAATATAGCACAACCCTGCACCTGTTACACACTGAGAGAAATTCTTATTTCACTTTAATATGATCCCTCTACTCACCTTTTTAGTACAGGAACTTTCTGCACATTTCTCCAGCTCTCTTCTTTTTGACTACACACTTTACACACAGAAAAATCAGCTATTAAACACTAACAATAACACTGCTACTATTTTATGTACAGATGTGATGTCAATTCATCAATTCTTTTCCCCACCAGTATATATTCTGTCTTTCAGATGTACTTACAAATTATTCCTGGGAGACACATAAACCACCTTTCATGTCATAAAGTTCATGTATGGTGCTTCTGTAAGACATTAAAATTAAAAATACAAAGACTAAGAGTTTGAGCAAGTAACTAAAGGACTAGAAGCAAACAGGTCTCAGCAAAACCAAATTGCCAGAGCAGCCAAGACAATAGCCAAGTTGCTTTGTGTCTGTAGCATCTGGAAAGCATCTTTTATCTAAGATTAAATATATATTATTTTTATTTATAAAAATCTGTCTTAAGTTTACCAACAGTGTCACCAGCTAGCAAGCCTTTATTTCCCAAAGCAAAGGAAACATTAGTACTAGCTACTTTGTAAGCTGATTTTCTCCAGACAGCTCACATACATATCCTTTGAATGTTGTTTATTTCCTTGAAATACAGATGTACACCTAAGATTTTAATTTCCCTCCAAAACTGGATGGAATCATGGAATCAATCCTTCCTTTTTGTATAATTACAATATTCCAGCATATTAGTGGGAGAATAAATGACTTTGCAATCATTTTGTGAGCTAAATGAATGTTTGACAATAGCTAAGCTGTTCGTACACTGCTTACTGGCTGAGTAATATCCTCTACACCTCTCCTTTCACTTTCCTGCCTGTCTATCATTATACGCACCTTCCATTTTTTCTAAAACTCTACTTTTATATTTTGGAGAAAGCAATCACATTCAATTCTATTTATATAGCTCTAACACCAGTGCAGTGCAATGACTGGCAGTCTTAAGTGACACGGTAAATATACAAAAGCCACAGTGTCTTCCCCTTCATTCTTTCCCTGTTCATTACTGTGGACCTCTTGGGTGCTGCAAGAAATGGGCTTCTGATAATCACTTCCACTGTAGCTTATCAGATAGCATTAAGCCTCCTTCAGCATCTTCCTTTTTATCACTGAGATCATAACACATACACCCACGGAGCACAGTTTTGAGAAAAATTGTCCTATCACTGTAGTAGGCTTATAACAAAACGCAAAACCCAAGTACTAACACTTCCAATAGTCCTTTACTGTTTTTGACTGGTGTTACTTTCTAAAATAAGATTACCTAGCTTTAACTGGAATCTACATAGCATGCATGGTACTCTTTGGTGTTTCAAACAGGGTCTATATGCTCCTCAGACAAAATACTTCAAAGATATACTGTTTTCATAGACCTTTATGTTCGTAATGCTGAGGTGCCTAAAGCAGTAATGTACATAACCTTTACATGAGATTAAAACAGGAAAAAAGAAAAATCAATTGCAATTGCTTTAAATAATACCATCAGGCTAGAACGTATCTATTCTTCCTAGATTCACTTATTGTGGTTCCAGCTCTCAGTATAAAACACTCTGCTGTTTATTCTACCTAGACACATAGATCTGGCACATTTTAAGTTTTCATGCTTTGAATTTCAAGGAACCAGGTAGCATTAACTCCTTCCGTATTTCTGTGCATGGTGTGCAAGCTATGAATAAACAGTAACCCCAGTAACCACTCTCCAGCTGGTTCCCTTCACTTTCACTATATCAAGCCAAACTCATTCTAATCTGTGGGCATCAAAGTATTGGGTTGTACAATGGGTACCACCTATAGCACCTTTGAACTGTGTGCTATTGGACACTCTGCTTTCTCCTGTGGACCTTTAAGTTTCAACTGCTCGTGCTTCACAGCTACTTTAAATGAGTATGGTCAGTATTTCTCCACTGTGAACAGAATAATTCTTTTCTTCTTCCACTGCATGGAACAATTCTGTGCATGATGAACAGAAAATCAACTATTATTGTAGGTGCATTATGACAGAAAAATGTAATTAAATCTGACATAACTATTTCTTGAAAAAAGTGACAAATATATTGTCCAAAATGAATTATCAGATTTGGTCTTGGATAGTACAAAATCAATCTATGAATTTCAAGCATTAGACTCTTATTGCTACTGGAAATGAACTCAATTAATCACTGATTAGGAGTTTGCCTTTCTATAGTACAATGAAAACATTAGCACTGATAATACTTTTTAACCTGCTTAAACCCTATTCATCAAAAGCTGCCTGGAAATATAAATTTTTTTTTCAGAAGACTTCATAGACAGGCAGCTGTTTGTTAAAGCAGTAGCGTTCTTTTTTATCTTTCCAAATATTAGCCCTGTATTTCATTTGCCACTTTTACCGACTGCAAATAACAAAGCACACAGACAGAACAATTAAAAATGGAAGACCTATTCCAGTAAATCAGTTAGTTTACAATGAATCGGTTAGTTTACCATTACTGAACTTCCAAATGAATTAAGTCTCACTGTAGGCAGCACAGGATTCTGTAATAAATAATAGAAAGCATTATCTGATTTTTTAAGGAGATTTTGTAGAGAGACTTAAACAATAAATGATTTAACGGAATACATGATGATCAATGGAACTGCCACCTCATGTCTCGGAACATTGAAAATCCTGGTGTGTTTGGAATCCTTGGAAGAAGGCTATCTTTTGAAAGGTTGCTAGTACCAGCTGACCCTACTCTTTTCTATTTTTGAAAAGGTGAAAATATGAACTTCTAAAGATGATAAGGAGTTCAGGACGGCGTATTCTTATTCCCAGCTGAAGGCTGCAGTACCAACAGCTGAGTTACATTATAGTCACAAAGGAGTCTAATAGGCAGACATCCTCTGGAAATTACAGTGTAGAGGGAAGATCATCCTCCCTGAAAGGGACAATTCTGCAGAGAATTACATGGGCACACAGGGGAGATCATCTCAGAAATATATGGGCTCTATAAAACAGAGCAAGGACAGTACCAAAGCTGCATCAACACTAATGGAAGTTAGGAGAATAAAATAAACAAGGATGAAAGATAAGAGGAGATATTCCATGTCCAATATACCCCTCCATCTATCTCAATGGTTTGTTGCCATCACCATATATCATGCATATTACTATGCCAAAATCTAAAAGATGTGGCTCTGCGCTCCACACAGATACTCAAGTTGCAGGTGACCCACAGGCTCTCTCTTCCTTAAATCACTCACAATAAAGCAAACCTTCCAGCCCCGTACCGTTCTTGAAGTTCTCAGACTATCCTGTATTTATGTGCTTCCGTTGTACTCTCCAACACAACCAAACGCAATACCAGTCTCGTTAGTGCCAAAAGCAAAGTTAATACAACATCCCTCTGTTTACTCTGCTTATACATCTAAGAATCATAATAATGAGGTCAGTTTCTTTCCTCTCCCTTGTTTTTCCGTCAACTGTATATATTAAAAAAAACAGTGTTCTTTCATTCCAGGCTCATAAAAATGTTCAAAAGCCTAAAGCTAGGAACCACTCCTTGCAAGACCTCGTTAGAAACCTATCCACTTGACCAAATTCTCCTGTTTAGGAAATGGAGAAAATATTTGGAACTTGCATGTAAAGAAAAGCCAAAAAAGCAGGTCTTGAGAGCCCACGGGATAGATAGCCGCAGCATAAAGATGACCAGCAAAGAACCTATAGGGACAGAGAAACAAAGTGGTCGATAAAGAAAACTACATCTTAATGACCATGAAGTGATGGCGTAACCAAATAGTATTTGTCTTTATGACAAACAAGGGAAAACAAATGACACCATTTTCACAAAAGGGTGTTTTGGTCCTATTCCAAAATGAATACTTTTCTTCCATTTTCAGTTAAGAAATTGCCAAGTCAGGGCACATATGCTGGTGGACGAAGTGTATGTAAATACAATTTGTTACTTCCAAAGTGTAAGCAAAACTCAGAGAGGTCAATACGCTGAGATCGTATTTAAAAAACAACAACAAAAAAATAGGAATTCAAGAGCTTCTCCACATGACTAAATGTACTGGAGTACATTTACTGGACTGGAAGGGGAAAAAGTAACCTAAGCAACTATAGGTCTGTTAGTTTGACTTTAACGGCATACAAGGTTAAAGAAAAAATTTTAAAAGAAAGAATACTTAAATATATGCAAATAAATTGATAAAGTGCATCTTGATTTCACCGAAAATATTTTGGCCTACACTTGCCTGGGGTTTTCCTGTGGTGAGATAACTGATTTTCTAGACAAAAACCATATAAATCTAATTTATCTTGATTTTTTTGATATGATACCATATTAGAAGCTATTATGTATAGCTGAAGAAGCTACACAATGGTTATAAGGAGATTGGGCACAAGCAAGAAGACAGATTGTAATGAAAGAGCAGTCATCCAGATCGAAAGGGTTTATCAGTGAATTCTTCAAAGGTTGCCCTTGTGACTGATACTCATTTTTTACATTAATAATTATTGATAGCTAGAATAATTAATCCCATATCCTTTGTATTTTCATGCAATATCATAGCTACAATGAGAATTTTCACTAAATGATCAAAAAAATTATTGGAAATTACTGGCCTGAGGGGAGGTTAGTGTCCTCAAGGACAGGCTTGGAAAGAGAAGTTCAACATTTTTTATAGGTGACTTTTGTACAACAAAATAGAAGCTTGCAAAGGAAATTGGGAGCCTTTGTCAATGCAGATAAGGAGATTTTACAGAAAAATCATGGAAATACAGTAAAATGTAATAATACACATTGCCAAACCGTGCCTTTAGATATTCACATAAAGTCCGCTTGCTACTGAAAGGAGCCTCACCACTTGGAAATAATTGAGAAGGAGAAAGACCCAAGTGACAACCTTGAAACAAATCTTATTAACTATGTAAAGCTGAGACTGATTTAAGAAAAAAGTACTTAACCTGAGCTGGCTGTTTTTTTCTGATTATCCTCTTAGGTCTACTCCTTCAAATTCCAGTCCTATCCTTCCACAGAGACATCAATCTCTTATCTTTCTGAAATCTTTCTGCTGTGACCTGAGACTGTCATGACTAAGTCAGCAAACCAGCTGCTCTGAGTTGGACAGAAGAGCTCAAACCTGACATCCCTCTAGCAGAAGACTGCAATATATGCCACTGTGGATTACTGAAAGGAGTGATAAACTGCCATCAAATTGTAAAACACAGGAGACTGTGAAAACAGCATCTCTGAAGAGTTTACTCAGACAGCAGGAAACTGTGCTGGAGGCAAAAAGAAAATTATGAACATCTAAGAAGTATTAGTAAAAATCCCAGGTGCACAGCATGCCTCTGAATGTTCAGAGGAATGGCAAATATCGACTCCAGCTTTAGTTGCTTATTGTGACTGCTTTTCCAAGTCATAATGGTGGAAGGTGATTTTTTTTTTATTATTTTTTTACTTCTTTCCTTGTTAGAGATGGTTAATTTTACTGTACAAAAACCAGCTTTAGAGATATAGCTTAACTATTCAGTTGTTTACACAGAGCAAAGAATAATCTAGGGGTGAGTTCTCTAGAGCAAGATTCTAAAGAAGAATACAGCATTTAGAAATGAGCATTATTTCATACTTTCCGAACTATTCATAAGATTAAACCAAGTGTGTATACAGTAAGCTCTCTTTACAGATCTCTGGCCAGCACAGGCACTGAGATCCATTTGTTTTGGATGAATTTCAAGACATAGCTATTGTTTTTGCTGTGCAGCAGCCCAGGACTGTGGAAGAGGAAACTGTAGTTTCTATTGAGCAACTTCAAGCACGTACAGTACGGTGCTCTAGGAAAAATCAGCTCTTCAGATGGAAGTGGAAATGTTGAGAGCAACTGCAACAACAGAGATGTTGATGTTGGAAGCAGACTTTTATGACATAGGGAAAAGAACCAAAAGAATGGAGAGAGAAGACATGGCAAAGTAACGCGGTCACCTAAGCCTAGCTCTCACTCTGCCTCCAGGTGTATTCGTTCAGCATGGTCCTGTGGACAACAGGAGTGAAAAGCTTGTGAAAAATGAAATAATCAGAAGCAGGCCTTAGTAGTTTAGAATCTCTCTTTGAAGGCCTCAGATTCTATTGAGAAAGTTACATCCTGGGGCTTTGGTATAATTTGGTATCCTAAAGCATTATTACATTCAGCATTGGGCAGACCTATTCAGACATTGCCTGCTGGCTATGGGCATGTTGTTGGGGAAGAAACTGTGAGATCAGACAGCGAGAAAGCTCTGACAAACACCTACTCTTGTGTCCAAGCAGCAAAAGGCAGGACAGATGGATCAGTTGCTTCCTACTTCATTATCTTAACTCTCTTTCGTCCTGAAGTGCTGTAATTATTAGGTGGTAAGCAGGAAAGGATTGCAGGAAATAGTACTCCTTTTCTAAAGTGCTTTAGAAAGGTCAATAGTGAAGAAGAATGAGCACTCGGGGATCGTCTGACATGTGGCTGGTATTACTAAAAGGCAGATGTTCAGATTCAGCTTTAAAAATCCAAGATAAATCCTGCAGTGGAGTTACAAACCACAGAAACATATGATATATGGCCAGACCAGTACAATCATCAGGAAGACTGTAGAACACTAAGCAAAGAACAAAGTGCATTAAAAAGCACATGCCATATGCACTGGGGCCTGGCACGAAGACAAAGTCAGAGCCATGAGGGAAATGTGAAGGTTTGTAGTGTGGGCTGGGCCCCTTGCTGAGGCTACCGGCCCTCTGTCCCCGAGGGGGGCACCAAATGTGAGCACGAGGAGACAGTAGACACAATCATAGGTCTGAGCTTTGATTCCTCCTCACATGGGGGTTATTTTCTTTAAAAAAAAAAGCTTTTATTTTCCTTCAATAAGAGAAAAGAAAGGCGAGGAACTTTTAGCACAAGCAGTTAGCCAGTCTGGGGTGCCTTGCTTAAACCAGGCATAACAGTAGGCAACTGTGGCTCTGTCCCTAGACCTCCATCCTGGCCTCCTGTAACCGCACAGTGGATCTACTGAACTGTGCCAAGCAGTGGGATGACTTCCTAGTACATTTAAATAAAAACTGCTTTAGGACACTACATTGAGATAATCAGGCTCTATTTCAAATCACTTTCGTGTCCTTGTGTCCAAGCAGAGTTATGCTAAATCTCTCTTCCTCCTAATCCCTGTTGAACAAGACCCACACTTTCAATATTGCCCTGCTAGACTTTTACATCAACAGGAACAACACAGAGAAACCCAAAGAAAGGAAAAAAGTGGAGAAGCAAGTGTCATGAGCAGTCAATAGCTGGGGTGCTTGGGAATAGAGAAGGCTTAGGAATTTTCACCTGATGTTATTAATTCTACCAAAAAACAGTGCTCAATGATTTTTGTGTGGAGGGTGTTGAGAAAGTGGAAACCGAAAAATTGAAGTAGAGCAGTATGAAAGAATAAAGCAGTGACTGGATCCAGATAGGCACCTGGAAGAATGCCCAGTCTTTCTGCAGCATGGTTTAACTGGAGAGATTTCAGGTCTGCTTGAATACTGCTTCTCTCTTCACGTAAAACATCACTGTACCAAAACGAGGTTATAAGACGCGTGTTTCATCTGGCTGTTTGGCAAAGTACAGCACTTCTAACCAAGCTTAAAGTAAAGCCAAAGGGTCCATACTTACTGCCTTGTGAATGAGACGTACGTTTCCCTCTCCTCAATCTGTGTACAATGAGACTTTGCATATTCCCCTGCATGAAATTAGTGTTCAGAAAAGCAAGTGATGTAAATCAGCATATCTTCATTGGCTTTAACATAAATATTTCTGTTCACACTACCTGTATGTCTGGCCTTTTACCCTCCAGAACATGAAAGTGAGGAATTGCTTGTATCTAAGTGCTGACCTTCACCTCTGCTCTGTTCTCAATAGCTTCTACAGAAAAAGAACGTAAAGGTCTGGCAAGTCTCAGGTTTTGAGCATTAGATTTGTACTTTTGTCCTTTCATTTCATGCTCTGCTGCCTTTTTTCTGCTCTGGGATCCCACATTACCTCAGGATTTTTCTCATTGCATGGTCTGGGCTGTCCCTTATATGAAGTCACACCCCTTGCATGCCCATTTGGACGTCTACCATTGTCATCCAGCTCTGCTCAGCAACTGCCCACACTGAGACCTGAAGTAAGCTGAAAGGCTTCCATATACAGTTTTCTTATAACATACACTGAGCTTACCATTACAGTGTTCTTACATAGACTGCTACTGAACACTCACATTTATCTCCTTGAGGAAAAGGTGTCAATCTTTGTTTTATGTTTTTCACTGTTGTCAGTAAATGCTATCTTTTTAACGGGGTGACTCAGGTCACCACAGCAATGGCACTAATCTGAAGAATGATTACATTTAGCACACTGAAATTATTGTTGCATCAGCATAGGACTGGTTGAATGTTTTCATTTTATAGTTTCTTGATGGTAAATAGACTTTTTGAGAAAATTAATCTTTCTACCAAGAGCATTCTTTTGTGGAGAATTAGGAGAAAAAAATGCATGGAAACTGATATATGGAAATTGAAATGTTTACCTAAAAGCAGTATTCAATGTCTTGTAATGACTTTGAGAATTACAGGGCACTCATACATTCACTGTCCTTGATGAGCTGTGCCACCATAACAAGTATCTCTGTCATGACATCACTCTGTAAATAGTAACTCTCAATTCACATTGCCTCTTCTCTTCAAAAAAGTGAGGATCTGCTGCTTTGTGGGAAATCAATTCAAGAAGATAACCCGCAGAGGTGAATGACAGCACAAAGTCCCAGCTGTATAAATCCTATGAGACATTGTGGTAACCTTTCTGGTCTCAGGTACGTAGGGCTTGAAAAGAAATACTTAGATTTTTATTTGGTGCTTTATGAAACACCTCTAAAATTTCTACAAAGATCAATAGGAGATCAATTACTTTTTAATTACTATGAAAATCTGTGATTTAATTTTGTTAGAGTGGAAATCTTACTGGTCTTGAGCTAGCTCCATAGTAAGCGTATAAGTCAAATTCATAACTTTTTTTTTTTTTAAGAAAAGTTAACTTCAAATCTGTAGCTGATTCCTGTACTGAAGGGAGTCTGCATATTTTCGCTTTTCATCAGTTGCCCATGCCAGCAATAATGTATGCCTGTGAAAATAGAGTTATTTTTATAAACAATAACTTTCAGTTAAGAACGCTGTAGAGAATCAGATTAAGCTTTAGAGGCTGAAATTCCTGAATGCTGCCAAGAGAACCTCCTGTGTAGCTCTGTGCAATCATTGAGACTTTTCATTAGATTGGTTGGGAATTTTCCATTAAATGTTTGCCCTTTTCTTTCAGAAAACAGACTTTCCAGAAATGTGAAAGTATCCAAAGGGAATTTTCTATTTGGACCAAAATGTTTGCTTTCTCATTAAGCTACCAAAGTGAAATGTTACATTGCAGTTCAAACCAAGTCACTATGCTATGCTTTGTTAAACAAAAGGGAGCCATTCTATTTTGTGTTCAACACCAAAGTGCAGGTATACTCTAATATTCTTGTGCCTCGAAGGACGTGTAATTCACGTTCCCAACTTTCCTTAGAGGTGCACTGCAACCTCCCACTAATCCTGTTGTTCTCTCTGTGTGGTATTTCCCAGGAACTGAATGATTCAGTTGAGCTCACCGAAATTAAATGCTAGAATTTAGAAGCATTTTTGTCTGCAGAAAGTTCTAATAATTACTGCTTCCTTTCATCTGAAACAAACACAAACATCAAAAGACTGGAATTTTCAAAAGGACAAAAGTTGTGATTTTCACTCAGTTCTACTTATAAGAGATCTGTAGCCTCTTTGCTTCTGGCTGTCATTCAGTCCCTTACCCAGTCCTGAGAAAATGGAAGACAGATTACTGCAAATAGAGGTGCTTTAGGGTGCTGACTGTTTCAATTTCAATTCAATTGCACAGAGGATAATCCCAGGAGATAGTCTGGCAGATAGTTTGGCCTTAGATGACAGAAATATATAATAACTATGACATTGCATGCGTCAACTGAAAAGTTCTGATGTAGGTGAGAAAGTGGCAGTCCTTACAAATGGATATTCCCAGAGTATAAATGGTAGGCAAGTGCCAGGAAGGTCAGACATATCTTTTTAATGTCTTTTAGTGGTTAACTTCAACTCTAAAAAAGTGCTCATTAATTGACTTATCAAAGCACTTTAATAATGCCACCATTTAAACTTTACAGGAACTTGATGGAATGGCTAGCTTTATTACTGCCACTTTAGAGACAAAGAGCAGATCTGTTAGACCTTCTCCGTTTTGGATTGCTTCTATTTTTGAATGCCTATCTTGAAACACCCATTGTTTGAAGAACATGTGCACTTTCTGCCGGTTTCCAGCTGAGCTGTGAGGCCTCAAACCACTGTGCAAATGAAGCCTACAAGTCCTCGCTGTGAGTACCTGAAGCCAGGCGCGTTCACTGTAGTAAACTGCTTCGGAAAACAAACCTTTCTAACTGTTCTGGTCACGGTATAATAGAGTGAGGGACAAGTCTGCCAAATGACTCATCAGAGTCAGAATAGAGGTATTTATCCTGGCTTTCAACTCCATGTATTATCCCTGGCTCCAAGTGTCTTCGGAAAGTGTCACACAGTGACTTCTGTCCCCTCAAGCGTTACAGAACACTTGACTCCTGAGGTGGCTCCCCTGAGGTCCTCCGCTGCAGTTGTTAGGCTGTGTCTTCTCAGCTTGAAGCGTCTGGAATAACATCAGGGCTGTCTCACAACCCAGCAAGGTTGGTGGGGGAGAGTGATTACTGCATGTAGCT
The DNA here is from genome assembly GCF_040807025.1 of Struthio camelus. Lineage (NCBI taxonomy): Eukaryota > Metazoa > Chordata > Aves > Struthioniformes > Struthionidae > Struthio > Struthio camelus. The sequence continues at coordinate 127,394,240 of NC_090942.1, read as the reverse complement.
ACAGACATGCATTGCATTTGCTGGAGTGTGCACGAGGGTTTTTGAGAGGGAAAACCAGCTGAGACAGTGTTAGGCAACTATATAGGATGGAGGCAGTCAAGCCTGGTGCAGTCTCATCTGTATTGCATTCTGGAAACTCATCCTGAAATGAGAAAAGTCAGACATTGCAAGGCAGCAAGTGAGCTGAGATTTCAGCGCTGAGGGTGACCAAAGGCCCAGTGCTTACTTTCACTTCCTGGCTTTCTTTTATTTAGCTGAGTGGATGCATTCAGCGACACTGATCCATTTTGTTGCCGTAGATGAGATTAAAACCATACCTCCTAGGACAGATGAGAGAAGTTTCCTTACCTGCAGTGCTCGGTACTCTCAGAAACATTATAGTGCGTGTTTCCCTTGCACAGCCCTGCAATGACATTCCCACGTGCTAAACAAGGTAATTGTTGCCTGCCAGAAGTGAGGTCATAGGTCTTGCTTAGACTTGTTCTTGTGTTTTCACAGCCCAGATACACTTTGCCAAAGACAATAAAGTGTGTGAATAAAGTTGTGCACACAGTCTTGTGTGAACAGATTCCTTGGCTTGCTTTCAAGGAGTATAAGCATTATGGGTATCATCAGTGGGAAAAGAGACCTGTGCTCCTCTTTCCTGCAGGTTGTGGGCCAGTTGTTGGTTCCAAGGCAGCCAAAAAGAAAACAAAGAAAATGGCCAATGGATCGTAGTGGTTAAATATGCTCTTTCAGGGCTACTATTCTGACAGAAAAGCCAGCATGGATGGAAACATCTTGAAAGCATATAGACAAAGGAACAAGAATGGGGAAATGTGCGCACTTCCCTGCCACAGATTTATAAGAGAAGGGACATATTTTAACTCAATGAATAAAGCACTTGCTGGTCCAGATGATGGAAGTTTAGTCTGGGAAGGAAAACAACATTTGTCAAATCTACACATTTCCTTAGTTAATAAATAAATAAAGTGACCTGTTAGAACGGGAGCACAGGAAACTTTTCTGTTTAAGGGCCATGTAATGTCGCAGTCTGCCTCAAACAATGACCAGCACCAAATGCCACACAGAAAGCTGCAAGAAACAGCCCAGTACGAGGTATGGAATAAATTATAAGGCTAGTATCTTCCTAGCCTTCACTAGTCAGAGGCTGGCTTATGCCTTGTATGTAAAAGATTTATAGCCTATTATTAGTGTTTTCAGCTCTCAAAGTATATGCTGTCCTTCCTGAAGGCTTGTGCACTCCAATTATTATATTTCAGCTTTCATTAAAACAATTGAACAAATAAACAAAGCAGAACAAAGCAGAAGAAAAACAAAATTCACAGTCTTCCCATTTGTGCGGGAAAACTTTACAAGAGATCCCAAAGGTTCAAATAGGCTCAAGGCAAGACTGGACAAGTCCGTGGGAAAGAAACGCCTTGTATTTTACTACCGATACAGAAATCACTTTTAGCACAGGAACTTTCTCCACTTGGAAATAACTGGAGACTGGAAGAATATGAGAGGAGAATATTACACCTTTTTTCCTGTTCTTACTCTTCCCTTGGCGTCTGCTCATGGCAAATGTTGGAGATGGGATTAAACAGACCTTTGGTATGACGCAGAATAACCATTCATATAGTAAATGATGCCCTCATTTTGAAAAGTCCTACCTGAATTCTTAAGATTAAAGCAAAAAATCTCAAATTATTTATGTATTTCATCTCACCATCCAGTTTTCATATATTTTCTGGAAGAACTGTGGATTTTCTTTCCAGCATTTGGGACTGACACTACTTCTCTTAGTATTTCCAGCCATTTTAATAGTTAAGGCTGAAATGTTAGATACTCTTGTACTTTTAGGATGTTACCATATTTTATTTAATAATGGTAAGAGTGTGGTGCTTTTTCATAGAGATTACTAGTAAGAGTTCTTGTTAAAAATAAGAACTTATGAGGATAGTTTTGTTTTGGCAATGGTTCAAAATAACCTCTTTTTTAATAGGACAAGATTTAATGTCTAATAATAGTTACATTTACTGCCAAAATGACACTGTAGCAGAAAGTTGTGTTCTCACTCAGGAAACCACTTTACCATGGAACTTGCTGGAGTTAAGCACATACCTGATGCTTTACTCAAACGAGTCTTACCTCAGGAAAAATCACAGTGTTTAAAGAAGGCAGCACTGAGCAAAGGCTCTTGAGTTCCTCAAATGACATACATTTCAAGGGAGGTAAAACCAATGCGAGAGGAAATGAGCCTGTTGGCTGTTAATGATAAAAAAAAAGACATGGCATTTGTGCACAGCAGCACATATACTGTTTTTAATGGCATAGGTAGCATCTTAAGGGATGTTTTATTTTTTACTTGAAAACTTTTATAAGGCTAATTAACTTCAATGGGGATGTACAGCATAAACAGGCAGAAGCCTGCTGGTGAGATTAATTATTCACCCTAGGAAGGGACAAAGGTACATATTAGCATGCTTAAAATGAGAAAGAGGAATTTGCTGTCTGGGAATGGTTAAAAGCAAGGCAAAACTTGAGTTCTGTACAGAGTGTGAGGTGTACATTTGTGTGATAATTGCATGGACTAAAATTAAAAAGAAAGAGAAGTGCAACTTGTGAGGGTTTCTATGTTTGGCATTTCTATGTGAGGGTACAGGGGTTACAGTGCTGAGAAGTATCAATTCACTGAGTCTGTACTAGGTGAAGAAGTTTGTCATGGTGTTATCTAGTGTAGTAAACACAGCAGGTACAGAGCCCTTGGTTACGTCACAGTAGAAATGATGGTAAAAAATGTTAACTGAAACATCTAAAAAACGCTGTAGGATCATTTGATCAGCCTGAACACTAATCCATTAACATGAACGAGGCATAAGAACATTGTCTGGCTGACACAGAAGTAATTCTCCTTGGCTGAAAGTTAAACAAAAAACCCCAACCCGTTGGGTGAAGAAACCTACAGCACTCTTCCCAGCCAAACTTTGATTAAGTACCTTCCAGTTAAAGTAGCAGGATATTACAAAGGCAAAGATGCTAAATTTTACAATTTAGTCCACCCTGTTTGCCACAAATCTGTCCTATGCAGTATTAGGGAAAACAGGCTTTGTTGTTTTACTGGAACATTAAAACAACTACTACGACACTCCAGGCAATCTAGAAAGAGCACAACAGGGAGAAAGCTGGATGTGGCCTAAGTTTACCCCACATCTCCATTTCCAGAGTTAACTTATCCTTCAGGCCTGGACGAGTGTTGCACAGTCATTGCCCCTGTCATACAGCTTGTAGTGAGCCAATATATCCTCCTTTCTGGCTGAGAGAAAGGTCAGCATGGCAGGGAGAGGACTCACGGGTTACTTGTACCCGTTAGTGAAGGTAAAACAAACTGCTTGCAGGCCACAGCTCAATATAGGCTTAGGGGCTCTTTTCGGGGCTCTCTGCTCTGAACTCTCCCCGCTGGCATTCAAGCCCACCACTGCTGGCTGTGTGTACTCCTGTCTAACTGCACCCCTGTCTAGGGCCGCACTCCTGTCTCAACAGTTGCACCCTTCTCCTGGGCAATCAGGCATGTACTCCTTTATTTCATGGCTGGGCTCTTTCTTAGTGGGCAACAAAGAGAAGGAGAAGGTGTTCTTCCAGAAATACCCACCTTCTGCATTAAAGTGCTCCGGTGCTCATATTCAAATGAGCAGCACAGACATTACGGGCAATGAGCAGCCCTCGCAGCACTCCGACACACGGGGCAGCTCACGCGTCACCGGTCCATCTGTGCATGTGTGCCCAGGTGCAGAGGAGTACCTCTGCACTCCATTACCAGCTGGCACCCTCTGCCAGGTTTTCTTTGCCTGCATCTCAGGATTGAAAATGTAAGAGATTTAGAGAGATGGGCAGAAAGCAAGCTAGACTGCCATGAAGGCACAGCCTCTATGGAATTTATTGTGCTGTTATCTCTGAGGACTCACAAGGTGGGAAGAAGGGTCAAAATGAACTTACTGACTTCTGAGCACCTGTATCCTTCCCCAGTGAATGTGTTTGTGTGAGTAGCTGTGAAGACAATTTATAAACAGCAATAATTAATCCTGAGCTGGGCCAGCCACTGGCCTTCTCTTCACTGCAGGTGGCTCAGTTCAAGAGCGGGCTATTGGTACTTTCTGGCTGGGTGTTTCTTCTCAACAAGCACGGGATACACAGAGTGTTGACGTGCTGTCGCTTTACTTATCATCTGCAAACATCTATTGTCCACAGGCTGACCAAATCTCTTCTTCGTTGCAGGCTGCGTATGACTACAGGGACCCATTGGCACTGATATTGGGGGAAAAAAAGCATGTAATCGGCTTTGTTTTGCATCATTTTGTTAATAAGCGAACAATGAAGGGACAACGTCATTTAGACCTCCCTTTTCAGACAAAACATTTTTCTCCTGTCTAATTTAAAGCATTACAATCTGCCAAATCTAGCCATTAAAATTCTAAGTGAAAATTCAAGCCATAACGCTACCCAAACACTTAAAGCTTGAGTAAACTTGCTGTACAGTATGCATAGATTTATTCCACATATGGCTCCCTTATGGGAATTTCACAGCTAAATCCCTATTCATCTTATATCTTCTTGTAAATATGTATGCTAATGATGCATAGAGATGGCTTTCACAACGAAGGCCCACCAGGAGTTTTTGTTTGCATTAATTTTTGTATCATATTATTAAAAAATCACTGATGATTTAATATTGGGGAATTCCAGCCACACTATTATGGCCTTCTACTGAGGAGAAACTGACACAGAGATCTGCAAAGAGTGGTTTAATTTGCCCAGCCACTGTATCTCACCTACCTGCATGTCAGTAATAGTCCATCTGCTTTTGGCAGTCTTTTCCCAACATAGTAATATAACAAGTTATAGTACTATAGTAATGTAACACATCACAGCAAATCATCCCGTAAAGAACACAAAGCGTTTTCTTTGCCAGCGTAGATTTGGAAATACTTGATTCATGTTTTATCCTTTTTGCCAGTGTCATAATGTTGGGAATGAGGCTTAGGTAAATAATTGCTTCATGCTCCATCACAAAATTTAATATTTATTCAGAGGAATGTGCTGTGTAGAAGAAGAATGATACAACTGGACACCCTTCTGTCATCAAAAGAGGGATTTAATATTTTGTGAAGGATTGTGGTCAATTTTTCTTGAATGTTATGACTGATTTTGCAGTTTCTTTTTTCCTTCTGAGACAAAGGGTAAAAATCACTATTATACAGCTGGACTTAGCAGTGGGATACTGATACATGTGGTGGGAAGGGGTATGACTGTGTCATCCCAATCCATCCTACTGAACTTTTCATTTCTAAAATGGGCTGAGAACCTTTTGTTCTCCAAGGTGTTTGGCGTACACCTTTCCTCTAATGCTGAGCGAACCAGAAAGAGCAAGGGCAGCTGGTAAAAAGAAAAGGACCTGTGCCACCTAAGAGGCAGTGACTAAAAACCCCAAGAAAAGACAAGGAGAAGACCTACTGAACTCTGTTTGGACATGTATCCTCTCTGAGGTTAAATGATTCATCAGGTACATACAGCCTTCCTGCATGGAGTTTTGTTTCCATATTAGTGCTCGAGCTTTATTATATTGTACAAAGGCTTACATCTGAAGAGGTGTGCATATCCTGTGATTTGTTTAGGATTATTTTGGATTCATGTTAGTGTGCTTTATTCCTCCAGGAAATTATGCTAATGACATTCTGGATTTAACACAGTTTTGTTACTAAAATGAAAATACTGAACTGTATGCTTGACGGATATTCTTGTTTATGTGTAACAGTCAAAACTTCTGTGTACATCATAAATCTTTAACTACTCATAAATGCTCTCCAGTTACTTTATCATTCCAGAGATCAGTATTACCCTATCTTTCAGGTCCATGATTTAGTCCAAGTAAAAATGGTGAGAAACCTTGGATTCTTTTCTCTTCTTCCTCACAGTTGCTTTTTACACTCTGTCGTAGACAGTCGGAGAGATGGCTTCACAGTGCCATATCACCTCTTGGGAAACCAGGAGCCAGTGTTTAAAGATAAATCTATAAATAAATAGAAAACGGGGAGAAAATCAGCACTTCAGGAGCCTGTCCCTTCTGACTGGGGTCTCAGAACTGGGAAGGACTGAGGCTGAGGTTCCACAGCCTGTAATGCTGCTTGTGGAGGCAGCTGAATTGTGCGGTAGTATGCATTTGATCCGGATCTGGCGTGGGCACGTGACCGCATTTCTGTACAGATAACCAATGCACGTGATGCAGAGTTTATGCGGGCTTTCTGCTTTTATGCTGGCTTCCTGCCAGCTGTGACAGGGCTGTGGATACCTGGTCAGAAGTACGACCAGAGTGGTGTGAATACCTGACGCGGTATGAAGCCTGCCTGTATGGACATAACCGTTTAATATTGTTTCAACAGATCTGAGTTGGCAGAGTGAATTTATATTGGATCAGTGCTTTGCATTATGTGACCACAGCATTTCTGGTCCCACATTAGCAGCCCTGAAGCTGGATTTACTGTAGAGTCGAACCGTGGCTTGGATTGGCATAGAAAGAGAAGCTATTTAAGGTCATGGTTGTGGCACACTGCTGGATCTGTCTTGAGCAGCTTCTGTAAACTGCTCCACAAGCTCTACTGGCTCCAAGCATTGTGGTGTCTGAGTCTGTCACATTATTTACTTCTAAACAGGGGAAAATAGGGGGAAAATATCTAAAGAAGCCAAAGGGAATATGTTTCCACAGGTTGCCCTTATTATACCAAAACTTCATCCAGCAATAACATGTGGTGAGATTGTGGTTCCAGTGGGTTCTGCTCTCCAAGACCACATTTTATAAAGCTGAGAGCTCTATTTCAAGTACATTTCTGTCCTTACAGAGAAAGCATTATTCATTAGCATCAAACTCACTGCTTTAAGACGGTGCTTTCCTGGGACTTAATTATCTCATGCTTAAAGGACACAAGGCAAGGATGTTAGGCTTTCCCTCCCATGAAAAGAAGATCCATTTCCATAATTACAAAGTTCAAGTCTCTCTAAAAATGATGAGGAAAAGACTTGGATCTTTGGAATAATTCTTTCTCTGTTTGGGAAATAAAAATAAATAAATCTAATTCCTTGCATGAATACTGGTGGAAAATGGGTCACAAAGTTTATAAGCAGTTTTATAAGCAGAGGAAACCAGCTCCCTACTTTCCTTTCTAAACGCTTCAGGGCAGAGATCTTTCAGCTTAGACAGACACTAGCCCTTCTTTGCAGATTGGAAAACTTTAAAGTGGAATAAGTTCTGAAATATTTGAAGGTAGGTTAAATATTGGGCAAGTCATCATAGGTAGGTTTTTGATAAAATCTTTTATACATAGAGATTTTTTCCAATTAACTTCAATGGCTTCATTTTGCCACCTCTATCTGGATGATACATCTGCTAAACACCTAAACCTTATCCCTTAGCTAGGGATGCTTGACTTGCCTCCTCCTCACAAACACTCCACGAAAGCAGACCATATTTTGAAGTGCAACTTGTATGTATACAAGTGTAGAATAGTTGCTAAGTTAGTGCCAAAAATATCCCAAAGTGTCTGAAAAGTACATATTCTTAGTTGCTATGACAGAAAAACACTGAAATGATTTTTAGAAGTCTAGTAGGACTAGCCCAGCAGAGCTCTTCTAGTCCTGCCCCAGTCTTTACTTTCAGATCCCTATACCACATGGAAAGAGGGGATGGGAGATGCTGGTGGCAGAAAGCAAAGGCTGGAACAGGCCGATAAAACACAGATTTCCTCCAGGCCTGCGCTAAAGTTGTAATGCAGCCTAGAGATGCTCTGCTCGGACTCTGTGGTTATCTGCCTCCGTGTGGTTAAGTGAGGGTGATAAAATGCTTCCCTAGCCCTGGACGCCTATTGCTTGCAGGATAATCAAATAAGTCCTGCAAGGAACTGTTCTCTTACTTTTTGCCAAAAAGATCATACATGTTGGAAATCCTTCCCGGTTGTCCTAAATCTCATTTTACAGCTAACAATCAACCAACCCTACACCATCTAAAGAACGCAGCGCAGCAGGGTCTCAGGATTAAGAAGTCCTAGCACAAGATCCATGAATTAAGCCAGCTTCCTTTACTGTAGACTGGGCCACTTTTAGCATTTTTTCAAGGAAAGTCCATTTTGAAAAGACTGACTGAAGAAAAAAATATGCACAAAAAGGTACAACCGTCCTTTGTCCCCTTGTGGAAGGGAATGACAGCAAAGGCTGAGACTGTTGATTTAAAATGCAAATAGGAAATACACTCTACAGGAATCATGACCTTTTCTGTGTAGATGCGGGAGGAATCTTTAGGAGAGATTTCTCCTCTTTTAGAGTTGCCACTTGGATAATACTGTCTCAGATGGTCACCTCATACAGTGCTTAGTCCTGACAATTGTATTCTTCCAAAGAGGCAGGATATCTCAAACATTTGCAGTTCCGTAGTATCTGGAAGTATACATACATTTCATTCCAGTATTGAGCAAAGCATGCAATAGCATACCCTAGTGAAAGGAAAAAAAAAGGTGTTTTTGTATAGTACGATTTTGAACATAAGACATTACCATTTTTTAAGAACAGTGATACAATGCCTTCCACTTTTCCTGTGGACAGACACTGTCTTCCCTGTTGAACTCTGCTGGTGGAAAAGGATGCTCAACCCCTTCTGTCCTGTTTCGTGACGCTACCCTTCTGTTAGAGGCTACTGCTCTGTATCTGTCAGCACAGGCAGAGCGTGTGAACACTCCCTGGCTTGTTTCAGATCAAAAAGGACTGGTTAGTTTAAAGAAATCAAGTGGCAGGTGTTTGTTCTTAGAGCTCATTTTAACTAAATGGCTTAGGGAGCAATCAGACAAGCAGCTCTGCTAACAGATAACAAAAAAATAGACATGACCAGGGGTGATAACCTCTATCACCAGCACAGCTGTTTGAAAGTAAATGTTGTCTATATGGTATAGGGCAGATGGTAGGTTACCTTATCGGACTGTAATACAAATTGGATGTGAAACAGTGAATGGGAAGAAGTGAAATGCTTGATAATATGAAGTGAGCAATATAAATCACCTACAAGTATTCACTAAAGTATTTGCCACATTTCTATCTGTTGTGAGATCATATTTTGATTGCAAATGCCTTCCTAGTAAAAAGTACTGATTATATGCAGTGGGGAAACTTTATATTGACCCAAATTTTCCTCTAATGAAACTCCGCTGAAGTTAAAGGAGATAAGGCAACAAAGAATATAAGCTACTGTGGTTTATAGCAGATGTTAATCCCAAAGATGAAAACTGCATATCAGTAAGTACATTTCACCAGGTCAGAGAATGGTGCAGGAGAAACATAAACACGTGTGGGAAATTGCAAGACTTTTACTTCAACTTTCAGACCTCAGATTGGCCCTATGACTACATCAACTAATAAATTGAATTGCCTGGAGACGCTGGTTCTACTACTAGCTGGTACAGACGGCTCACGTCCCTGTTGTTATACGCTCCCTTTTCCTCTAAAACTGCCTGCCTTAAGTGTCCCTGGCTATCTCCTGAAAACTGCTGGGGAGAGTGATAGCGGGTTCAAGTTGGAACGGCACTCTAGACTGCTCTACTGCTGCCTCGTAGGGATGACCAAGGTTCAGTGTCCAAGCACTGTCTTGCATTGGTTAATAAACGTAGATTTACCTTACCTGCCTCACTTGGTCAGCCATGTTTATGGCAGTGGTTTACTGCACGTCGTTCTTATTCAGACTGTATGACGTGACGCTCGATGCTTGAAATACTGTTATTTTGTGCAATACAACTACATAACCAAATCCTAGAATTTATAGATGGCCGTAAGGTCATGAAGTGAAGCAGGGCTGGTTTTCAAAACTATATCTTAAAAGGATACTCGTATGCACGTTGCTAAATTTAGTACAGAACCTGAGCATTCCACAGACTCCCTAAGGAAAAGATTTTGCTCTTTTTTTCTAGAGGCAGGCTCTGGGTGTACCTAGGACTGTTACTGGGATACTGAAAATACTTTGTAGTGTCCTTTTGCTGCTGATACTTTGAAGGAATTAGGAACTAAAACCCAACATCAACTTCCTTTGGAAGCAATTAGTAGTGAGGCAATTAAGATGTAATTGCCCCCCAAAACCTCCCTTATCCCTGTCAAAATTTGCTCTGTGCAACGCTTGTGCCAGTACACTGCACCATACTTTTAATTTACACTAGAATAGATAGCCGGCTAGTGAATGGCAGGGGATAAGAAGCAATAACTTGGTGAGCAGTAACTGCTGGTAGAGCAGCCAGACGGTAGATCCCAAACAGGGTTTTGTCCTGATAATCCAGAAACATGTAAGGAGTTGGTATGGATGGATTCTGCCATCGTTTGTCTAATTTTCTGAAGCTGTGTTTTTTGTTGTCTCAAGTATGCTGAAAAGGATGACACATGCTCGGTTCCATTTTATTCCTCAGCCTGGAAAATCAAAAGAAAAATAAAATGTGGATCTGATGCCTAAACAGGATCAGGCACTTCAGAGATAAAACTATTTTATTCCTCAGGTGTTCAATAAAATTCTCTTCCAAAAAAATACCTTTTTTTTGTTCTTATGTGTCTGAATATAGAAGACAAGTGGTTCTAAGGCTTGCCATCCATAGTCACACAATTTCTGTTGTGCTGGAAATCAAAGTACTGCAGGGGAGGTGGAAGTTTAAAACTATCTATTCTCCTACCGTAAAAAGAAGTCTTTTATATTCAATCTCAGCTGGCTTCGAATGTGAAAAACGAAAGAATGTATTTCTAAGAAATTGTTCCCTTTCTATCAATGGATAATTATAAACTAATTAAACTCTCTACAAGCGCACTTTTTACCTGTAAGAAGTAACAACCCAAAAAGATTTTCCACAAAGAAAAATTAAAAAAAATCTTATATATATATTTATATACATACCTGTAGACTTAAAACTTTAAATGATATTGCCCAGTTAACTAAACTGCTCCACGCATTAAGTGTAGTTTCTATTGCAGTCATAACTTTAGAGAGCCATAAAAGTAAACTAGTTCATTGAATTGAATAAAAAAATCCTAAATAAAATCATGCCTGGGGCAAAGGTAATTTACTTTGTAACGATTTTTAAGTCTATGTGTAAGGTGCCAAAATTACCCATCTGTATTTTTCCATCAGCATCTTCCTCTTCCTCCTTCCATTTTGAAAACTATTCTAAACCTACATATGGATGCAATTTTTTTGGAGGGGGGAGGGGTTTAGTACAAACAAAATGTCACTTCCAGTTAGTTTTGGTCAGCAATAACAAACAATGGGAAGTTAACTCAATGCATAGCAACTACATCCTGGGTATAATCTTGATTAAATCTCAGGTGGTTTTTCTGAATGGCTCCACAGATCAGTAGGGATCTAAACTAAGATGAAGCCGAGGCACATCTCAGAAATCATCAGCACACAGAGCACTTCGTGGTGATTTCACTTTGTGATTTAGACAGCTTCTCCAGTTGCTTATCTTCTGTTGGTAAATGGAACCTTCTTTTTTTTGGCAAGGGGGGGGTGGGGTGGGGTGGACTGGGGTGGGGTGGCAATCGTCATATTGATTTACTTATTTACGTCTAGCCTCTGCAAAAAGCTTCAGGGCAGTTCCCAAGTTCCCTGGGTGTCTCCACTGGGTGGGTTTCAAGTAAGTGCCACCAATTCCACTTTTCCCAACCTTCGAGGTATTGCTTGAAAACTAAAGCAGCAGAGCCTTTCTCACGGGCATGCAGACCCTCTTCCAGCTGATTTCAGTGGGCCTTGCATGGGCATATGCGCACTGATGGAATTTGGGCTGCACCTCTTCATGTCAGATCTTCGGTTGCTGTCTGAACTTGTAGAGGAGTAAGCACCTTCCAACCTATCGCTCTGCAAAAGTGTAACAGGTAATAAATGAAACTCTGAAAATGAGTAAAGGTTTTCTGTGCGGTGATTAATGTGAATACCTTCCTGCACTGGCATAAAACATCAGATAGACAATCAAATTAAAGGAGGGCTCAATTAAAAGTGCCAGATGCTCCCAGACACCATGTGTACTACACAGTAGTGCTACATATGCACATAAAAAGCAGTTTCAATGCGCTTGCTGCACAGGCGCAGTAAACCCGCCTCACCTAACACTGAATTTATGGGACTTTTCTTGATGAGGATGATGGAGTCATGCCTGGAAACAGTGCTGAGTTGGAGAAAAGTACAAAAGCTGTCAAATGAATGAACTTTTATTAACGACATGAAGCACCTGTATCATGGTATCAAAGGCACTGATCTGAGGGAAGGATCGTGCCGCAAGTTTGGACCTGACTCTAGATCCATGCTGTTGCATGAATTTCAGATATCCCACAGGGCTAGCAGATGGGAGGGATGGGAGACTCAAAAATTTGGCACACCCAGGAGCTCTCTGTGTTGTTCTGATCCTGGCCTTTAAAAAGGTGGAGAGCGTTTCATGTTTAAGTAGAAGTATGGTTCAGCAGGGTCCCCTGGAAACTATTCTGTAGATCTGAGGCAGGAAATTTACACGTAGGTGAAAAATTTTAAAGAGGCTTTATCTCAGCTTGAAGCAACACTGTGAGCCTTCACACAGTTAAGCCGTACGTCAGAGTATCTGCCAGCCTTCCCTTCGCACTGATTTCCTGTCTACACTTCCCCTCTAAAGAGGAGATCTGTTGAGAGAACTGTCAGTGGGACACCTTCCATCCTCTCCTCCCCCTTTAACACCCTTTAACACCAGCAGCAGCTGTGTTGCTTTAAGTTGTTTTTTATGGGGCTTTCTACAGCAGGTGTTCCAAGCGTCTTGCTTTCACTGATGTTTTTCCCTTCAAAGGGCAAGCTGACAAAGCTGCCTCTTTATCTAGGGGAAGAAAACCCCTCTGACCAAAAATCCCTCCATCTCCCAAGATGCAGTGTTTTTTATGTAGTGGGATAGCTGGTGGATGTAGATTATCCCCATTTTTAGCCTTGGGCTGCTTATGTAGCGATTGCCAACAGTTACTGCCTCCGTGTTTGTTATTTTTGTTGTTTGCAAATGTTGGCTTTCCCTTGTATGGCTGCATGCAAACCTTATCTGCACTGCAATCATCACCAAATCCATCTCTTGATTCACTTTACCAAATAGGTTTGAGGTTTTCCTCACCCGCTGGCTTTCACTGTCTGGCCTTTACCAGGAGAAAACAGGATAAAAGGAACTGGAAACTTCTGTGAATGTAGTTTATCTTTTTGGAATTATTATTGCTCACATTTGTCCCTTTTTCACCTCTGTGAATTGTATGCATTACTGGTCATCCAGTTAGGAGCCTGTTCAAGAAATAATAAAACTACTAGTACCATACCTGTGTATTGTCCCTAGCTCTTTCTGATTAGTGGAAGGGTATATGGAAAGATTTTGTTACTAGAAGATTTCTTTCTCATTCTGTTACTGTTTTTTCTTTCTCTAGGTTTGTTTTTGCCTTTATTCCTTTGCTGGATATTTTTGCTTTTCACACTTGCATGCCTATATTTTCTGCAAGAGTTTTCTTTTGTAACAACCCCAACCAATCCAGCTCTTCCACACGCTCGTTTTCCCTCAGAGAGACAGCAGGTGAGAACAAACTTCCATAGACTCCTATTAGGTGCAAGTATTTTCCCAAAGATTATGCACCAGATAAATCTCTCCATTTCAGCACGTGGTTTATTACCGAATATATTGTTTGCCTACACAGGCAGGAACAGATAACTGATGATTATATTCTGGTGATTTATATTTTCATAATGACTACTTACAGTGATTCATTTACTCAGTGGTATATCGGTGTCAGGGCAAATCGTTCATAGAAATGAGGAGAGAGATCAAGGAATGGATATAAAGAGACACAACAGGAAAAGAGGCTAAAAAAGACAGGACAGCACTAAATGCTTTCAGTGACCCAAGGAAAGTTGTGGCAAAAGAGTTTCACCTTTTCTTCTCCTTTTTGTCACCTTCTCTCCATTTTTTCTGCATTTGCTGCTCTAAAAAAGGTTGTTGCTCATGCTCAGAAATGCCTGACCTTCCTCCCTCTGGAGCTTAAATGGACAACCAGCATGGCATGGCATTTGCGGTTCTGTTATGTTCTCACTAATGTTTCTACTTTAAACCTCACGTTGCTCAGGACACCTCCTGACCCTGAGCAGAAAGCTAAAGGGACTTAGGTGAGCAGCTAACGCCAGGCATGTGGCTTGTCCAATTGCCTTAGCTCAGAGCTGTGCTGCAGGTCACTCCAGAATAAGTTGCGGGCAGAATTTCCTAGCGTGTGAGCAACATGCTTTAAATTTTAACTCTCCATAGTTACAACACTTCCTTGGTGTGGAGAATTTGTTATATATTTTACAAGTGCTTTCATGGCATCAGGTACTTCTAAGTGCCAGTTAGGTGCAGTGGTTGCTTTTCTTCAGAGGCTTTAAGTACAAATGTTTTCAGGCTAGACATACATTCAGTGTTATTTGGGATCTCTTTCCTTTCCTGAACAAACCATGAGTATAGTCTTTTCGAATGCCTTATTTGGGGGTAACTCTGCAGTAAGTTATTTTGAAAGGTTTTTAAAAAATCTGCTCCAGAAAGGCACTATTAACGTGCTTAGGACGTTACACACGAGGAAAAATGAGGCAAATCACAGTCCTGTCCACCACAAAAATCTTAACTGAAATTAGTGAGAAATGATACAGTCAAATCTTCCATAAGCATTCTATTTACCAGCGTGCTGAATTTGGTGCTGGGGAAGCTGAGTGATAACTACATATATATTTCGTTATGTGTAAGCCTGTTCCTGTGAAGAAGCAATGATGTCATGAATTTCTCTGCAAGTGTATGCACAAGTGTGTGCACCAGGACTGGAAAATTCTCCATGGGACAGGAAGTCAGAAGATGATGATTTATCCAAATAAAGAAAAACCCACAAGAAACGCTCAAAATTAAAATCCTCATAAATACCTGCTATGCACGCTGAATGATTAATGGAAAAGCACTTGGCACCAAGCACGTTTGTGAACATTAAATGTATTCACTAGTGCTTTGCAAATAAAAAAGTAGGTTAAGGTTATGAATAAATTGTGTGGTGTTTCTACTTTCAGCTCTGGAATATTTGCTGACAGCATTGTCAAAATCAGAGTGAGAATTCATGTGATGATACTGGGAATAGGCTAAAGAATAGATAACATCAAGATCCAGCATATTCCAATTAAGTCTTCTGTCATTAGGAGAAATAGTGACTTTCTCTTCATAAGTTCTTTCATAACTGCCTTTCAGTGATGCCAACCAAATTAGCTTTTTTTGTTGGCTACATGTGGGCTGAGACTTGCTGTAACTAGTGATTTAGAAATACTTAGTGGCAGAAAGCATGTCACAGCCAGACTTGGGCAACTTTTATTTCAGGGAAAAATGTAGCTTTTAGTCAATATAAAGCTGTTCATGAATTAATGGAAAACCTTAGCAAGTGATTTTTGGTCAGTGAAATGTTTCACTTAAAGATTTTTCAAATGAAATGTCTTGGAATTCTCATTTAATATGGCATTTTGAGATGGATTTTGCCACATTTTATTAAGTCCTTTAAAAGGGAGAATAAAGACATAAAGTGTGAGGAAGAAGGGAAAAAATATAAAGCATAATTCCTCCTCAATTACTTAACATTTCTCATCTTGTTGACCAAAGCCTGTTGATTCTCTTTTCATTTTTCTATTTGGCCAACAACCCATCATTGGCCTTATTATTATTAGCCTATCTTTAGTTGCCTCAGTCATATAATGAGGAAGCTGCTGTTTGCTTTTCTAATCATTGGCCTTGATCGATGCCCGCTGGCAAAGCGGTGGGGGACAGGTTTCACGTTTTGCAACTTGTCGTATTGCACAACGGCAGATACGTTCTTGATGGTGGACTGGGGAATGTTTCTCGTAGGAGGTCAGGCAGGCTTTACATCACTGCCTTGTCCTGGAAGAGTATCTTGAGAAAGAGCAGTATTTCACTCTGTCATCAAAGCTTCCCCTAATGAAGTCAGCGTGCTCCCGTGACTTGCACCACAAACCCTTTGGGGCAGGGCTGCTCCAGGTTTCTGACACATGAGGGTGCATCTTTTTAGACTTGCATCTTTTTAGACTTTCTAGCCTGCATCTTTTTAGACTTTCCATTGCTGGGCACTGAATCTTGTTGTCTACCCAGACAACAAACGCGGTACACCATGTGAATTCTGGCAGTTACGTACTCAGGTGAATACAGGAAGTGACAGATACAGCATCAGCCAGCTGCTTCTGCTGCATCTGCCCAACTGCTCTTTCTTTTCTGTGCAAAAGTTTGCACTCTTTCCTTGCCTTCTTACCATCTAATCAGCTATAGCATACAGGTAGGAGGGGTTCAGACAAATGGCACCAAATGTATTGTTTGTCAATAAGCTCGCAGAGCTGGAAGGAACAAGAAAGAAAATAGGATTGGGAAGAGCTAACTAGTGACTTTCAGCCTTCTACAAAACAAATTAAGGATTCCTTAACTCAGACTAAAAAAACTTGGAAATAATATGGATATTATTAAGACCTGCAGATTGTCTTCACAAATCTTAAGAAGGATGCATTTGCTTATGCAGTGAGAATTGAGCATAGTATATTTTCTGTCAGAGAATGGGTTAAATGTGATTTAAATGGCTTACAGAAAAGTGCAAATAAAGTAAAGGGCCTTCCTAAGGAATCAATGATGTATGGAATTGCAGTCTCTTAAATCACCCTTTGCTCACACTTCCTACCATGTTTGATCCCTCAGCAATGGGAGTACAGAGAGAATAAGGCACAGATGAATCTGATTCAGTACTGAACCTATATGTGCAAAAAGAAATGGATTAGTGGAACGGGATAATATTGAGACCAAACCCAAATGCCAAAGCACCAAATGGGACCCCTCTGATACGCTTGTTTCCTGAACATTATCTCCTTCTCCTCTGACCAGCAGCTGACAAGGACAAACAAATGCCAGCATAACAGCTCTTTAGGGAGAGGTATTGTCATCATTTTGCCTGGGGGAACTGCATGGAATAGCAGCATATCTGGACTGTTTATTTTCCCTGCTTTTAAATATTCATGTGGATACTTCGGAAATTTTTTTTTGCCAGTTGCCTTGAATGAAAGATAACAAAAGTCATTTGGTGCTAACGTCTCTGCCAAGAAAAAAATAGTATTATTTTAGCTGGGATTCTGTTGTTTATAAACTGGCTGACAGAGAAGTACAACTGCCTGTGAAATGCAGACAGTGGTCATCTCCATCCTATAGTGAATCTTCCTCTTTCTGAAGCAAACACTGTACTGCAGACAAGAGAATGGCAGCTGTAGGCAAACCATGGGAGATCTAAGTCAAAACGGTGCTAGCCCCTTCACCTCCTCTGGAACACAGAGAAGAAATTGTTCCTGGACAGTGGGGATTTTTGGTTTTGTTTGTTTGTAATCTTCTGCAATTCCAGCTCTTACTACTGCCCGCTTTTTTCTCATAGGATTGTTCTTTTTCCTGCTTCCCTCTCCCTTTTCTCTCTCCAGTACCTCCACTTGCTTCCCCTTTCTATCCTTAAGATTCATGCTCCTGAAGAGTTTCCCACCAGATCTATCTGCTCCTTTATGCTCCTAGTCTTGCATCAAATATGCCATGATCCATATCCACACTCTTTTTTAACTGTGAGCCTGTTCTTGCCTTTGATAGTATTTGTCTCACCTTTGTCTGCCCTCCAAAATATCCTCTCCGTGTCTCCTCTCTACATTCTCCTACTATTGCATGCTACTGCATCCCCTCTTTGGCTGCCAGTCCTCACTTACTGTTTTTCTCTTCCTTACCTTTACTGTGTTGTCCATGCTATTTCTAATGAGGATACATCCAACTGAAAATTCTAAATGGATTACTCTTTCTTAAGGTTTGTGCTTAGACACCTGCCCTAGTACTTTCTCTGCAGAAGTACTCTCCTTCTTTCACGTTCCCCTTCTTAATGCAAGCTGTAGTGGCCCGATGCTTAGAACTTCCTTCCTCCCCTTTCCATTCTCTCTTTCTTAAAGAGCCCCAGTTCCTCCACTTTTCTCCTGCCATATTGATGTTACTTATCACTTTCCGTTGACCCTTCTCCTCCAATTTAACCAATTTATGTAAATGTAACTCCTGGTTCTGTCATTTCCCTTTTTTATAATCTTCTCATGCTCATCTTGTGTATCTTCACTGGATAGCTTGAAGGCTCTTCCAGTCCTTTACCTGAGTTTAGTTGACTTGTACTTAGGGCTTAACTCTCTTTTCAGAGCAGGACTGCATCCATTGCTATCTCTTTCTGAGCACACTATCAACAACTTCTCCTTTCCTCTAGCCATGTAAAACTCATGCTATGTTCATTTTGTTGCCTGAAGCTTACTGTAGTTGTCATCATTTTTACAGTCATTTCTCCAGTCAGCCAGCTCTCATTCAGAATCAAAAAGTCACATACGCACACCAGCCACCACATTGTGCCAGGTTTGGTTGTCCTCCTGACCAATTGCTTCTAGCTTGTCCATTGTACCCCAGAGGAGTTCCTAGAAATTTCAAAGCCCTTGTTGAAGTTCTCCTTTACTGTAGGTGCCTGTAAAGGCAGAACACTACTCAGGCTGCTCAGATCCTTATAAACTGCACTGTTTATTAGTGTTTCATTATCACTTGATGTTCATCTGTTTGTCTGCATCTAACCACTGTCTCTCCTATTGAGGCAGGATCTATTCTTTTGTTTGGAGTCTGTACAGTGTCAGGCACCATGGAACCCTAGCCCATGACAGGGGACGCTTGATGTACTGCCAATGCAAACACTGAAAATATTGATAGCAATTGTATGATCTTTGCTCCTGTATCACTCCCTTTTACATTTCTTGGAATGAGTTTAAGAGAGTTGGCAACATATCAGGAACAGGATCTATCATGCTGCTTTTTTGATTTTAAGGCTGTGCTGATTTCTGCTGTACTTGGTGGAAGATCTCAAACTTCATCAGAAGCTTTTAGGTTATTAATATTAGTCAGTGTCTTTACTGTCCATCTCCTACTGTTCACAAGCACAAGCTGTAAACCCTAAAGCAACAGTTATTTTAAATACATTTGAAACAACAGGAATTATCAACAGGTATTTCTGCTATTAATACTGCTAAGATCAGATAAAATGTAAAGTATGGCTGGTCAGAAAAAAGCTCGTTTTAATTGTTTGATTGAATTAAAATTAATCTAGAGAATTAAGCATTAATCAACACTATGGAGAAATTGGAAAAACTTTCTCTTTAGAGGTAGATGTTATAAAATACTTAGTTATTCTGGCAATTATATGAAAATAAACACAGCAACCTCATCCTAATACTGAAACTCTTTACATTTATCTGAAGAGTTTATTCGTTTCAGATTTTTATTTTCTATGTGAAGTGATTTTGGTCATTTCTAGACTTATATAAAAATAGCTGCAAACGATTAAGAATAAATTCTGATTTTAATCTGATTTTTTACATAAAATTCATAAGTTCTAATTACTTTCACACCTTATCTATCATTTACTTCATATACACAGAGATCATGGCTTCAGATGTGCTATTAGCACCCGGAATGGAGGAACACGTAAAGGAAACAAAGGAATTGTTTAAATGACTTCATAATAGACTGCATAATATAGTACAATGGAAAACATGGAACTGCATTCTTGTGTCTCACTAGTTCTCCTTTTTTAGTATATAAAGAAACTTATTAGATTTGGTAGCCTTTTGACTGAGCCCCATCTCTGTGCGAGTTGTGGCTGCTGTGTGCCTTCCACGGAAAGCTGTTCTCAGAAGGTCATTCTTGACGCATG
The DNA here is from genome assembly GCF_040807025.1 of Struthio camelus. Lineage (NCBI taxonomy): Eukaryota > Metazoa > Chordata > Aves > Struthioniformes > Struthionidae > Struthio > Struthio camelus. The sequence goes on along the minus strand of NC_090942.1, from coordinate 127,374,401 downwards.
TGAAATGCACCCCTCAGATTTCACTTCTGTAGAAACCTCAAATGGCAAAACACAACTACAAAGAAAAACATTTCCTAAAGTAATATTACTTAACAGCACCAGGACATTTTTTTCTGATGCCTTCTTCACCTTGTCTGAAAATTAAGGGAGATTATGTAGCATACTGATTATTTAGACAACATTAAAGTATGCACCCTCTTTTTGGGTTAATCCATATGGTTAACCATGCCTAGTTCCCAAATTTGTGTTAACCTCTAAGGAAATGTCTAGATAATCCATTCAGAACTGAATACTGATGGATGTATTCACTCCCACTGATGGATGTATTCACACTCGCTGTGTACACTCCCCTATTCTGGCTAATGTCTTCCCTACTCCTGTTCAGTGGAATCTTTCCCTTCAGCTAAAAGCAAGCTCAGAAACCTGCTCACTTGTTTTCATTTACCACTGCCATGTTCCATTAGACAACCGACATTCATATCCAGATGGTACGAATATTTGAAAGCTAGTCAGTGGTCAGGCACAGAACAGACAATCAGGTCTCACAGAATCACAGAATCACAGAATGGTTGAGGTTGGAAGGGACCTCTGGAGATCATCTAGTCCAACCTCCCTGTTCAAGCAGGGTCACTTAGAGCATATTGCCCAGGATCACATCCAGACGGGTTTTGAATATCTCCAGCGAAGGAGACTCCACCACCTCTCTGGGCAACCTGTCCCGGTGCTCTGTCACCCTCACAGTGAAGAAGTTTTTTCTCAGGTTTAGGTGGAACTTCCTGTGCTTCAGTTTCTGCCCATTGCCTCTTGTCCACAAGGCTGGGCACCACGGAGAAGAGTCTGGCCCCACCCTCTTGACACCCCCCCTTCAGATACTTGTACGCATTGATGAGATCACCTCTCAGTCTGCCCTTCTCCAGGCTGAACAGGCCCAGTCTTTCTTCATAGGAGAGATGCTCCACTCCCCTCATCATCTTTGTAGCCCTCCGCTGGACTCTCTCCAGTAGTGCCATGTCTCTCTTGTACTGGGGAGCCCAGAATTGGACACAGCACCCCAGGTGAGGCCTCACCACGGCTGAGGAGAGGGGCAGGATCACCTCCCTCGACCTGCTGGCAACACTCTGCCTCATGCACCCCAGGAGACCATTGGCCTTCTTGGCCACAAGGGCATCTGGTTGCTGGCTCATGATTAACTTGTTGTCCACCAGCACTCCCAGGTCCTTCTCTGCAGAGCTGCTTTCCAGCAGGTCAACCCCCAGCCTGTCCTGGTGCAGGGGGTTGTTCCTCCCTAGGTGCAGGACCCTGCACTTGCCTTTGTTGAACTCCATGAGGTTCCTCTCTGTCCAACTCTCCAGCCTGTCCAGGTCCCTCTGAATGGCAGCACAGTCCTCTGAGGTATCAGCCACTCCTCCCAATTCTGTATCATCAGCAAACTTGCTGAGGGTGCACTCTGTCCCCTCATCCAGGTCAGCGATGAATACGTTGAACAAGACTGGACCCAGGACTGACCCCTGGGGGACACCGCTAGCTACAGGCCTCCAACTAGGCTCTGCACCATTCACCACAACCCTCTGAGCTCGGCCATCCAGCCAGTTCTCAAGCCACCTCACTGTCCACTCATCCAACCCTCACTTCCTGAGCTTACCTGTGAGGATGTAATGGGAGACAGTGTCCAAAGCCTTGCTGAAGTCCAGGGAGACAACATCCACTGCTCTTCCCTCATCTACCCAGCCAGTCATCCCATCATAGAAGGCTATCAGATTGGTCAAGCATGATTTCCCTTTGGTGAATCCAAGCTGGCTACTCCTGATCACCTTCTTGTCCTCCAGATGCTTAGTGAGGACCTCCAGGAGGAGCTGTTCCATCCCCTTTCCCGGGATGGAGGTGAGGCTGACAGGCCTGGAGTTTCCTGGCTCCTCCTTCTTGCCCTTTTTGAAGACTGGGGTGACATTGGCTTTCTTCCAGTCCTCAGGCACCTCTCCTGATCTCCAGGACCTTTCCAAGATGATGGAGAGTGGCCTAGCGATAACATCCACCAGCTCCCTCAGCACTCGTGAATGCATTCCATCGGGGCCCATGGATTTGTGGATGTCATGTTTGGACAAATGATCTCTAACCCGATCCTCCTCGACCAAGGGAGAGTCTTCCTTTCTCCAGATTAGAAAGGCAGACTGGAGTCTTGCCTCCAGTGCGTGGGATTCCTGAAGGCTGGCCTTAGCAGTGAAGACTGAAGCAAAGAAGGCATTCAGTAACTCTGCCTTCTCCGTATCCTTTGTTATCAGGGCACCCGCCCCATTCAGCAGCGGGCCCACGTTTTCCCTAGTCTTCCTTTTGCTCTTGATGTCTTGGAAGAAGCCCTTCTTGTTGTCCTTGACATCCCTTGCCAGATTTAATTCCAAGTGGGCCTTAGCCTTCCTTGTCACATCCCTGCAGACTCTGAGAGCGTCCCTATGTTCCTCCCAAGTGGCCTGTCCCCTTTGCCACATTCTGTGTACTTCCTTCTTCTGTTGGAGTTTTGCCAGGAGTCCCTTGCTCGTGCGTGCAGGTCTCCTGCCCGCTTTGCTGGACTTCTTACTCAGAGGGATGCACCGATCTTGAGCCTGGAGGAGGTGATACTTGAATATGAACCAGCTTTCTTGGACCCCTCTTCCTTCAAGGGCCATACCCCAGGAGACTCCTCCAAGTAGGTCCCTGAAGAGGCCAAAGTTAGCTCTCCTGAAGTCCACGGTTGTGATCCTACTTATTGCCCTGCTCCCTCCTCGTAGGATCCTGAACTCCACCATCTCACGGTCCCTGCAGCCAGGGCTGTCCCCAACCTTCACCTCTCCAACTAGACCTTCTTTGTTTGTTAGTACAAGGTCTAGCATTGCACCTCTCCTCGTTGGCGTCACCACCACCTGGGTCAAGAAATTATCCTCAATGCTCTGCAGGAACCTCTTGGACTGTTTGTGTCTAGCTGTGCTGTCTTCCCAACAGATGTCAGGGTGGTTGAAGTCCCCCATGAGAACCAGGGCCTGTGATCGTGAGGCTACTTCCAGCTGTCTGTAGAAGGCCTCATCGATGATTTCTTCCTGATCAGGTGGCCTGTAGTAAACCCCCACAACAGTGTCACCCATGTTAGCCTGCCCTTTAATCCTTACCCATAGGCTCTCAACTTGCTCTTCATCCACCCCGAGGCAGAGCTCCACACATTCTAGTTGCTCCCTCACATAAAGGGCGACTCCACCACCTCGCCTTCCTGGCCTGTCTTTCCTAAAAAGCACGTAGCCATCCATGACAGCATTCCAGTCATGTGAGCTATCCCACCATGTCTCTGTAACTGCAAGGAGATCATGGCCCTGCGACCGCATAGAGATCTCTAACTCTTCCTGTTTATTCCCCATGCTGCGCACATTGCTATACAGGCATTTCAGAGAGGCAATTGAGCATGCAGGTTTCTCAGGAGAGGTGCAAGAGCCATGCATAGCCATGTCCTGTACACGCTTCCCTGGCTGCATGCACCCGCTGGAGGCATCCTGACTTGAACAGCATATTACTAACTACCTTATCTCTATACCACTCCCCTTCCCCCATCTTGCCTAGTTTAAAGCCCTCCTTACCAGGCTGGCCAGCCTGTTGGCAAAGACGCGCGTTCCCCGCTTGGTAAGGTGGATCCCATCGCTCCCCATCAGCTGTCAATCTTCAAACAGGGTTCCATGGTCATAGAAACCAAAACCCTGCTGCCAACAGCAGCGGTGCAGCCAGTTGTTAAGTTGGAAAATCCACCTACTCCTCCTCCCTTCCTTCCCCCTCACAGGCAGGATGGAGGAGAAAATGATCTGGGCTCCCAGACCCTTGACCACCATTCCCAGAACTCTGAAATCCTGTCTGATGATATCCAGTTTGCCCTTGGTATCATTAGTGCCCCCATGGAAGAGCAGCAGAGGGTAATAGTCCAATGCATGGACAAGCCTTGGCAGTCTTTCCATGACATCTCTTATTCGAGCCCCTGGCAGGCAGCAAACCTCTCTGGACAAGAGGTCAGGTCGGCAGAGAGGTGCCTCTGTCCCCTGCAGCAGGGAGTCACCCACTACAATCACTCGCCACTTCTTCCAGGTGTTCCTGCATGGCATGGGGTCTGTCAGGCCAGCTGCTTCCCCTGAAGCCATGCTCAGGTCCTCCTCAGCCTGGAGGGCACTAAACCTGTTCCTTAAAGGAAAGTCTTCAGGAGAGCAAGAGCCTTTCTTCTTCTGTGAAAAGTGATCAGTTTCCAACCTTCTTCAACAACGTTATGATGTACCGTTTCACACGGCACAGACCCTCTGGCAACAATGCTGCTGTGGGGGGTGGGGACTCCTGGAGCTGCACAGCTTCTGAGAATACCCTGTCTATCTCTTGCTCATCTTCTTGGAAGGCTACTGACTTCCTCCTGTAGTTCCTTTTACCTGGTGATATAACCTCATCTCCCCATTACTGCTTGCTCCTTATCCAGGTCTCCACCTCTGCAGAGGAAGAAGAGCTCATTTCTCCTAACCCTGTTTGGTGGCTTGTAAAAAGAGGTGGATCAGGAGAAGTGATAGTCACTGGTCAACCTGTGGGTCATGTTGTCAATACCTGTAAGTAATACACAGAGGAAAAGCTCAGGGGGTATCACCTGAGCCAGCTGAATGTAATGGTGGGAATGGTTGCAGTGAAGACTCTTGTCTTTTCTGGGCAGAAATTTGCCATCCTGCCTGATGATTTGCTGAATTCCCTTTTGTTGTAAACATTATGCTATGCACAATAAAGGCTTTCAGCTATCTCAGGTTAGCGCTCCTTTGTGCATTAGTGCTGATTTTGAATTGAGGTTCTGGGCACCAGTAAGTTTGCTGGCCATCGACTTGAGACTGCGATGCAGTGGTTTGCCAGACACACCGTAATCACTTCTGATGCTAGGCAGGGCCTTTGGTAAACATAGAGTAATTCATTATAGTACACTTAAGTGATTAAGTATGGTATATTAGGGACAGCTGAAGAGAAAAAAATAAAAGAAAAACCCCTTGAGATAGCTTAAGATAGCTTTTCAGTTGAATGACACTGAAATAGATTATCTGGCTGTTTCCACATCTCTCAGATGGGAAGCGATGCTATGGCAAAGCCTATATGCAGAATTACTTTTCCCGAAAAGGATACTGAGCTGGGAAAAAGTGTCTTCTCCCATGCACATTTTCTCCCTCAGTTTCCGCTCAGACTCAAATGTCCTTTTGAGGGTTTATTACAATTCGTAAATTTAATAGTTAATGAAGATCTCAGGTTTTAATACTTCTCACAAAGCATCATTGATTTCTAAGGATGCTCGGGAAATGCTCATATCCTTTGGGCATAATGATATGGAGTTATTACCTGGCCAGACACTAAATAAACCATTTACCAAGGGGAAAGTAACACCTAGTGAATGGCCTGATATTTGACTTGAGTATAAACATATCCTTTATCCATTATGAATGTAATTCTCCCTGTAGCGAGCTAAGAAAAGTTTTAGACTTCTAGATTTATGCACCTTTCTAACATATGCAATGAAAAATATATTTTATATAGACATACAGAAGAGAAGTAGCAATGTGCTTCCTCATTAGATCACGGTGGAGACTAGACATGACACTAAATGAATAAAATCCTGTATGGAAGGCCCTCTGACTCAGGTGCCTTCATAAATGACTTTCCTGATGGAAGAGAACCAGGCAGAGTGCATTACTGTATCCCAAAGGATTCCACACAAAGGCAATGATCTCAAATTATTTAAATTGATTTGAAATGGCAGAATTAGGAGATTTTTTTAAAAAATAACAGCATTGTTTCAGTTATTTAGTAGATCTTCCAAAAAGATCTTTTTTCATGGCTAGCGGTTCCTGTATTGCTTAGAAGTTACTGAGGTCACGAGATTGACCGATAAAACCAGTTTGCAACTTTGGTGTTTATTGATTCAGTTGCTCTTCCCCAGCAAAACCAATTATTGCTGAGACACAAAACCCAGCTATTTACTGTTAAGTATATGCATTGTTCTTTAACATTCACAAAATAATTATTTCAATCTAAAACTAAAATCTCCTTTCATCACTTCAGGTATCAGTACTTAAACTAATATGTATAGCTATTCTTTCTCATCAGCTTTGCACGGATAATTAGGGATGGAGTTCCTGGGATTAAGCTATGAATGCAAAAATGGTCTTGAAAGAAAGGAGTAGGGAAGATTAAATGGATCTTGATATTAAGTACTTGCAGAAAAATCTAGAAAATTTAGAGTAAAATGATGGTGTAATCCACTGTCAATGACACGAAATAAGAAATTACGGTATTTTATGATATCACTATGATTGTCCTTTAGCTCCTGCAAAATAGGAAAGAAGTGGTAATGAGATGAGCAGGATAATACATTCTGAAGATGCAGAAAATAGGGACAGCATCAGCCTATAGCAAGCAGTGCCCAGGTCTCACAGTCACAAACAAATCACTTGCTTAGTCCGCTTGCTGTATCAGAAAAGAAAACTAGTCCCCCTGACATCCCACAGCTACCCCCGATATGGACTGCTCCTCAGTCCTCCTGTTTCCCCATTACTTTAGCTCCGCAAAGGGGCCCAGTCCTCTTCCCACTGCAGCCAAGGGCAAAAGCTGTGACTGACTTAAATGGTACAACTTGCTGTTGGCCATCAGCTGCCATTCCTTGGGTAACACTTGGGGTGGATGTTTCTGACTTCTGCTATGCTATTTCCAGGCTACATTCAACCTTATGAAAATCTCTATTGGAGTACCGTTCCTGGGAATTATCAATGTTCATAGCACAGTGCACAAGCAGATTTCCCAGAGCAACAGTATGTAAGCTTTTTTTGCGTAGCGATCAGCTGGCCACAGCAAGATGAGACCAGCCATCCTAGGCTGCAGTGCTCACCCATGCCTGCCTAGCACTTTGAAGTGGCACCACTTTGAAGTAGCTCTTGTGCGTATGTGTGTGTGTGTGTGTGTGTGGCTGTAGGCATACCAGTTTGGGAGATCCTGACACAAACAATGGCTAGGAATGTCTGCCTATAGAGATCTCTTCCCTCTTATCTGACCTGAAATGCAGAGGATATTTCTTGCATTGTATACTCATGTTTTATTTAGATTTCAGGTTCCTGCACTGCATGTTTAGTGTCTAATACCCTTGAACGGTCTCTTGGATGACACACGAAAAGGGAGACAAACTCTTTCAAAGCACAGAAGAAAATGGGAAAATACATCTGAAAAAGTTTAGAAAGCATTTTTTCCAAAATTAAACTTGTGTAAATATACATTAAAACAACATTTCTACGGTGTCCCTTCTACAACAGAGAAGAGAGCCCCGCCATATTTTGATGCAACTTGCCAGAACCATAAATAAATGAATCAGTTCACTAGCCTCGAAGAATTAAAAGAAGAAAAATCTGGCTAAGTCAGCCTTTTGGGCTGCTAGATGAGGAGAAATGTTCATAGACTCTCCACTGTGTTTTATATGTCTTCATATCACTCCTTGCACAAATCTCTGCTGTTTGGTGCCATAATAAACAAAATAAATGTTAAAACAAAGTTTCTATCATGCCAGTAGGTTTCTTTGCAGCTTATCTGATAGATGGAGAGGTAATTTTTTTCTCCTTTCCAGCCGGTTTGCATATAGCAGCAATATGAGAGTAATAAGCATTTATTTGCAGCATAAGGACAACAGAGTTCCACCTGCATTCCTACAACATTGCATCTTTCACTAATAAAAATCAATCATAAAACAAGATAGCAAGTAGTTATTTATAGTGTAGGAATTACAGAACACATAGGTCTGCTGAGCTTTTGAGGCCTAATTAATAGATTGTGTCACAAACGGATCATGCAAACATCTGATGAACTGAACAACTGGGGAAGGAAATCGATTTTAAATTTGCACAACAGTTTTCAGTTTTCAAGCTTAAGCAAAAAATATATATTTGTGTGTATATATGTATTCTGGGTCCAACAAGGCATTTGCTTTTGATTTAGACAAATTGCTTTTGTTTCTTCACTCTACATTTTTTCCCCTTTTGAAAGTTATTTGAGGGTAAACTTCAAAATGCAATGGCATTTCAAAATGCTGGATCAATATATAACCATATCTTTCAACATTTTCTGTTAAAAAAAAGATTTCAGATAAAGTAGTTGGAGGAATCTGATGAATTTATATAAGCCTATTTTGGGCAAAGAAAATTTATCTAAGTAATATTGTTGTGTTAAGAGGTTGATGGAAGCGTACGGTGACAAAACTTGCACCCTTTCCTTATTTCATATTCTTTCAGATTTGTGTTTTTTCCCCAGTGTTATGTTTCAAAATTAGAAATAAGTGGTTTGTGAATCAATACTTTTCCTTACTGAAGTTTTCCTGCTTTGCTCCTTGCCACCCCTCTTTTCTTTGCCTGTCCTACCTAAGAAGTTATTGCTTAAACGTGTTGAAGGAGAAACAGGAGACCACTAAGACTGTCACCACCTTTGGACCACCTTTTTAAAGCAAACAGTGTGATCACTGCAGAAAAAAAAACATACAGGCTCCACTGATGACATTGTAGATAATACAGATAAGTGTGTCCCTGCAATAGACTTCCAGCTTTTTTGGTATATAAATCGGTCGAAGATTCAATTCGAACTTGACTGCTTAGAAAGACATGAAGATTGAGAGGTGTGTTTGTTTTTCAGCTATTAAAACTGAAGGACACAGTTTCTGTAATAGCCAAACCAGTATTTTCATTCCATGTACAGTTTTTTAAAATATTATACTTCCAAAAAGCTGCCTTGTAAGTGGTAAATGTGATTGCGCTGCACATAAGACTAATAAAAAGAGATTTTTCAGGCCTCTTAATTTATTCCTATCACTCATAAGAACAATTTTTCATAAGGCAGTAAGTACATCAGCCGTCTGTTCTTTTCTATGACTGTTAATTATATTCTCAATGTATGAATTAATTATAACGCCTATTGACTATGGTGATATTGTTTAGAGAGATTATCTCTCAGGTCAGATGAAAAGGTTTGACTTTGTGTGACATACTGTAGTGACTTGTTCTCCATTATGACATCAGTATTCCTCAGTGGGAACTTCATGAACAATTAAAAGCAAAGTAAACTGAGAAAGGGACCCCTCTCCACTGGTTTCTTCATTTAAAACCTTGTATAGGGAAGCTCCTCTATGGTCTGTCCTGTGCAACTGAACAATGAAAGAGACATTTTCCTCTTCACAGAACGTCTTCCAAGCAGCATCATGGCATTTGTTGTCTGAGTGTACTTTGCTGTGATACGGTTACACTGGTGACAAACAGATTCAGGTGCAGGCAGAGTTATCAGCAGAGCTGCATCTGCTTAGCTGAGTTCTGTTTTTTCCCTCCGCTGTGTTACGGTATGAAATGCAGCCTTCAAATGCATAAATATTTTTGCTGACTTCTTGATTGCCACCTTGGAGGAAAGTTTTTGGAAGCTGAGGCATGAGGTTTCAGCTAGCCTCCGGTTTCACAGAGAGCAACAAGAGTGCAACTAAAGTGCCAAGAAATCTTAGGGTCTGTTTGCTAGTGGAACTCTGAATTAACCCAACACAGTGTGTGAATTGGAGCCTCTGGGGACACAGCACTGCGTTGGTCCTCGTGGCATGGGCTCTGTGTGTCAGAAAAAAGTTCTTCTTCTGGGCAGGTAGGACTGCTTTCCACAGCTCAGTCACTGATAAACTGGCCAGAAGGACAGGACTTGAGAGGGCGCTACGGGAGATGTGAAGGAAATAGTTTTCTACATATATGCCAAAATAAGGAGCACTGACAAGGCCTCAGGATGAACTTATCGCCTTCAGAACAAATGCACAGTTCATCTGATCTGATCCAGCTTCCTCGTGGAAGAGTATTCAAAACAAAATTACAATGGCAGACAGAGGGAAAAACTAAGACCTAAAATGCATGCGGAAAATAACTGACTTTCAAACTGGACGATATTGAATGTGAACTGGGAAATCAGGGTGTGAGTGTGTCTGCGGAGAGATAAGTAGACAGAAACAGATCCCTAAAGCTTTAAGCAAAATTGCCATGGCTGGGGGATACTGTGCATAAAACACAACTGTGCATGATTGCAGTGCTCAGAAGCATCAGCATATTTCATTCATCCTTCAGTAATGACATCGCTTAAAGCAAAAGCTAACAGGAAGAAAACATGCACTGTTGTGGCATGCTTTCACAGGCAGATCTAGGATAAGACTTGCCCAAGACAAGAATGAATGGCTCCCAAGTTTTTTTCCAGGTATGGTATCCCTGTAAATGGTGGCACAACCTTTCCTTGACATACACGGATATTTGGTAAGTGTATTTCCTTCATCCAGTGGGAGATGGAGGTGTAGGAGATTGGCCCACTACACAGCAGTTATTGTACTCTTTCTTCTTTGCCAAGCTGTGAGCCTTGTGTTTATCAAAGCTGAAGGAAGTAAGGGTAAGAGTGTTCATTGTGCTATTGTAACCATCCTTACAGCCATACACCGTATAGCTGCCAGTCACTATGTCTCTTGAAAAGAAAGTAAACATGCTCATTAAAATAACATTCTCACTTTCTCTTTTTTATTTCTTGCTGGTGCTAAAAGAAGTCTATGTTCTTTACAACCCGAAACCCAGGGTCTGTTGTTTTGAAGATTTCCGGTTTCAATAGTCCAATTTTAGTTCCACCTTCTAATTCGCATTCCTGACATTAGCTGCTATGAAGCAAGTTAAATGAATTCACACAGACTTAACATTACTAATTGCTCTGTCAATTGCTTTCCAACTCTGTAGTTTTTAAAGACACATCAAAACCTGCGATAGATTTAATATTCTCAGTGCTTAAGAGAAGGGAAAGAAGGAAAGAGCAAATAAGCCAAAAAACCTAAGTGGAACAAATTATCTGTTACAATCAGTTAGCTGTGTTACCTAACATCTCTGCCAAAAAAGGAAATACCATCCTTTTCGTTGTCTGTAGGTGGCTATACGTGTATCGCAATAAAAATATATGATGACATCTTAATCAGTTCAACAAATGACATGATGCAGCATCACACTGAAAGCTGCTAAAGATAAAACTTGGGGGAGGAGGGAAAAGCCCTTGTTCCCGTAGTAACCAATGCAATTATTAGGAAGATATACACTTCCAAAAGCTGAATTTAAAAAAGTTAGAGCAAAAAATGAAGTAATCATCTTTTAATGTGGAAATGAATAAAATGCTTTTAACTTTACATATTTTATTTAATTCAGCCATTTCCCCTGACTATTATAACGCTGGGTTTGTTGCATTGACTATTGGTAGAGCTTGGTAGTATTCACCCTCAACAGCTGCCGCAAAGAAACAAAGAACATACTTTTGAGTTAAATTCCTAATAAAGAGTTTACCACTAGAATGAAAACTCTTTCCAGTAAGTGGGCCAACCACTCCCTAACATTATGATAAATTAAAGGAGGAGCTCAGAAGAGAAAAAGGCTTAAAATGAAAAATCAAAAAGAACTCACGCTCTCTGTAGGTTTGCTCTACATCCAGTTTTTGTACCAGCCTAACTACATGTGCTGGGGATGCATATGTATAAGCAAAGTTAGTAACGACAGCATCATGGGTGTAATGTAGATACAGGTCCAGCACCAGCACTTGCATTTTCTTCTTTCTGGAAGAAAAGAAGCTATGCTGATATAAGCACTGATGTCACTGTATTTAGTCTGTGCATTGGTATGGGTGTGTGGGATTTGTACTTCTATAATTACAGAAGTGTGTGTAAAGATAAGTTCTTAAAATTATTTTCGGGAGTCACATTTTCCCCTTGAAACCTCCTACCTTTTTTTGCTGTTACATAACCACATTTTGCTTTGCAATATTTTCTCTTCTCTGTTGCTGTTGGAAATACCCACGCAAACCAAGAGGAGAAATGGGTTATAAAGGGAATAAATGAAACTCAGCATTGACTTAAATTGTTTTTGGTCTGGCTCCAAATGTTGCCAAACATACAAGATAAACACATAGAGAATGGAGAAAAACTGTCCTCTCTTTCACTTCTTTATGATGTTAGTAATTGTAGATGCCAGTTACAAATACTGTAATAATAATAATAACAGAGTTAACAGTGCTCCTCAAAATACTGCTGCAAATATAGACTACTTAAGGCTATGACCTAGATTCTCAGAAGTACTATAAATACCTTTGAGAACCTGGCCAAAGTCAAAAGTGCATGTAGCTAAAGAGAAGGTTACATTCTATCTAGATTAAATTTTTCACAAAGATATCCTCTGTTTTTCTTATCTCCTTTCCTTTTTTTTGCTGTTGACAATAGTGTCATTTTCCTGTCAATCAGGCCTGCAATTTAAGGATCATGTTTTATGAAACTTCTTGTACGGTAGTTCCTAGAGACTCAGCTGAGAACAGGACTCCATTATAGAAAGATGCTGCCACATAGACATATATACACATACAAAGACTATCCATTCCCCAGGGAATTTACTGCTGGGTATCCAAAACAAGACAAGCGTAAAAAGTGAAATATGATTAGCACTTCATAAGTGGGAAACTGCGAAAAGGTTTAATGACACATCCAGAAACACATGGGAGACCGGAGGTGAAGCTTGGAAACAAACTATTCAACTGAGGCCTTATCCGGTGTCTAAATAGCAAGATCATCCTCCCTTATTTTGGGCCATGATCTATCTTTGGCATCACAGGTACACACTCACTTCAGATCTTATTCCAGTTTTCTTTGGGGTACTTTCTGCAGTGGCATTTTAGATACCTCACCTTTGAATTCCATCCCAAGCTCTCACTGAAGCCTTTTTCATCACAGTCCTTGAGCAATGCAGATCTCTTGTTGAATCTTTCATCATTCCATGTTATTCCTCACAGAACTCAAGTTACTAACAGAGACTTTCCTGTTCCTTGCTTTCATACTGGGTTTCCCTTTTCACAGCAGCTCTGTACTGCTGGATGTAGCTTAAAATCACCACCTTCGTCGTTAAACTCTTTTATCTACAGTTGTCCCTAGTTTATATGTAGGCTATGGGCTTGAGGTGCCTAAGTTAGGTGTTGCAGGTGCAAAGACATCCAAGTTTAAGAGAGAGAGGAACAGACTGTGGCGTCAACATCACTGCTAGACCTCATAGTCACCAGAGAGGAGAGGTTACATTGAGTAAATTACACATGTATAATACACGATCTGAATAGACCTTGTTCAGCCTTGACATTGTGGATGGACTGTCTGATAAAAACAATTCACAAGGGGAATGGCAGAAGGGTGGCTGGGGCTAGCTTAGTTTGAAGACAGAATTTTCATGTACAGTCCCTATACTGTCTTTATAAATTGTGAGTTCTCAAGACACAGTATATGCATAGCTGTACTGGAGCACACTCATAATGAGTGACATTGACTAAATATGTTATTTATGCAACCCTGTGCCATGAGGGTCAGATCCATAAAGCACTTAGGAACTTAAGTCCTGCCGAGAGAGCCCAAATGCATTGGTGAATTTGGACCCTGATTTACATTTTTGCACTTAATGGGCATTCTAGAAATATTACCTACCTTGCATAATGAATCTGGGAGCAAATGAATAGAAAAAAAAATTCAAATAGCCTCTTCTGTATCAGTATTGCAACATTTCACATTCTTGATAACTTGAATCTTGGTGCTAGAGCAGGTATTCAGCTGCTGTAAATTGGCATGGCTCTGCTGAAGCCAAAAAAATTACACTAATTTATTCTAGCTAAGGATGAGACTTTTACAGAATAGCCCTGGCCTTCTTTATTATTTTTTTAATATATGTAAGTAGGAAAAAAAGGCAGACTCCTGTAATTGTCGGCAGAATTGATAGATTATTTCTGTGAATAATCGGGAAGTACCAGTAACAAACCCATGAATGTCAACAACCACGATTTTGTGGTGAAAAGAGCTCAATCACAGAATAGAGGAGCTCTACATTTTCTTTTTTCTTTCCCTTTCTAATGGAGAATGTTGAGTGGAAGTGTACTGGAGACATTTCAAAAATTTCCGTGACAATAACCCCATTAAAAGGTAAGATTGTAACATAGACATGTCCAAGTGAGTCTTCTTTATTGCATCTAAAGCTTGGCTTGGCTCAGGCAGTTGTCAGAACTTTGGAGAGGAGTATAACAAACAGGGCAAGGGCACAGTGATCCTTCTCCTCGCACACGTTTGCAGTTTTAGAAACTGTCTGGTGAGGAATTTTCTGACTTGGGGAGGATGTTTCTAGGCTAGAGGCACCCATAGCCCTGCGTTCTGAGAATCTCACTGAACTTTTGAGCAAATTTGTGCTGTGGCTTCCACAACCTCCTGTGAGAATGAGCTCTACGGCTTCAAATTTAGTTGTGTGAAAAGATGCTTCTTTTCCTCTGCTTTCAAATTGCCGGTTCATAATATCATTATCTGTGCACCTGCTTTTGCATCGTAAGAAACAGTGAATAAATCATTAGCTATTCATCAACTCCATACCATGTCATCCACCTCAGCCGCATTTCCTTTGTCATATATCATGACCTAAGTAGAGAACCTGCTCTAACTATGCTCCTTGTAAAAAAACAGTCTTATAAGTTTGGTCATCTATTCTCTATAATTTAGTTCCAGTATAACCTTCTGAAATGGGGTGAAGTGACTAATAAGGAGCAGCTAGAATATAGGCACAATGTGTATTTATACAGTAATATATTGCTATTTGCAGTTTTGTCCCCTACTCGTTTCCTAATACTTCTTAATATTCTTTGTCTCTTAGACAGTTCATGAGCATTGAACTCATGTATTCAAAGAATTCAAAGAATTTTGAAAGAATCCAACTATCTTCTTGAATAACTTCAGGTAATTTATCACCTATCCATCTATATGTAATAGCCTTTGCATACATGTATACACCTACACAGAGGTACATACAAATAGCCTGTCTATATATAAGTGCAATGTTACCCTTGGGCATCTAACTGCAATTACTAACATGGAATAAAATTTAGCAAAAACTTACCACCATTTGAAATCCTTCATGGTCAATTTTAGATTAGTCTATTCTGAAATATTTTATTTCAGCTAATGTTATCAGTGCCTTTCTTATCTGCTTCCTACAACATTTATGAATGTGTTGAAGAGTGCTGGGCTCAGCTACGACCCTTTAGTAGTATCAAGAGTGACAGCATTATACTGTGAAGATTAGCAATTATTTCCATCTTCGGTTCTTGTTTTTTTTTAAGCAGCTACTAATTGATAATTCTCTTTTATATCATAACTATTCAATTTTTGTAAGGACTTTTGATAGAGAATCTCATTTACATTTTTTAGGAAGTTTAGGCACACTGCATCAGCTAGATCTTTCATGCTCATTGCCTCTTACCAAGACCTTTGCGATTTGTGAGGCACGACTTTCCAAACAAAAGCCGTGTTGACTTTTCCTCGATAGCTCTTATACCTACCCTTTTTCTTCTTACTGTAGTGTCTAATAATTTACATGGTACAGAAACCAAACTTACTGTTTGGCATTACTGATGATAACTCTTGAAACCTTTGGTGTATGTTTTGTTACCTTCCATTGGTACTAAAAACAACTGAGCACTTAGTAGTTCAGCGATTTTATATAGAATTCCTTTCAAACGTTTCAGATGCTTAAAATTCAGTCTTACTGGTTCATCACATATGCCCAGATTTATTTTACTTAATTTTAATTGTATAAAAAGTTTTTGTCTCATCTAGCACTATAATCCACATCCACAAATCCATGGGCCCCGATGGGATGCACCCACGAGTGCTGAGGGAGCTGGCGGATGTTATCGCTAGGCCACTCTCCATCATCTTGGAAAGGTCCTGGAGATCAGGAGAGGTGCCTGAGGACTGGAAGAAAGCCAATGTCACCCCAGTCTTCAAAAAGGGCAAGAAGGAGGAGCCAGGAAACTCCAGGCCTGTCAGCCTCACCTCCATCCCGGGAAAGGGGATGGAACAGCTCCTCCTGGAGGTCCTCACTAAGCAACTGGAGGACAAGAAGGTGATCAGGAGTAGTCAGCTTGGATTCACCAAAGGGAAATCATGCTTGACCAATCTGATAGCCTTCTGTGATCAAGTGACAGGCTGGGTAGATGAGGGGAGAGCAGTGGATGTTGTCTCCCTGGACTTCAGCAAGGCTTTGGACACTGTCTCCCATCACATCCTCACAGGCAAACTCAGGAAGTGAGGGTTGGATGAGTGGACAGTGAGGTGGCTTGAGAACTGGCTGGATGGCCGAGCTCAGAGGGTTGTGGTCAGTGGTGCAGTCTAGTTGGAGGCCTGTAGCTAGCGGTGTCCCCCAGGGGTCAGTCCTGGGTCCAGTCTTGTTCAATATATTCATCGCTGACCTGGAGGAAGGGACAGAGTGCACCCTCAGCAAGTTTGCTGATGATACAGAGTTGGGAGGAGTGGCTGATACCTCAGAAGACTGTGCTGCCATTCAGAGGGACCTGGACAGGCTGGAGAGCTGGGCGGAGAGGAACCTCATGAAGTTCAACAAAGGCAAGTGCAGGGTCCTGCACCTAGGCAGGAATAATCCCCTGCACCAGGACAGGCTGGGGGTTGACCTGCTGGAAAGCAGCTCTGCAGAGAAGGAGCTGGGAGTGCTGGTGGATAACAAGTTAAACATGAGGCAGCAGTGTGGCCTTGTGGCCAAGAAGGCCAATGGTCTCCTGGGGTGCATGAGGCAGAGTGTTGCCAGCAGGTGGAGGGAGGTGATCCTGCCCCTCTCCTCAGCCCTGGTGAGGCCTCACCTGGAGTACTGTGTCCAATTCTGGGCTCCCCCGTACAAGAGAGACATGGCACTCCTGGAGAGAGTCCAGCGGAGGGCTACCAAGATGATTAGAGGGCTGGAGCACCTCTCCTATGAAGAAAGACTGCAAGAGCTGGGCCTGTTCAGCCTGGAGAAGAGAAGATTGAGAGGCGATCTCATCAACGTGTACAAGTATCTGAAGGGGGAGTGTCAAGAGGATGAGGCCAGCCTCTTCTCCGTGGTGCCCAGCCTTGTGGACAAGAGGCAATGGGCAGAAACTGAAGCACAGGAAGTTCCACCTAAACCTGAGAAAAAACTTCTTCACTGTGAGGGTGACAGAGCATTGGAACAGGTTGCCCAGAGAGGTGGTGGAGTCTCCTTCGCTGGAGATATTCAAAACCCGTCTGGATGTGATCCTGGGCAATATGCTCTAGGTGACCCTGCTTGAACAGGGAGGTTGGACTAGATGATCTCCAGAGGTCCCTTCCAACCTAAACGATTCTGTGATTCTGTGATAATCAAGGGAGAGTGATAGGCACTCCCTGAGGAAAATTGTCTTTACCTATTTTAGATGTTAATCTTTCCATATGTGCACTCTCTCTCTCTCTTTCAGTTGGTTAGATAATTAGCTCAGACTAGTTTCCTAACTTTTAGATGGTATAACAGAATGAATCCCACCCTACAGTTCAGTTCATCAGGTAGCTCTAAAATCTCTTTGGGGTCACATGCACACTGCAGTTTGAAGCATTGTCTCCTTTGTTCTTAGGTACAGCAGGAATGACTCCATGCAGAAGGTAGCAAGCCATATTGGTGACACGCTGGTGTACCATACTAGTGAAAGATCCCCACTTTTCCAGGACTTCAAGTATTTCACCATCTTTTCCTTCCATTAAAGACCTTAACCTGCTTGTGATGCAGTTCTCTGGAAAAAAAAAAAAATTTCTGAAATGGTTGCTTATTTCTTACCTTCTCACTCCACATTTCTTCACTTGCTTAGTTTATAAACTATTAATGTTCTTCGATAATGATAACACTGTCATGCAATGTTGCAGTCAGCCTATATTGAAGTCACATTACTACCTTGCCCTGACAGAAACAGCACTACTACCTTCAGACTTTTCTATCACATTTCTTACTGTAAGTGTTTGTCCATTAGTTCCAAATGATTTTCAATATGTGAAAACCGCTATTTCAGTTCTACCCCATTTCCCTCTCTCTCTCACACACAAACATGCACATAGCCATGACTTGTTAATGGTGGCTAAAATAAGCGTTTTCTCTATCAGATCAAAGAAATACTGAGACATCTTGGGTTAGAGGAAATAGATTTCTTCCAGGACTGATCTTGCAAGCAATTTTGTTTATTTCACATTAAAAGAGGGAATGTACTACTTTGATTTGCTAGTGACATCCTAGGTACAGATGGGACATTCGAAATATTTCATTGATAGAATTCAGGGATGGAGTATTAGAAATTCAGTTAATTTTCCAGTGCAAAGTGCAACATCGTATGTTGACATATTAATTACAAGAACACATGTGTCATTATGTGCTTGCTACTAAAAGTCCTTCTGCTGGAAAGGTATAGAAGGAGAAAAGAGAAATTAAACATACATGACATGGTATACAGGCTGTCAATATGACAGAAAATCTAAAAACCCTGGAATCCCAGGATGGATTAGCTGAGTTATGTCCTGCAGAGAGAGGGCTGTACCCACACACCACTGAATTTAGTCATCCAAAGATTGGTCAAAAAGATTACATTAAAGTGCAGTGTCTGATTGACAAGGGCTCCCAGGATGATCAGGAAAATGGAGAGCATATTGTATGAAGGGATACTAGAAGAGCCTGGCTAGATTAATTTACCAGAACGTGGACTGAGAGGAAGAATGATTTCTGTCAATAAATGCCCCAGTGGAGTGAATATTAAACAGGGATAAAGCTATTTTAGCTATGGGGTAGTGCTGGAAGCAGTGCAAATGAGTACATGCCATATGTGAGAAAATGGAGTCTGAACTTCCAGAGAAAGTCTTCCAACTGAGGGTTAAGTGAGCTTTTGGAAAAGATTCCGATCTAGAGTACTGCAGCAAAGAAACGAGCCCATTTTCTGAGGGACAACAAGATAGTCACGTAGTGCTTATAGAGACACCAGGCCACTCCCACAGGTGTAGGACATCCCCCCTGGTCACAGCTCTGAAATGGGTTAAGTAATATTGAACTTCTGTTTCTGGACTTTGAGCAGGACCTTCTGTTTCTGGAACTTGAATGTGCAGCTAAGGCTGTGCGATCAAGTGGCTCCAGCCCAAGACTAGGACTCAGGGACCTGGGTTCCTCCTGCTTCTTCTGCGGGCTCAATGAATGCCTTCAGACACAACTTGTTTTTCTCCATGCTCTAGTTTCCCCATCTGTAAAATGGAAGCAGTGATGCTCACATCTCTTGTAGAGCAGCTTGAGATCCGCCAGCAAACAGGGGTGAGTAGCAGCAAGGTGTTATTATTCTCATTTCCAGCTACTTCAAAGGAAAGTAGATTCTGCCTTTCCAGCCAGGAGTTGAAATGAAGATGTGTGAGTGAGTGAGAATAAGAGCTGAATCACCCACATGAGCACAGGTGAAAGCAAGAATATCTATTTGTAGCAGAGAGAATAGAAGTTATAGAGGATCTTTCTTTAGATTGTAATAATGCACCTTTCCATGTGCCACTGATGATTAATTGCCACTTAGCAATTAATACATTTCCTGACTGCAGGGACTGTAACTCCCTGCATTTTTTGCTGACATTTTCATTTGCTCATTGCCTGTCCCACAATAAACAGCTGTCCTGAAAGCAGCTGCTTTTTCCTGGCGAGTGAATAGTTCTCTTCATGGTCTGTGCCACTTTTATTTTTACTTGGTCGGCAATGAGATTGGCTAAAATTAGATGAGTACTACTGAAGCGTAAAGCTCATTCAAATGAAGTCAAAGTTAGTCAGATCAGTGTTTTGTTAGCTGTATTTTAAAATCTTAAAAGATAAAGTCCTAAAACATCCTGGTTTATAACCGGTGTATTCCCCACCAACAAGGTAACATTAATTATAAATAAGAAATGAAAAAATGCAAGTGATCCCATGGATATTTCCAAATTTGAATTTAAGGAAGCATTGGACACCCATAAACACATTCCTTCGTGCATGTTGTCAACAGTAACTTTCTGACAGGATTCCTTCAGCTATCTGTCCTCTTTGGCCATACAGACCTCCATGTCACACAGGCTGTCTAAATCTGGGAAACCTCAACAGACTATTGCTGTAACTGTTGGCTAGGATTTCCCAAGGGGCAGAGTCAGTGTGGGTTCAGTGTGGCTTATTGAAAACATCTTCACCTTCATTTTGACTGACGTGGGCAACTCTCTAACGTGTACTGGTGCTTCTATAGCACTCACAGTGGTGGAAATCTTGTTCTTATTTTAGGGAAACATGTTTCATCCTTATTCTATCAGAGGATATTTAAATAAATGAACAACACTGACTTCTTTTGTTGCAATGTTTCTCCTAAATAGACTCAAAGAAATATATGGCAAGTAGAGTGGTTAGTTAGCTAATCTTCATAGTGCAAAGGTGGGCTATGTCAAACAGTTTTCTGATAGAAAGAGCCTAATTTTTGTACAGAGCAGACTGAGCTCTATTTTAAAGGGTATATGCCTCCAGAAGCAACAGGATATAATTCTCCATTACTTGCACCATTAACTTTCATAGGTTATTCTGGTACTCACTCGACTACACTGACATATCCTAATAAAAACCGAAGACCAAACAGAAGAAGGAAAAAGTTATGCAGGATGAAAGGGCTATGAGCTCAAGAATGCATTGAGATAGTTACGGAGCATGTTCAGGCTTACACTTCAAGATACTGGAAGGCTGATAAGTGTCTGACAGTGCTAAGTTTTGGTTTTAGCTCTTTTTGCTAGAGGTAGCCCTTCTTGGTAGGTAGAAACAGCTGTCTCTATCAGGAGGCTCACTGAGCCGAAGCAACAAAAAAGTTCGGCCTTTAACATGACTTTTACAGTTTCCTTTTCAACTTGTTCTGTCTTAAGACGCTTTCCCCTTGCTCTCCACACAAATGAATTGTGAAGCGTATCAGGGACTCTGATAATAACCTCACCTTAGTTGAGCTGAGGCAAGCTTTGGGCTAGCGTCACTTTGAAAGAGTTCCACTTAAAAAGACCTATTAATACAGAAAACTAAGTTACACAGCAGTCTTAAAATACACCAATGGAAATTCAGCTCTGTTTGTTTCTGCATACAGGATTAAGGCCTTAGAATATCTCTGAAAATAGTAAAATGCTAGTATTTTGAGCTTAAAATCACAGGCAACACTGTGTATCCATGACCTTCAAAAATCTGAATGGAGGCTTCTTGTAACAATGGCAAAGGCAAGATATCTTTTATTCTTTTGCTTACACCAAAACTGGAGTTCCTCTTACACAGCTTCACTGTAAGTTTGGCATTTAGACTAAGCCAGTCACCTAAGTCCCCTCTGTAGTCAATGGAGAGTAAAAGGCACTTCAGGAGAATGACTCTTTCCAGTTTACGGTATCTGTGTCTGCAGGGAGCCAAGATAATAAACTTGTATTAAATACTGAGACTTTAAACAACTGTAGAATCCCATCTTCACCACCTATTGTATTTTACCTGGGGAGTAGGTTTCCCAGCTTTGTAAGTTTTCACCTCAAATGAGGTATTTGTTTCGTAGATCACCAAGAAAATACCTATTTGAAATCCAACAATTTTTTGTGTATCCACATCTTTTCACACATGCTATCTCTCTCCCAGACCATGTACCATTGCTTACCAATTACTTTTGTTTTCATGCAGTAAGGCAGCACTTTCTACCACATTGAACACTACAGCAGTGGACGTGGAGGGTAGCGTTGCTGGAGACTGTTAGACACAAGCTGGTCTGTCAGGAAGGGTTTTGGCATAGCTGAACCTGCCTTTGGGTACTGATAACATGGGCAGCCTACTGAGGTTCCTTCCAGCCCTTTTTTCTATATTCTCTGACTCTGGAATCACTAAGACACCAAAAGTACAATTAATCCAAACTTTCAGGGAGACAGGAAAAAAGGGTTATTGAGGGTAAACGGGGACTATTTAGTGAAAAAAGAAAATCACACATTTTTTATCTCCTGACCATGTGTTGCCAATTCCCCAGTCTTCCCAAAAAGCTTATTATTTCAAGACTTTAGTACTCTATTACTTGACAGCTTGCTGCTTCCAAAACTCAGAATTCCTGGTGAGCTACAATCTGCAGCTAATACATGTGCATTTAGAAAGTACTGTAACAGAATTTAGATGCACATAGCTCTTAAATTACACAGCTCTGTCAAGTACTGATGTTTATGCCTGATAGCTTTAATATTACTATTTATATCTCAATAAATTATACTTGCAGAGGTAAAAATGGAAAAGCTAGACTGCATTAAAAGGTATACTAAACATAAATCTCAAAATATAATTTATGTGGATATCATCAGTGTAATTTCAAAAATATTAAAAATGCCCGTATCCATTACAGAATCTTCTAAAGGCAGTGTGCAAGCAGTACCATGAGTCAGGTAGAAACACCTCTTGTGGAACACCTGGCATGAAAGAAGGATTGAAAACGAGACATTGGATTCTCGTGACTTAAGTCATCGATCTGAGGCAAGAGACTTAAGACCTTTGATAAACCAAAGCAAGCTTAAACCCATTATTTTTAATATCAGACTAACATGTGCCTTGAATTTGAGGTTTGCAAATTACTTGTATAATCTTTGTAGGGAGCACACTTCTCTTATTTTCTTCAGGGAGAGAATAACTTCTGACTTGCCAGTCATGCTCCACAACAATTGGAGATGGGAAATGTCTCTCCAGAGTAAAAGCATATCTCTTAAATATTTAAAAGCTAGCACACTATGACTGAATCTATCTGGCAAGTCAACTGAAAGCTTTATCAAATACTTTCTTTATCAAATACTTTCTGTTCAGTCTGCCCAATATATGATGGATTCTGCAAAATATTAGGGTTTGAGTGCCATCAACCCTGGTCAACTTCTCTCAGCACTTTGTGAGATCAAACTTTAAACTGGGTTTGTTGAAAATCAAGTTCTTAAAAAGTGTTTACCTCCATAGGTTACTGATACGTCAGCTTATCTTTCTGAAAAGGCATCACACCACATATCGCCCTGAGGATGCCCGTGTTTTTACAAAAATAAAGCTACCTTCAGCTTCTTCTGATGATCTGACTTACAAGACTCTGTGATTCACATTATATTTTTGTGCTTAGTATGCACTAGAGGAAGCTGAGAAGCTCATAAAAGTAGCTTATCTTTGTGTTAGGGTGAGAAGTGCTTTAAATTGTTTCAACCATGAACTCCATAGATAGTGTAGCTACCCATATGTGAAATTACATTCCATAAAATGGCAATTTCACTCGAATCCATTAATGAATTTTCTAGCTTCCATGGATTCCAATGTGGTTTTAATTTGGGTAGAGCATCTGTAGAGGAAGGGATGACTGTCATTCAAAAAACATCAATGTTTAGGGCCAGATCATCTTCTGTGGAGATGCCTGAGGTAAAGCTCTAGAAAAGACCACAGCGTTGATTCTGTTGATTCTTTGGTGAAGTTTCATGTCTGAGGGAATGGGGTGGTGGAGGGTGAGGAACTGACCTCTCCTTATGGGGCAACCTGGGGAAAGGAGCCTCTGTGCCGTGACAGAGGGTCTATCTGCCGTACCCTTCGACCTCATCTCCTGCAGCCATGGTGCTCTTGCTCTGCTAGGTGCAAAGAAAATGAGGCTGGGGTGGGAATGTGAATGAATTGCTTTTTCATATTCAGCTTACAGTTTCCTTTAAAAATGTTATTGCTTTATGCCAGTAATATTGTAGTGTCAACACAACTAATTAATTGCTCTTTCTCCAGGTTGTCTACAGATACTTTAAGGTCTAAACTGTTTTTGTGGCCTTCTGTGGATCCCACACAGCAAAACTCTGCAGGTTTAGAAAAAGAATTAAAGATCTAATATCAATAGTTGCACAAATAAAGAGAATAAATTTTTTCTTTTAACTTCTTTTGCTCAGCATCTGACATAATTAGAGGAGCTGGTAAACAGAAGTGGCCTCCATTATCATAGCATCAGTATGCAGATAAAATTCAACTGTCTTCTGAAATGAATGGCATATCCCACTGACATAATATCATGCTAACCCTTCACTAGCTAATACAGGCTTTCACTTTACATGAAAACTACCTGCCTTGATGAAAAAAATATGTATAAATCATTTGAGGAGCCTGCGGAAAGTGACCACAGTAATTGGTGGAGCATGATATCTGAAGTCTACACAAAATTAATTACTTGGTTCACAACGTAGGAGTCTTACTATGTCCTGGACATAATTCCACTTATTCATAAGTGGAAAATGATATTTTGGGCTTGACAAGGCAAGTATTCCTTTTTGTTTGGATGGCATGCTTGTCCATTCCTTCATCACTTGTAGATTAGACCACTCGTATGTTCCACATGGGTTTCTATCCCAGGAATTTTGTTTAGAATGATTCAGCCCATTTATGTGACATTACATTTTTTAATGCCAGAATGCTATAGACTGCACCAGCTACTAGCTGACTCCTGGGCAGGTTTAAATAATGGTTTCACATCCATGGAGTCACTCTAGAGCCAGCCAAAATAAATAGGAAGACACCCGTTTTCTCCTCTAATCTCTGAATTAGATTTAAACCCCTAACTGATTTGGTTTTACATTGCCTGAAGGCAGTTGATCTTTTCCTTTCAAATGCTCACAACTGAGGTTATCAGTGTGACAAAGCTCTTTCGATATAAAAGACAGGCAGACATCAAGAAGGGATTTTCTGAGAAATGTTCATTATTTTACAGTGCTTTTCCTTCTGACATGAATTTCAGAGCTCAAGTTAGCTAATCTCTCAACAAATGCTGCAAACATTTTTTTCAGAATTCAGGCATTTCAGGAGAGTCTGGAGCAAGTTTGGAAAGGGTGCTTGTTTCCACAGTATAATGAAGTCACGGGGTCAGACCTGGCTGTGACTGTGAGGACTGGCAGGGACCTCAGGAGAGATTCATCTCATATAACCGCAGATGTATCAAAGTTTAACATGTTGCGTAAGCTGATTTCTTTCAAGTCAAGAAGAGTTTAAGGTATTTGGGAAGAATTTCCTTGTGGAGCTGACTCTCCTTCAATTGAGTGCGAAGAGTGTCAACACCTAGTTCAAATCTGACATCTTGGGTAATCTTTGCCTGTTTTAAAGTTTAAATGCTATTGTAAGTATTCAGTATTTAGTGTAGATTTAGTGTAGATAATTCCAGCTCTTGTAATTTGACAACTAAAACAAAACTGTAAACAGTCTGCCAGATGTAAGGAAAAAAATCCTGATTAAGGGTACTCCTCCAGCTCCACCTTTCTTCTTGCTTTTGGTATACTCTGAGGAATAGTAAAACATAACAAGTAGAACTGCTCTGGATGTCAGACTGTAATTTTCATCCTCTACTTGCTGATTTTTTTCCTTTTCCCTTTTCTTGCCTTCTGTTACCATTACTAGTCAGGTTTGAGTTCTTTTTACCCCTTTTCTTTCCCAAGGACTTTGAACATGAATGCAGTGCATGGGTCAATGTCTGAATATTTCCTTACAGATCAGCAGCCTTCTTGGCTCCCATGCATGGAGAATTTTAAATTTGCCAGTGGTTTAGTGCTGCGATTTTTCACATTTGTCTTTCAGGCTTATTTATCATCTCAGGCCTAATGGGCCCAGTCAGGCTTTTGGCTAAGGACAAGCACACCAGCAGATGAGCAGCAAGCCCACTGGCTTTGAGAGAAAGCCCTTAAGGCTTTATGCTTTAAGGCACTGGATGCTGCAGAGATATTCTAAAAACTCCTTGCAAACTCTTCTGAGGGTGCTGCCAGATCCCTGCATCCAGTCCCCTATCACAGAACTTGGAGGGCAGCAATGTGACCTCTGAACACAGGGAAACAAAACAACACAGCAATTGCTTTGTAATAAGCTGAAACTCACAGACATCATCTGAGAAATAAAAAGGTCAACAGAACAGATTTTTGTCACATGCAGCTAGCTTGCTTCCTGGCTTCTGTCAGTTTTTTTTCTTCTACAAAGTCATAATTTTTGGCAGACTGCAATTTGATGGTGTTACAATGACTTATTTTTAAGGACATGTCCCTTTGGAACGTTTTTGTGTGTGATTTCTTTGTTCTGTGGGCAGAATATGCCTGCCAGCAACACAGAATCTCATTTAGTTACAAAATACACTGCTTCTCTTAATAAAGTCGTGGATATGTTCTGCAGAGAAAGTACAGATGACGGCCTCCTCAGTTTCTCTCTATAGAGCAATTATGGTTCATTTTAAAAGTACAAAAATTCTCTGAGGCACCAAGTCCTTCAGTTTTTTAGCAGGTTTGGTTGAATTAAGTGTAACAAAGGTTTCACAAATTGGCTCTGCATTGAGACCTGAGATAAGGGCTTTAGTTTTAGGGGGTATTTTTTTTGCCTGCACTTACCACATTACTACTCTGCAGGGACTTGCCTGAGCAACAAGAATTGAGTTGTGTTGCTTGACCATGCGTTTTGCATGGGGGTCACACTTTTCTGCATTTGATAATCAGCAGTTGCTTGAAGCATACAAGATATTGTTAGACAGGGAGGCTTGTTCTTTCTGGTGATAGAGACTTGACAAAACTAAAGTCTTGTTAGGCCAGCTAGTTAAACACCTGTACTGGATTTTTATGCCCAGTGGGTGTATTCTTTAGGCATTATGCCTTTTCCTTATGAAGACAAACCTGGCAGTCTTTCACAGAGACGTTTATTCTTGCTTTCTCATATTAATTCAGTTTCTCTCTCCCATAGTTTCTGCTTAAAAATATTTACACTGCTTAACTGCTTTTGCTGCTCATTCTAGCCACACCAGTGACTTATCATTGTACTTGCACTCCATCAAGCGTTTGCTCAACTAAAGGTGCTCTGAAGTATCTGAACTCTCCACCTGGCAACATGCATGTTGCGTGCTCCTTCTGGAAGTTTGAAAATCTGCCCCTTTTTGGCCCTTTTAATGTATTCTCTTTCTTAGTGGACTCTTGAATAGTCTACTATTAGTCTTAGTAGACTCCTGCAATTCTGTTGCAGGAGTGCCTGTAGGACCCTGATGATGCTGGCAGAGTGCTGAGCTAAGCACAGAGCTTACGCTTACACAATGTGACAAGCTCTGCCCTCAAAAAGCTTACAAGCCAAACAAAAGGACCAAGAGCAGGAGGAAAGGAGAGAGGTGAAATGACTGACGAAGGTTATGCAGCAGAGGTCGGTGACAGCGGTGGGATTACAGCAGAAGTTTTCTGAGTCCTGGGCTAGCACCCTATTGCACCAGGCACAGGACATTTTCCAGAGGTGGATCCTTAGGCTTTCAGGATTCAATGTTTTTTGTTGCCTTCCCTCTGTTCCCCTTATATGTGACTAGCAGCAGCTGTGGTGCTGGCAATTGCCAAAGTAGTAAATAGAGTCTTCTGTCCCCATTGAAAGGAGAGTGAATGATGTAATTTGGCTCCTTTTCCCTCCTGCTGGCTGCCAAGACATTATTTCTATATCAGTGCACATGGCCATTTGGCATCAAATGAGACCCCTCTCTTTGTGTAAGTCAAGGCAGGATGTTAACTCTTTTTGATGTACCAGTAACATGTCTAGAATGGTGCAGCAGCATTTCTTTTCAGGAGACAACTGATTTTCAGTGTTCCTTAACAAAAGGGAACGTGTGCTCCTTTCATTGTACGTGGAGCAGTGGAGGAGGTAACCGCACACCTCCTTTGGTGCAGCCCTGCTAACCACAAGTCAATTTTGTTGTGTGCTTTTAGTTTCAATGGGACAGCAAGGCCATTTGTTTTGCTTATTGTGGTAGTTCTGCTTCAGGGAACCTCTGATTCATTAAACTGATTCATTAAATGTCCTTATTCTACAGACTTTAAATTTGAAAGTGATCCCCTTTAAAGGCAGATTCCAGGTCTGCGTAGCATGTATTAAATCATATGGCACCTACATGGTCATATTTCTGCCTGCTCTGCCTCTGCCTTCTGACCATATGAAAATATTCTTACTCTAGTGGTTTTACATCAGATCATTAACCTTGGTTTATTGCCTGTGAAGACAGTTCTACGAATTTTCCATCTGGATTTGTGAACAGGAATAATATGGGGGAAAGGGAGAGGAAGAAAGGAGGTCCCCTTCTAATGCCAGTACAGATTTGTGTGTTTGTCTGGCCTCTGCAAGACCTGGAATTATTGTGTTTCTTCCTTGAGACCTCATACACCTCACATTTAATGGAGTGACAGTACCAGAGAATCCTCTTTCTCGTAGGAGAATAAATGTGAGTCCTGGACAAACAACAGCTGTCAGTGGAGGTGCTAGAACAGTCAGTTCGGTGATTATGAGTGCCTTCTGCACCCTGTATCTGCCTTTACAAGGAAAGAAATAGGCTGCTTTCATCCAGGAAGGACAGGCCTACTAAGGTAGCTGTGTCTGCGGTCTCAGGTTAATAAAAAGTGTGTATGCACTATTCTCTCTCTATTTGAATGGACCAAAAAGCACTTGCATAGTGTCTACCACAACAGACACTGCAAATTCAGTGAGTAAGGGTACAAGCTGTGTCAGGGCCTCTCTCCAGGGCTGCTCCTCTAACAAGGACAGCATCAACAGGGCATAATTATTGAACTGCATATTAATTTATCAGCTCAACTGTTCTCTTTCATTTCTACTGTATTTTCAGGTTGATTTACCTAGGTTACCCAAGGCAGGCTCACATGCCTGTACATAGGAGTCTTGTTAATGAAGATTTTCATTGCCTTTGTGGACTGACATAGAGACTCACTCCTTCCTTTGCTATTTTCCAGTCAAAGCAAAGTGGGTAGACTGAGCATGCCTGCATGTGTAGCATCCAAACTCTCTAGTAATATGTTTATTGCTTCACTCTCAAGGGTAAATCCAGTGAATACTTAAGTATCTATAAGTGGCTCTGACACTGGAGAGCAGGTATAAGAGAAGGTCACAGTGTCAGGCTTAACAAGTGGATGAGGCCGCTCAAAAAGTTCTGGGAGTGGTATTGGGTGGCAGCCCGGTTGCCAAAGCAGGCTGTACGGGCACTACTTTCACCCTGCCAGGGGATGCCTAAAGCATCTCCTCTCCAGGGATTGCACTCTGTCCCACCCCTTTGGCCTCACAACACACGTGGCATGGTAATGCACTGCAGAGGTCACTGATCCAGCTCTGCCACTTCTGCGTTATAGCAGTCTCAACCTCTTCTTACGCTGCAAGGTCAAACCTATTCAGGCAGAAGGGTGGATTTGCCCCTTCATGCACAGAGAGAGAAACTGTTTCCTACTTTGCTCCCCAATCCACCCTCCCCCCTCCCCCAACACTTCGTTCCACTGTCTACATCCATCTCTCACGCTGATGCTATACTCCCTGAGGTGCTTGCCTTCACATCTCTGCCTTCTGCTGGGAAATGCTTCAATAAAGAATTTTTTCCACAAGATGAGGTGTGTGGTTAAGGGACAAATAAGTGTGTGTAGCTTTCCAGTTATGGAGACACTGCAGCCAGGCAGGAGCTATCTGACACAAGAGGACCCTGACTCAGGTCTTCAGATTCCAGCCTGAGAAAAGCACTTGGCCTAGGATGAGTGCACAGTTTTGCTGCTTAGTGGGTGAAGATGAAGCTGCCCCCTCTGTGGGAAGGAAGAAGAGCTCAGAGGAGAGCCACAGAGAATCAGGCTTTTTGCTTCTGCTGTTGCCACAGGGAAGGAGGGGAGATGCTGATGGTATCAGGCATCTTCCCATCACCCTGTATATTAACCTCTTCTTTGGGCTGAGGTGGACAAACTCAGTGGTGGAGTCCCAGCTGCCTTCAGCCACTGCCTGGTTTGCTGGTGCCTAGACCTTAGCATGTGAAGACAAACAAAACAACTGCAGAAAGTGTGTCCCCAAAGCTTGCTCGCTGCTTCCATTAAAATGGCTCTTGGCGAGTATGGTGTTACCAGCTTGTCAAGTGCCTGTCTCCAGCTGTGTATGTGCGGAGCCCAACATTTCAACTTGTCACTGGCCTCTCATTCCTGACTGTCTGCCACTTCAGCTTTGTGTCTCTGACTGCACCCCTTTCTTGTAGGGTTGCCTGTGGTAATCATTCAGGCAGGCTTTCTGCTGACTTGTCCGAATAAGTTTTCATCCTGTCAAAAATTTACGGATGCTTTGTCCATTTAATAATTCACTGAGGCAGAATCTTATGCAGTAATGTTTATAACAGCCGTTTTCCTTAACTTCCTTTGCTGCAAAATGAAACCCAGGAATGATAATTGTGAATCTAAGTGCTGTCTTCCTTAGAAGTGAAGGAGAAACTCACGCAACGCTACTGTTAGATTCAGTGCTGGCATTAACGGCAACAGCCAGGACAAAGGTCCGTACAACCAACCCAACTCTGATTGAGGAGGAAACTGGATTTTGGGTTGGGAGCAAATGCAAGTTTTGGAAAAGAAGGGCTCAGCTGCTCCAAACATTACTGCTGTGGAACTGTTCTCAGCTTCTGTATTTTATATGGCACAAATTAAAAAGAGAGCTAAGCCAGTGATGGCCCCAGAAAGCCCTGAACTGTGGATCTGAGAAGTGAGGGTCACATCTAGGAGCCAAAGCTGGAGCCGGACAAAGCTTGTGGAGTGGAGCCTTTTCCTGTAAAAGGCTCTGGTGCACTTCTCTCTGAGCTACATCTGATGCTGAGATAGAGAGTAATAGCGGCGTTTCTTTTCAGGAGTTAGCTAGCTCTTCCCTCGGTGCTTGTGTCGGAGAGACAGATAGGGACCCATTCTCAGTTCTGCCTATTTCTTTATTCAGGGCAGAACACAAGATGCACAGTGTCTGCCCTGTCATCCATGCTAAAGACATGATGTCCTCTGTTTCTTGGTAATGGTGAAGACTTTCCTGTTCAGTCTGCGTGTGTGCACCTGTGTGTCTGTGGATAGGCCAGTAGCTTTGCTCCAAAACTCTCCACCCTTTATAGGGAGCATTCAAAATCTCTTGCTTTAGGGCTGGCCACTTGGGCCCATCTTCACTAACAACCTATAAACAAAGACCCACAGTCCCAAGTATGCTCCTTCTGGAGCTCTGCTTTCCACCACGTCTCTGTCATAGGCAGAGATGGTCCTAAGTACCTCAGTACCGCACTGTAACAAATGATACAATTATCCTTGCATGAGGCACTGTTTCAGAGACACTTATTTTATCAGCCAGTGCATTTCAATGGGATTTATTTCCTCTCTCCTGCTATTCATTTACTTCTCTTCTTTGAACTGCAATAAAACTCTGAATAGAGGGGGGAAAATGTTCAGTTATGTCATTTCAAAATGTTCTAGTAAATAATTCACAGAAATATAAGGAGAAATTGCTTTTTGTTGACTGAAGCTCATGCAGTGCTTAGCCCTGATAAACATGGCCAGCTTTGGACATAGAAGTTTTAAAGTGTCTTTCCTCTTGTTTGATCCTCAGTTTGAAGCCGTATGGAGTATATTAACACTGGTGCCAGGTACCAACACAGAGTGGAGTAATATTTGGTACAACTGGCTGAAGGAAGCACGGGACGGTTATTTCTTGCATTTCAGCCCCTTTCCACCTTTTGTCGATGAGAAAAAGAAAACAAAGAGAGAAGTGAAATGTGAAGCCTTCCAGTTGCCCACATCTGTTAACCAATTTTTTTTTACGGTCAAAGAAATGGGAGGATAAGGAAGATGAAGGTAGGAGTATGTTTTAATCTATAGAAGATCTAGGTCAGCAAATAAATGTAATCACTCTCTGAGTTAGTAAGATTTCTGTCAGTCATGTTAACCTGTTGAATCAATGACCCATGACTCCCACCTTGCGTGTGTCTGGAACTATTAGATAAAACAACCCCCAGGACTGCAGGTTCAGCATAGCCTTCCTGATGCTGCAAACAGTGATTGAAAACTGCCTGGATTATGGAAACGAAAACCAAGCAAACAAATGGAAAACAGCAACCCTTGTCCCCAGAGCTGGTTGACAAAAAGTTAATTCCGATACCATTCCAAACATTAATCTTTGCTCGGTTTCAGCGTTTGAGCTGATGCAGACAGGCTAGCATTACTGGACTCAGTGTCATAACATGTGCTTTTTAAAGTTGCTTTTAATCTTTTTGATCCGTGACAGGGCGAAATATTAGGGTCCGACAGAAACTGGCAACTCTGTAATGGATAATCTGGCTTGTAAATGCAGAGCTTTGGATTTCCAAGTAGGTCAAGGAGAAAAAGGTACAGGCAGAGAGGGTTTCAGGCTATGAATTACATTTAATGTTATGCTCTGCTGAAAACAGTGGTTGTACAGTCAGAGGGGGAGGAGTTGAGAGGAATCCTTCTGCCTCTGTTCCATACTTCTTAAATGACTGGGCACAAATCTTCATGCAGCACCACACACACTCTGGGTTTATTATTGTTTTGATAGCTAGCCTTGCAAAGTAGAGCTCATGAGTGTAGGTGATTTGAAAATAATGACTCTGACATTATATGACCTTTAGGTATGTTGGCAGCCACTCCAGACTACATGCTATTTGATGAATAAAAGAATATTTTATTAGTTGGGGGAGTCTGTTGATGGGAGAGGTTTAATGCAATAAAACCGGAGTTATAGGCAAACAAAGTGACAGTCCTTGTTGTGGATCTCGCTGTAGGGGACATGAGATGATTTCTGTGCATGATAATGCATTTGCTTTTAAATGCCATCACTAGATTGATAATTATAGAATTCGTCATATTGTGCCTGGCAGGGAGTCAAGGCTGAATCTTACCAGTCTGTAAGAGTGTGAGATAGAAAAGGGTGCTGCAAAACAGAAGAATTTAGTCAGAGTTTGTGCATGCAGCTGCTAAATGTACTTAAGATGCTACAGGAGAAAGAATTTAGCCTTCTCTCCTCTGAGTCAGCATAAAGCCTGATGACACCTTATGAGCACTTAGCATTTTGGCAGGAAGCTTTTAAGACCTTTTTGTTGGAAACAAATAATGCACAAGTGAACACTACCCAAAGCCTGTCGTTTCCCAGTTTGGTCAGGTTTTTAGTAACTGGTTTAATTGCTTGTAACCAGCTTTTACTGTTGCCATTTTTAGATGCAGAGAAATGTTTGAAAATCCTTTCATATCACTTTCAAAATACACAGAAGTACAGTGAGGAGCACAGAGCATAGGAAGCAGCATGAAGATATTCAGTATCTGCAGCAGGCAGAGGATGGACAACAGGAGAGAGTATTCTGACCATGTTCTAACACCAACAGCCTAAATCAACTTATTCTCAATATAACAATAGGGGAAAATCTGAAGAACGTCATGACCTAGGGAGTGAAAGTAAAACAAAAAAGGCGCGAAGTCATAATTGTGTTTTATGCATTGGGGTACACTGACATTTATGACTGCAATTGCCTTCATTCAATCAGTGTCATCAGCACTCTTCCCTCTGCTGTTCGCAAATACTCAGCGTGTTTGCTGCAGTGCGCCACACTCCCCATGGAATATGTCTGAAGACCTGTGAATTCTGTGGGTGAAGAGTGGGTTTTTTTAAGTGCCTTGGTGATTTAAACATGCCAGTGTCGATGTAGGATGTCTGCTTTGAAGCAGGTGAACAGTAAATTAACTAACCCCGCCCCCCCAACTATTTTGGTGCAGATAGACAGGCTGTCTGTGAACACTTAGGTAAATGTAATGAATGGTTTCAGCAGGAAAAAAGGGGGAGATTCTCTTAAAGATATATATATGTTTCATCTAAACTTTTTAAACAGTATTTTGACTTTCTTTGATCTCCAGATGGCATTTTTCATTTAAAAATTGTCTTTTTAATTCAAATGTGCTCAATAACTCTAAACACAAAAGCCTATTTCCTTCTGTGTCAAATAAACCATTTTCATGTTCATTTTCTTTCTCATTCCCTACCCACAGAATCTCAGTTTGGGTACTAAACAAAAACCTCATTATTCA
The DNA here is from genome assembly GCF_040807025.1 of Struthio camelus. Lineage (NCBI taxonomy): Eukaryota > Metazoa > Chordata > Aves > Struthioniformes > Struthionidae > Struthio > Struthio camelus. Next base: position 127,340,602 of record NC_090942.1, on the reverse strand, counting down.
TCCAGCCCTTTTCAAAATCCCGTCTATGACCATCCCAAGATGTTTAAAACAGTGGAGTGATTGAGAGAACGCTGAGGGGCTTCCTTCCGCCTTTGGTGAGGAGACCGCACTCATAGTGTGAGAGCCCAGAGGCCTATGTCGAATAAGTCATTGGCCACCAGAGCAACAAGTGCCAGGAAGAGGGGATGGCAACTGTGGCTGATGAGAACCAGCAATGGACTGAAAATCCCCATCCTTCTTTTCTCAGCAGCAAAAGCAAGAGCTCAAGAGAAATCAAGACAGATGAGCCAAAGACTCAGCAGAAAAACAGCGAGAAGAAGAAGAGGACTGAACAAAAGGCACTCGTGAGCAGAAAGCAGAAGGGCCACATGAAAAGCAAGAGGCGAAATAGGCTTTTGTCACTGTGTTTCAGAGCAGAAAGCTTGAAATATGAACGGTGGATAGCCTGGCAGTCATATCTGCAGCATGAGATGTCACATGTGGGCAGAACTGGCAAATGTGATCTTTGAGGTCTGCCAATCATGAAGAAAAATGTGCCTGCTGGTGGTTTTCTGACCAATAAATATCAATTCTTTGAAAGAATACTTTCTTAAGGTAAGGAGATCTTTTACTCTGCCTAGGTGAAGTTGCAGTCTTATTCAGAGCCACTGTGCGAAAAATGTTTCAGGATGTTACAAAGACAGACTACAACACACACACCTGAACACTCTAGTTGTATTTGTTGTATGTGTGTGCTGCACATCCTTTTCTTTATGGCAAATATGTTAAAATAATCTGCTGTTTAGCAGAAAATAAGCACAGAAAGAGACTGTGCTTGTTGTGCATTACATCCAACTCTAATTTTAAGATGAAAATTTTTCTCTTTGGAACATCCACTGTATTGCTCAGTTATTATAGGAATTCTGAGGAATTCTGAGCATTTAGTGGCTGTATATCTTCTTATTTTTGTTAGAGGTCTGAAGCAAAATTTCTAAATTCAGTTGAAGAATCTCAGGCATGGCCTGATTCTCAAGAGCTCTGAACTCTAGAGCTATGCATATAACTTTTTTTTTTCAGTTCCCTGGCAAGTACAAAACACACCATCTCCAGCTGACTATATTTTTCTCTCTCAAAAAAAGAAAATATTTTGTTAGACTGAAAATGAAAATAGCAATTTTGAAACTAAAATTTGTTAAAAATATCAAACAAAAATGTGTCTCTCTTTCCAAATTGAAGCTGTTCATAATCTGAAAATTACAATGTTTTGTTTGAAAATATTAAAATGAAATATTTGGACTTCATTATGGAGGGAGATTTTTTTACTGAAACTGAGATGAATGAGTAAACACTTCAGTGTCACAGATGCTAAATTTTTCCCCTGAAATAATATTTCATTGTAAAGTATTAGCTTTGCCAAGCTCCTCCAGCTTTCAGGGACATGACTGATAGACCTTTATGAAAGTGAGCTAATTATTTGTGTACATAAATCTGAATTTTGCACCAAAATATCAGGGTATGGTTTTGACATCATTTTTTAAAATGAAAGATGAAGGGTCAATGGTACACTGTAGTTTTTTATATAGGCAGAAAGAGTGACATAGGCAGACATACCAGATAAGGGACTATAGCAAAGAGTGAAAGCAATGTAAGGTTTTAGTTATGGTAAGTTTGCTTACTATCACCATCACAATTACATTGGTAATTTATTTGGCTAGCCTACATGGCTCAGCTTTCCTCACATAAAACAGCGGTTGATCTGACCAGGACTGAACTGTTCCATTTCTCTTGATTCTCTTATTTTTTTCATTCACATTCCTGTAACACTGATTTGGCTTTGCAGGCAGAGTCTTATTTTCATACGTCAGTTTCACAAAGTAAAATTAGAAAAGCAACACATCTTCCCTTTTCCCATTTTCACTTTTTTTTTTTTTTTTTTACTGACAGATGTCTTCTAAATGGCTGGTTCAGGAGTATGGACTGCCAACTCTCTCTGCTGCTGTACGATATGCGGATCACAGCTGTTTACACTGAGGCCTTTGAAAAATTATTATCAGTAGACAAGATGCTCTTTGAGTAACTAAAGTCTTATTTCTGAAGGCTTTTGAGTCTTTTCTACCTGATGGTTGGATTTTCTAGTGTCTAACTTATCAGAGGATCTGACTGAAGATTTTCTCTACATCCGAATCCTTCCTACCATCTGTTCATCCTCTCTTTCTTCCTCTCTCTCTCTCAATCCCTGAGAATCTAATAAGGTACCCTAACATGTGCTCATGTCAAACCTTTCCTTTGGTGACAGCACTGAGATCTCAGCCCGTTACCACCCAACCTTTCTTCCTAGTTCTGGAAGGACTGGGTATTTTTCTTCTTTTTTTTTGAAACCTTTCTCCCTCTTTCAAATTTGATTGAGATCAGCCAAGAGTTTCAAAAAAATATTTGCAGTGGGAAATAATCTGAGTGCCAGACACACATTCCCATAAACACTCACATCCAAATATCTATGGCACGAGAAAAGCCTAACATCTCAGAGGCATCATATTCCATGTATATCTACACTTCAGGAGCTATTGAATGTCTGTGTGAGCTCTGACAAATTTTAGATTTCTTGTATGTTAAGAGTTTCTGTATTATAGCCCCACTGTGATATAGGTGAGTATTAAAATCAATGACAGTCAATGACTCTGTAATGAGCCCATTGACAAAACACACTTGGAAGTTTCCTCCTCAGAAAGTACCTGAAGAAACTCAGCAGCATTGTAGAAGGGACATGATCATCTCATGGACTGACATGTGGTTAAAAGACAGGAAGTAAAGATAAGAACAAATGCTCAGATCTCACACTGCAGAAAATGCTACAGGTGGATACCACAGAGATCTGTACTGGAATTTGGGCTCTTTGATGTATTAATGAATGATCTGGAAGAGAGCATAAAGAGGAAAAGTAGTGGGTAGTAAAAGCTGATGGGTAGTAAAAGCTAAAACTGTCTATGAAGATTTGCAGTGCGATGGAATGAAGCTGAGTGATAGAGCAGTAAAACAGCTGATGAAATTCTCTTTTGATCAGTGAAAATCTGATGCATATGGGGAAAAATAATCCCACCTATACATCCAGACTGATGAGCTCTACATTAGATGCTGCCATTCAAGGAACTAGGTCTTTGGACCACTGCACGTTGTACTCTGAAAACAGCTCCCTGATCAGGGGCAGTCATACAGAGTGCTAGAAGTTATTAGCAAAGAAAAAGAAAAGAAAAAACAGAGAACAGAAAAAACAAACCAAAGAAAAGCAAAGCATGTTTTTAGGCCAGTGAATAAACTAGTGATTCACCTAAATTTACAGTTCTGGTCTTCCCTTCTTTGGAACCTGAAAAGAAATGGAAAAGGCAGTAAGAAGGACAACACAGAGAGCCGTAATTAAGGTATTGTTTCTGTACAGTGTGAAACTAAATAGAATAGGGCTCTTCTATTAGGAGAAAGGATGGGATCTGACTGATTTCTGAAAGCATAGATGATGCTGAGAGGAAGAATAGGGAAAGGTTCTTCATTATTTCTTATACAACAAAAGGAGCGGCTCTCAAACGAAAGTGTCAGTCTAAAGTTTTAAAACAAACAACAGGCAGTGGTTTCCTCACAGTGAAAAATTAAACAGCAGAGCTTGTTGCCACAGGCTGTTGCGGAAGCCAAGAGCATAAATGAGTTAAGAAAGCAATTAGACAAACTTATGGGTGAGAAGTCCATCCATGGTTACTAAACTAAATTGTCAATCTGCCTCAGGCCTAGAAAGTCCCCATTTCACATTTACCTCATTCTGATATTTTGTCCTTCAAGTTACCATTACTGTCCAACATCAGATACAGGATACAGGGATAGATGGACCTTGTGGTCCTAAAATAACTGACCTAATGGGTCTTGACTGTGATACAGTAAAAACAGGAGGTGAGATGATCAAGGTTGCATGTGGGATTGCTATCAGAAATGGAATTAGAATTCTGGACCTTTTTCTTTTCTTGGTCCACTAACATGTTTGTTGGGGAAACCCCTTCTTTATTCTCTACATTTTGCTATTCTGCAACACCTACTTACATTCTTCATAAATTGCAGATCACAGTTAAGTACTTTCTGGAGAGCCTCAGAGTATTTGGAAGGGAGCCTGACCTTTGGAAAATACATACCAACATAAAAGGATCAAACGGAATTTAACACAACCTTGTACCTAACTTCTGATTTTTGCTTGAAATCTTAGGAGTTTTTTTATAGGCAACGATCTGGTGCAACAGGGAAGGAGCTGCTAATAGTGATCCCAGGGCACAGGAAACTTTTAAATTTAATTTATTCTAAATACCTTTCTTCATTGAGAAATACAAAAGTTTTTAGAATTTCAAGCCACCTTGCTGTTGCCCTCGCTAGTGCCAGGAGATATTGTGACAGTAGTGAAGAGAAGATAGTTACTGTATGTTGATTATTTTATACCCATTTGATGATAGAACAGATTGGGAAAAGTGCAGTAAAATTACAACCACATTAGTTCACACAGTGTAAATTAAGAAGGAATTTAAAAACAAATAAAAAAGTATATGTTATAGTCTAACCAAAGATGTTTGGACAGGCGGTACTCTGCTAAAGGGCTGAAGAACAGCTTAATGCAACAAGCTGTTGAACGTCATCTGCTTTTCATTTTCTAGAGTGCTATATTTGTCCTCCTCAAAAGAAGAAAAATAGGCTGGAGAGGAAGCAATCATGTCAGCACTGCAGAGTACCTCAGAGGCCAAAGGGAAGGAAGCGGCAGGAATGCTTTGTGGGAAAGATGCTGGAGACTCCACGACCACAGATTTCCTCTGTGTCACTTAGTCATGGCTGGGGCTTAACTTTTAAATGCAGCAGTCAGCACCTTAAATGGGTACTGAGTGATGTGAGAAATCAGGCATTGGAAATGCCCCTATGCCTTAACCCTTACATTAAGGGTGTCAGTTAGGCTTTTCACTGTCAGGGATGTTGACTGTGATATACCCAGGATACTCTGGCGAAGGAGCAAGAGACAACACCATGAACACAGAAAAAAGGACGGGACAAGCCAGGGTTTTGTGGGACTGAATTAAATCATGCCCTGTGGAGCAAATAGTATATGATCACACGTAGTTATTTTGTGTCTATCTGCATTATAAAAAATAGGCCTACACCTTCAGCTGTGTAATGCAAGTGCAATGAAACCACGGAGTCCATGTAGCCAGCAATGGGGACACCATCCCAGGAGCTCACAGTTGATTTTCCTGCTGCCTACTTTTGTAGCACGACTGAATGGAGGGGTCATGGCTGGGGCATTTGTGTCCTCTGGTGAACTCAGTCTCTGCTGGCAGCTGGCATAGGTTGCTCTAACTTCTGCTATGGGCCTGGACTAGCACACAAATAGCTGAGGTCAGGCCTTTCCCATTTGTGGCGGTACTGTGTGCTGCTGCTTAGCTGCAGCTGGGAATCTGGGTCATGGTATCTTGCTCGGGATGCAGATGAGGAATGTGCCTGCTGGAGAGAAGTTAATCTCTGTATATGATTTTGTCTGCAATTCATGTCAAAAGTTCATGTCTAATAATAGTCTGGCTCCAACAGATGTTTCCAGGAACTAATCGGCCAAAAAGTATCCAGTTGTGACTTGATTTCTTTAAGTATAAATGAAATTATATTCTGGGGTAGCTGATTTAGGTAAGGCTATGAGATGGTGACGCCTGTGTTTGAAACGAATGTATGGCATGCTAATTTAGGAACCGTGGAGCAAGGGATATTCATGGCACTGGCATAGGACATAAAATGACCTGACTACTTCCTATGGCAAGACTATGTCCACACCAAACTCTTCATTCTAGAAAGACTAGATTTTCTGTATTTGGCTATACCTACAACTGTACAAATCAGAGGTGGAAAAACACCTATCAAATCATCTGCTGCCTTACCTCTGCTAGTGAGATGCTGTCTATTATAAAACATTTCCTGAAGTTTTGCCCGGTCTGTGCTTAAATTTAATGTGATAAATTGTGTTAATCATATTAATTCTAGTCACCCACCATGAGCTCCAGTATTGCTGGCAATCATTTACAAGGGTGGTTAATCCTAAAAGCAAAGCAGTCAATGAGATCATCTAAGAAAAAATAAATTAATTGACATTTCTTACTGTCCTAAAAGTTGCCCCTCAGCAGCATCTCCAAAACCTCCCAGCAGCCATAGATTTTGCAATATACCTCAAAATGCAGCAGATTTGTGCTGATTGTTGCAAATGCCATAGCGTTACCCACCCTGGCAATCCCCCTCCTTTTAAACTAGCCTCAGGAGTTTCCACTGAACTTGGCACTGGCAATATCAACTTAAGAGCTCTTCCATTTCCCATCGAAGAAAACACTTAGTGACCCAACAGCCTTTCCTGGGCTCACCTCAGAACACCTTGTTCAGACTCTCATTCTTCTCTTGATTTTGCCGGGCTGACAGTACAGAGAGCCCGAAGCCCACATAAGCTGAATGAACTCCATGACCGCCCAGGCCCTAAGGGCCCTGGCAGCCCCCTTGTCCCTACCCACCCCCTGCCTCCCCCACCGCCTCCAGTTCTGGCCCCATCCCAGCGCAGCCTGGGGCCGTCAGTGGCCGCTCCACGATGCCTCAGCGCTGCCAGCTCCAGCCTTGTCACGGCCTTGCCCCTGTCCAGACACGGGCCCCCCAACTCCCACTCCAGCCCTGACCCAGACACACGGCAGTGCCCAATACATCCCGGTCACCCCTGCAGCTCTGTGCCCTCACGGTGGGGGGACGGGCCCTGGCATCCAGCATCAGACGTGCTCTGCCGCGTCGGCAGTCCCTGACACCACCGGCTCCGCCACAGGGAGCTCCTGGCCCATGCAGTGCCTTGATGATGATTAGTATCCCTATAAGGTAATGGTAAAGCCCGTAGAAACCCTTAGAAAAGTCCTTTGCTCCAGTGAGTAGGCAGCAGTGCCACCCCCTGCAATAAGAAGATTTAGACAAAATCATACTTGACCAATCTGATAGCCTTCTGTGATGAAGTGACAGGCTGGGTAGATGAGGGGAGAGTAGTGGATGTTGTCTCCCTGGACTTCAGCAAGGCTTTGGACACTGTCTCCCATCACATCGTCACAGGCAAACTCAGGAAGTGAGGGTTGGATGAGTGGACAGTGAGGTGGCTTGAGAACTGGCTGGATGGCCGAGCTCAGAGGGTTGTGGTCAGTGGTGCAGTCTAGTTGGAGGCCTGTAGCTAGTGGTGTCCCCCAGGGGTCAGTCCTGGGTCCAGTCTTGTTCAACGTATTCATCGCTGACCTGGATGAGGGGACAGAGTGCACCCTCAGCAAGTTTGCTGATGATACAGAGTTGGGAGGAGTGGCTGATACCTCAGAAGACTGTGCTGCCATTCAGAGGGACCTGGACAGGCTGGAGAGCTGGGTGGAGAGGAACCTCATGAAGTTCAACAAAGGCAAGTGCAAGGTCCTGCACCTAGGCAGGAATAATCCCCCTGCACCAGGACAGGCTGGGGGTTGACCTGCTGGAAAGCAGCTCTGCCGAGAAGGACCTGGGAGTGCTGGTGGACAAGAAGTTAAACATGAGCCAGCAGTGTGGCCTTGTGGCCAAGGCGGGCCAATGGTCTCCCGGGGTGCATGAGGCAGAGTGTTGCCAGCAGGTCGAGGGAGGTGATCCTGCCCCTCTCCTCAGCCCTGGTGAGGCCTCACCTGGAGTACTGTGTCCAGTTCTGGGCTCCCCAGTACAAGAGAGACATGGCACTACTGGAGAGAGTCCAGCGGAGGGCTACCAAGATGATGAGGGGGCTGGAGCACCTCTCCTAGGAAGAAAGACTGCGAGAGCTGGGCCTGTTCAGCCTGGAGAAGAGAAGATTGAGAGGCGATCTCATCAACGTGTACAAGTATCTGAAGGGGGAGTGACAAGAGGATGAGGCCAGTCTCTTCTCCATGGTGCCCAGCAACAGGACAAGAGGCAATGGGCAGAAACTGAAGCACAGGAAGTTCCATTTGAACCTGAGAAAAAACTTCTTCACTGTGAGGGTGACAGAGCACCGGGACAGGTTGCCCAGAGAGGTGGTGGAGTCTCCTTCGCTGGAGATATTCAAAACCCGCCTGGATGTGATCCTGGAAAATATGCTCTAGAGGACCCTGCTTGAACAGGGAGGTTGGACTAGATGATCTCCAGAGGTCCCATCCAACCTAAATGATTCTGTGATTCTGTAGACTTCACCGCATGCTAACTATGCCAGGAGAGCCATGTCCAGCCTCCAAATTTGTCTGTAATTTTGCTATCTCCTAACCAGCAGCTTCTCTGCGACTATTATTTGCCATTAGTCCTTGGCAGGGCTCATTGCCTGTGACCTTTGTTCACAAGGGAATTGCTCATGCAGTTGACATGGCTTAGCGTTGTCCTTCGTCTCTGCACAGTCGCTCTCTCGGGCTGCAGCAAGGTCAGCACCTACCGTCCTGACCAAACACTGCCTCACCTGCCGCTCACTGCCTCACCTCTATCTGTTGACATGTTGCTGATGAGCAGGTAAGTAACAGTGTTTTGTCAGGCACAGTCTGTGGACAGTAGTGAAAGAAAAGCTCTCAGGGTCTTTGTCTGCTTAATGCTGGAAGCCAAAGTTGCTCACGAGGAAGCACTCTTTGCATTGCTTCCTGTGGTTCTCCTAGCGATGGCAGGATGCCAAACGGATGCAGTGCTCCACTAGTATGGATGGCAAGTCTGGTCCCCCAGAGTCTGACCTTAGATAAATCTTCATCAGGAATGCATGGTCAGGCTCCTCCTTTGCCAGGGTATAATACATTACATTCTTAAAGGAGGAAAAAAAAGTTAATTACTTTCCAGATGCATTAGGGGAGTAGCTATGAGTGCTTTCCTGCTCATCTTTTATTTATTATATATTACCTAACTGTTTAAAAATTTATTGTTGTGATGCCTATAATTGTCTGGGTTACAATAGACCATGCATACTGTGTATTTTATTTTTCAAAGTCTTTGCCATATACCTTGCAAGACTGGAAACTGGGAGCCTGAATGTCATTTTCCAAGCAAGAAAAATGCCTCCCTCTGCCCAATGAACATTTAGGGCCAGACTCATTCCTTGAGAACTTCACTTTTGTATTGCTGTGTTGTGAATTTCTGGCCAGACCACTTAAGGGTACTGATTTGCAAAGCCAGAAGAATCAATATTTTCCTGTTAACAGGCAAACTGTCACATAAACAAATCTACTAAATATCTGCATTTAGTGGTTCGGCTGTCTGTTCACTCCACGTGCATGCTGGCATTTTTTTACACTTCAGACTGTTAATAAAAATGTAGCCTCCATCCTGTTTAGTATTGTAATTATTTTTCGTGGTTCACTTAAAATTAAGAGTCAGGTTCTTTTTCTTACACTGATCAGTACCCCTTGATCTGCAAGATATTTCATGTTTCATTGCAAAGGAGGGGAGAGTCTTTAGTTATCTTTTGAGTGGCTCCTTTAAAAACGAAACAAATCAGAACAAACAAAAAAACCAATGACCCGTTAACCTAATTCTCATTTGTACTGTTTGTGAAAATGTTTTTTCAGATCTCAGTTTGACCCCATTTATAACACTGATCTACTTATCTGTTTCTTGCACTGTATTAATTTTCCCCCTTCTTCATTTTCATACCTTCTAGTGGTACAGTTCTACTTTAAAGCCTTACAATATCTGAAAACAGAAAAAAAAGATTCCTTAAAATAAATTTTGCTTCATCACCATTTTGTCATCCAGCCTATAAGACAGTGTTCCCATTGACTTCCCTAAGCTGTGGATAATGCTCCATATGTCTTAATTACAGAGCTTAGCATAAGCTCCTTGCAAGAAGTAAATCTTTGTCCATGTTTTGTGCTGTACTGGGCACTTTCTAGGAGACCGATGCTTGCAAATCAGAGTTTTGACAAGGGCACCATTAGGCATGCAGCAGCAGACAATCCTGGCCCAAAGAGCCTACAAGCCATGCAGGGAAGACAGACAAAATGTAATGGGGGGTGAGACCCTCGGAGAAGTAACAGGCCTTGCTCTGAGCTGCATCAGAAGTTTGGAATCGAGCTATTGGGCTCCATAATATCAGCTCAGAAGCTGATATTGAGAGATCACTCAGTTTTGAAAGTAAGCTGAGTCTTCATTGAAATGCTGCAAAAGCACAGACTCCCTCCACAGTATCTTTTTTGAACACTTTCCTCTTGCAAGCTGTTTCCACCCAAGTCGCACACAGGTCACTGAATCTGCTCTTCAACTACTTTTGCTGGTGTTGCATCTTTTTGCAAGCATTTCCTGGCTGGCCAAGACCAAAGGTTGCCATTGCATCATCTTTCTTCTTCTGGATGATGTCCTGTTGGCCCCCATGTGGCTTGTGTACCTTCTCTCTTTCAAACTCAGTGCCGACAGCTGAGATGATTATTTTTGAACCTGCAGGTCCCAGATGCTTCAGGACAGCCCGAGCCTGCCAACATTTCCCAGATACCTGGCTATTTCATTGCCAGTATGCACTGGAGTTTGAATTCTTCCTTCCACTCCAGATAAGGCTTTATTACTGTCGTGTGTCACCATAACTGTGGAATAACCATCCTGTTTAAAAGCTAGCATTTTATGAATGCAGGTTGCTAGTTCACCACTGAATTCATGACCTCATGGACTACTTTATGTCTTCTTCCCATCCTTTGATGAGTGTTCATGACTCCATTAGGATTTAAGGCTGTCATAGTGATTAGGCACATCTATTCCACCCACAGCTTCAAAAGGAAATACTGAAGGTAGGAGAATCAATCACTGATGACTTCTTTTTTGATCCTTTCCCCCAGTCTCTGATCTGCAGAAGCATTTTGCAGGGCTAAGTTTCTTTCTCTCAACAATCTATCCAGAAAATTTGAACCAACTGTTTCGTAATAGTAACAAAGATGCTTTCAGTAAGCGAGGCTCTAATAGCACCAGTGTTACCTCAGGCTGCCTTAGGTATCAGCTGAATTGTAGGCCCTCCCGCCTACTTTCGTGGGGCAAGTACTAAATCTGAACAGGCTCTGTTCTGCTTCACTCTCTGTGGATGTGGTCCGGCAAAGAGCCCCTTAGCCTATTTTTACCGCTAACACAAAAGAAGCAGGGCAGCTCAGACAAAAGAGGATCAATATCCTCAATATCTGTATGCCCATTCCTCCCTTTCAGGTTGGGCCAGGAATATAACTAGTCTTCCTTAATACCTTCCAAAGCAGCCTACATCTAAGTGAGGTGGTATATTTTCTCTCCCTCCCTGCCTCTTTTGCTGGAAGTCATTTATGTCCATCAGGCAGGATGCCTTTGTCTTAGGAAGGTTCACAGCATTCATATATAGTTTCTTTCCAGAGAAAAGCTATCTGCCCTGCCCAGGTCTTTAAAGGCACTTGTTATGCTGATGTATAAGGGATCATCAGATACCTTTAAAAGACAATCTGATATTCTAGTTATCCCTGGCACCTCTATCTCACTCATTCCTAGTCCCTCAATCTCTTAAGACAGCACGTTGCAAATACTATGTGCTGGGGAACAAGTTGAAATCACTCTGGGTTTATAAAACAAAAATGGCTCTTTTCTAAATAAACTAGGTATGGAGATGCTACAATTGCACATAGGCAAACTGACTGCTCAGTGAGGGCCTCTTCTCCATTGTTCCTGTGTTCCACCTTTCAGCTACATTGCATACAATGACGGAAATCCTAAACGTTAGTCCAGGACTCCATTAGACCTTATGCTCTGAGGTAGAACTCATCTCAAAAGCAATGACAGTCTACTGAGTTTATTTCTTCTCTTTATTATTCTTTTTATCCTCGTAACTCAGAAATGATAGCCATTAAAAATGTTTACCAGGGTGTATTATTTGTGGTATTTATTTCCTGGAATGCAAAGTAGTTAAAAAAGTAGTTCAGGATGCCTTCCAGAAATCTCCTGTGCTTTCCAAGAAATGTTACAATAGCTTGTAGTGTCATAGTGCTTGATTTCCACTACCTAATATTAATGATTTGGTCTTGTGATAAGGTATGGTAACAGAAGATTCAGTATTTAACTAACACTACATTAACATCTTGCTATAGAGTTATAATGAACTCCTTACTGAACTAGATATATGCTTTTCTGGTTCATCCCCTGTGGGAACTGACCCCGGCACTGTTGACCCCAGACAGTGACCCCAGACCACTGTTTGGTCTTCTAATCCTCCTGTCATATTAAGGTCAGTAACAACAGCACCACATCATTCTCTATCGAAATAGTGACTTTGGAAACCATAAGCTGATATGATATCTTTCTGGAAAGCTGTAGGACCTCTGAGAGATGGAGAGATGGTTTGTTAGCTTGAACCAATGTGAGGAAGCTAACGTAAAACCTCCCCTGCCCCCTGCCTAGTTCAGGGCAGATACATGGCATCCGCACTAAATGGGGCTTCCACAAACTTGCTCTAAGTCATAACACTGAAAACCATGGTTGGCCACACCTTTACAAGAGAGGTTTGCCAGCTCTGTAGCACCAACACTGTAGTTTCATCACTGCAAATATTTATAGCTCTAACAAGCTTAGTTTTTCTGAAGGAAGAAGCAGAAATCCTCTGCAGCAGCCGTTGTTTCTTTTCCCAAGTGTGACAACATTTCCTGACTTTATGAATCACGCTCTTCATCTTTGCAATTCACACTTTTCAAGAAGCTAGCCAGTGATTACTGGGAGCCAATATACATTCTTCTTCCTTTTAGAATAGAAAGTAGCTGTGTCAACTATTGACTGCTACAGAGTACATAACTCAGTTATTTGCCTCTGTTGCATATGCAGAAAGATCACTCTGGAAGACTAAGAATGAGATTTCAAGGAGTATAAGACATGTAAAGAGGAAAAGATTGAAGATTGTGGTTTTTTTTTTCTCTCTTAATTATAGTACTTTTGGTTTGGGTAAAATAATTGCAAACATCTTGAGAACTGTAACTGCAGAAGCAATGCTTAAGAACGAGTATGAGGCCTACCAGTTGCCTCCTGTAAGAGTACTCCCCACCTTTCATACACACTTACACTTACACACCACTTATTTAGTAAATTTGTGTCTCTGGCACTGACTTATGAAGCAAAGAGATATGTATAACCACTACTCCATTAAATGAAGTCGTAACTGATTATGTAGTGCTTCTTGTTCTTTTAAGCTGTAGCTTCAGGTTTTTAGTGGAAGATGTTGCATCCGCTTGAAAAGATGGTGGTTGCAACAAGGTGTAATGGATGTATTGAGAACCTTGGGTTTCTTATCTGATATTTTTTCACCTTTTGTACCATTCAGAAGATATTATCTCTTAAAATGTGTAAATATTCATAAAGGAGCAGCTGCCAGCTCTATATACAGGGTGCATCTGTGTTACTGAGGGGACTTGAAAAAATTCACGTCTTCCTGTATCCACCTGAGATTCCAGTCTGGAGGTGGAGGAAATGGAGCCAGCTCCCTATATCACTCCACGCCAAGATGTAGCAACACTCGCTGATAGGTTTACTTCAGTGTGAGGACACTTATTCCCGAAGGGGTTTTGGCTAAAAACGACGAAGAGAGAGACTGTGTAAGAATTCAATTGAACTTCCATGTCAGCTTGTGAATCATGGAGGGTTTCCCAGATGGTGAGAAAGTAAAGCAAGGAACTGATTTTCGAAGTGGCTCCTCTACAGGCAAGAGCTGCAGTCATTTATAGCATTTAGAAAGCTTGAAGGAATGGCAGGGTAAGTTGAGGATGTGCTGGCAGGCTGCTGCTGGCCCTTGGGGTGAATATAATGGACCTGCCTAGTCTTGGGTATCTGGGAGCGAAAGAAGGAGCGATGCCAGGCTGAAAGGAGGAAATAAGGGGATTAAACAAATAGCTGTAATTCATGAATTAACACAGTATACTGTGTCTGCCCTGAGATCTGAATACAACGGCTTTCAGTCAAATACATTTTTCTGCTGAGCTGGTTTTTGGGATAGCTTATTGTAATGACTTCCTAAAACATTGAACTTGAATAAATAGAAAGGCTCTCAGGGACTTGCTCCAACAGAGCTTTATTTCTTCCACTCTAACACACACCATGATCTTTCCCTCCGGTAATAATAGCCACAGGAGCCAATGCAGAACAATCCCTACCATATAAGAGGGTACAACATTTGCAACCCTAACCATTGTCACGTGGCTACGGCAGGAAATAAAGGCATATAGTGCACTAGTGTATAGTCATCTTACTCCTTTCTCATGTGAGGTCAGAATTAAACTGAATCTTAAATAAGAACAGAGGAAATTAAGCTACCTGGATAACTCACTCTTGAAAGGATTTGACTTCATGAGGCTTAGATATTTGCAGAGGTAGCACTAGCAAGCAACGAAAGAACAGGATGTACCTAGTAAAAATGAATACCCAAAGCATAAGGAAGGAATATAGAGGTAAATAACTCCAGTGATCAGCTTAAGTTGTAGTAAATGCAAAGGTATTCGGCTGAGATTTTGTGCAGGATATAAGGCCTGTACTAAAAGCAGCCACTCTGTAAAACTGGATTGCTCCCAGGAAAATTTGCAAAGGACTATGAAAGCAAAATGTGTCCACAAGCATAAAGGGCAGAGCTTTGAGGGTAATAAAGAAATAGCATTCTTTCTTGCATCCTCTAATATATTTTCAAGCCTAGGTGTAACAGCTGACCGGCTAAGAACGTGTAATCCACTTTAATTGAACGTTTTACCGCATGTTTCCTGGAGCTATGGAACAGTCATGTCTCACAGGGAAGATAATAGCTCTGCCTGTGTTCTCAGGGGCAGCCCCCAGGCCTTGCTCAACACCAGGCTTGTCTCCCTTGCATACTGGAAACCTATAATTCTCATTAGCTATCAAAGGCAGAGTGCAACTTAATAAGTTTAAGCTGCAAGTGTAAAATGCAGGTTAAGTAACAAAAAGAGAGCTGTAAAGAAAGAAAAGGGATTCAGGCAGCTGAACACAGTACAGCTGGATGATGAAATAGGGTCTTCACGGGAGATATTTAAAGTTTAATCCTACTGGTATAAGTAACTTTTAGCAAGCAGCACCTCAGCAGGGTGTCTATGTTTAATACATTCTCTGGCATGGAATTCAAATTGGCTTGGTTTACCTATTCTGGGGGCAGGTGTCTAATTTGCAAAATCAGCCTGGGATTCTGCAGCTCCAGGTCTTCACAAGTTTCTCAGGTCAAAACAGAAAAGATACTCAACGAAAACATTCAAAAACTCTTCCAGAAATATTTATTCTTTCTCCTCGGAAAGAGCTCTTTAAGTCTGTTACCTGCAGAAGAGGTACTGGCTGTCCTTCTCCAGAAGAGCACTGCAGCCTATTGAAATCTCATGCTTTTCACTTTTGTGAACCTGATAGGAAAATAACTATTAGGAAGAAAAGGTTGCTTGAACTGTTGCAGCTCTTTCAATGGCCTGTGTGCAGTTAGTGGTAGGAAAAAAACTAGGACCATCTTAGCATATATGTTGCCTTGAACCTGCTCCACTCACATTCTTTGCAAAGTTGTAAATGACTTTTTTTAGTGAACTGAATGGAAAAAGTAGCAGGGAGAAGAATAGCAACAGGAAGGAAGAGTATTAAAGAGAAGGGACTGAAAATAGCACGAAAGGTGAGGAGTGTTTTTCTTTCCCTTTCTGTCTCCTTTATAGGAACTTTCTGCCGTATCAAGAGTGATGCAGCTTCAGCTGACTCAAGTTTGAAATCAACAGTATAAAAGCAACTAAAATATTCAGCCCCCCCGATAACACCTTTCACCAGGGGAGTCTATCTTTATCCTTGACTATTCTACAGTGTAGCTATTTGAGGAACTGAAATCATCATTGCCTGCCTGTGCATTTTTGCGATCACATAGCATCATTTTTTTTCTTAAACTCTGCCTTAAGGCAATGGTGAATGACTGAAGTTTCTGCCTGTCATCTCACCCAAAGTGGAATCTTGGATCCATTTCCGAAGAGTGCTGGCATGCCTTCACATTTCTGCATATATTATGTACTGTCTGCTTCCTGTCCTTAGTAAGATCATAGAGGATAAGATAGATACTATAACGTCTGTGAGTGAATTTAGGTTGTTGCTTGGGCTGCGGCAGGATGATACAGTAACTCCAGCTGTAGGGCTTCTGATACAAAATCAAAAATGATGCAGCCATGTAGCAAAAAGCACTGGGTCTAAGTAAAACCCTTTCTTCCAGTTCAGTTTGCTTAGAGATGTCGAATGGGTTAATTTTATAAGGGGAGTTTTTATAAAGAATCTGGCATCATCTGTGTTCTCCCAGTTAGCATAAAACAAGTATAAATGCTTCAAATCTTTGCACTATGGTTAATGTGGCAGAAATTGAACTGTGTAGTCTAGCCTGATCTGGATCCAATTTGTAGTTCCAGAAAATTTAGAAGTGCTCAGATCCAATATTACTGATAGGGAAGCCACATCATTGTAGCTGAAGAAAATATATCAATGTTGCTTTGTAATTAGCTTAATATATCAGTGACAGACCTTACTATCAATTAGAGTATTCTGGAATAAAGATGTAGTAATACCGTGTGTAGTAACATTGTCCTCTAAAGATACACTCTGGAAAAGCAAAACTGATGGGTCTAGGTTAGATAAATCGTGAATTAGATTCCACTGCTGATAAAACAGACTGCTCCACCTCATTTCACCCCAAAGGTCTGAAATAAAAGTAACAGAATAATAAAATATATGAAATAAGCATATTTCTTTCTCTAATCTAGTAGTTAAGAGGATCGGTCCATACACGGAAACCTCCATTGTAAGAGGTAAAAATTATATTCTTATATGTAATTTTTCAATATATTTCAGTTATTCCATGTGTTGAAAGTTATCTGCAAGTAGGAATTCTCCCCACTCTGTCCAGACAATTTGACCAGCTGAACATTTATTTCCAGATACCTTAAACAAAAGGAGAGCTAATGCAGTGGCATATTAATGCTTTCATTTACTTTAAGGTAGTATCTGACAAAGTAGAATAAATTACTTTCATGGGTCTGAAAATATGTAACAAATAATGGACATGTGCTACAACAGAAAAGCAGTCACCTAAACAGAAAGGGAAGTTGCACATATGGTATACTAATAAGCCTAGAGTCAGCACCTAAGCTCATTTTCAGCAACGTGTTCCCTCTGGCAGGAGTTCTCTCCTCCAATTTAGGTTATGCAAGGGGAAGGAAGCCTAAATCCCATGGAACGAGGAGGTACCAGCTTCATGCCATTATTTATTATCAGTGTCATATCGCTATCATAACTAGGAGATGCCTTAACTGAAAAACGGCCTGATTGTGCTAAACACCACTCATACACATCAGTACAGATAGGTCCTGCTCCAAGGAGCTAACAAGCCGAGGATAGGGAACACGCAGTGAGAGGGAAAAAGGAGATATTGTCTCTGTTTTCTGAATATGCGGGTGTGATGCAAAGACAAGCTAACAGGGAATTTGAATGCTTTGGGTCTGGAATGTCTCGGGGCAGGATGGCAGTGCCTTGTCTCCAGAACCACTTTTGCTCCTGGAGGGGCTACCAGGTGCTCTGCACGCTTTTGCAGGAGGTAAGCATTAGTGAGCAGACAGCCACATGCACCTTTTCCTTCAAGGGTGTAGAGCAAGACAGCATTTGACACAAAGGACTGGTAGGAAATTCCCTCGCAGTGGTGAATCTAAGGCTAAGTAGTAGGAAAAATATTAACTTTTGCTCCTGTATGCTTTGTCCTTGTCCCTCTCCTCTCCTTAGAGAGAGGCCTTAAAAAGGATGGGCATGTCCCAGATCTGAAGTGAAAGGAAACAAGTATCTGCCAGAGACCTTTTTTTAGAAGAGCTGATGCTTGAGTAATGAAAACAAAATTCACCCAGCTGAGAAATGGTAAAAGAGCAGTATTTATTCTTGGTTCCTAGCATGTGATCTTGAGTTACTCCCTTATATTCTCTGTGCCCAGCTTTCTGATTTCCTTCTGCTTCAGCTTCCTAGCTTGCAAGCGAGGACTATAGCAGCTTAATTTGCAGGCAGCCTGCAAGCTTCAGGTGAAAGCTTTGTCTGAAAAGTACCGTGCATCCTCAAGTGCTGGGTATTATTAAGATGTGGGAATATAGTGTGTTGGAAACAGAACAAACTTGGATCTAGATCTTCTCACATGGAATTCCAAGTTCTGAGACTGAGCCACTGGACAACCTCATCTATCACTAATGTGGAGTACTTTGTGGGACTTGTTAAAAGGGCTGCACGCACCTAGAAACTCTGGGTTATCACTGATGCTTGCAGCTGCCATGGCAACAGAGTTGGTAGGCGTCTCTCAAAGAGCCTTTTTTTTTTTAAGAGCTCCTTGAAAGAATGAGATATTTAGCATCCAGCACGCACAGGCAGGTTTAGCTATGAAAACAGTCTGCCTATAAAATGACATACACTGTCTCCATTTAGTTTCCCTATACCTCTTATTTTTTAGCCCTGTGTTTATGTTACTGCATTTAACAAGGTTTTCATTAAGGCTTTTAGTTTAATGTCATTTATCTGAGCTAGGGTTTCAGGACTTTTCAGTGTTCAGGGTTTTAGCTTTGCAATTCTCCTTGATGTTACTGGGAGTTGCCCAGAGCAATCTTCCTTGAAGACTTTTTAACATTTAAACCTTGCTCCATTTGTCTACGAACAAAGGAAAAAAGAATGTAAGTGAAATCAGGGGAAAAATAGAGGCTTCCCATTTTCAAATAAGCATAGAATTAGTGATAATCATCCCCAGAAAGATTATTTTGATTGTATATAGCTCTAATATTTTACTTTAAAGAGTATTTGCTATGTGGTCCTCCTAATGCCCCTGGAGTAACCACTGTTTTCTATGCCTTTGACAAATGGCACCTCTATGGATGTGCTCACCAAAGGGGCTATTTAAACTTTATATAAAAAATAATAATAAGCACTGCACAGACTGTGCTATGTACAGTCACCATCTACCAATCTCAAGGCCTTCAGAAACCTGGAAGACTAAAGGCAGCTAGGACCCATGAGATGTGAATTCTTGTTTGCCCTTCATTGCTAGAGAATTGAGGCATTGATGGGTTAAGCCATACTGACTGACAGTTACTGAGGAAGCCAATTCCCAGCTCTACCACTGGCCTGATATTCCCCCTGAACCCATCTCTTGAGATTTATTCACAAGATTGCCTTTTTTCTAACTATGCATTTAAGGGATTACATAGAGAGAGCTCAGAGTGCCCCAGTTGACAATGTGGTCCAAATTTTTAGAAGATTAGATTATATCCACATATTTCAAGAAGGGCTAGGAAGCCTGCCATTTATTATCCTTCATTTGTGTTGCAAAGCATTTTCAGGATCAGAGTTCCATTCTGCTAAATGAACACTTGCAAATCTATTGCAGATGCCTTTGTGGGAAAATATGACAAACATTCTCTAGAAAGGCATGATTCACGGCACAGCAGAGATGGGAAGTCTTGCTTTCTGCACAGTTACGAAACCTCAGCCGGTATTAAATCCTTACGGGTAAGTGACAACTCCAAGAAGCATGGGAAGACAGGGGGCAGTGTTTCTGAGAAGCTGCACTGCTTTAGCAGAACTGGAACTGTTATGTCTATGGAAGTCAGAATAACTACAGAGACTCTATTTGCCCTTCCTACAGTTGTACAGGTGGAAGGGCTCCCAATTTTTTATCTATAAGAGCAAAAGTACAAAAGCCCTTCCAAGGGCGCACAACCTGTGATGTGAACTTCCACAAAAGAATCTTCTTCTGCTTCTCAGAAAGTGAGAATAAAGGCAAAACAGAACCATGAAAAGTGAATTCCTTTATTTGGACAAAAGAAAAATTGACAAACAGTGGGAGAAATGGACAACCATCCTGTCATCCACCCCGAGCTGGTTTGTGATACCCAGTTTGCTTCCTGATCTGCTTTCCTATGAAAACGTTGCCTGGGAAAGACAGTGGAAGACTTCAGCGATTATCTGGCAGCAGGGCTTGCCCAACAGTGAGAGCCGCAGCCCATCAATGAGGCAACACTCCCTGTTGGATCCAGCGCTATGAATGTGTGGACCAAGGCTGGCTGCCTCTGGCCATTGGCAAAGTTAGGTGGCAAATGCGACAGTCTGCCATGACTGCACTACAACGAAAAATAACAGCAGTTTTAAGGGGAACTGGAGTCATTGCATATGATGGTATACCTGAAAGCACATTTAATTATATCTACTAGACTTTTCTACAAGGAGGATTTGCTGAAGATGTTGCCTTTGTCTTACATGTGGATATGTTTGCTTATGTTACCTATGTTAAAATATTTTTTTAAACCTTTGTACCATTTTTTATGCAACTGTTCATTCAGGATAGTTTAAAAGCGCTGCTCCTTCCACTGTTAGCTTCTGTGTATTGGCAAGAAATAGAACACTCTCATGGAGGGTATCTTAGCATTTGTGTTTCAATTCTCAAAGGTCCTTCTGTTGATGACTTGTCTTCCCCATGCCTTATGCACTGAAAAGGTATGGCCAAAGATGCCTGAAACCCAATTACCTCTGGTTTTCCTCCTAAAGGATGTAAGTGATTTGGTGTAACTGTTTCTAGTAGTGTGCAGTTTCCAGAACAGGCTGGAATACAGTGAGAAAGAGAGAGACGGAACTCATCTGTGAGTTATTTCTGTCTTCTGAAGCCAGTGCATAGAAGGCAGAGTGTGAGAACTGCCTACGGACAGTCAGTGCGGCTTCACAGGAAAAAACGTGCGAGTTACAGAGTTAGTCTTCCATCACATCACATGGTGCCACAGCTGATCATTTCTACTAAATGAGGGTAAGGGAGGACTGAAATTGGTGCTGTTTCTTGCAAGAGACAAGAAAATACACTTAAACAAGTATGAGGGGAAGCTTGCCCTAATAAGGTTCTAAGCCACCAAAGTGGAGAACCGTATTGGTTCTGAAACTCTTTGGAAATGGATAAAAGGATCTGACCACATGGAGCTCCTTATGCACCAGAACCTATGATCTGGAATCACTCCACTGAACTTTAGACACATACATAAGGAAGGCTTAAAATTCCTTTTCAACTGGTGGAAAGGAAAAGTATGCCCAAAAGCTCATTCAGACCATAGAGTGAATTACTCCCTCAAAATGCCACTGTCTTCTTACTTCTAAATGCTGTTACATGACTGCCGCCCAAATATCATCCCACCCTCACTTTCACTGGCAAGAAATTCTCCTCCAAGATTCTACAGCAAAAACTCTTGCTCTTTTTCTTTTATCTGTGAGTGTTGGTGAGACTGGCGTGCTCAGCACTACTCGTGTCTCCACACGTTATGTCAACATTTACCTAAAAGTAGCTAGTGCAGGGACAGCATACACTCTCAGAGAAGTATAACGTCAAAACAAACATCAATAGAGGCCAAATTACAGTGAGTACTACCTGAGGCACAATTTCTGCCTCCAAAATGGTCTTATATTGTATTACTGCCTTTGTTGTTTCATGCAGAGATTTTCAGTTGCATTATTAAGAGGGTATAGTAATGCACTTATGGCACAGATGGAGCAGCATGGAGAGGCTGCTGCCTTGGTTATAGTCACATGAGGAATCTGTCTTGGAGTAGGAAGCAGAAGTAAGATTACCTAACCCTTGTTCTTTGTGTCATCTGGTTGAGTGAAGTTACTGGTTTATATTCCCGCCTTGGGATCTACCTTATATTAAATAGAAGATTATTTATTCTGAAATGCTGAGATCTGCAGAATTTAAAAATGTTTCATGGGAATGATGCAGCAAACACTATCTTGTGATATTGAGCTGTGACGCACACATCTGTTCCCTTGCAGCATAGGGATATGCTGCTCACACATGCAAAAGCAAAGGATTAATGCAATGAAATTGCTGTTTCCTTTCATGCAAGACACTATTTACATTAAAAGCAAACCTTTTTGCTTCATGGCCAACATTCAGAAGCTTGTTGTGTGGTTTTTTTTCCTTTTTTTCTCTCCTGCACTGAAACTCTCATTATGTTGTTTTAAAAGCAATGTGTAGGTATTTTGATAATGGAACATTGCAAGTACTGCTGAAGAGCTTTCTGTAAACTTGAACATTGTTTTTTAAAAGCTTAAAGCACTGACAACAGAATATAGCTTTGTTTTTTTTTATGGTTTCTTTTTCTGCTATATCCCATTACTCTTCTCTGAGGTAATATAGGTCCTGAACTGACTAGCAGCGTGACAGAAATGAAGGAATTCCCAGTCATGGTTTCAGAACAACAGCTCTTAGCATGAAGCAAGAAATGAGAAAGGGATGAGTATCCTGCTGGCTTTCCACTCTCTCTTACCCAGTCCTGAGCCCAGAGTTGGTCTGCCTTGATGCAGAGTTGGAGTCTGCTTTAATTTCTGTTGATTGACGTAGGCCCTCAGAGGCTGGCCAGCCACACAGGAGGCCGCAAACACACTCCATTCCCAGACTTAATGTGCATATTTCACAGCCTGTGTCAGCAGAGGCATAAGGCTGCCATTTTACTGGCACAGTGAAATCCATCGATTCCCCATGACAGCACGCTCCTCAGCCAGTGGGTAAGTCGTCCATATAGCCACTCCAGATAAAGGCGCTCTGCTTTGGATTGTAAATTGATTTGCTTTTCCCGTTTTTGTGAATCTGAAAGCAAATCTGTGTACTGCCTAGCCAGAAAAGGCTGACTCAGCATTATGGTGTTTAAAAACAACACAGTCAACCCTGCCCTGCCTCACAAACCCTTGAGATACATTAAAGTAAAAGATGTAATGCATGGACTATAAACATCCTAATGAAGCAGCAGTCAGGTGAGGTTTGTGACGGGAATGGGGAAGGAGGAAGATGCTGTCATCAATTCTCCAGTCTCTGATTTACAGTGCCTTTGACTGTTGCATGTGAAGAGCATCAGTAAGTGAATTATTCCAGATGGCCTAAGTGACAGAAGGAGTCTCTCTGCCACCACAAAACAGGATTTACAGCTAACACAACTCAGCTATAACAGTCACCGGTAAATCCAGGACTGGAGTTGTCAGTCTGTCCACTACATAGATGTTCCTGAGGCCCTGGATCAATATATGCTGCCCAGCTCCTGTAAGCCAGAGCAGCCCCTCAGGAAAACCGCACATGGCATGCACTAGGTTGTACCATTTCAAGTTTGTTCTTTTCCCACTCCTGCAGCATAGCAGATTACAGCGGATGGATTCCCTCCATCTGCCTCAGATGTGTGAGAACTGCAGAGCCAAACATGTACTAACAGACAAGAGAAAAAGATATTAAATCACATCCTTCTTATAATGTGTCATGGTTACATCTAAAATGATATGCTGTAAAGTGCTTGAGCCAACACTCCTTTTTTAAGTATGTTAAACTACACCATGTCATATAGTTTATTGCACACTCAGTATGTCTACCCAGGAGTGATTTTCTAGTGCTAACAACAATTTTTAACCTGGTCAGCAAGCACAGGGCTTTACTAAGCCCAATGAATTGCTGTCATTTCCACTTAGAAGCAGGCAGGAAGTCTCCACGGCTGTTAAGACTGTCAGCATTCCCAGCCAGCTGAAACAATTAGCTCTGAAGACTTTGTGACTACATATAAATAAAATGCTTTCTTCCCTCTTATTTCTCTTTGAGCCATTTGTGTATTTCACTGCTAGATACCAATGAAATCCTATAAATATGAGGGAGCCTGCTTTCCTGGCCCTAGGAGGATCTTAGGAAGCTTAAGGACAGCAATTGTTGTCCTCACCGGATTTATCTGGCCAGTGTTATGACAGTGAATGAGAAGCTTTACTGTCTGTTCATGAATAGAAGATTCTGGATGCACACATCCTTTGCATTGTGTGGGAGAAAACAGATGTCAATGCTTATACAGCTGTGAAAAAGTAATAATTCTCAGAGTGCTGGTAACCTCCAGAAGCAAATCTGGAAGAAGGAGATGGACGTCAGAACTAACACAAGATATGTGGAAATTAAAAGACAAATTCGAGGGAGACGGGGCTGATGTTTTCTACCTGTAGATGCCACCCTGCATATAGAGAGCTCTGGCAAAAACCATTTTCACTTCTCCCCTCATTTGTCCAATAGTAATCTGGATCCTGGACTATGCTGTCTCCCCGCTGGTGGAAAAAACAACAGAGCTACGGTTTCACTGTAAACTGTGTCAAGAGAAAAGACGGTACAAATTAAAATAAGTTAAACACCTATCAAGTGCGTGATACAACATACAATGACAAAAGCCAACAGTTAGCTACATCTGACCTAAAGCATCCATAAGGGCAAGAAAGGTAGGTCCTGAAATGCTAGATTACCATTTCATCATCAACCTGATGGTGAAGCAGAGACTAAACTGTTTTTTCAGAGGGGCTGCCTTGTGTGTTGCATTCAGGAGATGACATGATCTGCAGGTTAGCAAGTGCTTCAGCCCTCTTAACGCTAGAGATTTTTCTTCCTTCTTCTCAGAAGAGACAGCATAGATTTGCTGAGTTCAGAACAATCCTGTGGGTGAGAGCTATTGCACTCTCATACACAGCATCTGTCTGAGGTGTCTGATGGTTGTTCTGGAAGAGAAAACTCTTCTTCTAAATCAGTTTGCAATCCAGTATTGCCAGAGACATCCTAGGCTGGAAAAAGAGAGGAGGAGGGACAGACTAGGCAGTACTGAGAAGATTAGTAGAGCTAAACCATCAGCACACACCAGCTGTCATGGTTTGTGGAGCTAACCCACAGAGCTGTGGTGCATAGTGCTATGCCTTTCAAAATCAGCATCAGGCAGCCTTGACTACTAAATATCACAGGCAGCTGGCCAGGTCATAGTTATCTAGGGTTGGTGAGCTGGCACAAAACACAAAAAACACAACTTCCTGCACATCCAAAATGACTCTTCTATAGCAGGAGGTTAGATGGAGCACCATGAGGGGAAAGACTGTCTTCCTAATACTGCCTAGATGCCTCAGGTAGTGTGTCTCACAAGTGCAGTTTGTTAACCCTCTGCCACTGCTCAAGTGCTCTCTGTTTCCAGCAGTTGGATGATAACAGACCAAAGTCTGAGCTGTTTGGAGATAATTTGTATGGTAGAATACCGCTTAATGGGTCTGTCCCAAGACTCTGAGGTTTGTTCAGAAAGGGAAATCTCCAGTCTCCTCTGCCCCAGCACACTGTGCCACCAGCATTAGTCTACACTGGTCCATGAAAAAATGTTTTTCCATCATGAGGACAGGCAACACATCCCTTTACAGGAAAAAATACATGGACCTATAAAAAGGAATTTAGCTTCACAGCTGTGAAATCCCGAACGCCAACAGCACTCTACTTGTGTCATCTCTAAGGATATTTTAAAATGCTTTGTGCTCTACAGAGAATTAACATGGATCTTCTGTAGAAAGAAACAGGTGCAGTATGAGTTTGTGTACACAAGCATATGCGCATGGTGCTCATAGGTTGGAGGATTGACAGCAGTGGGGTCTATTTATATGGGGACAAGGAAAATATGTTTTCTTTGCTCCCTTCAGGAGCAAATGAGCAGTGAGTGGGTGGGAGATGTGGGGAGCACGTCTGTCTGTAATCATCTATGTGCTGGATGGCTGAGGGAGGCACTGAGAGGGATGTCGCTGTTTCCATGGCCCAGCACGCACTTGCTGTGCTGCAGTTTTGGTGCAAAGTGGTCCGGGCACACCTGCTGGCATGGCTTGTCTGTTGCGGCTGAGGTTGGGCAAAGTGCATGGTCCAGGCACCTACATAAGCATAACTCACTGCAATGATAAAGACTGAAAAGCAGAAGTATGCAAGAGGGCCTAATGTACTTTTTCTTGGTTTACTTCTAATCCCGTCTTACCCTTGCACCATAATAGCTGCTACTGCTGCTCTAACCCACACCCCTAGATCCACATCACATTAACTCTTTCACTCCCAAAAGAATAAATCCATATAAGAAGGCAGTATGGATTTCCAGCAGCACTGATGGGTTACTGATGGCTACTTCAGTGGGGGAAGTGTTATTTATGTCATTGTAAGCCACAGGGGCAGGTGGGGTGAGGAGTGGGGGAGTGCTCCAGAGACCTGTCACTTGCAGCACTCTGAATACCGAGAGAGCAAAAGACCACCTGGAAAGACCACTGTAGACAAAGGGAAGGAACCATGTACCTGATTAAGCAAGGATAATTAGGCTAAAATGCAGTGACGGGAAACTCGTAAAAGTATGAATGTATAGAGAAAAAAAGAGGAATTTTGTTCATGCAGATATGAACTCTTCAGCTAGAGTAATTCACATTGAAGGATAAAGATCAAAGAAAAACATTGAAATTAGTCAGCTGAATTTTAATGTGTTACTGAGTGAAGACTAAGGAAACTCTTATAGATGACAGTAGAAACACTTTCTAGAGATCAAAGTTTAGCTAGAGATAAAAGAAAAACAAACTAACATTTTGTAATTTCCCCCATCCCCTGATAACATTTTCCCATGCATGATTTGTGAAGAGATGACTAGGCCTTTTTTACCAGGGAAAACATGTTGCTTTGACTGAGCTCCTTAAATTTCACCAAGCATTCAAGTTGCAGTGGTCCCCAGCAAGTTTGCTATCAATTTCAACAGCACTAGAAATGGGTAGATGGTAAATTTGACAATGAAAATAAACCAGACACTTTTAGTTCCTTATGGTGTGTCCCAAATAGCTTATAAAAAACAAATGCTTCCTCAGTCATTAGGGATGAACAGGTCCCCTGGCATTCTAAATAGAATGTGAAGTGTGAACCGAGATGGGTAATAAATTGAATTAATGCGGCAAAGACATAGGCTGATATCAAACTAATGTTAAGGGACTGACTTATATTGAACTCCTCCTTGGAGACGGCAACACAGGGAAATAGTGCTCATTTCTAACACAGCTATCAAGCAGTCTGTTGCCATGCTACTGTATCTAAGTGGCATCTAACTGGTGCACGTAAGGGAAAATCCTAATTCTCTCAGGGTCAGTATTTTGGTATGGATGCTAGCAGGAGGCTCGTGGAAGTCACTTGGGAGACTTTTTTCCTTAGGCCATGACTTGGGTTCACCTCTGCGGAACCAGAGGAAGGTGAGGACTTGCAATGCAGCAGTGTCTCTACCTTACCATGATACACTCCTGTGGTGACTACTTCATTCTCTGCATCTGCACCGTGGGAGAGCGCGTGTGGAACTCAGCCATGTGCTAGATGCCTTTTTTACCCCTCTGCATCTGAACGTTCCTTTTTTTGCAGAAGAATTGAACCCATTTAGCATCTAAGTATGCCTCTGGGAAAACAAAATGCAGGGCAGGATTTGCCACATAAAGCTTTATAACAGGAAGTGTAAAGAAAGTTGGGAAATCTTTTAAAACGGAGCATGGAAGATAGTAAAAAGATGTAAATGGAGAAAACACACCATAGAAAGGAACAGGAGAGGCAGACAATAAGAAAATAGTAGGATGAGTGAGGGTTAGGAAAAGATTCCTGTAGAGATAGAGGGATGGAAATGGAAGTGGTCAAAAGCCTATCCTTCACCTGGAAGGATATCCTTCACCTGGAAGCCTATCCTTCACCTTCATCTTACTCTCAGGAATTGCATAAATCAGGCAGGACCTTACAGAAGTCCCAGTGCTGGAGGGAAGCAAGACTGGGGGCATATTTCCTGATACGATGAGAATCAGACCAGTGTCCATAATGAACTTCCACATCTGGAATGTCTGAGCCCCAAACTACCCATTTTTCCCCCATCCAGGTGTGTATTTTTATGACCCTAGTGTTTTCTCTTCAGACTGAAGCAATTATAAAAACGCTTCAGGTAGTAAGAAACTCACTAGTGGGGCTGCACTTGTGAATGTCCACACTCTTTTCAACGCTAAATATTTTGGGACTCATTGCTTGGTGAGGTGGAGCACTGACTGCAACGCAAGCACTTGACTAAAAACAACAGTGATGCCTTTCTACAAGATTCATGAGTAGCAGTCAGAAATGACCTTTACTGTCCACCCCTCTCCACAGTTTTGTGGGTGAGTTTAAGTTCAGCCTGAGCAATGCCAGTGCCGAACAGGCGCTGGAGTTCCTCCAGTGTTAACAGTGTAGCAAATACTGCCCAACCTGGAGGCAGGAAACAGCACAGAAGGATCATTTAAGAAAAGAAAATGAAGTTTGACTAGCTTCCTTAGCCAAGGTGCTACAAAACACAGTTCTCCCCCTGCTGTGGGGCAATGTTGTCTATTGGCTATTCAGAGACAGATATGCTCTTTAGAAAGTGTGAGAAGAGTAGTGACCTAGACACAGCAAAGCAGCACTAGCAGAGTTGCTGCCTTTGCCTTGCATGAGGAGAACAGTCAGTGGAGGAGCCTGAATTTACTCATTCTAGGTGCTCCTGCAGGAGCTAGGAATCACTGACCCGATAAACCACCATCAATGCATATGACAGCTGCTGTGATCTCTTCTCACCTTTTTTGTATCATAAAGCCCTAAGGTGACAAGCTGACTAGACAGAAGATCCAGAAAAGAGCTCTTTCTAAGCATTTAGAAGAGTCTGACACCTCTCCATTTTCTAAACTGTAGAGAAAAAAATCAGGAAAGCTGCCACTGAATTTTAAATCATTGAATTTTATTAGACCCCAAGAGAAGCTGCTGCCATGGACAGCACATGTCCTCATACCTGAAGGATTCAGGAGCTAAGCAGTGAGAGTGGTTAAAAATCTGCTATGGAGCAAATTCTGATCCCCCACAAGCTGGTCTAACATGCGGCACTACTGGTCTCTGTGGCTCCCCTCCATAACTGCAAGGAAAAGGTGAAGTTTGTACCAGCCTATTTTACACAGGCTTTGAATTTAACCTGCCAAAGGAACTGGCTAGGTTCAGACCAGGACAAAGCTGGTCTGACTACTTTCTCATTATTTCGAGTGACAGTGGTGGTAGCACTGCAGCAACCAAGGTGGCTGTCTTGGCAGCTCCTGGAAGCCCAAAAGGGGCCCTTGCCTCACCATCTCCCACCTGCGTTACTTTGTAGGCAGTCTGCAGGCAGCCCTGGTGCTGCTTGCCCACAAACCCTGTTTGCCTCGGTTGCAGGAGATGTCAAGCCCTTAAGCCATCTTGTCAGGGCTCAGCAGGGCCACCTGGGGCACCCCTGTCCCATAGTGCCTGGAGGTGTTGAACAGAACCAGGCCGGCGATAGCAACTGGGGCCTCAGCACCACTCCTTTGCCCAGGACAGAGGCCCCCAACGGGGCTCCCGTGGCTCCAGCTCCTTGTGGCTGGGCCTGGCCCCTGCAGTGCCACCTCAGAGCTGGCCCCAGGGGGGCTGTGGAGCTGCAGGAAGGGGCAAGTGCTTTAACTCGAGGGTGGACAAAACCGTAGGTGCAACCTCAGACAAAAGCATTGTTTCAGCTACTGTCAACAGCATGTAGAGGCTCACAGAGCATGAACTGGTGATATGAGCAATACAGCTCTCTCACGTGCTATATGAAGCTCTCATATAGCAAAGACAAGCAGTCAAGGTGGTCACTCTGACCTCTTCCACACGGCTGTGATGAGCAGAGTGTGTGGCCCAGCAGCAGGTTACTAACAGGCATATAACTTCTAGTAAGTATGTTATTCAACCTATAGGGCATATACCTCAGTGCTTTCTGGCAGCATTTAAAGTTCTGGCCACTTTGTGAAAATATATTCAAAGTAATAAAAGCCCACGGAAGGCCGCAGTATCGTTAAGAGATGACAAGCCTGCATTTCAGCTGGTAAAAAGGATCCAAAGAAAGTTCTGGAGAAGAAGGTCATCATGTTCCTGCCAGCCTACAGCAACCAGGTATGGTGCACATCCAGCCAGGAACACTGCCACAGTGGGCTGAGAACAGCTGACACAGATTGATTTAAGTAATACGCTATTAAAAGCCCTTCTGAATGACTGCAGACTATTATGTGGCTTCATCCTTAGCATTTTTAAAATGCATATTATTTAACTGATGGAGCATTATAGCTCCTTTATAGCTATTACTCATATTGTGACAATCTGAATACATAGTTGTCATTATGGTAACACCAATACATATAAGCATATAAGAAAAGGAACAGAGAAGCTACTGTTCATGGCATGGAAACTACATCTCAGCAGCAGCTGTACCAGTGCAATTTGTGCTGCTAGAATACATGTCACCTTAATCTATAGTTGAATGACTGTATGGATGTATATTCCTAACATGCCTTTAACAGCAGTTATTACCATATCCAGAAATGCACTGGTCCCATGGTACTGCTGCTATACTTCCTACCCATTTCGTATAATCTTTCTAGATGGGTCTCTGTATCAACTGTAAAAGCAGAGGACATCAGAGGACATGCTACTACATTATGACCCACTGAAGAGAAGAAGGTGTGAGTATATTTAAATCGATGTTCCATACAGTGTTCTGAGTTAGCAAAAAGTCACCTGTCATAAGACAGCCATCTATTAATGTAGAAATGGTGATACATTTTCGCACTCTTTTCTTCCTTTGCTGATCACATACTCCTAATTCCTTTTTAGCTTGACTGTTCTTAGTGTGCAAATTCTAATTTGGGGGGCTTAAAATACAAATTCTGTCTGTGAAGATAAGATTTTGTAAATATTATATCGCCTCTGGAAGAAGAGCAGATTATTTTGCATTCTCTTAAACAAATTATTTAGAGAATATTGAGTCTGCTCCAGGTTAAAATTTTTGAGATGTAAATGCATTTTAATATGCAGTCCTTATAGTAAGCATATTATATATATCTGTGCTGTGTTTGATATTTTAGAAGTTGGTATATTTCAGCAATACAGTAAAAGATATACTGCAGCTAGAAAAGCAATACTAGATCACAAAAAGAGAAAAGTAAAAAAAAAAAAATTGAATCTTAAAAACTGATATTCAGGCTTCATTGAGCCTGGAGAACATGTGATCTCTGTGGGTGCTCCCAGTTTTGTCCCTGAGCTGTCCAGCCCAGAGGACCAGCTGCAATGCACCTTCAGTGGGTTTTCCTCCAGTGGAAACCAAACATGAGGGCATAGTGGGGAAAAAAGAATGGTACCCAAATCTCATACTCACATATCCCATCTCATTCTGACATGCTGTCAGGATGTGGCCAAGTCATGCACCTAGTCAGAGCAGATTGGGCAATAGGACGTGCTTCCAGGTTAAACTGTTCTGAATGTTAAAATAGCACCTTTCACGCTAGGAAGCTCTAAGGTTATTTTAGCCTGAATGTATTTCAACTGTCTATTCAAGAATGGGAAGGGGGACAGAGTGGGGAAATGATCCTGAGAGGAAACCGAGAGGAAATCCTGAGAGGAAACCGAGTATTGCTCTAATATCATAATGAAAGACTCTGATAACTCCTCGGAAGTATTGCTCTAGTATCGTAATGAAAGAAGGCAGATGGGGATAAGAGGAGGAAGTTTTAGAGCTAGAGGAGTCAAGAACTCCAGGGGACAGGATGGGGAGGTTGGGGGACCACTAAGAGATAGCAGGAATTATTTGTTTGCACAGGTTGAATCATTACACCCAGAAGAGAAGGAAGGCAATAGGTGGTGGAAATAATTTCAGGTTCACCAGGCTGCCACTCAGCTCCACAGGAGCTGGGAGCCAAAAGCAGCTGCTTCTCTTGCGAACAAGAGCTCACCACAGTGAGACATGGGCGATCTGGGCTGCCCTGACCTAGGAGTGCAGCTGCAGGTCTCTCAACTCTGCAGGTTTCTCCACAGGAGAAACAACTCCTACAAGAGCCTGATCCTGCTGTGATGAGAAGCACTGGCTGTGCTGGGTTCTCAGTTCAGTAGGAGTAGGGTAGTCAAAGGTGTCTGGCTGTCACAGAGCCAAGGTATCACCAGTCAGCTGACTGGCAGTGTCTTGCTTCTTTGAAAGCCAATGGCTTTTGGATTGCAGCTCCTAGTGAGTTGCAACAAGATATTTCCTCCCTGAGTATCAACATCTGACAGTTGCTGCTGAGCCCGAATTCAGTAGGAGCTCCAATCCAGGAAGTCCTTCCTTTTGTGGGCAAGAACCTACTGCCTTCCATATGTGAAAGAATGCTGAGCAAACTGGCTTTTTGGGCTGCCTATATTATTGCCATGTTACCCAGTGCACTTGCTGGTGGTCTGACCCTTCTCTAGACCTGGCTGAAAAGCAATGCTGAAGCTGGTGCAAAGGGGGCCGAAATAGACAACTGGGGGGCAGGAGGCAGGGTGTGCTGCAGAGCCTGCCATGAGATCAGTGTAGGCTGCAGTGCAGTCCAAGCCTGAAGGTGTGCGAATGGGAAGGAAGATGATCCCATTTTCAAAGCTAAGTGGGGGATATGTGTAAGCACGGCCTAGAAATTTTGCTAAAGGATCACTGCCCAACTCCTGCTGGAGAATGAAGAGGAAATCTGGAGAAGAGAATAACTCTTCAATGCACATAGCATTTAAGTAGCTTGATCAAAAACACAGGGCTAGGCTGTGCCCTATATTGAAGGGGTATTGACTTTGGTGGCTCTCAGATTATTTCCTTTACTTAGATTATTTCCATTCCCTGCAGTGGTGAAGTTTTGCATTCTGTGGTGGCAGTCCATAGGGTCTGCAGAAGTCTCTGTGAGGTGCAAATTTTGTCCAGTCAGAAAAATGGTTTCCTCTGCTGCCTAGCTCTGCCTTGAGCAGAAGTGCCCATCTTTAAGAACCTTTTGTTGGAAACTCGCTATACATGTGCAGGAAGCAGTGGCTTTAAAGGGTTTAAATAATAAAAACAATTAGTAAATGTTACAACTAATCATTTGTAAAAGAACTTTGGATACCAACTTTAATGCAGGCTGAATTTTTATGGCTATGTTATATAAACCTTGAAAACAATAGTTTGTATACTGGAAATGCTGACAAGCTCTGAACTACAGCAATATGACCAGCTAATTGAATCCATATTCCCCTGCATTAAGGGAATCAATAACTATTAGAGGCAAAGGGCACTGCCTTAAAAGCCCGATGCTCACTTCATGCAAGGGTAGGTTCTTGCAGTAAAAGCCCAGCTACGCGACGGTGTAGGAACAGGGGCCAGGTGTCCGCAAGAGAATCATGTCCAAAACACTTAGTACGAAGGTACACACTAAGGCAGACTCACAGCCTGGCCTTAAGCAAACATCATCATTTTTTCTTTCTTCCTGATTAGGATGATAGATAGTCTGATGAGCCAGCCTCCAAAATTGCCAGATCCAGGGACCTTAAGCTGAGCAAAGTGATGTTGTTGGACACCAGCATCTTAACCAGGATCTGAACGTGCCAGGGAGCAACTGAGAGAGGGAAACCTATAGCAGCAGCAGGCTGTGGCTGCACTGGTGTAACAAGACTAACTAGTGACTTGTTACTTAACTCATGTCCGAAAACGACCCCTTATGGTACACAGGCTGCTACTCAGTGATAACCCTAGGGGTGATCAGCTGGTGGAGAAGGAACCTAAGCACCTTCTCACAGGAGCAATAGCCACCATGATGTGATGGCTGCTCCCAACCCTGAATTGGGATCCAGGTGTCTCCCGTCAGCTGGGAGACAGAGTGATGTGTGCCATCAAAGAAGCTGGTGCCAGAGCATTATTAAACACAGTTATTTGCCCTTATGAGAGGAAGTGGTGCTCATTCTTAACAAAAAGCCCACTGAGGTCATTTTCACATGGCTTTGGCTTTTTATATAGCTAATGTCCCCTATTGCTTCTAACAGCGCTCAGTGCTGGGGTCAGATGAGGACGCTCTGAGACTCTGTACGTGTTCGTGTGTGTGAAT
Source organism: Struthio camelus (assembly GCF_040807025.1). Taxonomy (NCBI): domain Eukaryota; kingdom Metazoa; phylum Chordata; class Aves; order Struthioniformes; family Struthionidae; genus Struthio; species Struthio camelus. The sequence continues at coordinate 127,306,882 of NC_090942.1, read as the reverse complement.
TTTTCATGCTGCCAGGGGAAGCAGGAGGGAGGGAGAAGTGGAAAAGAGAAACTAGAACCATCAGTTAAATACTATGCACGCTCCAGGAATCCCAGGGAAAAGGATTTGTGTCTCCTACTCATTTTACTGTTTGCGACTACCTTCTGTAAAGCACTAAATCATGCTCACGTTTACAGGGTGGATCCAGCAAAGTACTTAAGCACATGCCTAACTGCAAGTATATGAAAACTTCCATTACAGCTACTCACACTCAAATGTGAGGATGTGCAGGAGAGATTTATTGGTTTGGGATCTAAGAGAAGAAAGAATTTTGAAAGCTCTTACAGGAGGTCAGCCTCCCTTCCTGATCGCTTCGTCTGTGCTGCCAGCCATTTTTGAGGGTTTAGCGCTTTGTCTGTAACTGCTGTCCTTGCTTGTGACAGTTTGTCTGAGCCATCTTATTGGATTGTTTTCTGCCTCTGGGTTGCTTGTAATCGCTTTACTTTGATTGTTCATTATTTGCTTGATGTCTGAAGCAAGCAAATTTGCTTTTTTTTTTTTTCAACGCTGCCTGACTGGCGGTTGAATTGCATAAAAAGGAAAAATACAAACCCAACATGCTTCTAGCATTTTTAAAAAATATTAATAAATTTTTAGAAAACTACCATCTCCTCCTCTGTGCCTGTCAGACCAGAAACTACAGCCAAATGAACCCTATTGTGATGAAATAAGTGATAACTTCAGGATTAGCAGACATACTTACTACTATGCAGTAGTAAGTAGTAGACTACCAAAGAGAACCCTTAAGCATTTAAACTAGGGGAATTTATTCTGCCAGCTAGCCACACGGACAAAGTACGCAGTTGCCTACAGCACCACGCTTTGGGAGCTTCAAACCAGTAGTGGTTTTCCTCTGCCAGGGCCACGGCCTTGGAGATCCAGGCTGACGCTTGCCGCTGGGGCCTGGGTGCCTGAGGAGGCCAGCAGCACCGGGGGGAGGCAAACAGCACCCTCAGCTGCAGCAGTGGTGGCCTCATCTTCTCCCCCCACCCCAGTAGTAGGAGATAGTAGGAGAATGACCCCGCAGGGCTTGCCCTCCCTTCCCCAGCCCAGCTCCAGCCCTTGTCCTGTACCTTGGGCCCCACATCTCCTCTTATTGCAGATGTGGCTTTCTTCGTTGGGAATTCCCTGTAGTTTAAAGATGACATATTGTATCTCTTTGGCAGTCATCACTTTATCCATCACAGATTTTTTTACGCAGTGTTGAACCCTTTGAATTTTGTCCTTGCAGGGCAGAGTGAGGGGATGAACAGGTTTATCCTCTCTCTCTAGTTGCCAGGCTAATAAAAACAGTCACCCTAAAAATCTGCTGCAGTAACCTCTTGCCCCGCACAACGAACCGAGATATTTTGTTTCAGCTCACCTTAGGCTTGGTGGCCCATCCGGGATCACATGGAAATTAAATCATGCTCTTTAGCTTAACAAGCTAAACTTGCCCTTAGTGCTGTTGCAAAAGAGAAGATTTATGAAGCCAGATCTGTCTTCCTTTTGCGCTCAGCTGCAGCAACAGCGTGAAAAAGAGAATAAACGTATGCACTAGTGACGTTGGCAGGCAAGCAAGGGGGAAAGGGACCCATAGAAACGCCATAACGAATTCTGCAGCTACTGTATGTCAAGTCCCCTTATTAGAAACACTGAAATGACTGAGCAGTCCCTGCAGCATGGTTCCCGTAAGGGCCTGTCAAGAGTTTCCAGTCTAATTAACCTTTAAGAGAGTCAGCAGGAAGCCTTAATATCCTTTCTGTTGTGAAGAGATCCGTGACTGGATATTCCCTTGCCTCTTTGAGAAAGTAGATTCTCCCACTCGGGACCTCCTGGTTCCTGTGGGGTCACGGTCCTGCATGGGTTCTGGAGCTGGCAGTAGCGGGGGGAAGGCTTGACCAGCGTTCTGGTTGTGCCTCATGGCACCATTTCTTCCTGTCCCCAGGGATACCTAAATGGATGCTTTAGGGGAGGTTAATGTGGCTAGAAGCCTCCTCAAAGAGCAGCTGAGCAGAGAAATGCAACTATCTCTTCAGCATTTCCCTCCCCATCCCTCAAGAGAAAGATTCTGTGGAAATTTATTTCATTACCTTGTTCTGTTCTGTGTTTCTTTTCTTTTGCTATGGGACACTGTGACCTGACTTAAGACTACTAAGATATATGTTGAGTTCAGCTCATGAGACACTTATTCCCTATCCATCTATTTGTCTGTGTTTTTCTGAGGGCAGCTGTCACCATCACATCTAAGAAGAAAAACAGCTTTTGAAAATAACTTCGTTTTCAGATTTTGTGAATCCCAGCATAGGCATTCTCTTACCTCTCACATTCTCATTTTTATCCTGCTGCAGTAAGCAAATGGGAGTTGGAGAAGTCATTAATGGCTAATTTAGACTGGCAATTAGAAGAGAGAGGGGCAAAATCTAGAGAGGTGCTCTCAGGCTTGGAAGCTAGCACTGCTAGTTCTAGGCTGTAGTTCAGCCATTGGCTTTTTCCATGGCTGGGATGAATTCCCTTCCACTATGAATAGCTCAACTTCTTTTGTGTAAAATGAAGAATTACAATTCCTTATCAAACTACATGCTCTCAGGATTCGTCACTTAGGATTCTCAATATATTTTGGAAATGAAAGCTAGGAAATTTTATTTTTACATTCTAATGTGTGTCTGAACACCCTCTAAACCCCTACTCTGGTCATTTCAAAATCCTTGACTCAGGTGAAAGAATTCCTAATCTTAGCAGAACACCACTATAAACTCAGTGATAACATCGATTTGAAAGACACCTTGCTCAACAGAACTAATTAACATGCTACCACTATGCAGCTGCAGTTTGGGCCAGCTAGAGAGACTGCTGAGGTAGAAAAGGTGGCAGTGATCATCATTTCTGTCAAACGTTTTCCATTAAGCCTGTAAATGGCTGAAATCCTACACCATCAAGGAATATGGTATATTTTGATATGCAGTGTCAGTTGACTTCTTCTTTCTTTTTTTTTCTCTTTTGCATCATCAGCTGCAAAAGCAAAACAGCACTATCTTCCATTATAAAAGTCCCTTGAAAAAGATCTTTCTTAACAGTTTACAAGCAGAAGACAACCCTCCCCCAAAGAAATGAAAGGCTCATAACATAAATTTTCACTTAAAATTTGCAGCTGCAGACCCTTGATTGGATCTATCTCCATAAGAAGTTCACCTTTAAAAAAATCAAACTGAAGGAGTGAACCTGGCTTTCCTTTGCTGCTGGGCGGAGCAGGGCTCTCCACTATGAGAACAGAGGCCCAGTGCACGGGGTTAACAGACTCTAATCTGAAGTCTCCATGCAGATGCCCCAGAAGTAACTCTGCACTTGGATGGAAACCTCCTCAGAGGTTTCATCCTTGTTTAATACCACTGAAAGCCAAACCCAGCCAGGACAGCTCTCCTTGGGCTCAATCTCATAAGTCAGTTCACGGGGAAGGGTACCAAACGATGGTAATGCCAATACAAGCAATGCTTTCTATAACTGAAAATGGCTGGACCTGGGAGCTTGATACAGCAAAGGACCACGTATGTCAATGAAAACCAAGCACAAAACTAGCTGGCCCTGGGGCAACCTGCACTGTGTACCCTCATCCCCATTACCTCCCCTCCTGTTTGTGCCTTGCTATCTCCTGACCATGCTATGCTGAGTCCACCATATAGGGTGGCTGTACTCTGGCCATGCTTTCAAAAGCTCCATTTCCCTTGTGCCCTGGGGTAGAAATTGACTTCATTTATTCTGCAAAAGCGTAGTAGGGAAACAGCAACTATACTCCACTCTCTCCAGTACTTTTTGGTCACTGAATCATTCTTATGGCTTGGCTGATTTTGGTCCTTAAGGCTTTCACTGACAGGAAGAGAAATAGCCGACGTTAATAAGGGATGAGGCCAAGGACTGGAGCAGATGCAGCAGGTATCAGGCAAGAAGGTAAATATTCACGTGACCCTTTTGAGGGTTCAGGTGCAAGACAAAGACACTGCATCACATACAAAGACGGTAGATGACAGATCCTGTGCTTTTGCTGATGTCTGTTCTTACGGAGGCAGGTATGAGCATTCGAGCCAGTCTGATTAGCGCTATTAAATACCCGAGTCATAATGACTCTGATACAAGTCTATCATGTCATTTCAGGAAACTGAAGAGAAATCAGAGAGCTTGAAATTAATGTCTCTTTTCCCAACTGTAGTTTGATGCTTGGATCACCAGCACTCACTGTACGCAGAGACTCTGAGAAGTGAGGAACGGTGGGCCATCGGGGCTGGAGGAATGACAACTCTTTCTGAAGAAGGAGCCGACAGCCTTCAACGCCTGCCTTGGGGTCACAGAGTGAAGCCTGCCTTCGCCAAGCAGCAATTCTGCTTCTTTCCAGGATGGAAGTGGGGAAATGATGCCAATGAAGAAGTGCAGAGGTTTGAAGTCCATGGAAGTCATTTAGGATAACAGTAAATGACTAATATAGCATAAACCAGCAATTCCACCAAGCGATTCCTCCACTGAGCCTACAAGTTAGCTCCATTCATCCAGAATCTGATAACAGGTGGAAATAATGACAAAGTAATTTATGTGAGTGGGGCTCTGGTAGGAGACACTGCCCGAGATAATATCAGTTTGTGTTTTAAACCTCAGTCCAAAGCTGTGGTGATACAAGTGACCTTTCTAGCAAGATTTCATTCCTAATGCTTGGTCTGAACTGAGAGCACAGAGCCGTGAAAAGAGGTAGAATAGAGGAATTGGGGCCATGTTTTGATTCGTTGCTATCATAATTTTTTTTAGTAACAGTGGGGAGTTATTTTATATGTAATACCATAGAAGAGAATTACTTGTTTTGGCTAATTACATAGTCCTGTGATCACTGGCCTGTTCAACGTCTTAAATTCTCTGTTTCAAAGTCTTCCTTCTTGAGTGGCTTAATGCAGCTAAGCAGATATGTGACAGATATTTATAAGTAGCATGAAAGTGAATAAAATAGGAGAAGCCAGATAAATTAGTAGTCTAGGGATGTCAGCACCAGCTCTCCAGAAGGGTTCTGCTATGTGGGGAGTTTACTGCCTTGCAGTTTATTTCCAGTTTGTCTCTCCCACACTATTCACTGTTAACCATGATTAGCCCTTACAGTGGCTAGGTTCATAAGCGTGCTAGGTGAATACTTACCTCAGATAGCTTATCTTCCACATACATCGAATATATCACTCTTGCAGTGTTTGTTAGGAGGAGAAGGTATTATAGACAACATGCAAATATTCAGGACCTCTTTGAAAATAAGTTCCTTCATATGCTAGTATTGTATTTTCACTCTTTCAAGCACAGGACTACAAATTTGAAAGTATTTTTGTTGTTGTCTTTCTAAAATAATCTGTTGTGTAGATCAGATATTTTCCAAAGACTGTTAATTGTATTGCTTAAGGCTTTTCTAGGAGACAAGGATGATGAGATAAGAGCTTAAATATAAGAGAATCTGGTTTCCAGAACAATATGCCAAATCCAATTTATAAGCTTTTAAACTTACGCAGGACAAGCTAGAAAAATTCTCAGGAAAATTTTATGGCCCCAAAGATATTGGCTTTTGTTCTTTGTTGAGAGTTTTAAAGAGAAGTTGTTTTCACAGCTAATATGCATAGATTGTTGTTTACAGCACAGCAAAGCACATACAACATTATGATGGAGATCAAACACATCTCATAGATTTTATAAACATTATAGATGTCACTTTTGCTCTTAGGAATCATACCCTAGGAATCATCTTTGGACAAAATGCTCTTGCAGTTGATGTAATCTGGCCCTTGGTTTCTAACAGCATAGTGACAGCTATTTATAAAGTACAATAGACTTTTGCACAACATCCTTGATATAAATGTCAAGTGCCCTGCAGTACTGTGTACTATTCCTAGAGAAATGATCCATTAAAACCATCCATATGAGAAAGCAAGGATTCACAACACTCCAGAAAGAAATTGTATCCTCATAGAACAATAGAGAAAATTGGCTGGCTTACATAGACCGCATTGATATGCAGTAAAGTTATTTTCTTAATTAACTGCCTCCCTGTGCTGCAACTGAGGACACCCTGTCTATAAAGGGGGGCGTGGAGGCTTCATCTATCTTACTGCCTTAGCCCCTCCATTAGAACTAAGCAGGGCTGTGCCGCTGGACAAATAGAAAATGTACAGAGTGCATCAATAATGAAAAGTCTAGGGCAGCAGAGAAGTGGAAGAATGAAAAAATGTTCGAGGATGCTAATCCTGTAGCTGATCCTCAGGCTGCATGTGAGCATGGAAGAGGAATCCTGTTTCATTCTTTGAGATACACTGAGCAAATATAGCAGGGCATATGGGGGAGTGCGGGCCCCTTGTAGTCAGGTTCCTGCGAAGAATAGTGCCAGATGCCTAGCAGTCATGGCCAGACCTTTCAGCTTTAAGAACTCTGGGATAAAATCACAGCAAAAATCTATCTTGTTCTTTTCCCCTCCTTACAGAAAGTGTATGTTCATGATTTCCCAAACTTCCCTCCCCAGATTACCCTTCCCTTAGGGGAATCAGGCCTCTTGGTGCTGAAAAACCTTCCTCTTTCAAGGTAGGAGAAATAGATGCCCCCTCTAGAGCTCTCCCTTTTTCTTCCTTTCTGCCTTTCTCTGTGCCAGTTCTGCTGTAAACTGCTGCCTGTGCTCCCCAGGCTACCAGGCCCAGATATCCAGGGCTAGACATGAATTTTTTAACCTTTTCTTTTTAAGGGTAGTGGCAACTTGTGCTGCTACTATAGAATTGCAATCAAGTCTTCATATTCATGTGAAACAAATATCGCTTGGCATTTTTTGGTTTTAAGTACTTGAGGGTGTAATTGATCCTTTAATATCCATGTGAATTCACTGTGGTTTGCCCATATATTTGATCTCCTACTGTAGCTGGGTTTTTTTTTCTTATTTCTTTCCCATATTTCTCGGTCGCCAGTCAGTTATCTTTTTGCCTTATATTTAAAGCCAACAATTTATTTTTGCCTCATATTTAAAGCGCGCAATTTCTGGGGCAGGGACTGTATTTTTGGTCTCTGTTTATATAGCACCTAGCACTGAAGTCCTGGTTTATAGGTGGCTTTCTAAGTGCTGAAGCAATACAAAGGGAAATCTTCATAAGTATAATAAACTGTAATTTCTTTAGCCCTACAGCTTAGCATGATGCCTAGTTATAATAAAATTAATTTGTCCAAAACACTTTCAATATTCACTTTCATTGCCTGTGATACAGCAAAGAAACTAAGAGAGCCCAAAACACTTTGCAACTATACCATTGTTTATGGCACCAGAGAGACTGTATGAAAATCTAGATAGATTAAAAACATGTCTAAAATTCACAGCATTTTCATAATGTTATATCATAGGTTTATAATCTTCCCTAAGGAAACTAAATTAATTTTCAGAGATTTTTTTTTTAACTGAGTGAGATGGGGATAATAAATAATCCTTTCTAGCACCTCTGGAGATAATTGGCTGGAAAACTATAGGGCGATAATTGTTAACCAACTTGAGGTCACCTCAGCTGAACATTAGCACCATTGAAGCATGCTTCTGAGTAACAAGAACATGCCCTTCAGATAAAGATTAATTAAATGTAAAAGGTAAAAGAGAAGAAGCTAAATTCACAACACAGTGTACCTTTCAGAGGATTGGAAGTGCCAGTGTTTTAACGGGAGAGATGTGCTTCTGATTTATCAGCTTGTCCAAGTCTTCCATCTCTTGCATGCATATTCCACAGCCAACAGTTTTGTTTGATAGAAGAAGTTTTAAGAAAAGGAAAGAGTTGCTCGACTTAAGAGAGAAAAGGAAATAGTTGGTTTCTTGTAAAGAAAATACCTCACCAGCCTACACTTTCAGTTCTACCAGGCTGCTGTTCCAGCTGGAGAAGACTCCCTCTTTCTCCTTAGCCTGGCCTGGAGGATCCTAGCATCAGCTGCTGCAGCTCCTGCTGAACTCAACAGGAATTTTGCCACTGGCTGCAATGAGAATTGGATTGTGCTTTCCATCACTGTGTTCCTCAATGGAAGATAATTACTGCATGATTAGGGGCCTGACAAACAAGATATGGTTGTTTCTTATAATGTGCTTAAAGGGAGTTGCAAGCCAAATTTTGCCTTACGAATTTCTTACAGGGAAGACACACCCTGTGGCTGCTTCTTCTTTCGCATCCTGCTTAGTCTTCCCAGAGGCTGGCTGAGGTCATCCAGAGACACTTTCAGCTGCTTTGCATGCTCTGTGCAAAGGGATCATGCTCTAAGGAAACCACCGGTGGTTCTTGCCTCAGGAACAATGGAAATAGTCTTTCGTTTTAAGTTCACAATATATTCAACAATTTAAAAACATGGCACTCCCACTCATCCTGAGAGGACATGATTTGTGAGGCTCTCTTCTCTGTTGTTTTCTGACTTTAAAAGGATTCTAACTCACTAAGCTCAGCCAAGGTAGTGAAAAGAACTGATCTGGTTAGAAATGATGTCAGGCAAGTTTCTAAAAATAAGGATATATAGTTTATGATTACATTCAGTAATGGGGGATTAGCATGTGCCCACATTCATGAAGGAAGAGGATTCTCTTGTCCAGATACCTGCATTGACCTTTCCCAGTCTTCCTGCCCTGGTGCCCCCTGCTCACTGAGTGGTGGCCCTCTTTACACTAATTTCCTTTAAACCATTGCAGGGTGGAAACCAGGTTTATTTAGGCTCCTACTCTATGCTCAAACTTTAGCCTCTTAGTGAAGCAGGAAGTGCCTAAGACTGCACTGCCTCTAGGCTGTAGAGCAGATGTGCTTTGTGGAATCCCCCACAACCCTGGTCTTCCAGTTATCCAGATCTAGGATTTGGCTAGAGTACATTGCAATGGTCTTTTGGGTTGTGCACCTCTCCTGTTTCTCCATGAATACAGGTGCCTGGGAAGGGAGCAAGGGCTGGTTCACCCAGGAGAAGTCAGCATGCAGCCAGAAAGCCCCACACAGCACCTGTGGAAATGCTCCTGGATCATGCTGCAGAGGCAGTTTGCCTCTGTCTTGATAGTAAAGCAGGTGCCTTTGAAGGTCTGTGAAGGGAGACCCTGCCTGTCTCGTGTAGGTGCCTAAGCTTCAGATGTCTGTAGTGGGCAGACCGGCTCCAGTCCCTAGTCTTGGTTACTCCAAAGGCCAACAGAGTGTGGGAATGAAGGCAAAGAGAAATGAATTACAGCCTTTGTTCTCTGTTTTGGGAGAGTCCTTCTTTAACTGGGAGGCCTTCCCAAGCCCTACCCACTCCAAAGGGCCTATCAGAAACACAGCTAAAAGAGATTCCTCAAAATTTAATGCGCAGAGGTTTGTGGGCCATACAGCCTTCCTCCATAGGTTGTAGAAGCTCTGTTATCCGGGGTGTGTTGTTTAAAATTGGCATACTAGTCCTCAGAATAGGCAATTCAGTGGCCAGCTGCATGTGGAAGTCTCATCTCCTTAACATAATGATCTCTCGGAAGCTCCCTCTGGCTATTTTTCCCTGCAAGTAAAAGTGATGTGGGTCTCGATTTCACACCCTCCAGATATGTATTCATCAAGGTATTAGAAGACAGAAGGGTGGTTTCTAAGAGCCATCCTACCTTCTAAAAAACCCAAGCTTCTTCAACCCCTCAGAAGCATATAAATCACTGCATCGCAGAGAAAGATAGAGGTCCTTTTTATTTTTTAAACTTACAACCACTTTTTGTGTTGTATTAAAGCTTCTCTTATTTTCAAAAACTTTCTATTTGAATTATGAAGCAGATCACAGACCAGCACAAAACCATTCCCAAAAGGAAAAAGCAACATAGTGGAACACAAATTAATATATACATTTAAGCACAAAGCACCAGGAGTGGTCTGGAATACAGCATGTACGTCACCTTTAAAAAATATCAAGTATGAGTCCTAATGCCCACAGTTTAAGCATTGCAATGCATCCTAATATCTTCCAGATGTGGATTTGTTTAGGGCTAAAGTTAGATGGGTTACAACCTGCACTTAAAAAGCATTTCTGTGCTGTAGATGGAAGAGAATGAAGATTTGCTGAAGTAAAGCAAAAGGAAGGACCTGAACCTCCCCTTGCCAAACACTCCACTAAAGAATATGCTTATATTACTGCTAGCCAAGAGAAGAGAGGAGTGGTTACCATTATGGCTCATTTCTTTGTTTCTTACTGAGGCTGGTAGAACTTCTCACAGCAAGGATGTAGCACAGAAGGTAGCCCATTTCAATCCCTCATTTCTGCATGAAGCCCACTCCTGTTTAAAAGCACATGCATCTTCAAGGCACTGAAGCATAAATCCCTACCTAGCAGCCTATGGCCAGCTAAATAAAGTGCAGGTTTTCACAGAGCTCTAGCTTGTGTGCATCTAGCAGATAATCACTAATGAAACCATGAAATCTTCCATCAAGGCTAAATAACCTGAATCTGTGCAGTTTCCCTGTGTGGAAATCAGTATTCCTTGTAGGGCAGGAACAGGCAGAGGAGTAATACAGTACCTTAACAACCTTCTTGAAAGCTGCATTTGTCCTGAAGTAGTTCTTGCCCTTTCAGGTAGGGATTTCCAGAAGATGTAGCTGCCCTTCCTTTGGCAAGCCTATAAGCCCTCTACTAAGATAAGCCCCTTTAGAATCAGCAAGGGGTAATTTCTTGCAAAACTATAGGGAGTCTTGCTATCTGAGTGGGTGATTGTGCCTCACTACTGAGCACTCTCAAAAGTGAAATCATTGCCTCTTTTGTACAGTGCTGTAGGCGGTACTGATCATATCTGAATGCTGCCTAGCTTCCCATGCTGCCTAAGCTCCCAAAGGCTTGTCCCTTGTGCTGGGCTCGCTGTAAAATCAGAGTTCACTTCTTTGAGAGTAGGCTCTTGCTCTGTACTGGCAGAGGGTGGGCTAGATGTCAAGGAAGGACTTCCTCAGGGCTCTCCATGAATGCACGGAGAGTTCCTCCTACTGTCCGTCAAGAAGGAAGTTACAGCTCTAAGGACCATTGCCTTCCTTGGGGTAGAGGTTGAGGAAAATCAGGCACCACACTTTCTCAGTGCTGAACATAACGGCATTTTTAAAAGCTAAGTGGGTCATAAATCATTAGAGATGAAAATAGAGAAGAAAACTCACGTCCAGCAGCTGCACTAAATTTCGGCGGGTATAGAAGAGTGTAGAGTAACCTTTCTGAATAATTACTGGCAGCTCTAGGAAGGTACTCTGTATTCAGCGTACTCAGTACAGCACCCCAATAGTGTTTCTGAACAGAAAAAATGGCTACATTGCTTTTAGTTCTGACGCATGTTCAATGAAAATAAACCCCTCCTTAATAAAGATTAAAATGCTAATTGATTTTAAAGGTGGTACTGCACCTTCCTAACACAGCATATTCCTGTAATGGAAATGCATTTCAAGAAATATATTTGTCACCATGAAAGAGCTGATGACATTTCAAGCCGGTCGACAGTAGGAGACATCTGGCTTTCTTCTCCATGCATTATCAAAGGAGCAACTTGCACATCTAAAATAACCTTTGGAATTTTTCAGCAGTCTTCCAGCAGAAGAGGAAATTTCAGTCTCATATAGGGGGTGGATCATCAGCCACTCTGAATAGGTACATTGGCTTCTGGAGAACTGTATCCACTTACATCAACTGAAGATGGCCATCTGTGAGCAAACAAAAATCTGCTACCCCTTTTATCTGAATGAAGAATTTCGGATATCAGTGACTAAATAAGCTGGCATTGGTGGTAGAACGTGTGGCAGAGGAGATTAGTCAAAGGCTGATGAAACAGAAAGTGCTGCACCTTGATTTTTTGGGTACCTTTTGGGATTATAACTCTTGGCATTATTCCAGCTAACATGGATCAAATTACCCGCTGCTTCTGACACTACAAAATGAAAAATTAAAGTTGAGAAAGAACAGAATGGCTTGGAACCAGAATAGCAAATTGTAGTAAGATACCAGCTCTGCTTCTTTCTGGAGCTGATGAGACCTTAGCAGCCACTTAACTGCCAGTGTCTCTTGCAAGAGCGGCAGCATAAAGAATAACGGCAATGGAGAGACAAGGGAGAGTCTGCAAAGCGTGGAAGAAGGAAAGAGAGACCAAAGGGACAACCAGTCTGCAGTCTGCCATAATCAATTCACAAGGTATGTTTAAGTTTACTTGGAAAATGAATGACAGGCAGGGATACTGTTTTCCTGGGTAGTGAAAGACTTAATCTTGTAACCTTTGTGATAACTGATCATACAATTGCATATCACATGTAATAACTGTATCCCCTTGCAAGACAAAGCTGTTCATGGTGAAATGAGGGATGAATGATGTGCAGAGAACCAACAAATTCTTAAAAAGTGAGGACGGCTGGAAGCAGCAGACGACGGAATAAAGCAAAGTTATCTTCAGAATGTAATTGGAAATGGAGGAAAGCTAAGACATCCTCTGCACCTCCCCTGGTAAAACTGAGATCAACAAGAAAATAGCTGAAAATCACCAGCCTGTGGAAAGATGCAGATAATAGAATAAGTTCAAGGAGAAGCATCTACTGATATACAGCAGTGCTAGCAGGAACGTCTGTGCAAAACTGTGCGGCAGCAGGATGACTCCATTTATTACAATTTAATTTATTGGCTGCTGACAATGTGTTCTGTTTAGGACAAATACTGTGGAGTTTCCATCCCCACAAGTATTCAGTTTAGCTAGAAAATAAAATTAATTAAGATCTTCCAGGGTGTCTTCCATGTATTTTAATACAGAGGTGTTGTGATATCTCACTCTTGCATTTACTGGTTTTATTGGCTCTTGTATGCAAGCGGGAAGTTGCCCAATTAACAAATTTGACCTCCTGTTTTGCCTGTTTTTTTTGCTATACCTTTTTCCTCTTCCTTTCCCAGAAAGAAGTCCTTAGACACAGACCAGAGGCTGGTGAGGACCTGCTCCATCCAGGCTCCACATTGAACCCTTGCTGTTTCTCATATGTGGGCCACTGCTGGGGCAGTGTGTGCAGTAGAGAGGGGAGAAATGAAGGGGGCTATGAGCCCATCAGACTCATACTGTAAGGACACTCATCCTGTTCTGCTCATTGTAGTGCAATACTGCACCCAGAAAATTCACAGCTATGGTTTCATACAAAATGTGTGCCTCCCGGTGTGTACATGTTACTGCAAAACACTCTGGAGAAACTACACTAGCACAGAATGGGGAAGAAGACTAGTTATCCTTCAGAAACCATCTGTATTTATAAATTTTTAATGACTGTCATCTGGGGAGGGATAGTTTCAGATCTGTATCACCTCGAGGGAACTGAAGGGCAACGCAGAAAATACTTTTCGTTCATTTAAAGGAAAGAAAAAGGCATTCATCAGTTTATCTTGCGAACCTCGGCCGTTGTTAAAGTTCCTCTTCCCAAAATCTCTGTCTAACATGTGATGCTGGGCACCTACTGCTGCAATCACTGCAATTGAGAATGGAGCACATTAATTGCATATATTGCTTTTAAGCCCGTACAATGGGGTCCCATGACAGGAAGATGTGTATGTCTAGAGGTGGAACTCTTTTCTACGCATTACCAGGTGGCAGAATTTCTGATGGATATCACTAGAGAGTCATTCAAATGGCAGTAATTCAGGTTGTGGCAAAGAACCTGAGACATACTAATAAAAGCCCCCTTTCTATTTTCTTTTTCTATTAAGTCACATAATGGATGTCATATTCAGTGCTTCTTATGGTGAATAGGCTACTTATTAAGCACAGTCTAGGACTTTATTTTATTTTAAAAATGCCATCCTTTCCAATTATGCTAACTTTTTAGAATTTTCCCCCTTAAAACTAGGATATTTTTAGCATGGACTACAAGTTACAAACAACAGAAGTTGCTATAGAAACAGAAAAGGCACTTTGTAGAATGAAAATGCAGGAAGAAATGATGTTCACTATTTATCTGTTGCAGGCAGTAAGATAGAATCAATATATATATGTGTGTGTGTGTATGTGTGTATATATATCCATACTTACATATGGATATATATGACTTTCCTTACTGTATCTATGAATTCTTCAGTACTCATCTTTGTATCCTAACATTTAGCTGATATTTGGCCTTTCTACGATTGAAGGCTACTATCCCTGACTACATGCAATTTACCTTGTAGCTAGGTGCCCTGCAGGCATCTCCATATTTACTCAGCCAAGCCAGTGCAAATAGATCACACAATATACAGCTAGAGGCAGCTGCCTTTGTGGGGTGCGGTGGGGGAAAAAGCTGTTCAGCAGTCTGGCTAATCTCCTGTGATGTTACCCAGATCACATACCATGCTGGACACTGTTAATAGAGAAGACTCAGCTGGCTCTTTTGCCCTCATCCTGAATCAGCCCCTATGACTATTCTGACTTTTCTTTTACAGCCCTTTTCTTGTTGTCTCAGTTATAAAAATACACTTCATGCTCTAAGAACCTTAAACTAAGTAAAGGTAATTTCAAATCGCAGGGTTCATTATTTTTGAACTCCTACTCTAAATGCCGTGCAAACTCTGAGCATTATCTAAAAAGGGGCTAATAAGGATGAAGTATTATATAATTTTAGGTATTTAACTTAAAGCCTAATGTAATAGCATGGACTACTGAACTAGCTTCATAGGAAAGAATACTGTAGAGATTGTACTTCAGGTACTCGTTAGATTGCAACTGAAAGTGTTAGGTGATTCTTGGGAAAGGTGTCTGCAGGATTTGAATACATTTCGCATTTCTTCGCCTTCACCTCTTATTTAATTTCATTGCTCTTCATATTGATTGCATAGGTCAGCTTTACAATCATTCTGTTTTAAGAACAGGTCAGATAAACATCTTAGAAATGATGTAGAAGCAGTTGATCCTGCCCTGGGAGAGGAGAGGCTGGAGGTAACATAATTAACTAGATCATCCTTCCAAAGCTATTTTTTGTATTTTCTGTTATTGTGAGAGTATTTGAATACTATCCTAAAGAATAAGATTTTTCCTCTGCTTCAGAATTCATATATAACGCTGGCAAACCATTTAAGGCCAGATTCCTGTGCATTTGAGTGCCCAAAATGGAGATGATTGCTTACAGTGATTGCCAAGATGATCTTGAAAAATCTCTTTTTTCTGCGTCTTAGGTGTCTAAATGCCGTTGTGAGGCTATTTTTTTCTCAGGTCATCTTCATTTCTGAGGCCCTTGTTTTCCAGTTGTTTGCCTGGCCCAGGTCTCTGGTCCCTTGTAGGAGAGCTGAGGACTCATAGCTTCAACACAAGTTAGCAGAGCTATCCTGGGTTATCTGGACCTGTCTGCAAGGCCAGTCACTCTGAAAAACTGTGTCCTAATGGTTAATGCTGTACTCAGGTGCTGTGCACACCAGCCATGCCCTGACTCTCTGCCAGAGCAAGACTTGGATATTTCTCCTTAGGCATGGAGGTCCTTTGAACAGCAATCTGGATAGATGGAAAAGGAGGGAGCTCCATGTGATCTCCAGAGGCTCTCCTCCCCACGGCTGGATGAAACACTGTGGCAAGGTTCACTGTGGTTCATACCCACCCCACCATTTAGACATAACCTGTTGGACAACCAGAGGCAGGGTTTCTATTTTCATCCCTTCTGCCTCAGTTCTTGATTTGTAAAATGAGGACATTATGTGTATGTTTCTGGAGCACAGCAATGTAATGGAGAGTACAATAGAAATTCTCATGAAAAAATTAGGATTCTGCCTTCCAAGCAGGACTGGAAAAATGTTCATGTTGTACAGTCTAGGACCTTGCACTGAATGGCAAAGAAAAAGTGAAATGCTGAAGAGCTGCTTGTTAAACAATCACCATCCACCTCAGATAGGTACCGAATAATGTGGGGTCCCAGAAAAAATATGGTAAATGTCCCTGTAATTAAAGACTGTGTCCTAATGCAAACTCTCCTAGAGGCAGGTGAAACACTTACAAGCAACCTGAAGTCTGGCATTTCCTACTTTTAGAGCTCGACTTTGCTCCACTGGCCAGAGTGCAGACAAAAGGCTAATCTGCACTTGCCTATTCATACATGCTCATGGGCTCCAAAGTGGTTTAGGTGCTTTTGAGACACTGTTCAATCTTAATTATTGCCTATAGAAGCAAGTCTGATTTCAGAATTTGGATGAGTATCAGTACATGTACGTTATCCTACCTTTGGAAGTGATTTACATGTGCATTGCTTGGCACACATTCTTGAGTAAGGATATTTTCGATTCTGGTAATATTCAGGCAATACTCAGCTTCTTAATATGCATGCCACTCTCTCTGACTCAAAATCCTCAATTCTTGAATACATCCTCGTTAAAGAGAACAGATGGTTTCGGTTTCAGTAGATGAACTCTCAAGGGTAACTTCAAATCTGGGCGATACCATTGACTATTTGGTTGTAACTTCGGCCTCAGTGTCCTTGCTATGCATGTTCAGGTCTGTCTGGTTCTCTTATGCTTTCCTGCCTTTCTTTAATGCTGGGCACACTTTGCAACAAGAATAAAAGACCATCAACATTATCCAGAACAGTCCTTCATCTCTAATACCCACTTACAGTAGGTAACCAGCTAATTCCAATTCAGAATTAAGAGTCAGGGCATGAGAGGAAAGCATAGTTAGGGAACTAAAGCCAAATGGGATGAGCTCAGAATTTCTCAACAGTATCAAGCATTTGGAGATGCCTGTTCTATTTACATCCTGCCCATGTGGTGCTCCCTCCCCTGTTGCATTACGGCTTTCAATCAGCAGCAGCGCTAAGTGAAACTGAAGAGTGGTCATACCTTCAGAGGCCTGCTAATTAAAATGAGAATATTTTCCATAAAAAGGCCTGGAAAAAAAAGAAAGGAGCAGGAGGTTTAAAAGATGCTTTCCATTTCTAAAGGAACTGATTTTCAGAAGCCCATAATACCTAAAAGTGAGATCACTGTGGACTTTTAGGACTCCGTGGCCATTTATTGGCAATCCTACAGAAACATTGCCCTGTATTTTAGGACAAGGGCTTTAGGACCTTTCCTCTGGCCTATCCACCATGACAGTGACAGAAGAGCCAAGAGCATTATCATCTTACTCTGCCTGAAAACACCTCTGACTTTTTTATTTTTTTTTTTAAATAATATCCCAGCTGGATTGTTATTTCCCATCAAAATTTTATGGACTCACAGTAAGCCATTTGCAGATGATAGATTAACAGTAACCTCATTAATATACAAAGCATTGTTAAGAGAGAGAGCTTGAAAGAATTACAATGCACTAGATCTATTTCCTGAACAGGAATACATGCAGTGGGTGAAATCAGTGATCAGTGTGCAGCCCAGCAGTCTGGATAAGTGTATTTTTTGTCCTTTGCATGACAGGAGCAATATACTGGCTACCATACCTGTTTTCTGAAAAAATTTCCCTAGGAATTATTTAGGCAGAGATGGATAAAGACTCTCAGGGTTCAAAGAAGGCACTTGCTGTGAGCAACCAGTTCAAAGGAAATTTGGCTATCAGATTGTGGTTGAGAAGGATGAAAGAGGTCCTTGTGGTAGGAGGGAGGTTTCTGGCTGTTTTAAGAATGAAGTGCTATCAGATGTGACATGTGGTTTTCTCTGTTCACAGAGCCATGCGTTAGACCATGATTTAGAACATTTTTACAAGGCAGCCAGCTCTTTATGGAATGGTGCCAGCTTTCACTTACTTGCGCAGGTGGAGGAGAGGAGCAGCAAGTGACCAAGAACAGGTCTGGGAAATGTGAGGAGAGAAGACAGAGTCCAGCAGGCCGTAAGGATGGGCCGCGTAAGCTACATGCTATAAAGGACAACCTGGAAAGCCAGCAGTCTACAGCAATGTCTTGCAAATGTAGACTGGAACTATGGGAGGAAACATAAATTTAGTGGTTTAAGATTTCCGTTGGAGGTTTCTGCCGTAGTCTATGTCCTGCTATAGTGCTAAATGTCTTTTTGACCCCACTGAGACCTTTAGGAATTCTACATGTCAGGCAACAGATTCTGCACATTAATGTCTCTCTCTGGAGAGGTGGTTTCTGTTCCCCTCCCCCTTTCACTGAGGCTTTCTGTAAAGCAATCTATCTACCAGCTGGGACTGCCACCTGCAAATCATCCTTGGAAGACATATGGCTGGGAGCCAGCACAGTAATCAGGTGTCTACTGATTTAACAATAGAAAACACAAAGAATAGGAGAAAGGAGAGATTTAACATAAAATTCCTCCTCCAAAATGTGATACTAAGTAGGACTCTGAGCATAATAGCAAAATGCATCAGCCTGGCTCTGCATAGGATTTTCTGTACCACTTTGTAGTATCAGCCATCCCATTCAGAAATTCATTTAATTCTGTCACACAAGAGTACCCATCTCCGTCTGCCCTTCCTTCTCTACTCCAGATCCTTTTATGGATCCAAGTATCACATCAGCACTTTCCACAGAGCGCTACAATGAGAGCTTATGGCCTCTAAATTCAGTCCTGGGCCTCTGCTTCCCAGAACAGTCTTCTTTCTGTACGTTTAAACACAGAGAATCACTTGTTCTGGTCCTCTATTCCCAGCTGTACTACCTTGCATCTAACTGCAGTAAGTGTACTCTGCCAGGTCCTGATTATTTAACCAAAGAACTTGAACTAGGTTGTGCCAATTGTCTACTCTCATTATTTAATATTGGACCAATTCTGGTGCTGTTAGCAAATGTTACGTGGGAAGATTTCATACTCTTGTCCCAGCCAGAGCTCATTCATGGACACTGTGGATCTGTGGACTCCTTCCCAGGTGCCAAAGAAGATAACTGAGAAAAGTAGCCTTATTTTCAGTCAGTTTTAGATTGCTATGTGGGGATTTTCATGATTTGAATAATCTAAAAAAAGATTGAACAAAGTCATAGATGACAATATTAAGTAGAATTAGACCAACAATTAATTTCCTGAGACAATGCAGGAAGCAGTTTCACTCTCTGGTACCTCAGCCTTAGTGACTACCTTCTGAGATGTGTCATGAGCTAATTCTTAAATCGTTTAGTATGTGTTCTGTTAATTCCATATAATGCGAGCTTTTTAACCAAAATGTCATGTGGTGCAAAGTCAAATGTCTTGGAGAAATCCAAATGCATTATATCAACAGAATCATCTTTATCAGCCAGACCTATAACTCTGTTTTTAAGAAGAGATGATGGATTTGTTTGAGAAAACCTACCTTGCCAGTACGTTGCCTGGCATTAAGTACATTTTCAGCTTCTAATTCTTTGTGAATACACTCCCACATTAACTGTTTCAGTATTTTAGCTGGGATCAGTGTCACAATAATTGTTCTCTAGTTCCCTGAGTCATCCCTTTTGCCCTTTTCAGATATCGGGAATGTTTGTCATTCTCCAGTCCTTTGGAATTTCCTTAGTTTTCTAAGACTGAGTAAATACTGACAGTAGCTGTTCATACAGCTCCTCAGAAAGTTCCTTTAAATGACATGGTAAATAAATTGTTAGATCAAGTTTGCTTTAAAATGCTTAACCTAAGTATAACTGTCCCATCCATTCCTCTGTTGTGAATGTCAGACCTCTGTTCTAGGGACAACATCAGCTGTGATGCGTTTGCATCGTGTACAAGATTTAGAGAAGAAGCAATTGGTGCTTTTCTGCACATCTATTTACGAAGTTATCATTTAATCTAAGTCTGAGTTTATACCTAACATACTATTTTTCTTGTTTCTGATTTTTGTTCCAAGTCTTATTATGTACAGTTCAATAGGTTATTAATAGATTTCTTTGGCTTCCCCTACCATTCACCCACATTACTGAACTTGTAAAATATGTTAATAACCATTTGTTTCCCATTTCCTTTCTTTCCCTCATATTATAGTTAGATGTTTTACCATTGTTTTCCCATTGTATTGTAACCTGGATGAATTCTAGCTCAAGTAACTCATTTTTTGTGTCTACACTGTGTGGCTTCTTGACAGGATATTGAGTTGACTATTCACAAATCATTCTTAGTGTTCATTAATGCTATGAACACTATGAATGCTATCTATGCTTAATGTCCTTTCTCAGGTTGTTGTGCTAACAACAGTTGTTTAAACTCTGGAAAAATGTTATTTTTCAAGTTTCTTTTTTCAAGGACAAGATAAAAGTGCACCATTCATTTTCATGAAGAAAGTATGAAAAGTCCTGCTGGCTGGGAACTTGTAATGATGACTTTTTAAGTGAATGATTAACTGTGCATCCTCATTCAGTTAATTTAGAATCTGTGATGTGCAGGACTGCACGTGTGGAGATGCTATCTGTTAGAGGGAATGCTATGGGAGTTTGGATGCTAGAGGTTTGAGTTGTCCAGCAAGTATCTCCTAGTTGTTTTATTTATGCGTTGTTGTTTTGTTGTTTTCTAGCAGCTCAGCTATTAAGCTGTGTGTGATATATCTAAATAAACATTTCTTGTTACCTGGCCTCATACAATATTCATAAATTCATACAGAATAATTCCACGTTCCTTAGAGAGCACGCATTTTGTTTCCTTTCTGTGTTGTTCACTGAGAGGAGAGGAGGTACAGAGCCCTTCTCTATTAAGCGATTGAGGACATCTGGAAGGACTGGATGTTTTGGATTTAGATTAAAGACCAGCTCACTGCGAGAGCCAGACAAAGCTGGGAGGAAGTGAGCAACTTAAACTGAGTGAACCTCAGGCAAAATTTGACCTAGGTATAAGAGGAAGGAGTTGAGTTATTATAGTATCATACTGGCAGGCAAACAGACAGATTTTATTCTTTTTATGTTGTGGCATAATTTGGAAAATATTTGTATACATGATAAATTTTCTGTAATTTTCACATTAAACTGATGGCTAAGGAAAGATGTATACAATTGATAGGTGAAAAATTAAAAAATATGCTACAGCTATGCCATTCCTCAGTTGTCTTGCAGACAGGCAAAAAAGAAACAGAATGATTTTAAGATAAAATGGTGATACATAAATTAAGCTCATCGGCTTACATACTGAGTGACCAGAGGAAAAAGATTGAGCCAAGCAGGCAGGAGCAGCAACTGAGAGATTTACTTTGGATTTTAAGCTGTGGAAATAACAGTGTATTTGTCTCACGTCTCATAGTGGGAGGTCCATAAAGAAGATCCAAATTCTGTGATGCAAACTCTTCAAAGTTGAATGGGATGTAGTTCTCTAGTTGAACATGCAAGAGGACTGGTTCTCATCACCTCTCTGTAGATCCTAGTTTAGTTTTACCTACTACTCTCAAACACAAAGGAAAAGGCAAATGGTTGATATATACTCCATTTTTGGCATGGTACTGTGGCAAGAAGTAGATGCTAAGGACTTTCAAAAATCTATGTGACACTGAACTTGTGTCTTTCCTATATTCCATGCCTTTTCTTACCTCTTTCTTCCTCTCTTTCCTCAACTAACTTCATCCTGGAAGCAAGCAATTTCTTGTTGACATTGAAATCTGGCATTTATTGCCTCAAAATCTGGCATTCTATAGGAAAAATACATGCTTGTCTTTATTTCTTTTGTTTTTAAAGTAGAGTTAGCTGTTAGAAAACTAATTATCTTGGGAAGGAAGGAAGGAAGGAAAGAGAAAGGAAGAAAGGAAGGAAGGGAGGAAGAGAGGTAGGGAGGAAGGAAGGAAGGAAGGAAGGAAAAAGATTTAAGACCTTCCAGTCAATGGGTAACTGACTTAGAAAGAGCATCTTGGGCTTCCATTTATTCAGTAAAACCTTAAGAAACACTAAAAGGGAGAAAGAACACAGACTATTTCCTATAACACACAAGATTTGTGTGGAAGTTAAACTGGAGACATTCAGCACTATGGTGGTTTGCTGAGGCTCTTATTTAGTGGAACTGTAGAAATATATAGCAGGAAGTCTGGCTGTACAAAAGAGCAGGAAATCTATTCCACAGAGTGTTGGTAACACTGAATATAGGTGTTGTAATTGCAAAATATCCAATACTGAAACAAAGAAAATCATATCCAGATCTGGCACAGGATTATATCAGTAACTGAAATAGTTTCTTGGGAAAGAATAATAACAATAGCAGCAACAATAATAGTAAACCCATAAACGTATATATTACAAAATGAAATAACAGCTTGAAGGTGCAGTATATGGTGAATTTCCTCATTAATATCAATATTTGCTGGTATTTTTCCTTATCTGATTTTGTACAGCTTTTTGGACCCCCACCTTCTTTTCTTTTCTCTTTGTATTGCTTTAAGAAAAAGACACCAGCATATCTCATCATTCAGACCCCAGGGAGTCAATTAAAGGCCAAAGAGTCATGCTTTACTAGTTTTGTTAAAATGCTTGTTTTCTGTTTCCAGTGTTTATTACTTGTCATCCTGCACAAAGTCTGAGTAATGTCTGAGGCAGGGGTGCTTAATCTGTTCAGCAGCCTCTTTGCAGGGTGTTGGGGGCAGGGGAGGCAATAGCTGCTAATCCGTGTGCATGGCCTCCTTCATCTTTATGTGCTGGCCAGGTAATTGTGGAGTCAGCATTGTATTTCCAAGAAAGGTAACTCTTGAACCTAATTCCTTCTCCACTGAGAGTCGAAGGGGCTCTGGCACCTCAGTCACATGAGAATTTTGGCAATTTTATCTAAACAATAGTCCTGCTTAGTATCTGGCAAAGCGTTGGCACAGAGCTTGGTTCTGCTGCCTTCAGAAGATGAGCTATCTCACGTCTGGGGGCTCCTGTCCTGCATGATGCATAGTGCTGTCCCATGGCTTATGCCATTTTTGTTGGAGGCTGATGAAAACCTTTTGACCCCTACACTGGATAGAGTGGCTGCCATTATGTGTAGATGTGGGGTGTGGCTGGCAGGAACTAAAAGCTATCCTTACCTTTCAGAAGCCCTGTTTAAACACAACACTTTCACTAAATACAAGGACTTGATGTCTCTGAGGGAAGAAAATATACATGTACTACTGGCATATATGTACTCTGTTGCATGAAGCATAAATATTTCCTCTTCACTGTCACAGTCTTCATGGTCTACCCTTTTTGATAAATGTATCGACTATTAATACAGTGGAGGCAGATATCACCTCTAATTAGTCATGAGTACAGCCTCTGTTCCTCTACACATCAGGTTTTCTAGCAAGCGCATTCATTCTTTCTGTCACCCTGTCGGCTGCGCAAGGGTGGGACTCTCCATCTCTCTTCAAAGGCACCTGCTATCTTGCCTCAGCACCTCTTTACAGATCTCCTCTGACAAAAATAAGGCTCTTGATACACCTGACCAATTACCCTCTTGATCAATACTCTCTTGTTTTAACTTGTATTCCCATTTCTGTCCATACCCGTGCCTCTTACATTATAGTTGGTGTAAGTGGCCAAGTTTATCTGGTATGCTTCAGGAACAGGGACTATCTCTACCCTGTGACTCTATAACAGCTGGCATAACAGGGTTCTTGTCCTTGGTCAGGGCTTCCTTGAGAGAGAAATGCAAATAAAATATAAAGGTACATTTGTAATCATGTTATGTAAAAGAGCAAGGAAAAAGTTGAGATAAGAGACTTAAGAGTCCTAAAGTCAGTAACTCCTGCATGCTGTAATGTGAAAATATAGCAACAAACCCAGCTCCACTGCATGTAGAAGTGAACCTTTCCTCCTGAGTACTTGATCTACCGTACACTGTCCTTCTCTATGAATGAAATAGTAAAAGTAGTAAAAATAAGTAGTATAAATGGCCTAGTTGTCACTCTTACTTTACCGTGGACCTCTATAGCAGACCACAGCTGAATGAGTGTTTCTGTGTATGGATCTTCTAGACAAGCAAGCATGAAATAGTATTTGAATAATCTGGAAATGATCATGAAATATGCTTAGCTAGCCTTTCCCACATCCACGCTTGGCAGTATACAAACATTATTAACATTATTTCCCTTTAAAATTGAACTGGCTGTCGGTTTTTAATGGATATGCTGTCTGTTTAAAGTAGAGAAAGGGATTGATTTGGAATTATTTATTTCAGTTCATGCATAGTTTCATTGCACAGTTTGATATTCTTCCTGATTGAATTGCTTTTCTGTATGTATTACAGATAATTTCAGAATGATGCAGAATCCAGAAACAATTCCTTTTAACCAGATTGTCCTTGAATAAACCCGTATCTACCCAGGGAACTCCAGAGGTGGCCACTCTCTCTGGGCACATCTTGAACTACAGATTAAAAGCTACAGACATCTGGATTTGCCAAGTGCATGACAAAGTCTTGCTAAGGATGGATTAACTGCACACATACCACTGAGTTCTTCCTCATACTTCGCTTCTCCACGTATTTCTTTTAAAATGATGACTGCTATGACAATGAAGATAGGCAAATTAATGAAAAAAAGCTCTATGAAATCAAAAAAAGTTTCAGTCAAAATTTTAATACCTACAGAACTGAAACACCTGTGAGCTGTTTCTATGAAATAAAAAAAAGTTTCAGTCAAAATTTTAATACCTACAGAACTGAAACACCTGTGAGCTGTTATCTGGAAAATAACGCAATGAACTTATTCAGGAAGTAGAACAAGAAAAGGAACAAAAATAAAAAAGCTTCCTTAAACTACAACAAACAGCTGAGCAGGAAGGACTCTTATGATCATGACAGTGGATTCAGCACCAGCAGAAATTTATAAGCCTCTCTGAAAGCTTTATTTATAATCCTATATTAATGATGACATACAATGATAGCATAAGGCAATGAGGGTAACTACAAACCTCATACAGACTTATTAACAGAATGTAACAGCTTGTCTACATGTAAAAAGTTTTCATAGTGTTTACTAAGTCTTAAACATGTTACCAAGTTCTCTTGTGTTGCTGGAGTTGCACAGTTGTACTCAATGGGGGTTTCCTTGGTCTCCCCTAGCCTCATGGCAAGGGCATGTGGCAACTCAGATTGAGCACAAAAAGGGGTGTGCAGTAGAAATTACAAGGTATTTCACAAGGGAATGACCATTTTTACTATTTCCCAATGTATAACAGCTGAATATTGCTATCCTTTAGCATTATCTTGATGCTGAAGAGCCTATAATGTTCTTTCTGGTACAATAGTCTTGCTTGAACTTTTGTTACGTTATACACGTAGTCACACACACACATCTGCAAAATTTTCTCTTGTTGTCTCAACCTAGGAAAAAGCATTAGAGCTGCTACTGCTCCAGAGATTTGAAAATCTGACCATAGGTGAGTCCAAGAGTCCAGTCATTAAGGGCATTATAAAACAAAACATATTAATAGGGATGAGCTTTTTCATCTTTTACACAGAACATACCTCAGCATCAGACATGAAAGTCTCATTGTGAAGGAGAATGATTTAAAACCCAGGTATAGTGCAAGAATAGGTGAAGAGGTACAATCATAGCATACCTCAGCTTATTTGGAGCTTGCCAAAAAAAGCGCTCTCAGACCACATTAAAAAATGAGTAAGAGAGAGTAAAAACCTATGACATTTAATGAACTTGCAGATGCTCAAATTAATCTCATCAGCATGCAAACTAGCAGAGATGGTAATTTCAATTACCTAACAGTGTTCTGGAAATACCTTAACAAGTTGCTGTGTTTTCATGACCTCAAAAGTGAAACCTTAGATTAAGTTATTTTGCATTTAATAGTACGCCTGAACTTCAAGGACATTGCGTTTGACAGCAGATGTGAATATGTTAGCCCCATCGAGGTAAACCCCACTGATATTGTCAATTTAAGTACACAGGCAGTTCCACAGAGATAGGAAATGGTAGAGCGAGAAAATCCAGTCATACAAAACCTGCTAATATCTGAAGAAAGGAGAAAATGCAAAGCACTGGCATGAAGGGTTGAAGTTCTGTCAGTTTGGTAAAAGTGATATTCCTCACAAGCATTCAGCAGACATTTTCTGAAGTAATAATCACTTAAATTTCATGAATTACTCTATAAACAAACATGACTCCACATCCTACTATAACTACACTAATTCTGAAGAGTCCTAACAATGCTTTAATCTCTCCTGATAATCCAAATAATAAGCCTAATAAGCATAAGGAAACAACCTATTCTTCTATGGTAGACCTTCAAACATATGATTAATCACTTGAAGATCACAGGAATCATAGCTGCATTTGTGTGGAGGAGGATTATATACATAGGCATCTATCGTTAGCTAGAGATATTGACTTGGCATATGTTGAGGAGTCACTATCTGGCAGAGATGAAGGAACTTTATCTTGTGGACCCAAAATAACATGACAGTAAGATCCTACCTGTGAAAATGAAGGAAAAGATCACACTGGTCTGTCTGAACAAGCCAAAATACTGAACTTTGTAAGTTTTTCTACTGAGAGATGTTGGGACCCTGGCATGAAGTCCAGTGTGTAGAACCACCAGGAGCAAAGAAGAGGTTAACAATGTGTTTAACTTGGTTATGGAGATGAGAGAAAACCATTTCTACAAATGTGGTACAAGATACGGTGCATCTCTACTTCCCCCCCACCATGAACTGATTTGCACAGCACAAAGAATCTTTTGCCTCTATTCTAAAAACAGAAACTTAAGTGAGAAAACCAGAATGCAGTCCCAGACAGGTGATCAAGGCTTTATAAATTGCTCCTAAAAAGTTAGATCCACTTCAAGAGCTATAAATATGAAGTCAAGAAGCTGACATAAATAACTGCAGTTGTATGTAACAGATTTTTGGTTTGAGTTACAAAATTGCAGAGTTTTGTGGCAATTTTTCATTTTCAATGTATGGTTTTAAGCAAACAAGAAAGATGTGATTTGGAACTTAAATATGATAGAAGACAGACATTTCATTACTGGGAATTTGATGCTTTTACTATTTCGTATTTTATTGTTTTATTTTTATGCTGTTACATATGAAGAAATGAAAGCACATTGTTCAAGAATATTTTGTTGTTTGCATATATTGTAGAGTATACTTGGCAATTCAAAAGCTATTCATATCAAAAGAAGTATCAGCCCAACTATAGCTGTAATTCTAGATATACCTTCCAAGAACACAACATCTTGATTAGATTTTATTTTTTATTAACTTCTTGATTTTCCCAGATACAATTTAATTTTATTTTCTATACAGATTTTTACAAACGTAATGGAGGGGAAAAGCTCCAGGCTTCATAAGATATTCTTATAAAATATATGTGCAAGTGAAAGTGTGCAGTCGTAGGCATGCCTCATCAAATAGAGTAATCAAATGCAGTTGTAACCTTGATTTCTGGTCACTTTCATATGTGTCATTGCCAGGACACACCAAGATCTGCCCTTTATGTCTGTAATTTAGTCACCTATTCATTTATCTATTACAAATATTATACATTTACTTCTGTCTCATACTCCCTATAACCTTTCTCTTTTACTGCCTGGCATCAGGAAATTTTTAATTTCTTAAACTTCTCCAAGAGAAAAATATAAGACTGTACATTGAGATATTTTGGGGAATGAAAGTGGGTTTGGGGTCTCCATTTTACCCTTTTTTCTGTTTATTATACCAAAAAAAAAAATCTCTGCAGTATAATATATTTTTCCAGGTCATTTAACAATCCTCACCCTCCCCATAGTTTTTCCCCTCTTTCTTTATCTCTCTCTGACCTGTCCCACACTCATTATGTAATTGGCTAAATGAAAGCAAAAGCTTCACAAAAATTACATTTCCATGGTGATAAAAATACAATGTATCATTTGTACTCCAGATGCCTAGGTAAACATTTTCAGCTCTTCTTGTGGTACGGATTTTAGTCAAGGGTGTGTGTGTTTCTGTTTCCTAACCCAACTCTGATTTTCTCAACTTCATAATATTAAAAACTATGGTTTCAAACTACGTTG
This sequence comes from Struthio camelus, assembly GCF_040807025.1. Lineage (NCBI taxonomy): Eukaryota > Metazoa > Chordata > Aves > Struthioniformes > Struthionidae > Struthio > Struthio camelus. Next base: position 127,279,064 of record NC_090942.1, on the reverse strand, counting down.
CATAATAACACATAAAATTTGAAAATACAGATAAAGAAGATCTTAAGGAGTTTCCATTTTTTCCAAACCTTTTCAGGGAAAAAAATGCTTATCTGTTTAGTAGACTGACAGCAAAGGAGACTGAAATGATCTGTTTGCTTAGAAGAGAAGACCCGGGGTAGCAGGAGACACACTTTCTCCCCAGCAGCCTGCCACGGAGGGTAGTTTGACTTGGAAGGAAAAATGGAGGGGGGAAAGAGTGTCACTTTCTGTGCCTGTGCACGGGGTTCTCCTTCAGGGCTGAACAACGGTGCCAACTGGTCTAACTTGAAAGGCTGTGGGGTTTTTGCTTCTTTTCTGTTAAATAGAATTTCCCCAAAAGGGAGAAGATAGAAGACCCAAACCAGATATCAAATGACACACTATGGTTTGTTTGTTTGGGTTATTTTTTGTGGAATTATTCACCTAATATGGACTCTGTGGTCTGGCGACTGAAATTAACAGTCGCAGCTTCAAAATTCAAAAACTTTTTGGAGTAAACTAGGGGTAAAAAATAGTTACAAGTTACTCCTGAGGTAATCATTTCTGCTGTCATATTTTCCCTTTACTTTCCAGCCAAAACACAATACTAAATGTCACGTCTACGTAATAACAGCCAGGGACTCAGAAAACAGACTTTCACAGAATCACAGAATGGCTGAGGTTGGAAGGGACCTCTGGAGATCATCTCCAGCCAGACCAACCTCCCTGTTCAAGCAGGGTCCTCTAGAGCACACTGCCCATGATCGTGTCCAGACAGCTTTTGATTACCGCCAAGGAGGGAGACTCCACGACCTCTCTGGGCAACCTGTCCCAGTGCTCTGTCACCCTCATAAGAAGTTTTTCCTCAGGTTCGAGACGGAACTTTCTGGGTTTCAGTTTGTGCCCGTTGCCTCTTGTCCACAAGGCTGGGCACCACAGAGAAGAGTCTGGCCTCATCCTCTCGATACCCTCCCTTCGGATACTTGTACGCATTGATGAGATCACCTCTCAGTCTGCCCTTCTCTAGGCTGAACAGGCCCAGCTCTCGCAGCCTTTCCTCACAGGAGAGATGCTCCCGTCCCCTCATCATCTTTGTAGCCCTCTGCTGGACTCTCTCCAGTAGTGCCATGTCTCTCTTGTCCTGGGGAGCCCAGTATTGGACACAGCACTCCAGGCGAGGCCTCACCAGGGCTGAGGAGAGGGGCAGGATCCCCTCCCTCGACCTGCTGGCAACACTCTGCCTCATGCACCCCAGGAGACCATTGGCCCGCCTTGGCCACAAGGGCATCTGGTTGCTGGCTCATGGTTAACTTGTTGTCCACCAAGACACCCAGGTCCTTCTCTGCAGAGCTACTTTCCAGCAGGTCAACCCCCAGCCTGTCCTGGTGCAGGGGATTATTTCTCCCTAGGTGCAGGACCTTGCACTTGCCTTTGTTGAACTCCATGAGGTTCCTCTCCACCCGGCTCTCCAGCCTGTCCAGGTCCCTCTGAATGGCAGCACAGTCTTCTGAGGTATCAGCCACTCCTCCCAATTCTGTATCATCAGCAAACTTGCTGAGGGTGCACTCTGTCCCTTCCTCAAGGTCAGCGATGAATACATTGAACAAGACTGGACCCAAGACTGACCCCTGGGGGACACCGCTAGCTACAGGCCTCCAACTAGACTCTGCACCACTGACCACAACCCTCTGAGCTCGGCCATCCAGCCAGTTCTCAAGCCACCTCACTGTCCACTCATCCAACCCTCACTTCCTGAGTTTACCTGTGAGGATGTGATGGGAGACAGTGTCCAAAGCCTTGCTGAAGTCCAGGGAGACAACATCCACTGCTCTCCCCTCATCTACCCAGCCTGTCACTTCATCACAGAAGGCTATCAGATTGGTCAAGCATGATTTCCCTCTGGTGAATCCAAGCTGGCTACTCCTGATCACCTTCTTGTCCTCCAGTTGCTTAGTGATGACCTCCAGGAGGAGCTGTTCCATCCCCTTTCCCGGGATGGAGGAGAGGCTGACAGGCCTGGAGTTTCCTGGCTCCTCCTTCTTGCCCTCTTGGAAGACTGGGGTGACATTGGCTTTCTTCCAGTCCTCAGGCACCTCTCCTGATCTCCAGGACCTTTCCAAGATGATGGAGAGTGGCCTAGCGATAACATCCGCCAGCTCCCTCAGCACTCGTGAATGCATCCCATCAGGGCCCATGGATTTGTGGATGTCATGTTTGGACAAATGATCTCTAACCTGATCCTCCTCAACCAAGGGAGAGTCTTCCTTTCTCCAAACTTCCTCTCTTGTCCCCAGGGTCTGGAATTCCTGAGAACTGGCCTTAGCAGTGAAGACTGAAGCAAAGAAGGCATTCAATAACTCTGCCTTCTCTGTATCCTTCGTTACCAGGCCCTTCCCCTGCTCCATTCAGCAGCGGGCCCACATTTTCCCTAGTCTTCCTTTTGCTCTTGATGTCTTGGAAGAAGCCCTTCTTGTTGTCCTTGACATCCCTTGCCAGATTTAATTCCAAGTGGGCCTTAGCCTTCCTTGTCGCATCCCTGCACACTCTGACAACGTCCCTGTATTCCTCCCAAGTGGCCTGTCCCCTTTGCCACATTCTGTAGCCTTCCTTCTTCTGTTGGAGTTTTGCCAGGAGTCCCTTGCTCGTGCATGCAGGTCTCCTGCCCGCTTTGCTGGACTTCTTACTCAGAGGGATGCACCGATCTTGAGCCTGGAGGAGGTGATACTTGAATATTAACCAGCTTTCTTGGACCCCTCTTCCTTCAAGGGCCCTACTCCAGGAGATTCCCCTAAGTAGGTCCCTCAAGAGGCCAAAGTTAGCTCTCCTGAAGTCCAGCATTGCGATCCTACTTATTGCCCTGCTCCCTCCTCGTAGGATCCTGAACTCCACCATCTCATGGTCACTGCAGCCAAGGCTGTCCCCAACCTTCCCATCTCCAACTAGACCTTCTTTGTTTGTTAGTACAAGGTCTAGCATTGCACCTCTCTTTGTTGGCGTCTCCACCACCTGGGTCAAGAAATTATCCTCAATGCTCTGCAGGAACCTCTTGGACTGTTTGTGCCTAGCTGTGCTGTCTTCCCAACAGATGTCAGGGTGGTTGAAGTCCCCCATGAGAACCAGGGCCTGTGATCGTGAGGCTACTTCCAGTTGTCAGTAGAAGGCCTCATCGATGACATCCTCCTGGTCAGGTGGCCTGTAGTAGACCCCCATAACAGTGTCACCCATGTTAGCCTGCCCTTTAATCCTTACCCATAGGCTCTCAACTTGCTCTTCATCCACCCCGAGGCAGAGCTCCACACATTCTAGTTGCTCCCTCACATAAAGGGCGACTCCACCACCTCGCCTTCCTGGCCTGTCTTTCCTAAAAAGCACGTAGCCATCCATTCCAGTCATGTGAACTATCCCACCATGTCTCTGTAACTGCAATGAGATCATGGCCCTGCGACCGCACACAGATCTCTAACTCTTCCTGTTTATTCCCCATGCTGCGCGCATTGGTATACAGGCATTTCAGAGAGCTACTTTAATAGTGTAAACACATTTTAATAGCGTAAAATGAACTAAGAAGTGCCTGCTCGGTATTCTCACAGCTAGGTGACCAGTCCACTTTAGTCCAGATAATTCTAATTAATCTGTTATCAGTGAGTTGGTTATGACACATTATAAAATAGTTCGGACCCCAAAATGTGCATTTGGTCATTAACTGAACAATCTTGTCCCTTCTTGAGGATACTTCATTGCTAAAAACTCTCATCCATTATGCAACCCACAAATAAGGGAGCCTCTCACACAGTTTGTCATCACTGACTGTCACTTCAATGAATTTACATTTCCATCTCAGTTTTGCCTTGATGCTTTAAGGTTCACAAGAAATATGGGCAGACATCAAAGAGAGATATTGTTCAGGGTCTTGGAGAGTTATTGCTTGATCAGGAGAGAGGACTTTTCACTTTCCTAATGATTTTTTAAGTTGACCTTTGAATAAAGTTTTACAGACTGTAGGAGTAAAAGTTAAACTGTAGATTTTGGTCTATATAAGCAGGAGATGAATTTATATGTATATAAATGTGTATATATAGATATGTATACAACATTTGTATTCTGTGTCTAGCATCTTGAAGGGCTTATTTCCTCTGCAGTCTGAACTCCATTGCTGAATTTAGATTCTTTTAAAAAGAATATACCCAAGTTTAAGAACACTTTAAATTGCGCACACTAAACTTTTAGATTTTTAGTAGCAAGTACTGTCTCTCAAGACCACTTTGTTGCATCTGCTTGCTGCGATTTAGTTTCCATTACAGCCAAATCAAAGACCAGACATGTTTCTGATGTAAGAATGTGAGTGAATGGGTGAATTGCAGGGGAATGAATCAGTGAATGCACATGTATACAACCTACAACAGTAAAGACAGAAATTTAGTGCAGAGCCAATATTCTTGAACTGCGCAGCTGCATACTTGAGTCACCTAAACGCTTCCTCCTACACACACGCATACCTGGGTGTTGCCAGTTCAGGCTTTGATGGTGATACACAATCATAGGAAGTTTGGAGCTCCTGGTACAGAGGATCACTTTCTGTAGCTACGAAAGTGAAACTTCAATTAGCAACATAAAGGATAGATTTAAATCAATAGAAAGTTCATTACAAGAGCAGAAACACCAGGTTTCACTGTATAGGCTTTTTCAGATAAATGGCTGGAGTCACACATCAGTAATCTGTTGAAGATGCCAAGCACAGAGGGGGCTTGTATTAGGTAAATTGTCATGGTCTGAATCCTGTAAGCCGTGTATGCTGGTGATACTGCAAGCCTAGGTTCAAGTAGAGCCTCGGGCCAAGTGAGTACCTGGCCTCAGGGCAATGGGATGTGGCAGTTTAGGGGCTGAGAGGGGGAACAGTAACTTCATTTACCTACCTGCAAATGGGAAAATGCTGCTGCATATCACAAAATAACCCACTTATAACCTAATAATAATGGGCAATTTTTGCACAGGGTTCACTACATGCAGGAGAGGTTTTCAAGACCTGTTCAGTGGAATGGCAGGGTATGGGCTATCTGATAAGTGCAGAGAGACAACACTTAATATTTTCTACCAGTTCTCTTATTAATGAAGAAACTGCACTAATAGTAAATTAACTATTTAGACACAGCCTCTACTCTCAGGAAATCTTCTAGGATATGTTCAGCATGGTTAGCAATTGTTTTCTGAAAAGTTAGTGCAGGATCACTCATTACACAATCATGTATTTAACTACTACATCAATGAATAGTTCCACCAGCCATCCTTCCACACTTCCCTCCTCTTGCTGTGCCCAGCATTCTCTAGGCAGCAGCAGCACTAACTCTCCAGCTGTGCACTCACATGTGGCCTTGAAAAATTGTTGAAAGCTGAAACTGAGGAAGCTGATGGGGTCTCAGGACAGAAATCCTGTCAAGGTGTGTTCTGGCCATCAATCCCTAAGCCAGTTCAACACAAAAACCTGTTTCTTAGAGTGGCATATAGCCACTCATAGAAGTTCGATTCTCTGATGTAAAGCTAGCTAAGGAAGACATGAAAAATGAGATGTTTATGGAAAGGCAGTCATCTCCATGTCCAATATCTATGTTTATCAAAGAAGTACTTACGTGCTGAACAATCTGTTTAGCTATTCCCAGGCTCTCTGGTGCCTATCTTCGCACAAAGAGCAACTGTACAGACGCTAGTGATACATCAGAGCATCCCCTAACCTGCTTCCAATTCATTCGTATCATCACAGCCAACTGACCGATAAGAATGACAGCCACCTTAATTCCAATAATTATAACAAATGCAAAGTCAGCTTGAAAAAGCTGGAGAGGAATAAGTATGTTACTTAACTAGAACCATTCAATACACCCTTCATAAACAGTGCAGGAATATCTTGAGTTCAGAATAGCCCAAGCCCTTGGAAGGAGGTGCTCGATAAATAGGAGTCAAAATTACTTGTTATTTTGGGGGCAAGTTGTCTTTCCAAGTGGAGCTTCTGTATTGAGTAGTGCTGAGCAGGGAGTATTCAACATCCTTCTTTAGTGGGAGTAGCAAAGGTGAGACTACAGTGCCTGAAGAACGTAGAAATGCTGTGATTTGTCTCTTCTGAGTCCTCTTGTGAGTGAACTTGGAACATGACAGAGTGTTTGGTCTTGCCTTGCTCTGCCCTTCCTTGTTGTCCTGCCCTCCTCTTCTAGTGGACAGCTGTTGTCTCTCGTCCCTTCCTGACACCTCCGTTTCATTTTCTGTCTTCCCTAATTCTGATACAGAGAGAGGTTGTTTCTCCTTTCTGTTGGCCTTGTCAGACTCGCGGGGAAATGAGGTTTTTATCACTCTAATAATATCTTGGTGGTAAGAGATGAGTGATAGGCCCTGAATGGCTTCACGGTGGATGCTGGAGCTGTTAAGCTGAGTGGAGGGAATGGAGATGAGTGCTAGGCGCTGACTGCAGGGTGAAGTTTCTCTAACAACGCACCATCTTTTGTGTGTGCATCAAAAAGAATCTGGAAATTTCACATTCACAATCCAGTTCAGCTTCCTTGAAAGCCTATGCCCTGTTCATTTACTCAAAATAAAGCATCTATCAAATGCTGTGTTGTTATTTGCTCACAAGGCTAAATCTGGAAAGTTTATTCATCCTCTGCCCCAGAACATCAATTTACACTAATGCAGTGATTTCCATGTGCCTGTTTGTGATTTACATGAAGCTACAGAAAAATCAAATGCTACTACCATGTCACATCCAAGCCCAGCTTCATCCCTTGATTAAAACTGTGTCTTGATTATAGTTAATAGTATTCATCTTGCTCTAAATATGTACTTTCACCATCTTGCAAAGCTGCCTCTTCCTAAGTAAGCATTCTGTTTTGCTGAGTAGAGACTATTAGGTACTGCAGAAAGTTGTAGCATTTACAGTTTTAGTCTAACTATAAAATTAACATCACTGTTTACTTCCAAATTTCCCTTCTTCCTTTCTTCCCCTCTCTAGTACACATAGCAATGAATTTAAATGATCTGTTTCTCTCTCATGTATGTCATCAATCAGCAATTGCAAATGATAGTGTATCCTTGGCTCTACTTGATTGAGATCTGCAGGTTTGAATTTACATAATTAATACACACATCCATATTTAATCTGTGCAGATGAAGACAAAGTCGTTACTACTTAAATACCAAAGAGTTTGGAAAACTTCCAATATTGATAGAAAGCTGTACTCTCATGCTTTCCTCCGAGAGGAGCTAGGACTGTATAGCCAGTGCTATGATGTGTACTGAGCCCTTCCACTTTTCAGATGGGAGAGAAGGAGATAAAGAAGTAAAGTTTCCCTTGGACGCTCCCTTAGCACTTCCATAGTGTCCTAATTACTAGAATAAGCGCTTGCTTCAATTTCTGCCTCTTCTCACCACTATTTCCATGTAAGCAGAAGGAATGGCTGCTGTTTTTTGGGTCCTGCCCATCAGGAGCTGGTATCATAAATGCCTTTGGGGATTTCCTATTGATCTGTGTAGAAAGATCCTTCCTTATTAGAAGTTGTGGAGGTCAAGTGAAGGCAATATGGTTGTCACTGTGATATTTCTTTGCTACTGGCAGTAGTGATGAAGAAAAGCTGTGTCCTAGCTCTGAAGGAACATTCATTGCACAGTGGGATGTTCTTGACAACTTTGAATACAGGAGCTTGGAAGTGAAGTGAAGTGAAGTGAATCCAAGCTTAAGATGAATTCTCAGAAAAGATGAATTCTCTTTTGTGAAAAAATTGACACTCTTGAATGGGCTAGGGGCAAGGTGAATAGGCTGAGTAAGAATGATTAAGGCTTACTTTTAAAATATCTTAGATCTGGGTACCAGGAAGAGCCAGCTGCTATGCAAAAGAGCATTTACATAGTTTATACTGCCCTTTGCTGTTTAGTGAAGAATCACTGCTTAGTGCCAGGACATCTAGAAAAGAGCCATATAAATGGCCTAAATCCTTAAATTCCTAAAGTACACAAAGGGAAGAGGAAGAGAGGGAGAGTTTCTACCAAACCTCTGCTGTCGATGCTCCATCAAATCTAAAGATAACAAGAATCCTCAGGAATAGATGGTAACCAATAAGAAAGGTTTCCCGTTTTTATCTACATAGTGATTATGTTTCATGTCTGTTTTATCTTTTACTTTACGTGTTCTTTCCAACATTCTTTTTAAAAGCTTGACGTTAAGTCTAGCTAAATATATTTTTATTTGTCTTTGTTTTACTGCTTTTCTGGTGTTTGGATCCCTTGGAAGCAACAAATTTATCACACATTACAATTATGAGTCAGCACACCTCCAGGAAACAACATGTGCTGGCACCACGAAAGACTCGACCTCCAGGCTATGTTTTGGGGACACAGAGAATTGGGAGATTTCCCGCCTAACTATCAAGGACTATTGAGGGAATTGGTGTTGTCCACTATTGAATTTCATCAAGAATTTCCCTCCAACAGATAAAAACTCATAAGCAGAAAACAGCTAAGGTGCATCCTATGACTCTAGGAAAATATTAAATCATCATACCAAGTGTTTGGCTACTCCAGGATGGGTAGCCTTTTCTAAACAGAGACTCCATAATGCACCTAAGAGAGAAATTCAGACAAATAAACATATTCAGAATGGGAAAAAACCACTTCCTCAAAAGTTCTCTGCAAGTTCCCATCAAGAATGTGCCAGGAACAGCAGGTAACTAAATGAGGACAATTCTTCCAAGAGAGCTGCTGTGTTACAGATATGTTATGGGGGAGGGTGTGGATTGAGGTGAAAGACAATGAGATCTAATGTTGGCTGAGGCATTTTTGTGTGAGGTTTGTCACTCACAGTCACTTCATATGGATCTACCAACCACATCTCCATGAATGTCATACAAAGGAAGTGGATATAATGATAAATGGCTCTCCACTTCAAAAAGTGATTCTCTCTTTCTCTAACTCCTAAAAGTCCTAACTCCTCTTTGTTTTCCTAAAAAAGAGGGGAAAATATGAAAAAAAAACTGGAGAGCATCTGAACAATGAGTTTTTCTGTTGAATTAGTAAGACAGTTATGATCAGTTAGTGACGTTAAATAACACATTTGTTTTGGGACTTAGACTTAATATTGCCAAGCCAAAATCACTGTAAGTCACAGAACAAAATCACCTTAAGTCTTTTCTCAAGAGAAGTTCAGCAGACGAATGAAAGGGCAGTAATAGATATGTGCATTTCCATCAATTCAAATCAAGAAGCTAAGTTCAAAGGGGTGAAGTTTGCCCACAAGCAAGTACATTCTTAGCAGCATGAATGTGCCCAAGTTGGGATAACAGCTTTTCTTAATTTTTGCATTAATAGTAATAATAACAGGGAATGGAGTGGTCTAATATTCTTTAAGGTAGGCTAAGTATAACACTTTCATCTTGAGTTTAATTATTTCCTGTTAAAAGATATAATTGTAATTTTAATGGATGCACACATCCAAATAGCAGAAGTCAGAAACAGCACTATTTTCCATCCTAAAGGAATGACTGAGCTCGTATCTGAACTAGCTTTTCACCCCGGAGAAAAAGACTCTTTGGAGGGGTTTGGCATTCTGGGTAGGGAAGGTGGCACAGTGGGTAGGACAGAACCTGTGTCCTGCTGCTCAGAACTGACAAACCATGTTTGGCTCCCCTGGAAGGTAAGAGAAGAGTCAGGAAGGAGCTGTTCCCTGTTATCTGGCAGACTTGAAACCACAGTCTTTCTTTGGTTAGAGCACCAAAGTTTTGCATGTATTTCTCAATATTTGTATTTCATTCATAATAACAAACAAGAACACTATATTTGGATCCCTGATAGTATATTTCTTAATCTAACAGGACATTGTGGAACAATTTCAGTATATATAGTGTATAAAACTCAAAGGCAAATGGCAGCATTCTAATATTCTCCCAAATGAAATGTGTTGAAATCTCAGGGCTTCTACTACTTATTTCCTTGTGTTCAGCCTTCTCCTAATTGTGATACTAAATGACACAGGTAAAGTAGAAGGACTTCTTGCTCAGTAATACAACACATTCTCCTCAGAAACGACATCACCCAACAGTTGAAAAACAGTTCTAACTGAGGGACCACGGCAATTAGGTAAATTCATCCACCCTGACAATTGCCAATATGGATTAAAAATTAATTTCCACTTGGCTGGGAGCCTGGGCCATGGTCTGGCAAACTCAGTAGGGCTGGGTCTAGTCTGCAGTTAGGTAAAAAAGACTGAAGAAGAAAACTGAGGAAGCATAGGAAATCGTATTAACAAGTCAAAGTCTGCAGCTGTTTAACTGAGCACTAGGTATTCAGGAGATGAGACAGAAGATACAACCCTATTATTAAAGTAGGTGAGGGTCTGCCATGCAATGGCAGATATCCAATAGATTAAGTGCTAATTGCAATTTTACTTCACTATTCACACTGTAAGGTCTTCAGGGTGGAGAACATGTCTATCTGTATTGTCTAAAGCAGCATGTATATTTATGGTACTATCTAAATGCCTTAATGTAGTGGATAATGTCAAGCTATATTTCTATTGAGCTTTTAATTTGATCGAGGATCAGGGCACCCAAGTACACACAGGGTCCCAAAACACAGCTCTATCATGACCTCTCCAGGCTGAAGGATGCAGTTTCTTTCATCTATACCTTCTCACCAGCAAACCTTTTTATGTCAGTTTAAAATGAAGTGGCATTGACAAGTGACTTTGCTCTGAAAAATGACATTGCAAAAGTGGCTTCTTGGAGTTTGATGTTAATTCTATCTCAATAACTTCCACTTCAGATTGCTCAGTGCGTAACTGATAAAAAATAGTTCTAACTGCTTGACATTTCTGCTAACTCACCTGCAATTCTAAGGAGATGTCCTCTACTCCAAATATAGGCCACCATCACCCACTGAAATCAAAGGAAATAGACAGGGGTAAAGTAAGGTTAGTGCAGAGGCAGACTTGAACTTAAGTGGAGAGTTTGCCTGACTTGTGCAGTGGAAGTGGATAGGGTGCTCACTTTGGTTTGTCATCTAATGTTAAATGTCTAATTGAAGTGCCTAAGTTAGAAGTCCAAGGCCATCAGATGGGTCCATCCACAGCACCTGAAGTAGGAACCCATCAGTCTCCATGAAGTGCACATTAAGCCTAAGCTCCAAGTTCAGGAACTTAAATCAGGGGAGTGAATTCCCACTTTCACTGCTATTTCTGTTAATGTATGAGCCGGATGATAATGAGCTCTGTTTGCCAGACTCTTGTCAGTTCCATGGTGCAAACAGAGGCAAAAAACAGATATAAACACAAAAATGTATTTGAGTTTGTAAAAAAATCCAGGAAATCTGTCCAAGCAGCAGGCCCACTAAGGAAAAAGACTGGTTTTGACATGATCAGTGTTGCAAGGCATGCACCGATTTCACTTTCAGTGCCTTAGGACACTAACCACACACTAATTCAGACTGTTCTGCAGGTATTCGGCTTGCACGCAGGGAGGTAAAAGAGACCAAGGGCTGCTCCTGAGTGATAGCTATTTGTTAACTAATGCTCTGCTCCTGAATCCTTACATGAAGAGAAGGTGACTTTCCCTGCTTCAGACTTGAAAGTGCAGGGAATGAACTTCTGCTTCACAGCTTCACCTTTTAGTCACCCCAGTGAAGCACTGTCCCACCAGCAGAGCCAATTTAAGAGATCAGTATAGCTCAACGGTATTCACTGCTATAGTCCATAGAAACTCTGGATGTACCTGGATCACTTTCAAGATGTCCACAAAAGCTATGGAAAAAGCAGAACACTGTTAATGGATTAATTATCATTGTAAAGGAGCCTGGACACACCTGGGGAGTTTTTTTTAAGAGTTCTATATGTTATAAAATAAAATAAAATAAAAAATTGGAAATCACTATCCCGGCACTGTAGAGATAAATGTACTGGTCAAGAACAATTCTGCTAGTACCTTTTATTGTTGGAGGTTAATAAAACTTCCAAGAATACAACTGGCTGGAGGATTCGGGGCAGGAGAAGGAGGGAATGTATCAAGAATTGAAAAGCAGGAGAAAGCCTGCATTGCCAGGATGTGGGTTATTTTAGGTGGAAATATTCTAGGATGATGCATCTCCTGCATGAGGAGTTAATTTGAAGAGAGATAGAAGAAACAATACCTTTGTAGGATAACTGGGATATAGTGTACTAATGGACTGGTTTTAGTAACTTAGGTTTTTTTTCTGCCATGTCAGCCACTGAAGTAGTTAGATATGTGTGTTTTTTCACATCCTGATGCTAATAATCCAGAGAACTTCCTCCTAGTTAGCTCCATAGTATGTTTTATGAGCATAATAAGTCCTTTGCTCCTTATGTTCCTGGAGCAATAAGATGCCACCTGTTCTGCACGCCGAATTCTGGTGGAAGATGTTCTATCTTCCTGTAAAAAAAGATGTACATTTCCTGCAGGAAAAGTGGGATTTATATCTGAGGACTGTGTTTTGCAAAATAGAATTTACTTTATGACACAGCTGCACAGGTTTCTTGCTGTTTCTTGCAAGGCTTACTTATTTCTAGGTGAAATGATGGCTCCACAAAAATTAATGACTGTTTCAACTTCTGCACAGTAAATATTAATTTCCAGCATTTCTCCCTTCTTGTTGCCACGGATGAAGCTACCATTGCTTCATATAATGATGAGTGATAGACTTCTTGTGATAGACTCCTGTTACAGCAAAAACAAAAAATGTAAATAAAACCAAACAAACAGATGCAATACTTCCGTTGCTCCTGGGCTCTTTCAGAATATCCAGAAAGCAGAGCTAATCATCTCTGACCCTGATAACTGTTAAATCCTTCTCCATAGTCTCTGTGAAGTCTCACTACCTCTCTCTATTCGGTCAAGAAGAGTGTCAGACTTGGCGCTGTGGCACAATGTGAAAGTGTGTGGTCTCCTCTGATCCTTTACTGCGCCACAAAGCCAGCTTCAGCTGCCTGTCCTCATGTTTCAAACTCTGCTCTGGGCTGCTAAAGCATCTTTCTCATGAGGGCACCCCTTAACAGGATTAAGCAACTATATTAAATCCAAATTGAATTGTGGACTCATTGTACTCATGTTTGATTCTATTACAGATTGTGTTTGTTTCATTTCATTATTTACCGCCAGAAGAGGAGCAAACCCCTTTTAATAGCAGGCATCAGACTTATGGAGCTGGTGCACAACAAGCTTAGCCCAGCTTCAGACTCTCAAGACATTAACATGTCTATATGCAACCACATCTACAAGAGACCAATAGATCATTTTAATATACTTATATATGAAGTACAGGTCAGGAGACAAAAATGATTATGTTTAGAAAACCAATGTACTCTAAAAAAAAATCTAGATCAATTCGTACAGCCAAAGATTTGGATTATATTTTAATTTGGTAAAATCAATATCTGCTCCATATTTCTGGAAGGAGAAGGCAAAGACTAATGAAACTGACACAATATATTTTCTCTAATGTTATTGAGGTGTAAATTAGAAAGACTAATGTTAGAAACATCTATAATTCATACATAACACATATGAATTCCATCATCTGCTTTTAGTGACTCATTTCTTGCCGAAATCAATACAACAAACAAAAAATATTTTCAATATTCCTCAGGCCATCCCCACCACTGTCTAAAAGTAGTGTATGTCAAAACCTCAGGAAATATTGTAATGTGTGTGTTGCAAAAGCAATACATATTTAACCAAAGAGCTACCTGCCAGATGGTTTTAAATATACAATATTTACTATGCAATGAACACTAACAGCAATACTGACTTGACCCAACGCCTACTTAACTCTAAAACCAACCTTTATTGGTTTTAGGAGGAGACTGGATCATGTTCTAACTTCAGTAGAGTGATTCTACCTAAAACATTTCACTCAGATTTACTGAGAAAGAACCAATGTATCACTGCAGACCAATCAGTGGGCTAGACTGGAGTCTACTGGTTTGTAATATCTGATGCTTAAAAAAAAAAAGAGAAAGAAAGAAGAGTAAATATCCAAGCTCTGTTTTGGTTTACTGACTTTGGGACAAGGAAAACTCCCTGAAACCATAGGAGATAGGAAAATTATTGGAAATCACAAATAAAAAGAAAAATTGTTTGTTGCTCAGTTTTACCATCAGTCCAAGCTTGCTCTGGAGTTCTTGCAAACTATGCTTGGCTCAGGAAGGCTGCTATAGGTAATATTTTGTCTTTTGAGAAGAAAATTTGGTCCAATCTGAATTGATAAAATGGATGCTAAACCCCCATTTTTATTTCTGTTTTACTTCTGAGAAATTGCCACCTTTCTTATTATTCCTAGTCTCTGCCTATCCTCCCTCATCTTCCAGGCTGTCTGTCTCTCTCACCTGCCTTTTTATGGCCAAGCTGCATTCCCACAAGCTACTTCTCTTTACAGCCTGAGATTTGGGGTGTTGTAGGAGCATTTATGTTTTTATATAGGTGTATGGATGTGGTTGTGCTATGTGTTGTTAAAGGGAATGAAAAAAGGGGCTGTTTCTTTGGCTGTTTTCCTGAGCATAACCTACCTCATCATTTTGGAGCCTTCTGCCATATGATAGTAGCCACCTTTTGATTCACGCTATCCCTGTGCCACAGAAATGAGGGATCTCTGACCTGGCAGAACATATTGCTGTGAAAGCAGTGAGAACCTGTAAAGGTTTTTATTGCAAAGGAGTTTGCAAATTGAGCTTTCCAGAGATCAATAATCAATATTGTTGTCAGAGTCAAATTTGCTAAATTTCAATCTTCATGGACTTTTCCTATGTCCTTCTTGCATCACATATATATTGCTTTTTTTTTTTTTCCAAAGAACATACTGTGCTTGGTACTAAAGATGAAAGGACGTAGTGTGTGTAAGGTTTTTCTCCTGCATCGGATGGGGCTTGGTACTCTGTCACACAGCAGCAACATTTAAGAAGTCAGTCAGTAGTTAAAAGGGAGAAGGCACTGAACTGGATAACCAAATAGAGTGCTGACACCAATAAAGTGCATCTTCATGGCTGAAGGAGCAATGGGTGCAGAGTTTAGCACGTGGTCTGCCAAAAGGCTAAGAGTAAGGATGCTTATGCTTGGCAGGTGTGTATTAATGCCAAAGGAAGGGCTTTACTCCACAAAAATATGTTTTCTGATGGCAGAAAATCAAATGAAAACTATTTAAAAGAATCAGTGTACCAGCAGTTCACTTGCATCATGGCTAGCATGTACATGGCAATAAAAGCAAGGACTATCTCAAACTCCAGTACTTGTCCCTCCCGAGAAATGTAGCAAAGCATTTCGCGTGTGAGCAGGGTTGAGGCAGCTCTGCCCCACTGCCTTGAGAGAGGTGGCCTCCAGAGCTGCACACAACATCTACAGAGGACTCAGCTGCAGAGCCTGTGAGGCTCACCAATAGTAACTGACCTGCTCCATATCCATAAACCCTCTCAGAACCCCAAAACAGGAAGGATTCTGCTAACTGCCTGCTGGGAGCAGCTCTTCACCGGTGCCAGCTCCCAAAACTTGCTGGAAGGGTCTTTAGGAGAATGGGACCAGGCACGGGCCAAAGTGCTCCAGGTTCTGCCCAAGCAGGTTAGTTTAAGAAGTGCTTGTATTTCCA
The DNA here is from genome assembly GCF_040807025.1 of Struthio camelus. NCBI lineage: Eukaryota > Metazoa > Chordata > Aves > Struthioniformes > Struthionidae > Struthio > Struthio camelus. Next base: position 127,263,449 of record NC_090942.1, on the reverse strand, counting down.
TGCCTGGAAGGTTTGCTGAGATAAAGGCAGCCAGAAATTCTTGGCATCAAAATTGTTCTTTTGAGATAATAGAGGTATCTTACATGTGGGAAACAATGCCTGCAGTTTCCTGTTTCCGTTGAGCTATGTTAGGATAGCCATGGTAGCCCTACAACTGTGAGTAACCCGAAATTACTGGTGTGACTACCTATCTCTCTCAAGAGCACTGCAGGTGCCTCAAGCTAGATAAGACAAACAGGGGTTGAAGTATCTGGGAGAGCACATACTGTACGAGAGGGAGGCAGAGAGTTAGGGGAATGAGTGAAACAGGGCTGAGGCTGCAGCCCTCTTCTCCTAGTGTCAGACTAACACTGCCACCCTTCCTGGAAGCACTGGTTTTCTCTCTCAGTAATAAGGTTCACACAGTTGCTTCCCAGCCCTGTTCAGTGTTCAGGGCCCAAAGGCTTCAACCCCTTGTTTGCTTACTGTAAGGCAAGGAAAGGCATAGACCTCTTTCATGTGAAAGTCTTCCTATCAAATACAAAACTGCCTGACTCTTTCTCTGTTGTGTCTGATCAGTAACCAGGTTGTCTAGCCTAAAGCCTTGGTGCTATGAGAAATGCTCATAAGGAAAGAAGAATGAGAAAGAAGGTGGGGGAAGCACTGCTTGCAACATTCACATCCCCGTTTTGGTACCTTGGAGAGAAAAATATTTAATTTTGTCTTCGGTGGAAGGCCTTGAAGTATTTTAAATGGATGTGGGTAATCCTAAAGTCTATCTGGATTTATGAAAGCTGTCTTAACAGGTAATAATGATGTACACTGTGTATTGCTCCTTATGGCTCCATTTTATGGATGAGAAGCGTTAGCAAACATTGACAAGGGAGCTGGGAGCAGGAAAATTGCAAAGTTGCTGCCATTTACATTTTATCCTACTGTGTTATCCTGAGGAACAATGCCTGTCCTCTGCACATTTACACAGAAGAACAAGATGATCCTTAGGCCTGCTGATCCTGAGACCTCCCTCCTTCCATTTAATCCGTATGAACTGGGACCATTAGCTTCAGGGCTTTCTGCCAGTACTTGTGTGCTGTGTACTTAGTTGCAGTAGCAAAGTCCCAGGCATGGATTACACAGCTGGGATCTTCTCCTTCCAGTGCTGTTTCTAGATAACTCATTCCCTTGTCTGAAGGAGGTGCTTATGAGCTTGGGTGAGACACTGAAAAGTTTATGCAGTCCTCATCTTAGCAAGAAAACCTCCATGGAGCTGATGGGGAGAACAACATACAAACCATTATCATCCCCACCCCTCCCACCACATTCTTGCCTGCCCCTCTCATTCGTAATAAAAAATAAGTGCAAAGAGCGTCCTCTATTTGAACATGCAAAAGATGTGATGGAACCAAAAGCTGGTAAAAATACATTCATGCACTTTTGTAAATGGCTCTTTTATTCACTTTTCAAAACTCCACCCAAGTGAATCGCTTGAAAAATACTGGAAATAACAATAGTGTCATAAATTTTTACATTTTTGAACTGCAAATCTTTCTGGAAGGACTCAGGTTTAAAACTCTCAGTAGGTTTGAGAATCAACCCACCAGGAAACAGAAACAAGAGACTGACCTCTGTCCAATGCTCCCATAGCAAATTGCAGCATTGAAAATGCAAACCACTGTCTCTCTTAACCATCTTTGAGGAAATCAGTAACCGAGTCCTTTATGGAAATAACTGACTGCGTAATCATATCTCTGCATATTTTTTACTGGTGTTACAGAAATTCATCCATGATATGTATAGGCATAAACCATGTATCAAGTCATTTCAGACAGTAAGCACCTGAATAAAAATCAAATTAGAACTAAAATCAAATTTCTCCTAGACAGTCCCCAAAAAGTGAAATTCATCCTTGGGCAGGGCACTGGCACAGAGACATTAAACTTCCCTAGTCTTTCAGAAAACTTCAAAACAGAGCTTTAAAGGCAATTCAACGTTACATGGATTTTGGGCTGGCCTTCTGCTCAGCAGTGAATTTCATCCATTGTGAATTATCTGTGAGAAGACTTTGATTTTTCACCTAAGAAGAGAAAAGCACTAAACGAATGGGATGCATGATTCATTTCAACTAGACATCCTACTTGCAATCAGTACGTATTGTATCTGGTGCCTAAAAAGGACAAAGCAGGGCTGTTTTGGTATCCTGGAAGGAGCTATAGACATTTGTGCATAAAACATGAAAAACAGGAGGAAGTAGAGATGGGGGAGAGGAGTGTTCAATGAGCCGTTTTTTTTTTGTTCCATTGCAATAGCAAAAAGTGAATCTTATTGAAACAGCAGGTAGCAAGAAACTTGTGCTGCTCAGGGAGTACATGTATATGGCATTGTACACTACAAATACATAAAGGGTATTTTGTTGTACTGTAACTTGAAAAATATTAATATTATATACTATTCTGGGCAGTAATAAAATTGCTTAGAGGTTTGAAATTGAAAAGGTGTTATGAAGTAAAATTTTAAATACTCTACAGGTTTTGACTTTGAATTATGAGAAAGGATTAGCCTGTGCTGGCCTCTGCAGCCTGAGGAAGAAATGAGGTAAAATGGGAGACTGCCAGAGAGGTAAACAAAATCCTGAGAGGAACAGATTGAAGGCAGTAAACTGTTCAACATAGCAACTAATCTGAAAACAAGATGCCATGGACTAAAATTGGGATGGGATGGGTGGGTGCACAGGCAATTCAGACAAAATTACTTCACAGAAAAGAGTCTGTAATTTGGCATGGATGGGAAAAGTCAGCTACTGAAGCGTGTATGTGTAGCGAGGGGATAGAGTACAAACCCACTGTAAAAGGGAACAAGATTTTTTTTGGACAAAGACAGAATTCAGGGTTGCAGCTGCTAATTGGATTTTCAGGGATGTGCTGAGATATTAGCTCCTTGTAGATTGGTTGGCATTTTCTGGGTTTGTAAGGACAGACTTTAACAGACTAAGGTTTTCTCCTTGCTGTTAATGTTCTGGAATCTTTAACTCTTTCAGCGCATGAGCCAGACCTTATGGAGGTGGATGGGACTCCTTCCTCATGTCAGTGGGCTTTGGATCAGGCTCCCATAGCAGAAACTAGCAGAGCTTTAAGATATCCTCAGCTCTGTGGATAATCTTGCTTTTTTGATTACCAACGAGCCTTTTAAGTGAATTACAGCTGTCAGAGAATAGTGCTTCTTTAAGCCTTTTTTCCCCTAAGTGCTGAGTGTCCTTGGAGCCTTCCTTGCTGATCTGTTCAGGAGTCCCTGATGGTATTAATTCATTCTGCTCATGCTTGTGCTACCTGCTATCATGATTTCTAGGCATTGGCATAAAGTTTAACCTTCAGGTCTTAAAGAGTCATAGACTAGATTCTATGGCATTTGAAATCAATTTAAGTAACAGCAGTGTTTACTTCAAAGAGATGAACAGTAGGTAATTGTAAACATAAACCTTCTGAGGACCTGCCAGCGCTCATGATCAGTAGTATCGTATCGCACATATACTTGCTCTACATATATAGCCTGTAAGGTGGAGAAGCAAAGACCTTCAGTTCCAAAAACTCTATGTTGTACTTCACAAGCTAATAAAATAGTTGCATTAACTTAGCTATCATAGGGCATTATGGTATACATGAGCATGTCTAATATATTTCACGGAGAAAAGCGCTGTGGTAAACATATATTCAAGCCAACATGTCACAGGGTGATACCTTGATTTTATTTTCCAGCCTATAAACGCAGTGGGAAATAATGCTGTGACTGCAGTCTTTAAAGCCAACAGCTGAATTTAACGTGATCAGTTTCCACTCAGTCTTTTGTCTGTAAAGACTTCTAGAAGTAGCCACATTTATATGCTTTAATTGTTTTGTGCTTCTCAGGTGAGGCAAAGTAGTCATAAATTTAGATAAAACAGCTAGTTGGGCTAGTTTTATGAGCTGGAGGCAAGGAAAAGCAGCTGCAGTACTTTCTAAGCAAACTTTAATGGTTGAGTCTTTTCCTTCAACAGTAAACAGAAAAAAAACCCATGATGCACTATTACAATATGATCAAGAACTGCATGCCTTTACATTAAATGGTAGTGTATCTTTTGCAATATCCCTTCCTTTCTCTTTCTCTCTCATCTCCAAAGTGCAGAGTAGGGATGAAACTGCTGAAGTGCATAATCCAGGCATTTCAATCCCTTGAGTGTTTCAGCTTTTAAAAATAATCTTGACTCTGCATTGATGTGTTTGGCTTTGGAAGTTAGAACATCCTCCTACCTAAGCTTAGTCTACCACTACTGAATTGTACTCTCATTCTAACTCAATTTACACTCATTTTGGTCTGGAAAGAAAAAGGAATTTTTACTCTTGTTGAGTGGTGTCTGTCATTCTATTGATTAAATTAGGATGATTTCCATAATAAGGTGTTACCTGGTATGAATCCCAACCTAATTAGCCTCATGAAGAAAATATTATAAAAAATGGAATTACAGAAATTTGATGTCCTGTTTCATATTAAATAACAGCCTGAATACTCAAAATATTACAGCCTAGCCCAGAAGAACTTAAGTTAAATGTTAAATAACATCTCTTTTATAGAACTATTTTTAACCTTGCAATAGAGTATAACTTAAGGCCGAATTATGGATTTGCTAAATAGCTTGGCAAGTTGACTGAAGCAAAGATGTGCAAAGGTTATAATTCCTTGTTCCTTTATAAAAGAGGCCAACCAATCACATGTTAACAAAATACTAATACACCACACCAGAACGGTCTCTGCTTTTTTCCTGGCTCGTCTCCCTCTGTCTTGAGACATGGAAACATGTGAGTTCAGTACTTCCGTTCCACCCTCTCATATCCCACTCTCCTCTGATATTTCATGACCACAGTGTGCAACAAACCCATGCTTGAAAAAGCTGAGAGCCCCTTTACCCATGAGAAACATATAGAACTGGAAATTCTTGTAATGATCCATTTTTCCTCAAGGAATAGGAATGTATTTTATCTTAATCTTAAGATCAACATTAAATAAGTAAGCCAAGCTTTTGGACTGATAAAGTCCCTGACTATAAATTTTCCCCAAACCTGAGCTTTGAAATTGACTGTATCCATAGTATGTCCCACTACATTTTATGACCATTTAAACCATTGCTTTTATATTTAACATCATGTTTTGTTCTAGGAAAAGGTAATAAATGTCTCTGCACCACTGAACAAAGTCAACAGGGGACACTGGTTGTTTGGAGTATATTCTTCTGAAGCTTTTTTCTTTATGTTGCTGGAAGAACTAAAGTAGCTGGAAAAATATGAACTAACAACTAGTTATCCATCATGGCTCTTTGAGCCCTAATATCATTGTACATAATTGTTTTACAGCATGAAAGGCCAACAGAACATGCAGCCAGGGTCAACCTTATACTGAAAACAATCAGACAGGTGGTACTTTATGACTGAATTTAAAGTAGTTCAACTTGAGTGAACTAAGGTAAATGACACAGGCTGTAAAGTGCTGGGAGGAAGTTAAAAACCATGTTGGAATCCATCTAAACATGCAATTGTGCCTGTCTTTGCTGCATCTGACTTTCAGACATGGATCACAGCAGAAAGCAGAGAACAGACAGCACTGTGTAACGGAGCGTCTGGCAACCAGAGGGACTGTAGTTTTGAGGAGAACCTCTCAAATATGCAGCAACAATGTTATGAGTCATACTCTAAGAAGTAACAATTAGCTTATGAGAGGACCCCAAATTATGTTCAGACAGTGGGCAGGAATCAGGTGGAAAACAGAACTAACCACTTTTCCGGGCTCTGAAAGTTTTCTTTGGGACTTATTGTGAGTGTATGCTCATGGAAAAGGGAGCACGGGATATACTGGCATCAGATACATCTGATACTATCACATTTTTTAGGCTCTTCCAGAGCTCTTAAGGCCAGGTTGGCAGACCTGCACTGCTGCTTGGAAGTGCTCTGCAGGATGGATTTAACTTTATTAGCATGGCTGCAGGAAAAGCCCTAGAGCTGGCTCTGAGATGGCCCAGCTGATACACCTCTGAGTGGAGTAGCAATGGAAGAAGAGGGATCATCCTTTTGAGCTATGTTTTGGAGCTCCCACAAGGGTGCATTCCTCTGTAGTGCAGACAGGCACTGTTTTTCTCTTTCCCTCTTGTTGACATTGTCTAGTTCCCTAGACAATTGTTGTCACCAGCTGCCAAGAGATTATCATTTGTTGATACAAATCCTTATAGCTGTCTTAAGGAAAGAAACTAGGGGGGAAAGGGATGGGGGGAAGGAGTCATGACAAAGAATGGCCAACAGGAGACTTGACAAGCGCCCCTCTTCCTTTCTTCTGTGGCTGGAGCTGAAAGGGCAGAAATCAGGTATCAGAACCTGCCTATGAAAAAGGAATTAGAATATCTGCACCTGGTGCTTTCACCACTGCCACCACCCCTCTGTGTTTCCACAGGTTACTGTCATTTGTAAAGCGCTGATGTTCTGTTGGCAGTTGTAAAGTCGAGGTCCTTACCCTAATGTGCTTACAGCAGTAGTGCTCACCCTAAGTATCCTCGTGTTTCTCCATGCAGCTTTTCTCCTGGCTTGAAGGAAAATGCTATCTAATATTCTGTGAATGATCTGATTGCTGCCCCCAGAATAGAGGTAATTTAAAACAAAAAACAGATTTCTGCACTTGTAGGTCACAGTGGCACTGTTAGTACTTAGTTTATAAAAACTGGTAGCAGATATGAATTCCAGCGTCTTTTGTGATTGAATTATAAATAACTTTTTTCTCATTTATCAGCTAGCTGAGAGTCAAACTAGTTTTGGAGGAGAGGAGCTGTTGGGAAAAACCCTCACTAGTTCTCCCAGATGGATGTTGATTGGAGTTATACAAAAATATCCAACCTACATTTTTCCTTTCGTCTCATACTCTCCCAGCTCAGTTAGATCGTGTTGGCAACACATTTGTTTCATTCATGTCTTCATATAAAATATGCCTATGTCACTTGGCAGAGGCTGGTATCCAGCATATAAAGCTGTGGGCTTTGCACTCAATTTCGGTGGCCAAAGGCAGGATATTAAACTCAGTCTCCTGCCAGCTTTCTTAAGCAGCCTAACTCTATCCCTTGGCTTTCATTTTAGGGGATATAACAGAGCTTGGGGCAAGTGGTACAAAACAGTGGCTGCCAGCATTTGGGAACAACAGGTAGGACTGTGGCAACACATATAGTGAGTTCCTGGGCTTTTTAAGCCTTTTTTTTAAAAAGTTTGTAGGTTGTTCAGCAGGGACAACCGTGCTTGTTGCCCCAGGTACCTTATGCAGACATACCTGGCCACACCACCACTGTCTGAAGATATCTATGCTGTGGGAGGCTACCATTTTTTGTATAATGCATCCTTTGCATCAACCACCCTTCCTTTCTTTCCACATGTCCCCTTTCAACTTGACATGTTCCATGCCTGGAGAGGTTTTACATCTCTCAGTGGTGATGGGCTGCAGGAACAAATACACCCAAAAAGCAAACTGCATTTGGGGACTGCTAAAAGATTTGGTCCAATGATTAGTATCAAATGGAAGCTTTTATGCACTGTGATAACTCAAAAGCTCTTCTTTTCACCTATCTGTACAACCTACGGAGTTCTAAATCAGCTGCAGGAAGTTTGGAAGGGCAGCTTGTACTCCACATACTGCTCAAGCCCAGAAAAGCAAACAAGGTGTCTCTTAATGGATCAGGGTTAGAAAGAGAGTAATAAGAAAAATAACGCAGCCTAACCTCAAATGGCATGTACAGCAATAGCTACTTTATCTTAAAGAAAACGTGAAGAGGTTCACAAAAGGGCAATGAAAATGATTGGGGGCATGGAAATCCTTTTATACGAATAAGGTTGTACTAGGGCCGTTCACCTTGGAAAGGGAACCAATGAAAGCGAATATGATAAAGATATATTAAAGCCTATCTAGCATAGCAGTGGCAGCTAAAAATACTCAAGCAAATTGAAAAGCAGCAATTTCCAGACTGATCAAATAAAACCCCTTTCACACAAGAGATAATTAAACCATGGAACTCTCTGCTGCAAGACACCATGGAGGTCAGACTCTCAACATGCTTGTGAAAGAGGTAGGATTTTTGTCTTAGGAACAAGACTGTCCAGACTTACAATACCTAGTGCTAGCACAGTTTTCTTGAGACATTAAAATATGAATTGCAAGGTACAGACTCTTAGAAGGAGATCCAATTTAGTAGCTCAATAGAGGTGAGGCTGCTGCAGCTCCATGCCCTCAGGTCCATACAGTAGTGAGGATGACCATGCATTCCCAGTAGACACACACACAAATACACGAATACATGTATATAAAACACGGACACAGACACACACGTATACATACACTTCCAGCCACACAGATCAATATAGACTGGCCCACTCAGCCCTCACACAGACACAAACAACCTTAACTGCCTAGTTCCCCTCTCTGGCTGTTCAGCAGGAAGGTCCGCTAGTGGGAAATATATATATGTGCATATGTATAATGTGGACTCCTCCAGCAGCCGGGCTTAGACACTCAGTCTACCCAGTAGCTGCCCCTGGATCCCCGGTCTCCCTAGTTGTTGGCACCTGGATGTACAAGCCCTTGAGGCTGCATCCCCACTCCAGCTGCTGGTACAGACCCCTCACACAGACAAACACACACACACACAAGCAGGTCTCAGTTGACGCCAGACCCCGTGGTCTCTCCAGCAGCTGGCCATGACTCACCTGGTCCCTCCAGCAGCCAGCTCCCCTGTGGTCTCACCTTGAGACACACACACATACCTGGCTCCCGGGTCATCACCTACTTGCCAGTTGGTCCAGCTTGACATTCACTAGTGATTGCACACTAACATATGCATCCTCACTCGCTCTGGTTGCTGGCACCACAGACACGCAAGCCCCTATGATCCGTTGTCTGACCCCAGTTACTGGTGCTCAGACCTCCACACATACACATACACACAGAACAGAGAGTCCTTCACCTAGGAAAGTACTTTGAAATGGACTTTGATAAGAAGATAGGAAAGACTGCACTGACCAGGTACAGGGCACAGCCAGACAAGTGCACTGACAAGCAGCCCACTTATGCACAGCTGGCCCCTTTTATTCCCTTGTCTCTCTATTTTCCCACATTTGTTCCTTCCCAAACCATCTTGATTCCTCCCTCTCCCTGCCTTTGGATCCTCCCTGAAACATGCCATAATAAGTCTTGTGCAATCCTCAAAATATCTTTTTGAGCGTGGCAGCATCACTGACATGCTTCATCTGCTGGGAGTAGCAGCTGGGAGTTGGTTGTCCTTGAGAGTCACGTGGTCCCTGGAGGAGATCAAGAAAGAGCCTGGAAAGCCATTAGGGGTAGCTCCACTTCACTGGCTTTCTTAAAAAGCTAAGGTTATTTTTTTCAGTATACGGGTAACAATGTGTTTGTGCAAATGTTCAAGAATTTAAGCCATCTGGAAGGAGTACGGCCAAAAGCTGAGATAAGATCTTGGCTTTCATACGGGTGTTGTTGAAGTTCTTCAGGGACCATGTCAAAATAAGTATGAAATCCCAGAATTGTTTCTTTGTTTAGTGAGGACTATAAGAGAAATTTCTCTTCATCCACAGAGAATGTAGTCCAGCAACAGACCTTTCCTAATTATGTTTTGTTGTCTAGGGATGTACATTTGCTGAAAGAGAAATTCTGTTAATCTACTCTTCAGATGAAAACCTCACTTTAGGAAAGACTGTATTCCTCATTCTATTTTGGAGTTTGAAACTTGCTAGCAGTGGTACAAATAACATCTGTGTATGTAATTTTTGATAATGAAAACACTTTAATTCTATGCTTATGCAAGTGAAGAGGACTCAGATTTCCCTAAGAGCCTGGAAGTGGCTTGAAAAACTTCATAAAGGCTTGAAAGTTGCATGACTTCTTATTATCGTAGGTGACCATGTCCTAGAGCTCTCTCTGCTTGAAAGGCAGCTGAATTGTGAGGGCAGGAAAGGAAGCAAGCGCGGTTAGGCCAGGTCTTTTTTGCAGCAGAACTGTGATATTCGGTGTCTGTGCTTGACATAATGTGGTTTAGAAGCACTTAATTTTGGCTTCCTGCCTGGATTCTCTAACAGACAAGTTATTTATTAATTTTTAAAAGCAAGTGTGAATTGCCATGCTAACAGCCACACAGATTCTTCATTGTAATAAGTGCTCAGCATTAGACTACAGCTGGCCTGACCTGACCGCTGTTTAAGAAGAGGTTGCACAGGCATATCTTAACAATTTCCCATGACACCCTACTCTAAGGAGGAAATGTATGCTTGAAAGAATTTATACTCAGACTTGAGATCCCTTCAACATCTTCTTCTATAGAATATGATGGATTTTACCCCCAAGCATCAACGTCTCTCCTCTTTTCTGTTAGTAAGACACACTGCATGCAGGCAGATCATATTTAATCTGAACTAACCCCCCCTGAACCAAATATACTGGGGACACGAGGAGCCAGAGCACCAACTGCTTTGAGCTGCTGATCTGATCCTATCGCAAAGAGTGAATTGCTAAAGTAGACACACCCATCACTGCCCATCTTTTTCGCTCTTAGTACCAGATTCAGCTACATTTGTAACAGACATATTGGGAGTCAACAAACACAATAAAGCATATTTTCTCAGAGAGAGTCAGCTTTCTCTCTTCAAGTCAAAAGTAAGGGACAACATGTAATCACGCTAAGGGTGCTGAAATCTTCAGGAGTCCCAATATTAATTCCATGAATGATCTTTGTTTTTAGCTGCAAGTAGAGAATCACAGGTAAAGTCAGTATGCACATGCTCATTCTTAACTGGCCCAGTGAGTGAGGAGGGAAATGGGGGTGATAACAGCTGATGGAGGGCAGCCTTCCTAGACTTGTTAGAGTCAATGAGGCTAAGGTTAATCTCTTATGGAGGGAGACTGAATGCAACATCTTATATCTCCCAACCAACTGAAGAAGAAATGTAGGAAGACTAATCTCCCTAGTCTAAAGTTAGCATTTTGGGGTGCTCTCTCAGATTCCGTGAAATCCCCATTAAATATCACTACATCAGGACCAAGATTCCATTCTCTCTTCTTCAGTAAGCTAATGTCAATGCCTACTTCATCTGCCTTTTGGGTTCAGTTTGAAATATTTCTTCAAAATCCATTTTGTTCAATAGTCACACAACTCTATAAGATGGCTAGGTACCTAGCTTTTATTTTATCCTTTGGAACCATAAGAAATTCCCATGTTGAATCATGATGGAAAGTTTGAAATGTCAAAAAATAATTGTGACTTATCATTTCAAAAGAAAAGGCAAGAAGTTTAGGACAACTGACAGTTATGTTTTAAGTTTTACCAATTCTGTTTTTTTCTCTTTTTTCCCCTACTATAATTACTTTTTAAAACAAAGCCATTTTGAATTGGAAAACATTTTTTTTTTTCTCATTTCATGCCAAGGCCATTTAAACCAATAGTTTTCCTCAAAAGGTTTCATAATTTAATCTGCTGGCTTTTCCTGCCAAAAAATATTTCACTGAAAATTTCCGGCCAGTTGTATTTCCTATGATTCAATGCTTAATCTGCTAAATGTTCCCATGTTTACTTCTGGCTAGTGGGTATTCTGTAGTATAGTGCACCTTTATAATATACTAATATGAAAAATTAATGTCTGTCTAGGTTTGGTTAAGAACAAATCTACGTTTTTGAACATGAAAAGACAGAAAGACCATTCTTACCATAAATTCTTGTAACTGATATTGGGCTGAATTCATCGGACTGATTTCTCCTTTTCAAATGCTGAAGAATAAATAGCTCTACTGATAATTACAAGGCTTTTATATGTACTGTGTGCCCATTTAAAATATGGCAAGCACACAGTCTTGTGATATTCTATATCAGGGAACCTGTAAAGCAATGTTAAGCTATGGTTGGGAATGATCTTTAATAATGAAAAGTTTATTTATGATCTGCAGTATCTCAAGTTAAGTTTCAAAAATGCATGCACAAATGAAAGCTAAACTGCTCTACCTTTACAATCCTCCATGCTAAAGAACTGACAATTCTTTTATTTGTGATGAGGTGCAGTTCCTCCAAGCTGTGCTTTGAGAAGAAATGACTGGAAGGATGATGACATGGCTGAGGGCTTCAGCTGTTAAGCTTTCTCTTTGTAGTCATGTGGGTGGGACTGCTATACGGTAATTTATGAGCTAAAGTATATATAGCCTCTTTCTCCTCTGGGATTTTCAAGTCCGCAAGGTGGATTTTATTTGAAGTTACCTGCCTGCAAACCTCCTTGACTGTATTCTGCCTTCCCCTTATCTTTCAATGTACTCCTGTCCATTTTGCCAAAGGCTTTTGTAGGAGGTACTGATCAAATTTCACTGCAGACTTTTGCAATAACTTGTTTGTTTGCTTTGTACAAGAAGAAAAGGAAAAATGATGAAAATTACTAGCCAGAAGCACAATCTCTCTCTCTGTCTCCATTGTATGGAGTAAAGAAAATGATATGAGAGCAAATCTGTTACTGTCTAATTCGACATGGTCCCCCATCGGGCACTCCATGCTATTTGTGGACGTGGGATGAGGCAGAGCCAGGCATTAAGGCAGCAGCGTCTGCCAGCTATGAGTGCTGAAAAGCCAGCTGTGTGATCAGTCTGCTTTTACTGTCCACACTCATACAGCATCTTTTTCGAGAGCATCGATTTGCACCCCCTGCAGGGGAGGGCTGGTGCGTACCTGTGGTTGTGTCCTCCCCAGCTCTCTTCAGGGGCCCCCTGACTCCAGACTTGGGGACCTCGTATGACTGGAAGGAGGGAGAGGAAGGTGCTGGCCCCAGAGCTATGCTGAGAAACCAGAAGGTGCAGAATGGGATTTCCTTGACTTCTGAGGCAGCTCAGCCATCCACAGCTCCTCCAAACACTGCTTCACCATAAAGATGGTGCTTCAGAAACTCTGCAGATGGAAGCACCCGTTGTTTCCCAAGTACCTCTCTCCTTTTGTGTGGATTTCCAGCCTTGAACTATTGATAGTGGCAATGATTCATTCTTTTAATGTAGAAATCACAATTGCTGTCAAAAAGTAGAAAGTGTCATTGAATTCTCTCTTGAGAGCTTTCCCTGGTGAAAATGAGGATGGGAGCTAACAGCCCTAATGGCTTTAAACACCTCTTGTTCCTTTTGAATTAATTACTGGGAGTGGAAAATGGTCGAGCTACTTGTGAGTCCACAGAAGTTGACAATTATTCTCTGGAAAGCAGTAAGGATGAATATCATTTTGCTGCAGTGAGATGCTAATGTTATCTTTTACAGTCAACGGGGAACTAAAGTGAAGAAGAAAGCAGGGCCCCTATTACTCACTGATTATAAAAATTCAGTGCAGAATCTAGTATGTCTAGCCATGAGCTGAGGCGGATAGTATATTGAAATAAAAATTATGAGTATGGTTTTCAGAGCTTCCCAGATCTACTGGCACGTCCATGCAAAATGCAGGGTCTTAGATCTTCTGAAAATTAAGTCTGCATTCTGTAAAAACAAACCAACCATTGACTGCCAGGCTACGCTACAGCATCACGATTGTTGTGAGCACTTGTCTAGGGAATCTACACTCTCGTTCAGTTAGTTCACCCTTACAGGCAAGGATTCAAATTTTCCTCCAAGTGCAGTTACTGCCAGCTGCATTTTGTCTTGCTGTGTGAGTATTTGCTCAGACATGTTACATACTGACAATCCGTCCTGCTCTGAGCCCCTTTTTATGCTTCCCTCAGTGGACACTGTCAAAACTAACTCTTCAGGCTTGAAAACTGTGGTCTGAAATCTTCCGTGAAACTATTTATCTCTGTGTTTCAAGATACTAAATCTTAGCTTCAAGGTAAAAGTGGAAGAACAGCCAGCTCCTCCTCTTCGATTTAGGACAGGGGATAATGTCTTGTTACTCACACCCAAGCTGTGGGACAGTGTGCTTCACTTTCTTTCATCTTCTCCTTCCCTTCACCTCCAGGCCAAGAAGGGAGGAAGATATGTTATGTCTCCTACTAGCAACAAAAGGCTATCTAGTATAGCTGAATATTGCTATTGCAAGTCACAGAAGTCTGATATTATCTGTGGCAATGAGTTCCACAAGTTAATACATAAAACTTTTTTTTTTTTTTCAAAAAAAGAATAGTGTGCTGGCTTTGCTCCTGTTTAACAATCTCTTGTTAGTAATCAAGGTTGTTTTTTTTTTTTTTGTTTTACCTTTGCTACACAATATGCATGGAAACAATGCTGATCTTTTTACTTTGTCTTCATGCGTCTTAGCCTATAATCATTTCTGTCACCTGTCTCTTGCTTTCTGCCTTTCCCAAGACATCTAATTTATGCTGTTCTATGTAGGCTGCACTACTGAAGAACCTAAACCTAAGGAGTGGTTGATACCACTTCATAAATTCAATGATCATTCCAGGTTAAGATGGTAGAGAGTAAATGGAGCAGTATGAAGCAACCTAACAGGTAAAGCACCTGTAACATTTGACTTCAGACAGGTATCCAGCCTGATACACATATTTGCTCATTAATTTAAGAAGAGAAAAATCTGGTTCTATCTCAAACTAGCTAAAAAATCCAGTGGCACTGGATACAACACAGAACTGATGAGTGTGATTCCTTACAGTCAAGCTCCCTATAACTCTGGAAGAGATCTGTTGCTCTCTCTTTGCCATCAGTATTCTAGGATAATTTATCCTACTATTAAGAAATCAAAATGGAGATTTTTGGCCTCCCAACCTCTATTGGTAGCGTAAAGTCATTGAAAGATCCATGAAAGCTACTCCAGGCCAGTTTCTTAAACGAACTGCATAATGAGATGTAGAGTGCTCACCTTAGGCCTGATCCAATCCACCCTGAAAGCAATGACACTTTTCCACTGGCTTCACTGAGAGCTGAGCTGGCTGCCAAAACAGAAATTGATCTTTCTGTTCAATAACACTGTAGCAAAGGAGCCCCACATGCTCACTTTGCTTTTCCTGCAGCTTTGGAGAGAGGGCTCTGCAACATCCGTTTGACAGTTTTGATTGAAAAGAAGGAGTTAAAAATGCTCTGCGAAGAAAAACTGTTATGCAAGGCTAGGTACCTTTCTGAATTCCTAATCAAGAGAATTGTACTGTGCTCAGTTTAGAGACAACCTATTTCTGACAAAAAGATTCACTTCCACTAAAGAGAAAAATAGAAACCCTGCTCCAGGGACTGCTTTGTGATTCAGACTGTGTCTCCAGAGTATAGAGACTCTGTGTGTAAGTACCTGCCGGTAATTAATATTGCACTATCACCCCACTAATTCATGCAGAAGAGAAGAGCTTGCCTGCTACTTCCCAAGGTAATACAGAATTGGCAAAAATGTAGCCTTGAAAATCAGAAATAAGGGAGACCCCTTGAAGGGCAATCTTGTAGCCAGAGACCCTGGAAAGAGTTCAGAGTTCCTCTCAGGGACACAGAAAATGCCTCCTACTTACCGATCTTAAGATAGGTGCAGCACTCCCTCCTCACAGCTACAGAAGCACAGATATTGAGTGGCATGAGACATTTTAAGACATTTTACTGTGAATCTAGCTTTTGTGTTGGTTCATACTGACAACCATCTGAGTCAAGCCAGCTGATAAATGGTATTTGTTCCATAAAAAAAAACAGTGAATAAACTGACCAAATGGTCTGCAGTCCTAAGTATGCAGGGCTTGCTGGATCATAGGAGATCGGTGTGAAGAGGACTGATAAAATGTTTGCTGGCACGCTAAAAGATATAGCATATGTTAGAATAATCTGGGACTTTCTTTCTTTCCAATGGCATCATTACCAGTGAAGCAGAAACACTCACCATTACTTGAGGAGTCATGAGAAGGACAGCCTCATCTCTCAGGACGCATAAAACTATCTAAAATCAATGGCAATTTTTCCTTTTAAAAAAGTGGACGGGAAGGTTGAGGATGAGGTATTTGTATCTTCGTCAGCTCTGAAGAGAATATTTGTGGCATATTGCATCTTCTAAAGTATCTGTGAAGCTAGGACTTCTTTCTAGAAATGAGTCTTGATAGTGCTGCTTGCTTCATCACCACTCTCAGAAGGCATCAGAATCAAGGACAAGTTGGGACACTGAATGTCCTTACATCCATGCCACATGCAGTGATTTTAATGAGTAACTGATGGCTAATGTTAATGAGCAATTGATTGCCAGTGCAACTGCAGTTCCGGATTTGTGATTCTTTGGTAAAATCTCTGGCTACAGGCATTTTCCTCACAAATAAAAATGGAAAACAAAAGCTGGATGAAAATGCAGAACTTTCTAGGCTTACGAGTATATGAAAGGGAAGATTTAACAGCAGCACAGTCAGAGCTGCTGACTGCTAACAAGAAGTAAAAGCACTTTTCTAATTATCAGACAAGGCGCAGCTGGAAAAATCAAAGTGCAGAAATAAGTAAAATGAAGGCACTTTGTCAGTCCCTGAGCACAGATGAGAGCTGGCATGTGAGGACAACATAGGCCCTCTTGCAATCAGCCAGAAAGGTATTTGTAAAGTTGTTCTGAAAGCACAGAGTATGTGTGAAGTGAGGACAGTGGACCCTCCAGAAGGTATGTCACCAGAGTTTGCCCTCCCTCCCCTCAGCGGACCTTGCTGACTACAATTCCTAGTGCATCACCTTCAAAGTGTTGAAAAGAGCTAGAGACAAGATGGGATGGGCACTTTTTCACCTTCCCCTCCTCTTTCTGAGAGCTGTCCCAGTGTAGGGGATGCAGAAAGCTGCATGTACAGAAGTGGAGAGATCAAGGTTACTGCTGGATGTCAGCCAAGCATGAACAGTGGGACCAGAGAGCACCTTCCAAGTTGAGCTATGTGTCTGAGTGCACCCCAGGCCCGCTGGGATTAACCTCCGTGAGCTGCCCCGGCCACCCCGCAGCAGCAGCAGCAGCAGCAGCCTCCAAACCTGGGGAGCACGCTCACTCACAGCCTGCTTGTGGCCTCTCTTGATGCTCACCAGGATCTCTGCCAAAAAACATGAGCCAGCTGTGTTTCTCTGTTCTCCCGACCCCCAGCCTAGCTCTCTTTCCTCTCATGCCCGTGGCAATTTCCAAGGAAGATGAGAGACTAGTGACTTTTTAATGCTGACAAATGTTGTCCACTGCAGGTATAATTTGCTGCTTAAAGTCATAATGGCCATTTTATATACATTTTGTTGAACCATCATCCGTGAACAATGGGCTTTTTTACAGAAATGTGAGTTTAACAACCCTAAGGCTCTTCTAATTTACCCCAGCAAGCTGAGGCAGAGAATAAATTAAAAATTAATTTTTCCTTCCCCTCTTTGGTTCCTGCCCCAATACAGTAACTCGGAGTGGAGACCTGCAAGAGTGAAGACTCAAAATGCAGCTGCATCCTGCATCTTCAGTGCCTGTAGCTCTGTCCTCAATTTCCAGAATTAACTCAATAAATTATGCATTTCTATATGCTTAACTAAGAAAATACTGCACAGTGACAGTGTAGAGTCACTCAGAAAGGGAAAAAATCTGACCCTATAGTGCTATGGATGACAGTTATTTTTTCCTTTTGGCTGACATACAGCCACCTGGGGTCATTTACTGAAAGAGAAACTGATGAAATTACTGGAGTGCCAAACAAAGAAGAAAATGTGGAAGAAGAAAAATTCCCATGAACATCACATTACAGAATGATGAAAATGCCTCTCACCTGCAAACTTCTCAAAAACATTTCCACGGAGCCCCAGTAACTAATTTGGCTTCAATGAGTAATGGCAGAGAACTAACTTGAGTTTATTGAAAGGACATAGACATGGGTTTTAGGAAGGAAACATCATGAACACACTAAGGAAACTGCAGCAGCTGTGAACGTTAATAACTATTCCCCTCCGCACTGAAACTTGTTCCCTTTCCATATGAACCACAAATCTCCATTATTCTATATCATCCTGCTCTACATTAGTTTTGAACTTCTGAGTTTACAGCAGTGCTATCTAAGGCACAGAGAGCTGGCTAAAATCCTTCTGGGTTACTGTGCCAGCTGTATGGAGGGGCAATGACAGCTGTGCTTAAAGTTATGCTTAAATAGTTCCTTTTTCATGTGCTGACAATTGTTCACAAGGAATTACATTTGTACTTGTCAGGGAGATCCCCCACACGGCAGGGACTTCTCGTGAATCAGCACTCAATGCGCGGCCCTTTAGGGCGAAGTGATGAGCTAGCTGTAGTTTGGAGAAGGATGTACATTCATCTGTCTGGCAGATTGGCATGCTTTACATATTTATACATTAATTTGATTCACAAATATACATCTGTCATTTTCTACTGATCTCCTTTTCCCGGTCACCTTCAAAATCCACATTTTGCAGTCTAGATTTTTAATCCCCTTCATTTCTCCTTGCTAATTTCCTCATATCCTAAAGCAATGACTTTAATTTTCTCTTTTGAAAGCATCTAATGGATCTAGCCTTGTGGTGTTTACACATGCATCCTTTTCAGTTTTCCTCTAAATAAATATTTTCTAAAACTGTCAGTACAAAAGGACACGGAAGGGAAATCATAGTCCAGCTGATGGGGACAGATGTCTTCATCCTGCTGAAAATGTAACATCCCAAACACTGCAAGCTGGGCCTATACAGACAGCGAGAGACAGCACAACAGCAACTTTATTACTTAATATTCATGTTCTGTGTATTTTAGTGCTAGAAAGCAAATCTACTCTATATACAAACTAGAAAGGAGGATTTATTTTCACCAATTCAACCTTCATTTTACCCACAAGGTTATCCGAAACACTGCTTCCCACAGCAGCAATAGCCAGCTACCCTAGCCTGCCTTTGAGAAGCTGCTACCAGAGTGAGGTGCTTGGCAGGAATCCACAGGCTACCTGGTGGCAGAGCTACTGTGCCCTTCCACCCCTGCTCTGCAGGCTGCAAGCTATAAAGGCTGATAACTTTTCAGGTCATCAGTTGAACAGTGTGAGCCATACAAGAGGACTCAAGCTTGTATGTAAGTCTTACAAACCCAGTACTGGTGATCCATTGCTAAGAATTACTCAGGTTTGGAGGCAGGCTGGTTTTAAACATAGTACAAAATGAAGGAGAATGAGGGAATCTATAATCTCGCTTCTCTCCTGCTGCTGCTTTTTTCAAGGAAGAGCACTTTTCTAAACCATTGAGTTTAAAATAATACAACTATGGCAAGGTCATCACAAACGGGTGAGGTCTCTATTCGATATTCAGGTTTAGCAGAAGGAGAAGAAGCCACAATTCCTATTCTGCAAAATATTCTCAGATGCTGGTATATAGCATGGTGGTGTGCAATATGTCTGTTCATCTCTTTTGCAATCCCAGCTGAAAATCAAGATAGAACTTGTGAAATAACCAGCCAGCCACAGGGTAATTTAAATCTGAAATATCGGTATGATTATGTCTCCGTTGTCACGCATGGTTTCACTTAGCAAGTAGAACTTCTGCTATTGGGGAGCAGAGCTCCCAAATAAAGGGGAGTTCTTTTAATGGCCTGGGGATGTGAGTGTGTACAATATTCAGATCCAATTGGGAAAATATTTCACAGCTTTTACCATGATTTGAACATGACAGGCTGAACATATGGTAGGGCTGGAAGGCTTTTATGATCAGGTCCTCCCCGCTAGCTCCCATTCCAGGTGGGACAAAGATGTTTTCCTTTTTCCCTGTCTCTGTCTCCTAGAAAGTCAGACCATCTTAAGCAGAAGTGGAAAAGTAAACAAGCTGTACCCATAGAGTAATATACAATTTTTACTTTTTAAATTCCTGAAATAAGGTTAGGAAAGTCTCTTTCTGCTCCTGGATGTTCTGCAAGCTGGCAAAGAGGCTAAATTAACTGCATAAATTATTCATTACAAATTATTCACTCTATGCAGCACATACTGATTGTTTAGAAAATTCATTCTTTCTGTCCTAGAAATGTCACTGGCAGTAATTCATTACCTCATCATTGACAAATTCTGTTGATTGCTTGACTAGTTGCTTTAAGTAATCCAGGATTATGGGCTATAAGAATAATAATAGCCACTTCTCTAGCACTTTGCACATGAGGATCTCAAAACATGATTTTTAAATGCTAATTAATCCCCAGAGCATCTCAGATGTGAAGTATTCCTATCCTTATAACAGGTTTATAGCTCTTGAACCCGATCAGGAGGTGGAAAGCTGTTTTGCTGACTCACACAAGCTGCCAGGTCAGGTGGGTCTCATTAGCTCCAACCAGTCAAGAGAAAAAGCTGAGCATTAAAGAGATTGTGGGGGAGGAAGGGGAAGGGAGAGGGAGAGGAGTTAAGTGAGGAGGGTTGTGTATGTTGAAAGAATTGGTAATGGTAGTTTCCTTATCAGCTTTAGGCTTGAGTGAGTATTAACAGTACTGCTTGGTGTGGGAGTCTTTCTCTCAGTATAGTTACTGAGGGATGTGAATAAATGGTGTGGAGTTGAATGGGATGGAACCCATTCACTTGAACCCACTGATTGAGTTGAATCTTTTGGGCCTTTATTTTGCAGGGTGCATTTCTAGACCTGCCTACACTGGCAATCCTGAAATTGTGTGAGATGGGTCTACTATGCACCTGTAGTTGATCTGTAGGATTGCAAAATGTTGGAGCTACTGTGTGTCCTATGCTAAGTATGCAGTGGCAATTTGTCTTGGACTTCTGTGTGTTTGGCAGTCTGACAGGTTCTTGCTCAAAGATGAAGGACTAGAAGTAGATATCTACCACCTAAATGAATGAAACTGAGAGGCTGGCAAATAAGCTGGATTGCTACTTCTAGGTGGCAAAATAGCTATACTGGAGGTTTAAAATCCATATTCTAGAGTCAGATTATCCTTGGCAAGTATAAAGACTGATAGGAAAAGGGGTGTAAAAGCAGCTCCTGCACTAAATGGCTGTTAGTTCTGAGGACCACCTTTGCTCTTTATCTGCTGCATCTGTTATGTCCTTTTGCTCTCCCATTTACTGGGAACCTGAGGTACACAATGGAAAATAAGCTTATTCACTTGGTGAATCACTGGAACATGTGGAGATCTAAGTCTTATCTCAAAGTTTTTCATGAACAGCATCAAATCTTGTATTATTTTGAATTTTGACTGTATTTGTTGTACTCTTTTAAGACAGCAACAGCTAAGCACTGCTGTAAAGTTGAGCTCTGAAAGTCAAGCATGTTGTGCTCTGCAGCAAAGGAATATCAAGCAAAAGCACCAAGCAAAACATTGCTCTCTTGTCAGTTAGTGTTTCCACTGAAAGTAAAGAGCTGAGGTTTTGAGCAGAGAATGAGAGAAAAATGCACAAAAATGTATGTCTTCCTAAATCTTCAGTTCTGTTTATTTTCAAAGGGAAAATAAATGTTACCAGGGCTGGACAGTTCCCTGTACCCTGAGGGGAGGGGAATGAAATGGGTAGTTGGTGCATGGCTCTTAACACCACCTTAGTCCAGAAATATGCAGCATGGCACCTACCATTTGTGCTTTAAAAGTGTGAAAAATGAATCCAAATAACCAGCAAGCAGAGGTGGAATGAGAGGTAGAGACCAGTTCATGGTTGCAAGCTGCAGTGCACGGATGCTAATATTGTTCCGATACTGACTCTTTCTTCTTCTCTCTTTTTTTTTCCTTGACTGAAAGCAATGAGCACCCATTGCTTTATGGGGAAAACAACACTGCCTAGCAGGGCATTTAGACAGAAAGAGTGTGACAAACAAAAGCTTATGTATTGCTGCAGGTTATACTGCAGGGCTCCATGGCACTGATGTGAATGCTTGACTAAATAAGAGCAGTAGGGATATAAAGAGCTGCCACTTAAATTTTAGGAAGAATGTTTTTGCCACTCATTGGTAACAAAACGGACTGACTATGTCTGTATGATCTGACTGTGCTCTTGCTTGTGCCAGCAGACAAAGGGAATAGCTTTCTAGAGGTTAATGGCTTTAGACTGATGTGTAAATGAGAGGAAAAGCTAATCTTAAATCTTTAGGAAGAAAGAAGTGGTGACAGGATTTACTGCAGACCTCTTCTACGGAAGAAATCTACAGGGGCTGGCAGGGAGGCATTGTGCAATTAGAGGAGCCTTCAGCAGTGCCATTCCTTTTGCACTTGTGCTCCCATTTAAGTTTCAGCAGGTGTGGGATTTGAGGAGGGAGAAGAAAGTGTCAGAATAGTTGTGGATGGAACTCCAACGGGCTGCCCTGGATCCCATGGAGTGTGTTCGCGTTGTCCCTGGGAAAACAGGACAATGCTTTTCAGGCCAGATTCCCTGACTGTCCATGCTCCCTAACCTAGGAGTGCGTTTGGGGCACCAGAGCCCTGGTCCAGGTGGGGACATGGCGGGGCAGCAACCAGCCCCTCAGGCCTTCAGGGCAATCCTGCACCTGTCTGAGACCACAAATGCACACCCAACAATGCAGTGTGGCAGCACAAATGATGCTGCTGCCACGTTCCTCACTGGCGCTGCAGGACTCTTCAAAAACTTGGCAAGGGGGAGGGCAGGCCAGGACACTGCACTGAGGGCAAGCTGCTTGCTTCTCTTCACGGACAAGTCCTGTGTCGATCTGTGGCTACTGGAGAAGCCTCAGCCTGGCCAGATTTAGCTTTGCTCCAACAGGGATGAAGAAAGAGCACCCTGGATAGACAGGACTGGTTGCTCTGCTCATCCCTACCAAAAGTGACCTGCTCAGGCTGTTTTTCAGCACTCTTTTCCTCTCTCGCTCGCCAGTGCTAGGTCAAGATGGCTGCGTGCTGCTGCTGGGGTCTCCCCCTCTGCCACCAGCTGGCAGGTTGTGTCATTTTTGAGCAGGTATTCAAGCTGCTCCCAAGGAGGGGAGACCACAGAAGTATGCAGGCAGGGAGAAGTCTGGTAGATGTGATGTCCATGTAAATGCAAGCCGTTTCTTTTGCCTTTCCGTGGCTAGCTCCCAATGAGGAGTGCAAGGGAGACCAAGATGAAAATCAGGAGGCTGAGCAGCCATTCTTTGCTAAAGAACACGATTTCAAGCAATGAGACTTGGAATAATTCCCTTATCCTCAAAGGGCTGAGAAAACAATAGCATGTTTGGCATAGAAATAAAACATCTGAACAACCAGATAAATCCCTGGTATAACTTCATGGGCTTCAGCAAGATTAGCTTGGGATTAATAATAGCACAGTAAATTAAAAGTTTTCAGGTAAGAAATAGTAAGTGCACAGCTCTCTGCCTGTGGAGCAGGTAATGTTTTTCTGTTCGGTCATCTGCAGACTCAGGCTATCTGGGACTGGTGTCTGTTCATTCATTCTTCTTTCAGAAAAGATGTACTTGTTCTGGTGAGTCCACTCCAAACTCCTGTTGTCTGTATAGCTGGAGGGACAGTACCCCAATATTAAGGGAAATAGCAAACTGTTCCTTCTCTGAGTAAGCACTGGGATATGCAGGTAAGACTGTGCGGGGAAATATGTACTGATAAAATTTGTGCTGTTACCACTGTTACAGATCAGGGCTGCAAGTGTGGCATTTCCCATATACACTGTCATTCACTGTTCAGGAGACAAAAAAATTGCTCAAAATATTTTGGTATTGCCAACAGACTACAGGATACTGTTCACCTTAGTATGCTACTTGACTTACTCTGTGTGCTGTGTTCTATCTTCCTTCTCACTTCATTTTTTAATAAAATATGATTTCTCTGGGTTTTCTGGTTCTCTTGAATCATCAACAAAAACTTCATGTGACTTTTTTTAGTGTTACTACTAATATATTTATAAAAATAACACTAATCAATGCTACCTCTTTGGAATTCCACAGTAATTGCTGGAATACAGCCAGTAATTGCGCGCTTCCTTTACCATTCAGGCATTATTCTGCATAGTCATAACTTTTGCTTTCTAAAAATTAGCCCTCTGATGAGCACTCCCATTAGGCTACTTTTTTTTTTTTTTTTTTTTTTTACCTTGGGAAACTGTGTAGTTCACTAAACTAATTTCACTCATCTGTTTAACTCATGTGCTACCACTTTGCCACTTCTGAGAACGCTTTATGTTTCTAACTTACATGTCTGAGAGCTGTGCAGGGAGAGGGAGGTGGCTTCTGCTTTGGGAGAGCTTACCCACTGTGAGGGAAACTTTCAGTAATCTTTCCCAAAAGGACAAAAAGTCAAAATATCAAAGCTTTTATTTCTCAAGAAGTTCTGAAAAGTGTATGTATGTGTGTTTGTAGGTGTGTGTGCCCTCCTCATCATGGAAACTTAAAAGTTCTGTGTGGGATGTAATCAATGTTGGTATTTCAGTTTGAAATGAAGCCTCATTTTAATGCTTCCTTGTTTTCACTTGGAAGTTATTCACTTAATTTTTTAAAAAGCAATTTTACTAAAAATGTTTGTAGTTGTATCATCACTTGCACTATGTCACCCAGTGTTTTCCGTTTTCAGATGTTCTATAGAAAGTACTTCTTTCCTTTTATTAATAGACTTGATTTTGTCTATCTGTAATGAGATGGTATGTTCTTAGACACTGTCACAACGAGTAGTTTGTGGTAGTTCATTATTGCTGCTATTGTAATAAGCATGATATTAGCAAAGTCGAGCTATCACTAAGATCTGCAATACCAGCAGAAGCTTCTATTTATTGTCTTCCAATTTCTTTAAAGCTAGGTACTGACATGTAATAATGACTTGAAGAAGCGCTCATAAAAGATACTTCCCCCCCACCCCCCAACCTGGTTAGAAAGGCTGTTATGAAACTCTTGCAGGCATTAGATTCAGATTCTGTGTTTAATAATAGATTCTCATGGAATATGAGAGTTCTTCTCATTTCTTTTCTCTTATCAATTCTCTGCTGACCTTTTTAGGATCACTTTCACCTCTATTCCAAATTAACGTCTCTGAACAATAACATAAACCGTATAAACCCAAACCCAGTGACTGCCAAATCCCTGGTGTGTTTAGCAATAGCATATTATACTGGTACAGCTTATGGGAGGCCTGCTCTTTTATTCTTCTCAAGTTCTTATCTCATTCTCACTTCCTAGCTCAATGGAGCTTGGCCATGGGTGAAACATTCAGACCCAAGGGGCAAGGTGACATGGGAATTGTGTTGGCTATCCTGTTTTTCTTAGCACTTCTGTGCTCACTGGTTCACCGAATTATATTAGTAGCAACCATGATTGGCTTCATCTCCCTGCGTTGTGAGCAAAGGGGAGAAAATGAATACTGATTATCTTTGCAGAATAAGGAGAAAGACATTTGTCCTCCTGTGTTGATGCCACAGGAGGCTCTATTGCACAGAGAAAACTGGAGTATTGACAGAATTGCTTTTGCCCCGGCATTTGCTATAGCACTACAGAAATGTCTAGGTGGCTTAGTTCTTATCTAGCTATGATTTATTGTAAAAAGTCAGTCTTTCATACATTCTCAATCTCTGTTTAGTGGAGACAGACAGACGTCATGAGAGTAGTTTGTAACAAATTCATTAGCCAGACATATGCATTTAATTAATGTATAGCACTGCATTCTACTTACACGCAAAATTAATAAAGAACAGAACAGATGGACATTTTTTATCTTGCAAATAATGAAGACACACTTAATTCTCTTTGCCAATGATGTAATCTGAGATTGATCAGCTGCCAGAGGTTCTGGTGGTAAATTCATCTGCTGAATTATTCAGGGTGTAAAGAACACCAGGATCAAGTTCGCGAACATAATGGCTAACAGCCTGTCTAGGAGGGATGGAGCTTCATTAATTCCCTGGGTGACTCAGAAGCCTCATCTGCCCTCTCCCTTACCTCTTACTTACACTGTTGCTTCAAATATTTTCTCAGTATATGGAAAAACCTTACCCATGAAGTCAAGAAGCCAGTCAGTGCTTGTACCAGGAATATGCAGACTGTGTGTGACCTAAATGCTCAGTTGATGAGGTCAGATGGAGACTGATAAATCAGTCACATGTTTGAGAGGCCCCACAGGGTTGGCTCCTCCATTGTGCTAGCAGCTACAAACAGTAACTGCAGTGACACTCTTTTATGCCTTGCATGGTGTTACCAGAAAGTCATTTAGCATTATAACAACAAATTTGATCTAATTAGTGCCACTCAGCAAGGGTTTCCACAGAAATCAGTAGTGAGGTGCTTTGGAGCATAGGAGACCAACATTAAGTAGCTACAGGTGGCCCTTTTGTGTTAGAGGGGTTAAAAAAATAAATGCAACTTCCTACTGCTGAACTCCCTCTTGGAACTGCATGCTGTGAGCAATATAACTCTTAAGAATCAATATGACAGTCTCATTCCATTACTGCAACTTCACATTTGCATTTTCCTTGGTTTTGAACTCAGCAATCATCTATGCATTTCTCTGAGTATAATTCAGAGCTATGTACTAAGATGTTAAGACAGTAAGGCCAAGACTCGGCAGGTCCATTAATGTAAGGCTGGAATAAAACCCAAGAGTTTCGGTGTTTTCTACAGATTTACAATGTTTAGCTTAGCAAAAAAAAGTGCCCTGAAGTGCAGCTGACATACCATATATCTGAATAATGTAATGAATTACAGCACTTGCTCAGCTGCTCTCAGTGTTTCTTTTCCTACAAAAAAAATCATGGACAAGTGATAAGTAGGCCAATCACACCATTTTCACTTATATCGAAATTGTTTTGTTCTGACTTCCATTTTTTTAACTTCTCATCGCCAGCTCAAAATTCATTTCAAAATGGGAAATTTAAGAAACCTTGCTGTTTATTTTTCAAACAAAATATTTGTCATTGTTCAACAGGTCACAAAACATACAGATTTGGAAGAAATGGCTTTTCCTACAGGACATCTCTGACCTGTTCTAGTTTTAATCAACTGATTTCAGCATGTGAAACTAGAGGTACTGTATTCAGCTAGCCTGTCAGGTATTATTCCTAATGAAGTTGTTCAGTGGACTATTCAGTCATGAATCTTAAAGTCATGAAGTGCTTTTATTGAGACAATAAAAAAGAAAAGAAGCATCATGCAATTGGGTTAGGAAAACTGAGGTTTGAATAAGGGGAAAGGGAAAATTAGAGGAGGTAGAGATATAGCTCTGTGTACCTTCATTATTAAAATACAGAAGAAAGCATATGGTGAACTGTGACATAATAAACTGTTTAATCAGATAATTTAGCAAGATTTAGTGGGTTGCTTTATGACTGCAACATGGAATAGAGCAATAATTATTAAGCTATCCCTTCCATTGACTTTGACTACATAGGACAACCGGCACTTGATCTGCTCTCCAAATGCAGACTGGTTACACTCTCACTTAAACTGTGCTAATTTATATTGTCAGAAGCTCAAAATAATTGGTCCTAGGGGTGCCCTGCCATGCCTGCTTTCCTCTGACAATGCCTTTTCTACTTGCATCTAGGAGACAGGGAGAGGAACTTCTGTGATATCTCAGCTCTGGTCTGGGAACTTGGGAAGCAAAGGACACTTTAGATAACTAAACTAGTATAAGACCACCCTCACTGAGATGACCCAAAACTATCCTAATGCTGGAAGGGCCTTGGCTACAGTGTGAAGATGAGAGTTGCCTTTAGATTTTAGAAAGGAAACGGTGTCCTCAGCATCGTATTGGGTGGAAGGTAACCTTACACATACCTCTGGTTATACCCTGCGCAGAAAGGTTGTCCGAGCTGTACACTAAAAGGGTATTGCTCTGTTTTATTTCACTGATTCCCAGGTTTCGCACAGAATTCTTTTTGTAAGTGCTGCTGATTCCTGGCTACCAAAAAGATGCTGACAAGTGTGGGGGTGGTGGTGGTGGTGTTTTTTTTCTTCTCCCCCTCCTGCCTATTTTCTTCTCCCACTCTTGCAGAAGCACATTGCATTCAGCATAGTTTTCATCAAAGCCCTGATACGAAACATCGTTTGGTTTCATTCGTACTTTCTCATGAATGAGCCAAGGGCTGAGTAATTCACACTTACAGAGTTTTCTGTTATCTGGGAGAGCAAAAGGCTGAGTATGAGAATGGGCATCACCAGCAAGGTAGCTTCTGAAGTACCTGAGGAGCTGAACTCTGATCTGTATGCTACGTTAGGACAGAGCTATTGCATACAGCTTTGTTTATGAGAAGCTACTGATGCAGTATTAAAAAAACTGATTCTTGTCTCAATTTTTTCACTCTTTGAAGTGCCTCCCAATCAACAGAACTTCAGTTGCCAAAACACACTGAGTATTAACCACACTATGTGAAGAATTTATCCTGGAGTTCAAACAAAAATGATATTTGATATCAAGCAAAAAAGATTTCCTTAAACTCCATGAGCCCTACCCCTGCACAAACACACAAACCAGTCATTCTGAATATATGGCCTGAAGCAAAGATGGAGTAATTCATTCAGCCTTCTCTTCTTGAGGGTGCATAATACATCTACCTTTCTGTAGCTAAGTTAGGCGTATTTCTTGCTTACCAGCATCCTAGCCACACAGAGATAAACACATTTTTCTGTCTAGAAGCTGAAAAATGAACTGAAGGTACAGAGAGGGGAAGCAGGGTTTAATGGCTGGAAGGCTAAGTCTGGTTTCTTTTCTCAGCCCGGTTATTGATCCTGTGTGTCTTCAGTAAGTCTCTCCTGCTCGCCGTACCTGTTTTGCTTCTGCTGTCAGACTGCTCTATCTGGCACAGGAAAGCTGTATCTTTCTGTGTGTGCTTAGTGCAATAGGCTGTGCTGGTCCAAGCAAGAACGATGTATGTGAGGGATCTTATAGCAGTATATTTGCCAAGAAGGTTTAACCTAGCACCTCTTTCTGTGCTTACCGCAGAAGGAGAGGATGGTCACTTGCAAGCATAATGACAAAATGCAGCCCTCCAATAGCAGGTGTTTCCCCAAGGATGCGGGAATGTCAAGCTGCCAGCTGCTCCCTGCTATCTTCACCGACCCAGAGCCACCCTAGCCTGCAGATGTTGCCTCTCCACCTGCTGCTGCGTACCCCTCCCTGCACCCTCTGGCAGCTCCCTCAGGGCGGGAGTCTGCTGAGAGCCCTGTATAACCTAAAAAAGTCCATCAGTCAGAAAGAGCAAGCTGTGCTTTCCTAGTCTAGCAGTCTGACCTTGTCTTAATGTCAGTGATGCTTCCCCACAGTACCGCAAGCAATCCCGCCATACCACTACTGGAGTACATACCTGTTTGCATACTGCTTTTTTGGTAAGAAATTTTATTCCTACAACTGTTATTAATAATTAATTAGCTCTACAACTGCTTTTCATTGACTTTATTGGTGTGAGCCACGTATTAGTTGTAACTGCCTTTTCTGACTGTGGGTCTCACTTCTTGCTGCCTGTACTCTGTTTGACTTCATTCTGCTTGACCCACGCTTCACATCTTTGACCACATTCATGTCGGTTACATGCACATCTCTGCCAGCAGTGACTAGATTCTTGAAATTAGCAGAAAGTCCCTCTGCAAAACACTTTAAAATTGTTGAACCATCTGCATGTAACAGAGAAAAGCATGAGAGGAAATCTTACTGTTGTATCTCTGGGTGTCCCCACTTTGCCTCTCCCCTTAGTGCTCGCTGTGCCGCAGATGTCAGCACAGAGATCGGGTTCTTTTTGGGTGGCACCAAATCTCTCTCTGGGCTATAAAGCCCTGTGGTGTCTTCACTCAGGTCATATTTAAATAATAAGGAATTATCAAATAATCTCCCATGAAATTAAAAGTGCTGTACAAGTTTATAGATTACAGTTTTAGCAGTTTTGAGTCTTTGCTATCCTAAGAGCTATCTACTAATGATCCCTCCTATGCGCGGGTCTTACTTAGAAGACTAATGATCACTTAGTATGGTGCTGCTTTGTACTTGCAGAGTTGCAATTGATTGACATTAAAACTGTGAGGAGAGATTGGTAATGTATAAAATGGGTTAATATTTCCTGATTCTTTATTGTTCCTATTGCTTGAAGAGGAGTTCTATAGTATAGACCTGGGTTAAACAATGATATTGTCAGCTTGATTGTATTTTTTCCCTTCCAGAGAAAGATAGGGGGATTTTTGCCTTCGACAGTGCTCTCCCTTTATATACTCAATAACAGACTGAAAAAGGTTTGGTATAACTGATTTAGTATTGTAGGAGGACACTTTGCCAAATAATGGAAACTGGCTTCTGCCAGCTTAAAAGGTCATTGCTGTGCAAGTGTGCCCCTTGGTGCATTAACTGTATACACAGCTTCTGATTTAGTGTAATTGATTTTAAAGCCTGATAGTTTGCCAAATTCATTTATAATATGAATTGCTGCTGGGACCAAAGTTTTTGGGTTTGAATATAAGTGACAAAACATCGTCAACATACCCAACTCGCCTTTGTTTGTTGCTGCTGCCTTCCTCATTACTATAGTTAACTAATGGTTTTCACTAGTTCCTCCGGAAAGCCTTGAAGGCAACTGTGAAAAAATGAAGGCCCAAATAGGCATTTTGCCTAGTACCTCCCTTATAAAAGAAGACAATGTGAATAGAAGCCAATTTAATTAGCACCAGCTATGGGTCTATTTCTGATCTCACACTGATAATTCTTTTGTGTGATTCTATTGATTCACTAGATTTATTCCTGGATTACATCCCTTTCAATGTGGTCAAAATTATATCTAATGACCTTGTGATACAGGAGAATCTCCTGCCTAGGAGATTGCCTAAAAGCGTACAATAATAGAAAGAAAAATGCTTACAGTCTAGAATCCAAGGAAATGATAGAGCTGTTGCTTGTATAATAATATAATACTAATAAACTTCAGGACAATGCATATGATTGGCTGAATGCTTGCAGATGATGTCATCTCATTTATCAGAATCAAATTAAGCTGCAAAAAAATCTTTAACAGTAAAAAGAATAATTTTGTTTCCACAAAGAACAGCAACTATAAAAAAGGAAGATTTTTATCTTATCTGAATTGTAATAAATTGTGTTATTTTCTTATATGTATAATGCAACATTCTGAGATAATTTTATTCAGAGAACAAATCCATTCTTTTATATATTTGTCTCTGTGCGGCTGGGCTGCTGGCTAACAGGACCCTGAGCACATTTGTATTGCTTGTAGTTCTGTACATGAACTTTAAAACTGACAATGTTTCTGAATGCTAATGAGACAACGACAGACAATTGCAAATGAATGGTTCAGGGTGAGAAAGTATAGCTGTGGAAGTAGAGAAGGGCTTCGCCAGGCTACTTCAAAGTTCCAGACCTCATCTGCTCTGTGGCTCACTTTTTTTCTCCCTATAAACTGCAACACACTTACAAAATTGTTCCAAATAAACTTGGTCAGTTAGAGGACAAGTTGGTTGTTTCATTCCAAAAGGTGTTAAGCAGCATGAAACTTGGGGAATGATAATGAAAGGGAGTAACTGGGCAAAATCTTGCATCCATTTATTTTTGTCATCTTCTACTAGTGTCTGTATTAGTTGTGAGTGCTGCATGAGCCTCTTGTTTTCCAAGCCTGAAAGTTACCAGGTTCGGTAATTGTAGGCAAAGGACTGGCTTGACCATGAACAGAAATACCTTTGAGGTATTATCAGAGCATTTCATTGCTTTCATGCTGCAAATGGTTCCAGCAGTGATCTGTCAGTCTCTTCTGATTACTAAGCTTAAATTCTCATTGGTGTTTAGAGAAAATGAAGATAAAATACATCTTTAGCTATCTATGTGATAGATGTACCTGTTATTTTATCTTGCATCTCAGTAAGGGCAAGGAAAACATTCAGTTGCAAGTTGTTTCCAGTGACTGATGGTACTTGGCCAGAACAGCGGAGAACTCAGTCTTACAAACACAAGCTAGGAAGAAGGGAATTAAAAAAAAAAAAAAAAAAAAGACAGCTCATCTGATAAATCTAGACACTCCATCTCTTGTGTCCAAGCCTACCAAAGGTTTCGATGCAAGCTGTAATTGAAAGCTACCTTCAGCAGGTTATCAACAAACTTAAAGTGCTGACAGATTACAAAATGGGAGAAATCAAATGTTTTTTGGTAAATATTCGCAAAGCTAGTGCTTAAAGGGTTTCCTGTGCACCGTAATTTCCGTTTTGATGCTTTTATCTAACCACATGCTATCTGTTGCAAGAAATTCTTGTGACATTTACAGCAGTCGGGCATATTTATCTTCAAGCGGTTAGCCTAAAATTCTAGGCTTTTAAACACTGATTCAGAGATGGTGTGCATTGAAGACTGGTACTTAAGCCCTGAACAACTAAATGGATTTTTTTTAGGAAAGAAAAAATGTGTACCACGTAGGCCATCTGCTGAATGTGGTATGTCCTCCAGCCGAGGCAACTACATAGATTCATTTCATCGTTTGTGAAAATAAGTGAAACTCATGAGGCATCTTCAAGACTCGTTCGAGAATTTGCCCTCTGACAGCTACTGAACATTAGTTCTATTATAAGAGAAAAATTACATTTGCTTCCTTCTCTGCTGTGGCAGCAAAAGCTCCTGAATTTAAAGGATGAAGCTTAATGGTGTTAATTTCAGCTGCATCAGAAGACACTGAGTGTAAGATTAGACGCATGGAATAAGTATGCCCATGTGGCTTCCCCTGCTCTGCCTTTGAGTTCATTTATATTTTACATTGTCATATCTGCACCAGTTATGCAGGTTCTCACATTCTGTTATTAAGCTATAAAAGAAGCTGCCTTCTGATAGAAAATGGGGGGTGGGGGGGGAATCATATGTGTATGGACGGACTTTTATGATGCTGAGAAACGTTAATCAGAAGATGTGTTTATAGGCGCCTACTGTTGAGATGACAGCACTCTGGATCAGTCAAAAGAACTTCAGAAGAAGACCTCTCTTTCCACTTATCTCCCACACTTCACTCATTCTGCAGTCTGCTTACAGGCTCTCTCCTAGAGCCTGCCCTGCATCCATGAAGCATCTCCAGCCTGAGCTCCACCTGGAGCTGCTTTTGGGTGGGGAATGAGTTCCTTGCTCATTCAGGGGCTCCGCCTTACTTCAGAGGTATAGGAAAGCCATCACAAATGGGAAACTTTCCTCCTTGCTGCTCAGCCCACAACGATTTTAACAGACTGTACTGTGCAAATGCTGTCAACTATGAAAGGCCCAACAAATTTTGCCATCCATTGGAATTGCAGAGGACAGTTGTGACCTTTCCTAAAGACATGCACAGCTAAGAGAACACTTTCTGCCATGCTCCCAGTGTTGTGAAGGACAGGTGGTCAGATAGGAGCATCATACCAATTTTGCCTGTTTTTATCAGACTTGCTTATCAGGTCTTTAGTAGCAAAATTACTCTTCTACCATAAGGCCTGCTTTCCTTGCTTTCCCAGCTCCGTAATGCAAAGTTAAGAGATTTTAGTTTATTTTTATTTTCCCTGCAATAAATTGACTATATATCTGTGAGTTTCAACCATATTTTAGTGCTTTCAGTTTCTACTTACCAAAAAATAAGATAAAATAAAACATATCAGGTTTGGTCCTAAAAGATGACAGCAAAAAAGATATTTTTCTGAGTTGTTCAATGAACTTTCCAAATTGGAACTGCCTCCCTGGCTTGGGCTAGCCAGCATTCCTGACCCCTGTAGGTCCAAATGCAATGTAACTTTTATTGCATTTGTCCTTTTTCGATGCTTTCCCACCATCCCTCTGTGCTGCATGCTTCCAGGCCAGGACAAGCATGTATACTCCATTGCTGTTGCATGGAGTCAGCTAGGAATTAGTTCAGCCTAAATTACAAGTGCATTACGTGCTTCTAACTCCTATTTGTTTCACTCTTAGAAGTGTACTGCTTTCGAGTTGGCTCTTCCTATTTTCTCGCATAATTACAAAAATAAATACTCCCTAGGGCTTGAGGGAGAAAAACAGCCATTTCTAGAAGGCTCTAGAAGGGGCAGAAGAACTTAGTCTGTGTTTTGAAAGTGCAGAAGCTGACTAGAACTGATAAATGATAGGTTTTATATAGGTTTTAAATAGGTTTTATGTGCACCTATGTTCTCAAATATTTAGAGGTGTTTCTGCCAAAGCAAAGGCATACTATAAAGTTGAGGAAAACAGGCATTTATAAGCCTATCACAGGGCACACAAGTGAGTGATAAAGCTCAAAGCTAGCTTGGTAAGAAGAAATGTTAAGCAAGCACAGCTTGGAGTATGTGGTGGGTTTTTTTGGTTTGTTTCGCTTTTTTGAGCATGTGGGGGTGTCCTTCTGAAAAGAACATCTCCCTTTCCTGAAACCAGGCTTTTACATAGCTGGGATCACTTTTGGCTCTGTGCAGCACTGCCTCTTTTCCAAAAGCTGAATTGCGGCGGCCTGGCTTGAAGCCGTGTCCTGCAGAGCGGGGTTGGCATGCGGGAGCCTGCACAAGCCTCCCACTGAGAAAAAGGGCTGGTGCAGTGAGGAGCCGGGGTGGTGTCGTAGGGGCCTGGAAATGGTGCAGTCTCTTTTGGGCGATATGTGCTGGGCTCTTCCGAACCTCGCAGGGTCAGGGTACAGGAGAAAAGAAGCACAGGTGCTCATGGCCTCCAGCAAAGGGAGGTGGCCAGGACTAATTGCTAGTGTGAGCTGGAGGGCAACAGTTTGGATTGCAGGGGTTATGCAGATTTTCCCAGTCGATAATCGCTTTCTTTTCCTTTTTGTCCCCCCTCCAACAAAGTTCTGTTTGTTTAGGTCCATTTGCTTAATGGGCTGTTTGCAAGGGAGGGAGCATTGCCTGCTGTGTGCCCAGACCATGCTGTTTACCTCCTCTGGATGGACGTGAAGCTGTTTGTGGTTTTAACGAAGATCCTAAGTAATTGGATATGGGTTTTTTCTTCCAGTTAGTGCCTGGCAGAAGTATTACACTTGTGCAATCTATGAAGCCAGCGCAACACAGAGGAACCATACACCAGCTTGGCCGTACTTCCAGCCTAGCAGGCAATAACAATACATTTGTTGCACACCATCTATCCTTTGAATTTAAAATGATTGACAGCTTGTAGCTGCCATCTGTCAGTGAAAAATCCAGTTATTACAAGAAAGCAATTTACTCACAACATTTGAAAGGAGATTCAACTCTACTTTCTCCATCGCTAAGATGCAAAACACTGTGGCACGATTAAAAAACGTGGTATCTGTCACTTCAGGATTTTCTTTTGTACCCCTTGATAAGATCACATATCTGCCCCAGGCCCTCACTTAGAAAAGTAGAACCGCTGCTGTAAATTGTTCGTTAACGCTCAGAAGTTTGCTTTTGCAGCAAATATAATACAATTTCTCCCCATATATTCCTAATCAAGATGAAAACAGATTGTAACACCTGGAAAGTATGATTCTGTAAAAATTCTTTGTGACTGTTAAGGTCATGCAGTCACCTGGACTGAGCACCACTGGCTGGGTCTGGCTGCACCCACTTATGATTATCTCCTCTTCAAAGTGTAGAGGTGGTCACCAACTTGAGTAAGACTTACTGATATACAGGTGCTTTATCAAATCTGAGACCTGAGGCGCTGCCAGAACATCAACAGGAGGCTTCGGAGAACCAGAGTTAGATAATGTGCATCTATGTGTGCACTACGCGCAAGTCTGAAGAGAGTGGAAGCTGTGCGTGGTAAAGCAGAAATGGTGCAGTGAACATGTAGACCCACCAGGATCTATTTTCAGTTGTCCAGGGACTATGGGGAGTCAGGAAGGAAAGCGGTAACCTGCATAAAACAAGAACACAGATAATATACAACACAGTTAAGTTACACGATAGAAACCTACTTAGTATGTGTCTCTTTAACAGCTTGCAGGAAGAACAGAAGCACTTTAAGCATCAAAGGTAGGGTGGTATGTGGTATGCCTGAGTGGCATTCATCCACATCAGGCGCCAAGGGAGGCACCACAGTTGCAATGCAGCCAGGACACTGAGGGACTGGTTGTCCATGGTCTGATAGTCCATCTGCTGATGATCGATACTTGTCTATACTCGTATTTTCTTGTCTTATCAGAAGCAGCATTTCAAGGCATGATTAGACACAGAACTGGAAATTTCCCAGCAGAATGTGTCTATCTAAAATTCCCAATTTGTCAAAACTGACACATTTTATGAAGATTTGTCAATTCAGAGAAATTTGTTTTGAAGGGTAATGAGAAAAACATTGAAAATATCAGGCAATTCTGATGACTGTCTTCTTCAGTTTGGAATATTTCAACTTTTCTCTTTCCAACTAACTTTGTTTCCTTCTTTATTTTTCTATATTTCAAAGAATATGTGCAAATCAGAATGAAACATTTTCAAATGACAAAATATCTTTGAATGATGTGATCAGGCTTTTTTTCCCCCTGTACGTCACTTTATTTCTGAGTTCTTTAAATTTTAAAATTTCCTGCAAAAACAACAACAAAAAATCCTCTCTTCCTTTGCTCCTGATTGTGTGTTTGTCACAGATTTGGCAGGTGGCTCTTTCACCTACATTGATTTCCACTAAACTAGAGTTTATAGATACTTGAGAAGATGTGGGTAAGCAGACGGGTAATATTCCATGCTCTTCTTCTAGCAGTAGGTGTTCTAGTCTGAAATAGAAGCAGTTTAGTGTCTTAACCTTGTTCTGTTATTATAAAGCTTACATGTAGAATCAATGAATGTGCATCCACGTGACCCATTATTAACCTGGAGATAGCAAAATATCCTGCTAGATCCATAATCTTTAATTCCAGAGGAAAATAACAATAATAGTAATAAAAATGTGACTGGAACGTAAGGGAAATGATGTTAGAACACAAAATTGCCCACTACTTTGCAAAAACAGGTCAAAGAGAGGGAACTTCTTTCTGGCTGGGAGCAGAAGCAGCCAGATCAGTGCATAATCAGGTCCTCACAGAATGTAAATCTCTTTGGTATCCTGTGTGAATTTTACAAGCAGAGAAATGATTCAAGGAATATGCTGACCTAGTTGATTCAGGAGTATTAAGATTCAATCCAATTTTAGGGCTGTGCATTCCCAGGAGGTGCAGAAAATTGTATCAACTTTCTACAAAAGCTGTCTCAGGAGCTCTAGTAATAGCCAAAACCTTTTACTTGGCACGATGCCACCCTAATTAAGGCGAAAAGGCATTGGGAAGAAGCTCTGCAGAAAATAAAACTGAGGATGAAAACTAGCAATGTGGCAAAGGGGAGACACAGAACTACATGTGATGCCTTAAAATCCCCTCAACATCTGAAAAACAGCTGTGCCTGAACTTAGGAGAATCCACTCCTACATTATGCTATGTGCCCTGGTCCATTAATAAACACTGCCAGGTAGTAGCTCTACAGCGAGTGCAAACTTCTAGAGAAACGGTTGGTCTGTACTGCTGCAGGCTTGCTCCTATGCTAGCAGGCAAAGACAGGCATACATATTATCTGCTCCTTGCCATGGGGCACTCTGCAAAGAGAATTGGCCCCTTTTAGTTTTCTGAGGAGTTTAATAGCATGCCACATGGGGAGTTAGCGTAGGTGGGTCAAAATCCACCACCAAGTGACAACTTACTCCCCATCAGTAGCACTGTGGCTTGCATTTTATTTTGCTCTTCTATACCTTGTAACACTTATAACCGCACAGATGTCAGAGGTGGCTTACCTCTGAGTGAAACTACCATACTGAATGTTTCACAATGGGATTTTTTTTTTTCCTTGCAAGAAAATATGCTTCAGCTAGGTTATAAAGTGGGAGTCGTTGTAGGTTACACCAGCTGAAAGTCTAGGCTAGAGGTTTCTTTAATTTAAAAAAATGAACTGCTTCAGGTGTTTTTTTTTGAAATTGAACTACATTTTCAAACATAATTTGCGAAAGATTTTTTTTTATTCACCCTGTAAAATGTTGGAACGTAACATTATTGATATTTCAGTAGCAAAAGCAAAGTTTCTTTCTAAATTGCTGGAAGTTTTCAAATTTTTTTTTCTTTGGCTTTCAGGAGAAACTCTGTTTCTTCTTCTTGGTGAAAAAAAGAAAAATGTTGACCCTTTTTGTGGTTGCCTTCTACTCTGTTCCTTTTTCTCAGCTATTCAGCTACAAATTTTCCTGTTCTACTGGAGAGGAAGAATAAGACAGGCAGATCCTCTAAAAACAATCTCAGTATTTTTGTAGGCCCATATTTTTAATATTTAGATTAATTTTTATGAGCTTTCTCCCTGGTCTCAGGGAGTCATTTTTATGCAACCAGAATAGTTCAGGAGCTATTCCCCCCATGCCACACTGTCAGTGAAGACCTGAAACACTCAGTAATGTTGTTGCTGTGTCTTCAGTTTCTTCCTGAGGCATTTAGGAAGGCTCACAAAAATATAGCTAAGCTACATATCTAAAAGCAGGAAAAAAAAGAAAAAAAAAAGCAGCAACAGTTGGGCTGACATGTGGAAAGA
The DNA here is from genome assembly GCF_040807025.1 of Struthio camelus. Taxonomy (NCBI): domain Eukaryota; kingdom Metazoa; phylum Chordata; class Aves; order Struthioniformes; family Struthionidae; genus Struthio; species Struthio camelus. Next base: position 127,225,139 of record NC_090942.1, on the reverse strand, counting down.
CTAGGATTCTTTGCATAACCAAAAAAAGTATGTCCCATGTTGGCAGATGCTCTTTAATGGAAAAAGTGAAAAAGACAACTGTGCGAAGAGGAAAATAAATTTAACTTTGTGTGAAAGCAGGGCTATAGAAAGAGCATGTAGCTGTACTAATGAGTATGCAGGTTGCACAGGGAGACACAAAGCATTTACCACATTCTTAGTATGATACTGAAATATAGCTGGGCGTATTAGTAGCCATCATACTAAAATTAAAGCTATTAAAGCAAATACAGCAAGCTGAATCAGCTGAGAATCAGCATTCAAGTAAACAGACATCTGGGGAACTGGGAAGTGAAAAGGCGTTGAGGTTAAAAGGCGAGTGGAGCTATGAGATCGGGAACCTCATACAACCCTATGTCTGGAAAAAAACTTCCAGCTTCCAGCAATTCAGAGGCAGCTGGGTTTTGTTCAAATGTAGGGTCACTACTGGAGTAATGACATGCTCTGGGTACTAGCAGTTGTGCTTGCTGCAGTCCTCCTCTATAGAGTGTTGCATGCCTTAATTTGTTTTCATTTCTACCAACAAAAATAAATAGAAATGAGAAAACTCCAGGGAGGGAAGAAAGAAACTGCATTTACGTTTCAAAGCTCTGCAGCTGGCTCTCTAGCGTGCAGTTGCAGTGCAAGGCAATGTTCATGCCTTGTTAAATAAAAAACAAAGAGCAAAAGAAGAAAACAGAGCTGTTTTACCAGAAAGCACAGATTCCACCTCCTATTCACCACAGTGCAGTTTCTTTGCAGTCTCTGGCCTGAGGGTACATGAGCATGCATATCTGAGTTTGAAATGCAGCAGTTGAAACCGTTCTTTCCTCCTTGAAAACACTGACAAAAATATCACAAAATTCAGATGCAGGTTGGAGGTATGGAACGTTCCCCAAGTGCTACAGTCTGCTTTCTGTCTGAGACAAATAGAAGAGCCATCAGGCTTGTTGCTCAGTTCCTCTATCTCCAGTAGAGAGCCAGAACTTGAATCCAGGGCTTTATGGGGATTCCTACAAGTTGTCCAAGAGGAGCAATCCAATGCATTCATCTGACAACTCCCCATCTGCTGTTGCAATTAGGCCTTGAAAAGGGGTCACTGTGAAACCTCTGTCTCTATCCTTGCTGCTGAAATCTTCAAGGCAAGTGGCGATTAAAAGTCTTTTGGTTAATCAGCACTCTAAGTGCTGCTTGGTTTGCAGACAATAGTCAGTAAGCAAGGCTTAAAAGAGGCTGGCAAGCATGCATGTAGCACTACCCCACACGCAGCAGCTTGGATATAATGTTGAGCACATTACCCTGATGGATGTTGCACAAAGACAGATGCTTAATAATTCAGCCCTGAGACAAGCGCATGTTGTTTCGCGGTGGAGCCGCCTGTTGTACTTTCTCAGGCTGTGACCTCCTTGGATTTATGAAGTAAATCTTATGAAGTAAACCTCTGAACCTAGTTTATATTTGGCTCTGAAATCTCTTTAAAAGAATCCAAAATAATGCAGGAAGTAGTGCTGTGGATTCAACGGTGAACATTTTTCTCCTCCAGTTTTGGACTGAATGGATTTTTCAGCACAGATCTAGGAAGTACTGTGCTAACTGGTATCTTTCAGCTAAGACATTAGCTCTTTTTTGAGAAAATCAGCACTAAGCTTGCTTATGAGAAAGATGCACTGCAGCACTGTTAATATACAGCTGTCACTGATACACTCCAAAACAGAAAGAAAAGCAGAAATGGAACATGTCCTGTAGGGCTTGACTGCTCCACTCCCTTACCGCTTTGTAAGTTACAACATGACTTGAACAGCTAATGCTCTCCACCTTTGCTCTATATTCAGCCCGTGAAAGAAGTTCTCTGCTTCAGCAGCTCCCCTGATTTTTTTCTGCCTGCTTCAGTCCATACAGTCATGCTTTTAATACCATGCGCTTTGATGTAAGGAATAAGGTGAAGGTAAGGGCGTCTGGCCTCTGTCACTGTTTTATCTACTTGCATTCCTTCCACATAGCCTCTTTTTCCTGTGCTGTCTTCTCCTCATTCACTGTTTGCTTTCCTTACAGTGATGATAGAAAAGAGAAGGGAACTCTCCATCTCAGAAGCAGACAGCTCCTAAAAAGTCTAAGGCTCAGCCCCTCCCCTCCCTTCTTCCCCCCCCCCCCCCCCCCCCGCCCAGCTTCCTGTGTTACACAGCCACTGAATTAGTATAAATAAAGGTGCATTAGTGCATCTCGGAGGAGCCTCTGGCCAAAAGCATCAGCTTCTTCCATTTCAGCTGCAAGATTTCCAAAGATATAATAACTAACTTGGCTTTCTAGAGGGATTGTTCTTCATGGTATCCTTTAAATCTGTTCTACGTACCGTCAAATTTATAATTGGCGATAGTATTAATGTGTCTGGAACGGTGGCAGGACACACCATAGCCTCATTCAGGTATATCTCAAAAAGCACAGTCCAAGAGCTTTCTGCAATATTCCACTGAAATCATGGGATTTCACTCAATATTAGCTATGTGCTTATGTCTTCCCTAGCTTATACCCTTGCTCAGTGCAAACTGAGTGAAGCTTCCTACCTGTGAAAACAGGAACGCCTAGGAAATATCCTTCCAACAACCTACTGCCGATAAAGGGGCATGAACGAGTCAATGTTCACACTGCGTGGAGCTGATGCTCTGCCCACTTTAAAAGAATCCTTTTAAAAGAATCCCCCTGGCTTTAGATGAGGCCCTAGAAGTGGAAGCTTTTGGAACATCCTGGGTCACAAACCCAGGGACAACCACAGCAGGATCAGAAAAACTCTAAACCTATAGGTCTGGTGGGAACAAACAGCTTTCTCTTCTCCCTCAGTACAACAGGGATTTGAAGCGGAGTCTGTGTCCTATCACTTTTGGTTGTTAGGAATACTATATTCCATTCTTTTTGCCAGATACTTTTCCCTCTTCTTATAATGTGCTGCCTCATACACTATACAGCAAATGAAGCCTGTATGAGAAAGAAAGTTGATGTTTAGTGCCTTCTCCTGTATCACATGACTGGTTTCTGTATGAATTCCCTAAGCAACCTACAACCTGCTGACACAAGAAAGCATCTAATACCCAACTGCCGTAGTGAACAACAACAATGTGTGACGTGAGCTTTCACTGGCATAAAAGAGAAGCTGCTGACAGGATGATAGCATTGAGGGCCATGTTTTATATTGGACTCCGAGACTGCTCCTCTGCAGAGCAGGCTGCAAGGTGCTGCTTTTCTTTCAGGGTGAGGGAGCTGCTTGGTGTTATTCATCAGGTTCATCAGGTGTCGGGTTCATCATTCACCTTGGTTATGTTAATTGCACTTTCAGAGGATAGGCTGTTAACAGCCATTATGAATCACGTTTTTAAGAGTTTGTATAACGTTTACAGCTGTAGTAGGCCCCTGGACTCTTCTGACATTAGGGGAAAAAAAGACAGTCCTTCAGCAATTCTGTACATCCTAGTAGAAAATATTTTAAATATTTTGGATGAATCTCTCCCTAAAAGTGCCTATATCTCTCCATTGATTGCACAGGAGTCCAAAGAACCAGGTCAGATGTATGTTGCAGATCTCCTACAGACTTTCATGGTTATTCTCTGTGGAACTAATGCAAATCTCATATGAATATCCAAGCAGACCGGGGAATTGTGTGGCTCTTCTAAGATTTCAAAATCTAGCATCTCTCAGCCTCTTACATTTGTTTTTTTCTTTGTGGCTAAAGACTGGCATGCACTTTAAGGAATATAGAGAAACAACAGGAGTTCTGCATATTAATCATTCACCCTCAGAGAAAGGCTAGCCTGTTTGGGAAGCTAAAAACACATCCTCCGTGGAAGAAAGAAGGTATAGGGTGGGAGAAAGAAGGTATAGGAACAACAGCTTGGCATGAACTTCACACTAGTGAAATCTTTTACTATAACCCAGCGATCTCTAGAAGGAGTTGCTGCAAAAGCAGGTGCTCTCAGTGCACTGAGGGCTGGAACACTTCCAGCAATGAGTATCCAAAGTTTCCTTCAGCAATACTCAGTGACTCCCTGAAGACTTCTCTAGACTTCAAGAGCTCTTTGTGACACCAGGTTGCATGGAAACTATATAAGCAGTAGTCAAGCTTGGCATGAATTTCTGAGAAATTAATCTTTCTCCAGGATTTAAGTCATTTTTTAACCTTACATCCCCAATGGATTATACAAATTAAATATATATACTCACATATGTGTATATTTGCATACAAACCAGTATAGTGCTTCAAGCTCCTGGGAATACTAATGTAGTCACAGGTGTATTTTTGTTTTGCATCCTGAGATTAAAATTTCAGTAGGTGAAACAATTCATTATCCAGAAATTATTAAACCATTAATCATTTAAATCAAATTTGAGGTTTCAGTCAAATAGGGAGGAAAAAGGTCTGGATCAAGTTACTTCCCTATTTCCATATTTCTTTTATGCAAATATTTCATTTCTCAGGTTTTATGACAAGTTTCATTCTGGCAGAATGTTTACACCCCATTTATTAACCCTTCAAACTGGGGGGAGGGGAGGGATGATAGCCAGAAGATTAATGTCACCTTACCTTCAGCATCACATTTTATAACCCATCATCACATGGTGCCATTTCTTTCTAACAGTGAAGCAGCAACCTATCATGAGAATAACTTACAATGACAAAGATGATCAGTGTATAAAGCTACAAGATTGTTTTATTATTTGAAACTGTAGGACAGGGACCCTAATGACACACCGTGAAATGAATGCTGATTACTTTTATGCCATAGGAAGCCCATGATTGGAGATTGACCTCTGGCAGAAAAATACCTGTCTGGATAAATAATTCTACTCCATTAAAAAGGAAAAAGAAAGTGATGAGGGACTTTTCAATCAATTTTCAGTTGTACCCACAAAAACGTGTATCTATCATGACGATGTGAGGGGAAGGACAAAGATCATCCTACCAATCAAGTTTGTTCATTGGAGGAAAAATATGTTTTTAAGTGGTGCTCTGTCATTTCTTGCTGAGCCAGCCTGCTTTTGGTGGGCTAGCTGACTGCCCTCTTTTGGAAAAGGAGCCATTAATTATGGACTGGTCTAGCTCCAACAGAGAGCAATGGCAGAGTTCTCACTAATTTACATGGGGGACCAGAGACCCTGCATTGTAAATACTCAGCCAAATGCTTAAGTGTTTTTGAAATGGTAATTCTGCTAACTAGTATTCTCTTGGACCCCTGCATATTTTTTATCCTAGTTGTGGTTACTTATGGTGGTGTACCTAAGTTTAGGCCTTTGCAGTGTCAATTTTTACGTTGGAGTCAGGTACCTCGGACTTCCTTAGTAAGCCATGAACAGAAGTAAGCGTTTTTATGGAACAATTCCTCTGACCAATTTTAGACATCTGCATTAGGATGAAGTGATTTTTATGTGAGAGGCAGTCATTTCTCTCCACTAAAATCACCAGAAAGTCTAGAAGGGTGGTTCAGATGTAGACATCTGTACCTGTGATGCTCCCATCTGGCCAAATGAATCCTGCCATGTCTTAAAAATAACAAAAAATGTACTAGGCTCTTTGCTATAGATTACTTCTTTGCGCTCTTAGTCTTAGGTAGGCAGAGGAAAGGGCTGCGTAAGATACACGATTGCTGGGGTTGCCCTTGAGTAAGGGCAGCTGCTACCTTGCTATTTCCCATGCCCTGTATAATACACTCGGACAACAGGGGGAGAGAATTGCAAGGAACTGATGAGGGCTGTAAAATATGGCCAGTAGCAACCCCAGCAAGAGTACTCAAGGGGACTGTTAGGCCAAAACTTACATACCCAGTACGAACACAGTTGTGAGCCTATCCATCAGGCATTTCCATTACTTAATTTTTTTTGTCGTTGACTAGCCTTGAGCCGGCTCAGCTGATTTCTGTCTCTTTGTCAAACAGATGGAAGCAAAAGATGAGATGTTCTTCTTATAGAGGATGCCCCTGTTTGTAAGAATGTAGCTAGTTTCTTCAGAGTTTGAAGTACCTTTTGCTTTGACAGTAAATCCAGCAGCTTTACTTCCGAGAAGTGCTTGGAGTGCTCCTCAGGTCTGGTTATTTATCAATTGCAGATAACATAATGTTGTCTAGAGCACAGAGGAGATGTAGCAGAAGGCTGCAGAGAATGGGGAGGAGGGATCATGAGAATATTGAAGGAAGTTGTCTTGTTTCATACTTTAGTGATGATGCAAATTCTTTTAGACCTTTTTCAACTGTGTTTCATAACGATTTCTGTATTTCTCTTCAGTGCTCAGTGCTAAAGCAAATTTGTGTAGTTCAGGCTTTTCTACTTTATTCCTCAGTTAATCATTTCCTACACCTTTTTTATTTTACTTGACTTATCTTTTTCCTTAACATTGCAGCATCCTGGGACTTTCAAATCCAAGTGCTTCCTTCTTTGGGCCAACTCTTGCCCCCACTTCAAAACTCCTCCCTTTAGAGGAGGATGTACAAGGAGCTAGTGACACACAATGTTTCAGTAGCATCCAGTCTTCTGTAATTTAAGGTGGAGTGAGGGGGGTGGTATTCTGAAGCAGGGGGACACTTGTCTCTCAAGAGTGTCTAATCCTTTGAAAAACTAATGTAGCTTATTGCAGTACTTGTTATTTCCACCTCCTTGAAAATATATTTTCGCAAGTAGGTGGAGGAAGACTATAGATCACTGACATTTTCTCAGATTTTAAGTAGAAGGTTCTGAGGAATTTAATGTCACAACTTTTCTAGAGTTAAAATAAGGACCTTAGGAAAGGTAGTTAGGAAAAGATCAGAGCAATGAATAAAGTTAAACAACAGAAAAAGTTTGAGAGCTGTCTGCTCATGCATGCTTTGCAGGCATAGCCACCAGGCATAGTGGGGAAGGTAGTCTTCAAACTGAAAGATGCAGAGCACATCTGGAAGCTTGCACAGACCTCAGAGGCTTTGCTAACCACATGTTTCAGGGTCCATTTTTCTCCTAGCATATGGTGGTTGTCCTAGGCAGGGCACAAGAGGATGGGAATGGAGCCAGTGGATTACAACCACACTCCTTTCTGTCAACTTTGTGTCACCCTGTTTCCCAGACAAGGGAAAAATCAGTACCTCAAGGAAGATCTGCTTTTATACACAAAAAACCCATAATTTTCTGTCTTTGCCATGTAAAATAAGCAATGTCACCCAGCCCATATTTCTTCTGGGCAGCAAGCCGGCCTATTTATCTTGCAAAGTTTCTTTTGAGCATTGTGAACAAATAAGAGCGAGAATTGGCAGTCCACCCTACAGGTTTAAATTTCATTAAAAATAAGAGGAAAATTTAGGAGTGTATCATCTTTCAAGTACCAGATGTAAAACAGAAGCTAAGAGTAACTATGGAAATTTTCCATACAGTTCAGAAGAAGTTAGGGTTGATATTATTTAGCTCAGTAGATCATGATCTAGTACATTTAAATTTTCTGAAAAATTGTACTTGTTTTTATTTAACATTGTACATTTTTTATCTAAAAAACATCAAGAAAGTCCATTCATAACAGAACACTTTACTGCACCTACATGACCTATTTGGGAAAAGATAGAGAACAAACAGTGCAGATGTTAGATGGTTGCTTAATGCAGTGATGGAGGGCGCTCAGGTGCAAGAGGCCCATTAGGAGAATCCGTGCAGGATAGAAAAGAACTTGGTGTGTGGTCAAGTGAGGAATCACAAGGCAGATGCTCTCATGCAATGACCTATAATAAGGCTATAATATCAATAATCTGCCTGTTAATGAATGAGAAATCTTCAGATTAAAGATTTCCCAAGTGAGCTGTGAGATAGCAGACCTTGACGGCTTTATTACTGTTGAACAGGACAGCTTTCTTAACGCTCAGTGATAGTTTTTGTCTCTATCACTTTCACAGAGAATATAAAGCTTCCAAATGAATACTTCTCTTCCAGAAGTAGAGAAATCATGTCTTTTATACAGTGGTTGTTGTTGTTGCCATCGTCATTGCTACTATGAGGATTTTTGTTTCTATGCAAAAAGTGTATGTAGAGCTAAATGGAGCTAAATTATAAAGCTAAATACTGAATTCTGAAATCACTTTTAAGATTCAAATTTTGTTTTTGTTTCACACTGGAATGAAACCAAAACTTCCAGATGTTTTGAAATAAAACCCCAAACTGTGTCTAAACATATATTTTCTGCCTGCAAAGGTTAAGTTTTCTATTCTATTCTATTTCTAATTAGAAGTGACCAGAGATTCCTTAACTTTACAAATTTTATGGATGAGAGCATACTCAAGGCTATATCAGGAAACATTTAATCTTCAAAAAACACAGCATTCTTCAACAGAAACACCCTTTATGAATATATTCCTGGACACTGCTGATGGACGCTCCACAGACTTAGACACAGCACATACGTAGATAAATATAATAATCCATGCTTAAAGGGATCCAATCTCAACAGCCAAGCCAGAGAAACAATCTATTTACTCCTTACCTGCAAAATGGGGCTATGGAGGCACAGAAAAACTAAGATGCAGGGGCTGCTCAGTGGACAGGTAGATGCCCACATCATCTACCATACCTGAGTCACAGGCTCCAGCATGCAGAATTTGCCACAAGGTTCAAGCACGGTGGTCACCGCTCCGCTGCAGAGCTGCTCAGAGCCCTAGCATGAGCTCTCTGAAGCCCTGAAGCCAGAAGTGGTGGGTGTTACCTATTTGACCAGCTGGGATCTATTATACAGATGTGTGCTGTGCATGCCTGTGATCAGGTACCCGTCAGACCTCGCTGTGAGAGATACAGGTCCAGCGGCAAGAAGACAGGGAGTATCTGCACAGAAGTCCTCTAAGAGCCCTGAGAAATGAAAGTTGAGTGATCAGAAAGCAGGCACAGAGCTTATTTCAACTCTAGCAGGAGCTACCTAAGGCCATGTAGGATCTCTGCCTTGGAAACAGCCTTGTCTAGTTTATATATACCCTAAAGTTTCTGTACCTGATTTTTCTCCCCTAGCTTTAGGATACTGAAGTGTTAGCATACTCTCTTTGGTTGAACAGGTTTGGGTGCCTACCTCAAGGGCAGTGTTCACAAGCTGAGGGCTCCGTACATGGGGATGCATTTACCTGTCATCTGTCAGCAATATGCACCAGAACCACCACTTACGTTGCTATGTCCTCCATCCCTCTTCAGCTGAGTAGCTTCCAAAATCACTTACTGAAGCACTTGACTGTCCTCACATGCTCCATAAGGAGCCTCAGCAGCACAAAGCTGCCAGCTGAGGAAAAAGAAAATCTGCTAGATGACATGCTAACTGCCTGGGGGTCAGATACTGTTTTTCTCAGCTGCAAAACTATGAATTCCTTTCAAAGATCTAACCCTAATTAACCTGACAATGGTCATATATGAAATCCCTAGCAGTCTTGTCCCTTAAGCACAGGTGCTGTACTAGCCTTTTACTCTATGTATTCAGAGTAATGGAGAAAGAGCACAGTTAATTATTTTTAAGGTTCATTACAATAACAAGTCCAATTCTTTTCAGACAAGCAAAACAACTGAGGAGTGAAAGCTGAAAATTCTATTGTCTTACTTGTAAAGTTTCTACTTGGCTTTCTTAGCAACTCTTTCTGACCTGTGAACTGCAGTCTTGGTTCAACAATAGAAATTTAGCTCTATTTGTTCTTGTATTGTGAGATTTCAAAACCTATATGAGAGATTTATCCTGTATAGCCTCTGGTAAAATCAACTGGAGCAGTGCAGCTCTTTGGAAATGGAGAAATTAGTAATATCTGAATAACATGAATGCAGTTCTGTATGTCTGCATTCTTTAGAAATCTGCAGCACTTTATGGATTGTATAACAGCTCCCTCCCTCCCTGCAGAAGTATATTGAAACAGCAGAAGATCTCCTACATCTTAGCTGAACAGTTAAAAAACACACATAAATAAGCAACAGAACCCTGTATTGTGTGAAACAAGTCAGTTCCATCATAAAGGGCAGAAAACTTCAGCATAGGGCAAAATTTGATCATGGAGGCAATTTTAGAAAGACCAGATATGAGATGACTTTAGTTTGCACCCTTTGTTCTTTTAATATTAGTCCACAAGTATATATATGTACCCCAAGCCAATACTAAAACAAAACAAAACTGGTATTCTATTTCTTTGACTTGATAAGAGCAATATACCCAAGTAAATATTTATGGGAAAACTCCTGCTGCTATTAGAAAGAACAAGGAGTCCACTCAACCCATAACAAATGGGTAGAGCTGGTTAACAGAAAAATCAAACCCTTCTTTCTAGCTCCTACCCGTGGAAGCAGTTGCCAGTTTAGATCTTGAATCAAGATATCTTGGAGTACAGAGTGAGTTTCAATTGCGTAGTCTTTGCTGCAGGTGAAGCAGGGGGAAGGTCTGTGAGAGAAAGTGATAGTTATCTCTGCAGCAGTTCTCTCCTTTAGGGTAGTTTTGGGCCCCTCTATTCATATTTGCTGCCACAGGCTGAACAAATCTAAGCTGTATATGGTACCACTCATTATGGGCTGTGGAGCCCCAGGCTGAAAGTGAGAAATGAGAACCTGGCCACAATCTGCTGGTACCGCCCCAGGTTTCTTGCGCTCTGGGCCCATACAAGGCAGCAGTATGAGCTGCAGTTTGGCAGCCTAGGAGCTCACCCAAAGCTAAGGTGTAAATATTGGTGTGCAGTTTGGAAATGAGGCAAGTTTCCGTGGAAGTGAAAATGTGGATATGCACTGAAGATACATAATAAACACAGGTGGCAAGCCTAGATGTGTCCTAGCTTCACCAGCCTGAACTTCAGCCAAGTTACCCTCATCCCCCACCAGTTTTCTTATGGAGGCAAGAGGGGTTAATTTTTTTCCCTTGAAACACAGAAAGTTTTGTGACTCAGGCAGCCCTGAACAAGTATTTCCCATCTCCCAGGCTATGAGCTAGACTGAGAAGTGTTTTTGGTTCTCCTTCTTGAAACTCCGACAGCATGCAGAAAAAAAAAATTGTCAGTATGCGGGAGAGAGAAATGCCAAGCAGAAGCCTGAGTCTACATCCTGGTGGCTTGGGCATAGTGCCTGTGAAGGGAAAAACTTGATCCCTGCTCCTAAGGCTGTATGTTTATACAACTACGTTGACTAACTTAAAGTGTGCTGGCTCTTTGTGCTTCTGTTCTGATGGCGTGTTTTAGGTGCAGAGACATGTATGTGCAATCTTTGCTCATACAGTTGGTTTCTACCCTGATGCCATGTGGACACACTGACATGCAAATGTGCCTGAGCCTTATGTCCTGCTTTGCAAGTGCCTGTGATTGCACTTTCAAGCTCTGAGACTCTTGCCTCAGCTGGCTAAAGCAGGAAGCCAGCAATGCTAAGGTTGTGGTTTTCAGGCCTCTGAAGGATGGACTTTCCTGTTTAGAGGCTGCAGACTGTTAGGCAAAATAAGCTAAATGCCTGGCCTGAATGCATATACTTCCTTTACAACCCCCTCACAGTCACTGCTGGAAACAGAATAATGAGCTACAGAAACCATTGCAACCCTGGGCAACCCTGTGCTTGTGTGACCCTTCCTACATACTACAGGGTGCACACCTGCCACAGGCCAGGACTCAACCCCAGGTTTCACGCAGTGAAGAGATACACTTTGCAGCAGCTAACTTTTAAGAATTTGTTTGATTCAACCTTTCTCCAGTCACATCTATAGGAAGAAGTAGATTTAAAAAAAACCTGTAATACATTAGAGACAGAAATAGTTGTCAGTCAGCCTCCCTTCTAAAAAATAAGATTTACCATCTCTTGCTGTTAACAGCTCCATCACCTTGCCTATTGTGTAGTTTATCAAACTACCCTGGCCAAAGTTCCCTACTGCAGTCATAATCACTCAGACTTGGATCGGTACCTACCTATTGGCAATGTGCCTGTCATTCTGTTGCAGTATCAAGGTTTTATTTTTTTCACCAGGGGCATTATAATATGAACTTAAAAGAAAAAGTACTCAAAGAATTGAACTAAACCTGAACCAAACATCAGTCTGAAATCCTTCCTCACTGACCACTCCCCCCACCACCCACCAGTTATACTGGAACTGAACCTGAACTGTTTTTTTTTTTTTTGAGGTCTCCGTTGATTCTTAGCCAGAACTGAACTGAGGAAAAAATAAATTGCTGTTTACTGGTTCAGCACAATGGACTGATTAAAAACTGGCATTTTTCTAGTAGAGTCTGCTCAGCTTGGAGACTGCCCATACTGAGATCTGCAGAGAAATATAACTTTGCAACATCTCCCTCCCCAGCCTTCCTTTATGGGAAGAAGAAAAAGCTTCACAGAATCACAGAATGGTTGAGATTGTAAGAGACCTCTAGAGAGCATCTAGTCCAACCCCCCTACTCACTCATGTGTTTGGCACAAGCCTTACCTCTCTGCACAGGAACATCCTGTCCTGCTCCACAGACCCTTAGAGGTCACCTGTTCAGCATGGAGACTTAAGCGATCTTCATAAGTAAAGCTCTGAGAGAGGACTGGCTGTGTCTTTGCTTCCTATTCACCTGTTCTTCCTACTCTCTTCTCTAAGTAGAGGTACTATCATTGGACCCACTCACTATTTGGACAGGTATTTAGACCTGTATCTCTCTGGTGTGTATGTGCAAAGCTGGCTCTGCTGAGGTACAGGGTCATTTTTGGCGCCCATCCTTTAGTTTCCTCCCACTTCTGGCACCTCTTGCATTCCTACTATCCCTTCTCTGACTCTTCATACAGCCTACTAGTTTTAGGTATGAACTGGTGGAGCTGTGCAGGGAATATGAGGTAGGAAACAGAGGCTGAAGCTTCTTGTCTGCTGAAGCCTTTCCGTACAAGTTTGCTCCTTCATTTCATCCTCTCCATTTGTGAATGTTATATTTGCCAATTTTGACTGGTTACTAAACCCTTATTAGCCCAAACCATCTTCAGTACTATCTCAGCCCACTGTGGCAGTGAATGTAATGGTTTATTCTCCCTGGAAATGCCATTTTGCTGTTCATTTCAGGCATTAATATTATGTAGTGCAGGTGTTTAAAGATTCAATGGTAATTATGTACTTCAGCAGAGATGACTTTTTTGCGATGAGGGATAAATGCTCCTCTTTTAGCCCTGTCCAGTGTGGGGAAATCTCTTCCATGTCAAATCAGTTGATTCTGGGGACACAGCTGCACAGCTCTGCGGTCAGATCAAGGCTGCATCTACCCCAGGAATACCATCAGCTCACAACAACACAGACCTTAATCACTGGGTCATAGTGGAAGCTCACCGGGTTTCTGCTTAGACATTTTGCCGATAATGTCTTCAATCTACAAGTTCAGTTTTAGGGAGCCAGTAGAATAAAATGATCAATGTAAAAATGTGATGTAAAAAACAAGTACTATAGTGGGGGCTCATTATCCAAAACTGACTACTGATGCATAGAAATTGATCAAAAGTGACATCCATAAGAAAGAACAAGATTACATACACTAGAGGAAAATAACTTTAGGGACCTGTATCCAGATTGGGGTTCTGGTTCAGGGGAGATGAATGTGGTTCTTGAAATTCCTTCCCAAGCCCAGCTATAGTGTTGAATTTCAACATTTCCAGTTGTAAATTCAGCAAGAAGATTACTAGCAAGGCCACAGTGGTCTTTTCTACCTTTATGTTTTCAGAACTTAACTCACATAAGCCGAGAATTGATGACATTACAGTATATATATGTGTGTATATATATATATTTTTATATATATATATCATAGTCTATAACTCTATTATCAGCTCTTAACTACTTTAAAAGAAAGTGGTCCAAATTATTGCAACAAAGGTTTTTATCGGTTTTATCATGAAAAAGGCAATTAAAAAAATCATAACACAAAGACTATCCTTCCCCTTTGGAAGGATAGTAAGGTGGTAGAGACAAATTTATAACGCCTGTAAAGGAAGCAAAGTTCACTATCTAATTCCGGCCTTTAAGCAGCTTACAATCATTAAGGAATTCAGTATTCCCTTCCAATAACCCCTTGTTCCTTTTGTTTCCAAAAGTTTTGAAGGGTCTTTTCCTGTGCCAACCAAATAATGTTGCAGTGGAGCGCTAATTTTCTCCTTTTGGCATTTTTAGGAAATGTTGATTCAGTGCACATGTGAGTATCATGTTGATGAAACAGACAATCAGATGTAGAACTCCTGAGAAACCCAAATCTTTGGCACAAAGAGCCTCCTGATGGCAATAAAATGATATTTTGGATAACTGTTGATACAAAAACAAAATCACAGAATCACAGAATGGTTTAGGTTGGAAGGGACCTCTGGAGATCATCTAGTCCAACCCCCCTGCTCAACCAGGGTCCTCTAGAGCATATTGCCCAGGGATCACATCCAGACGGGTTTTGAATATCTCCAGCGAAGGAGACTCCACCACCTCTCTGGGCAACCTATGCGGGTGCTCTGTCACCCTCACAGTAAAGAAGTTTTTTCTCAGGTTTAGATGGAAATGCCTGTGGTTCACTTTCTGCCCAATAAAAAACCTTTCTAGCAGAGTGATACAACCAGTATTTGCGCCAGTCAGGGTAGGTGCCTCATCTGTGCAAACGCTATCCAATTTAGAGTAATCAAGCATGACACTTTCACTGGCTGTCACATTTTCAACATGTTTCCTCAGTTCTTCCATCAAATCTTCTCAGCCAGTGGTGGTAGATACTGGCAGAGACCAAACAGTTCCTGAATAATATCAGCATTCTCGTTCACTCACTGAACCTTCAGTGTGTTGCATTGCAGCTTTCATCAGCTGAGTGAGAAGAATATATGCATGCAGCTGCTGAAAAACTAATTTACACAGGCACCTTACTGAACTTTTCAAGCCTTTGCGTTACTACAGAGAGCCAGACACAGCAACCAGTTCGAGGTCATCATTCTGTGGAGCTCATGTGGACAAACTTTCCTTCACGATCTCAGAATACTTTTGAATTGGTAATGAATTAATTGTAGGGATATTAGCTGTATTGGAACCCTTCTATTTCTCAGATTTTGTTGTTGGCTTATTTATTTTCTTAAAAAAAGAATCTCTATGACAGGAAAACTGTCTCTTTTCAATCTGCAATCAGTTTGCAGGTTTGATAACACAGTCTCAATGGTGTTATGCTGGATAGAGCTTTGAGTAAAGGACTGCTCCAAATTAATCATTTTCCTGTGCCCATTGCATTATAGGCCAATGCCCTGGTGCAGGCCTCAAGCTGACTGCAGAAGAATAGTTGCTCCTCAGGGATGCTGAGGTAGGATACTGCAAAACCTGGGAGCACCCTGCTCCCCAGGAGGAGAGGGCCAGACTCAGTTTATGCCTTAAGCCATACTATTCTTCAGGCGCACCATGCCTATTAGCAATCAGCCACTTCATGAAGTGGG